>NC_133424.1:4598571-5267142 GCF_049350105.2 Macaca mulatta
GGCCTCTGGATGGCAGCACCTCCACCATGTCCATGAGGTTGCAGAAGAACACGGCCTCATCGATGGTGAGGTGGCCGTCGCGGTGCAGCACGCGGTAGTGGATGACGTCACGGCCAAAGCTCACGCACAGGACGTAGTCGCCAGGATGGCGCGCGGACTCCCGCACCAGGAACAGCCCATCCTCAGGTGGCTGCAGCTGCTGGACAGCCTCCTGACCCGAGATCTTCCCGTGGAACCACCTGGGGCCACAAAAGGGGTGGGTTGGACCAGGCTGTGGGGGGCGATCACCTACTGCCCCCCACTCCAGGCCCCTGTCCCGCCCACTCACGGCATGAGGCTGAGCTTGGGGTCTGTGGAGAGGGCCTCCCGCTCCCGCAGCGCCCCAGCTGCCAGCAGCCCCTCCTGCCCGCTGGTGTGGTGCTTGACGCGGTACCAGCTCTTGTTCTGCCAGGGAGGAAGCACAAGGTTGATGTGGGGGGTGTGAGGGTGGTCCTGGTGGAGCCCCCAGCCCCCACGCACCCACACCCTGGCCGCCTCTCACCTCGCAGGCCTCCAGGATGGTGACCACGTCGCCCTTGCGGAAGGCCAGCTCCCCTGGCTTGGGGCGGGTGTGCTCGCATTTGGTGATGCACTGGGTACCCGGGGCCCAGCGCCTCTGCAGAGAGGGCCAGGAGAGGGGCGAAGGGAGGACATCACGGAGATGTGGGGAGCAGAGGCATGGGAGGGGAAAGAGGACAGGAGGGAGAAAGACATGGAGATTGGAGAAGAGCAGAGAGGCAGAGAAAACAGATGCAGACATCGGGGAAGGAACGAAATGGGGTGAACAGCGCTAAAAGAGAAATCGTAAAGTCACAAAGAGAGGACAGGGACAGAAGGTCAGGAAGCCAAGATGACTGAGAAAGGCCAGGCAGAGCCCAGCAGAAGCAGGTAGAGGGCAGAGAGTACAGCCGTCCAGGAAGGGGGCTAAGGGTGTGGCTGGAGTTGAAGAAGGACCCGGGGGATAGAGGAACCAGGCTAGACACACTCACCGTTGGCATCCTGGCTGAGACAGGCGGGGGGTGCCAGGCTCGGAGGAAGCGGGGGCTCACCTGGGGAGGGGGCAGAGTCCAGGTGGGAGTTGGGCTGGGACCCAGGGTCCAGTTCCCACCACTTCCAGCCCAGGCCAGGTGGGGGCAATGGCCAGGTAGGGGCAATGACCAGGCAGGCAGAGAGCCCCCGAGAGGCATCCTGGGTGGGACCCAGAGCTGGCTCCCCAAGTCCCTTTGGGGAAGTGATCTTTACCCGGGGAAGTTCTTTAGCAGAATCACAGCCATGAAATGCCCGCCAGGAAAGCAGGGAGCCTCGCCCCGCCATCGCCCCCAGAGGGAAACTGAGGCAGGGGAGAGGAGCACTGAGCAAGTGGCCACAGTCGGGGACGCTGGGAATGGCCTGCCACAGTCCGGGCGGCTGGCACGGGAGGTAGGGAGCTGGGTGCCACTGGACCGAGCCTGGTTCTTCCTCTTTTCTGGTAAGTAGGCAGGGGCAGGGTGGGGAAATAGGGATGAGTCAAGGTCATTCCCAAAATTCTCTGACCGTGGGGTGGACTGGGGGCAGGGGTGGGTCCAGTAGCCCTGCTGGGCTCCTCCGGCCACCCGCTGAGCCTCTCTGATCCCCCCAAACCCAGGACAGACACACAAAGTCGCTCACTGCTGCAGGGGTGGGGGACCCTCCCTGCCTCCCCCATCTCCAGGACCGCTGGTGGCTGGGAAGTGGGCGGTGCTGGGGGGTGAGTCTCAGCCCCTCCAATATGCACCTCCCCTGAAATCCTCCAGTCCCACGTGTACTCACACGCATACGGATGCATGTACACGCACAGAAACACACGGGGCTCGGACACAGGTGCGCGCAGACAAGCAAATGACCACGTCCACCTGGAAACAGGTGTGCGCACACGTCCCCGCGCGTCCGCGCGCATAAGCGCTCCACACCTGGGAACGTGCGCACCTGTCCCCCGCCCCCGGCACACACACAGCCGCCCCACACTGAAACACCTGGGCGCCAGCACCGGGCCACTCGGGCACGCAGGGCGCTACGCAGGGCCGCGCACACGCTTCTCGGCCACACGCGCACAGCCCTCCACGTGGACGCGCGGGTACACACGCCCGGGGCTCGTAGCCGCGCACACTCGCACCCAGGAAACCCCCGCCGCCACCACGCCGGGTCCGATCTTCTCTGAGCACCCTCCGCCCCAGCCGCGCAACCGCCGCGCGCCCGGGTCGCGCACACTCGCGCGCACACCGGCCCTTCCTGCGCACGTCCCGGACCCACCCCCGCCCAGAGCCCTCGGGGTTTCCCCCACCCCGGCCTCGGGGTCTCTCCACCTCTCCCCGCCGAGGTGCTCACCTGCTTAGGGGGCGCCCCCGGGCCGCGCCCCGCGCCCGCCCCCAGGAGGGCCTCCGCGAGCCGGCTGCGCACACCGAGGCGGTCCCGGCTGCACAACTTGGAGCGAGTTGCTCCGTTTCCTCATTTTGGGGGCGAAGGAGGGTCGGGGAGTAGGGGGAAGCGGGAGGCGCCGCGGCCTGGGAGGCCCCCGCGGGTCCTAGCGCCGGCCGCACTGCAGTCTGCTCCGCGCGCCGCCGCCGCCGCCGGCCCCTCCCCGCCCCGCCCCCGCGGCCCCCGGCGCCTCCCGCGCTCCCCGGGCGGGGTCCCGGGGCGCGCGCGGGCGCCACGCCTGGCCTTGACCCGGCCCTGTCGGGCGTGCACCCCCCACACACCCTGGGAAGCGGGGTTCTTGGAGCGTGGAATGGGTGCCGCCAGCGCGCGTGGCGGGGGCCGGGGGTGAGGGAGAGTGAGCTGCCCGTCCGGGGAGGTAAGCAAGGCGCCAAGCCCGGACACCCAGAGGATCCTTCGTACTCTGCAATTCCAACTCCCTCAGTGCCGCCCATTTTAGCACCCACCGTCTCAAGGGCTATTGGTGGTTGTCAAAAAGCCTTCAAAAATGTCACTCACTATCTATATCCTTATCATAATCATCAACATTAAGGGAAAATTGGGGTAACAGAATCATCGGGAACTGTAATCATCCGGATGCAAATTTCTTAGCGCTGCCCTCCTCGGAGGGTAAAAGGGGGGCCTGAGAGTTGGGGGGACCTGGCTCTGCCCAGAGGTAGGCGCTACCGCTTTTCCAGCAGGGATTTCCTCCCCCATAGGGAGGGTGGGGGCCCCACCCACTTTCACCTCACAGAACAGTTTGATCTCACTTGGTCTTGGTGGACAGGACCCTGGGCCCCACCGATGGCTTTGTGGTTGGGGTGACCAAACCGCCCAATCCGCTTTCACCCAATGCAGGCCTTTATTTTTATTTTTTATTTATTATTATTATTATTTTTTATTTATTTATTTTTTTTTTTTTTGAGACGGAGTCTCGCTCTGTCGCCCAGGCTGGAATGCAGTGGCCGGATCTCAGCTCACTGCAAGCTCCGTCTCCCGGGTTCACGCCATTCTCCTGCCTCAGCCTCCCGAGTAGCTGGGACTACAGGCGCCCGCCACCTTGCCCGGCTAGTTTTTTGTATTTTTTAGTAGAGACAGGGTTTCACCGGGTTAGCCAGGATGGTCTCGATCTGCTGACCTCGTGATCCGCCCGTCTCGGCCTCCCAAAGTGCTGGGATTACAGGCTTGAGCCACCGCGCCCGGCCTATTTATTATTATTATTATTATTTTTTGAGACGGAGTCTTGCTCTGTCGCCCAGGCTGGAGTGCAGTGGCCGGATCTCAGCTCACTGCAAGCTCTGCCTTCCGGGTATACGCCATTCTCCTGCCTCAGCCTCCCGAGTAGCTGGGACTACAGGCGCCCGCCACCGCGCCGGGCTAGATTTTTGTATTTTTTTTTTTAGTAGAGACAGGGTTTCATCGTGTTAGCCAGGATGGTCTCGATCTCCTGACCTCGTGATCCACCCGTCTCGGCCTCCCAAAGTGCTGGGATTACAGGCTTGAGCCACCGCACCCAGCCATATTATATATTATTATATTATATTATATTATATTATATTATATTATTATATTATATTATATTATATTATATTATATTATATTATATTATATTATATTTCCCAGGCCATCCAGGATGCTCTCTCATCTCACTAGCATCAATTTAATCCCAGCTGCAGGCTGGGCCCAGTGGCTCACGCCTGCAATCCCAGCACTTTGGGAGGCCTAGGTGGGCAGATCACCTGAGGTCAGGAGTTCTAGACCAGCCTGGCCCACATGATGAAACCCCGTCTCTATTAAAACTACAAAAATTAGCCGGGCATGGTGGCACACACCTGCAATCCCAGCACTTTGGGAGGCTGAGGTGGGTGGATCACAAGGTCAAGAGTTCAAGACCGGCCTGGCCAAGATGGTGAAACCCTGTCCACTAAAAATGCAAAAATTAGTCTGGTGTGGTGGTGGGCGCCTGTAATCCCAGCTACTTGGGAGGCCGAAGCAGAGAATTGCTTGAACCTGGGAGGTGAAGGTTGCCATGAGCCGAGATTGCACCACTGCACCCCAGCCTGGGCAACAGAGTGAGACTCTGTCTAAAAAAAAAAAAAAAAAAAAATAGAGGTGGGATCTGGCTATGTTGCCCAGGTTGGTCTCAAACTCCTGCACTCAAATGATCCTCCAACCCGGGCCTCCCAAAGTGCTGGGATTCCAGGTGTGAGCCACCACGCGATCTCAGCTCACTGCAACCTCTGCCTCCTGGGTTCAAGCAATTCTCCTGTCTCAGCCTCCTGAGTAGCTGGGATTACAGGCACGTGCCACCACACGCAGCTAATTTTTGTACTTTTAGTAGAAATGGGGTTTCACCTGGTCAGGCTGGTCTCAAACTCCTGACCTCAGGTGATCCACCCACCTCAGCCTCCCAGAGCGCTGGGATTATAGGCGTGAGCCATGGCGCCTGGCTTACCGGCCTCAACTTTCTTTCATGGGGTTGTAATTTACTATTAGAAGATCTTTGGGGAGGATGTCCCCGTGTCTATGGTTTTAGCAGCACCCACAGCTTCATGGATCTGGCTGTGGGATAGTCTAGGGTGTGGCTCCCCAAAAGGCTGGGGACGCTGCAGCTGTCCTGTCACGGTCACTGCGGGCCCACCATCTATGGCAAACCACCATCACTAGAAGTGTCAAAATACCTGCAGCGGAAAACCCAGCCACCTAATGTGCTTCTCACCGGAAGCTGCTGCTGACCACAGGTGCTCCGCCGAGGTCTGCCTTCTCTTTGTTCGCGAGGGAAATGTCCCTGCATGGGAGGGACATTTAAGACGCTCTAGCACCCCATGGAGACTTTCTCCTCTTCCTCTCTCTGCAAATCAATGATATTTAGTGTCAGTCCTCCCAAGGAACCCCAGGGCTCCTGGCAGGAGGCCTCACCCCGGAAGAAATAATAAGAGGAACCAAAAGGGTCTTGAGCCCAGAGAAGGGCGGACTTAAGGAGCTGGTGTTGGGTTTCCAAATCGTCAAGGGCTGGCCTGGGGTGCAGGGAGCTCCCCCAACTGGGTGGGGACATAGACACTGAGCTGTGCCTGACTCTCAGGGATAGATTTGAGCCTGCGGTTTATCTGAATCAGAGCCACAGAAGGGGTAACTTCAGGGGGGGGTGAGCTCCCTGTCCTGGGAGGCATCCAAGAATTGGCCACTTTGCTTTTTTTTTTTTTTTTTTTTTTTGAGACGGAGTCTCGCTCTAGCCCAGGCTGGAGTGCAGTGGCCGGATCTCAGCTCACTGCAAGCTCCGCCTCCCGGGTTTACGCCATTCTCCTGCCTCAGCCTCCCGAGTAGCTGGGACTACAGGCGCCCGCCACCTCGCCCGGCTAGTTTTTTTTTGTATTTTTTAGTAGAGACGGGGTTTCACTGTGTTAGCCAGGATGGTCTCGATCTCCTGACCTCGTGATCCACCCGTCTCGGCCTCCCAAAGTGCTGGGATTACAGGCTTGAGCCACCGCGCCCGGCTGCTTTTTTTTTTTTTGAGACAGAGACTTGCTCTGTTACCTGGGCTGGAGTGCAGTGGCGCTATCTCGGCTCACTGCAACCTTCACCTCCCAGGTTTAAGCGATTCTCCTTCCTCAGCCTCCTGAGTAGCTGGGATTACAGGTGTGCACCACCACGCCCGGCTAACTTTTGTATTTTTATTTTTATTTTTTTTGAGATGGAGTCTCACTCCCGTCACGCGGGCTGGAGTGCAGTGGCGCGATCTCGGCTCGCTGCAACTTCCGTCTCCCGGGTTGGAGTGATTCTCCTTCCTCATCCTCCTGAGTAGCTGGGATTACAGGTGCCCGCCACCACGCCCAGCTAATTTTTGTATTTTTAGTAGAGTCGGGGTTTCACCATGTTGGCCAGGCTGGTCTGGAACTCCTGACCTCAGGTGATCTACCTGCCTCGGTCTCCCAAAGTGCTGGGATTACAGGTGTGAGCCACTGTGCCTGGTGCAAATAATTGGCCACTTTGAATCACAAAGACTCTAGGTTTCTTTCAGGCCTCAGAGGTGGCCGCACCTGTTTCTAATGCCTCCTGCCGAGGAGCTGGGGACTCACCCCTCCCTTATGCCAGCCTGAGTGGGTAGACTGGACTCGCAGATTCCCCCAGTCCTGAACTCCCCACCCTCCACCTCTCATCCTTGGTGACCCCCTGTCAACTTGATTTCAGAAGTTCTCTGATCTGCAGATCACCCTCCTGTTGCAGGCTGGTGACAGAGCAGTCCCCTTTCTGGTGTCCTGGCTGCCTCCAGATCTTCACCTTTCCCTGCATAGCTAAGGGATGGAAATGTGATGGTGGCCCTCCCTCACTCTAAATCCTTCCATGGCTCCCCACTGCCTGCAGGCGAGAGCCTAAAATGCTCAGCCTGGCATCCAGGGCTCTTCATGTTTGGCCTCCAACTGATCTCCCAGGTCCCATTTTTTCTTCTCCTCTCACCAGGGAACTAATATTCTAGTGAGTCCGAACTGCAGGAGTTTCCATGCCTTTGTGCTGGCTGTTACCTCTCCCCTGGAATGCCCTTCCCCCGGTGTCCAGCTGGCCTCTCCAAGCTCACCCTCCCATGTGCAACTCACGTGGCAGCATTTGGGGAAAGCCTTCCTCGAGGACATCCCGACACTTCCTAGAGCAAGGTCCCCCTGAAAGGGCCCCTTGCTAGAGGCACTAGTTCTCTTGTCTCACTGTGTGGTGGGTGCGAGCCTGGCCATCTCTCTTTGGTCTTGTCTCACTGTGTGATGTGTGTCAACCCGGCCGTCTCTCCTTGGTCTTGGTGACTGAGCCCATTAGCTTGCCCGAGAAAGAGGCCAGACTGGAGGAAACACAGCCAAGAAACAGGGAGAGACACTGAATCCCAAGGGAAGGACTGGTTCCATATCCTTGGAACAAGCGATGCCTGGAATTCACGTGACACCTAGTTTTAGCAGCCAGTGTTTCTTTTTTGATTTCTTCCCGAGGGGGTTCCTGCCACTTACAAACAAAGGGATTCTTAATACTCAAAATAGTACCAGAAGTGGGGAGTTGACATTAACAGACTAATGTGGAATTGCTGAGTCAAATTAGATTGCCCTGATCCCAGCTGGGAAGAGGGATGCCTTGAGCTTCTCTTTCCATAAGTCCGTAAATCCGTCTTCCATTCCCTGAGTCAGGCGGCAGTAGGCTTCTGCCCTTTGCAGTGGAACAGCCCAGTGGACACAGTAATCTCTTCACCTCCTCCCCTTCTTCTTCTTCTTTTTTTTGAAACAGAGTCTTGCTCTGTTGCCCATACTGGAGTCCAGTGGCACGATCTCGGCTCACTGCAACCTCTGCCTCCCGGGTTCAAGTGATTCTCCTGCCTCAGCCTCCCAAGTAGCTGAGATTACAGGTCCCCGCCACCACGCCTGGCTAATTTTTGTATTTTTAGTAGAGACAGGGTTTCACCATGTTGGCCAGGCTGGTCTCGAACTCCTGACCTCAAGTGATCTGCCCGCCTCGGCCTCGCAAAGTACTGGGATTACAGGCGTGAACCACCACGCCCGGCCTCCACCTCCTCCCCTTCTTGACTGCTTTTCTATTTCTTTCCTATCCCAATCTCACCATTCTTCATATCCCACTCTCCTCCCATAGATCCCCCTCTGGTTGTCATAATCTGCCTAACCCACTACTCTCCAAATTCCTAGAGATCACTGGGACCAGCCTTCTCATTTTAGAAGTGGAACAGCTGAGGCCGGGCATAGTGGCTCACACCTGTAATCCCAGCACTTTGGGAGGCCAAGGCAGGCAGATCACCTGAGGTCAGGAGTTCAAGACCTGCCTGGCCAACGTGGCAAAACCCTGTCTCTACTAAAAATACAAAAATTAGCTGGGAGTGGTGACGGGTGCCTGTAATCCCAAGTACTCGGGAGGCTGAAGTAGGAGAATCGCTTGAATCCGGGAGGTGGAGATTGCAGTGAGCTGAGATCGTACCACTACACTCCAGTCTGGCAACAGAGTGAGACTCCATCTTTAAAAAAAAAAAAAAAAAAATGTGGAAAGTAGAACAGCTGAGACCCAGAGAGGCGAGACTACCTGTCCTTAGTCACACAGCTGGCCGGGGGCTAAAACTCAGGCCTGTAGACTCCCCCAATTGGATTGCAAACTTCTCTAAGGCACGGCACCATTCTTATTCTTCTCTACAAATACTGTTGGAAATCGTAGTAGGCAATGAACATAGTAGGTGATGAGTCACGTGACAGGCACTTTACATAATTTATCAATCAGGGCTGGGATTGGCTGCCTGGGATGGAGAACTCCAAATGCTAGAGGCTTGAAATGGATAGAAATGCATCATGACTGAGGCAGGCAATGCTGGACAGTGTCAGGGACCCGGGCTCCTGCGTCTTGTTCAGCCTTTTTCAGCACATGAATTTCCAACTCTTTTTTTTTTTTTTCGAGACGGAGTCTTGCTCTGTCACCCAGGCTAGAGTGTAGTGACACGATCTTGGCTCACTGCAACCTCCACCTCCTGGGTTCAAGCAATCCTCCTACCTCAGCCTCCCGAGTAGGTGGGATTATAGGCACCTGCCAGCCACCACGCCTGGCTAATTTTTGTATTTTTAGTAGAGATGGGGTTTCACCATGTTGGCCAGGCTGGTCTCGAACTCCTGACCTCAGGTGATCCACCCGCCTTGGTCTCCCAAATTGCTGGGATTACAGGCATGAGCCACCATGTGCAGCCTCACAACTGAGCTTTCTGAACCTGGAGGACAGGCCGGGGTGGGGGGGGTGCCACTGCAGCCGGACGTGGGGACACCCGAGCCACTGTGGCCTCCGTGGAAGTCGTCCCTTGCCTAGCCAGTCCTTGACTGGAGTCTGCAGTTAGATCACACTGCCCCAATTAGCATGCCTTTAAATTTAGCTTTCTCCCCCCAGCCAGGGGACTCCGGGATTCAGAGGAGGAACGCTGGCTCTTTCGAGGAAAAACGCTGCATCACTCATTCTGCAACCGCAGTCGCTGTCTGCCAGGCCATTCTCGATTCCTTGAGCGAAGGGTCTCTTGGGGCGAGCTGCTTTGGGTGCCTTTGCTGGAAAACCCTTGCCCCGTCTTCCTCGTCCTTAAGATGCAGCCCGGCAGGTTGTTTTCCAGCCATGTTTGCAGGTTTCATCCGTGGAGACTGGGTCTGCGTCACATCCGGCCTTAAAAGCTTCCCGGCCAGGTGCTGTGGCTCATGCCTGTAATCCCAGCACCTTGGGAGGCCGAGGCAGGTGGATCATCTGAGGTCAGGAGTTTGAGACCTGTCTGACCAACATGGTGAAACCCCGTCTCTACTAAAAAAACACAAAAATTAGGCCGGGTGCGGTGGCTCACACCTGTAATCCCAGCACTGTGGGAGGCCGAGGCGGGCGGATCACAAGGTCAGGAGACCGAGACCATCCTGGCTAACACGGTGAAACCCCGTCTCTACTACAAATACAAAATATTAGCCGGGCGTGGTGGCGGGCGCCTGTAGTCCCAGCTACTCAGGAGGCTGAGGCAGGAGAATGGCGTGAACCCGGGAGGCAGAGCTTGCAGTGAGCTGAGATTGCTCCACTGCACTCCAGCGTGGGTGACAGAGCTCTGTCTCAAAAAATAAAAAATAAAATAAAATAAATAATAAATACATAAAGTTTAAAAAGAAAACAAAAACTCGGCCAGGCGTGGTGGCTCACACCTGTAATCCCAACACTTCGGGAGGCCGAGGCGGGCGGATCACGAGGTCAGGAGATCGAGACCATCTGGCTAACACGGTGAAACCTCATCTCTACTAAAAATACAAAAAAATTGCCAGGCGTGGTGGCGGGTGCCTGTAGTCCCAGATACTTGGGAGGCTGAGGAAGGAGAATGGTGTGAAGGGAGGCGGAGCTTGCAATGAGTGGAGATCACGCCACTGCACTCCAGCCTAGGTGACAGAGTGAAGACTCCATCTCAAAAACAAAACAAAACAAAAATACAAAAATTAGCTGGGTGTGGTGGCGCACGCCTGTAATCCCAGCTACTTGGGAAGCTAAGGCAGGAGAATCACTTGAGCCCAGGAGGCAGAGGTTGCAGTGAGCTGAGATCAGGCCACTGAACTCCAACCTGGACAATAGAGTGAGACTCTCAAAAAAAGCTTCCTATGGCTCCCACTAAACTCAGCGTGCCTCCTAGCACTTCATTACCTGTGCAGTCCAGTGGCTGTCACCTCTCTGCTCCCAGCTTCTCCCTTGTCTCCCAAAAGCTCAGGCATGGGGCAGCCACAGGACCTTTGCACATGCTCTTCCCATCTCCTAGTACTATGTCCTTCCCCCAGCTCTTCTCAGTTCCAACTACTTCTCTGCACTTTCAGCTTCTCCAAGACACCCTCCCTGGCCACCCCATAGTGGCCACCCTTGGTCACTCTCTATTGTGAAAGCCGGAATCCCCACCTGTTATCCTGTCTCGCTTTTTATTGTCAATCTCCCTCTGTCCTTGCTTCCCACGACAGACTATATGTTCCTAGTGAGGGTAACAACCAGCCCTGGCACCGGCAACCATTTAGGTCTGGAGCCTGGCACATAAAAGACCCTTACAGAACAAATAAACAGAAGCAGATAAGAGGGTAAAGTCTGAGGAAGGAGGCCCGGCATGAAGGCTCACGCCTGCAATCCCAGCACTTTGGGAGGCTGAGGTGGGAGGATTATTTGAGCCCTAGAGGTGGAGACCAGCCTGGCCTATATAGTGAGACCCTGTCTCTACAAAAAGTAAAATAAATTAACTGGGTGTGGTGGTGCATGCCTGTAGTCCCAGCCACTTGGGAGACTGAGGCAGGAGGATCACTTGAGCCTGGGAGGTGGAGGCTGCAGTGAGCTATGAGTATGCCATTGCACTCCAGCCTGGGCAGCAGAGCAAGACCCTGTCTCAAGACAAGAAAAGAAAAGAAAAGAGGAGGGGAGGGGAGGGGAGAGGGGAGGGGAAGGGAGGGGAGGGGAGGGGAGGGGAGGGGAGGGGAGGAGAGGAGAGGAGATCAAGTAAGGAGAATGGGAGATACACATTATTCCGGAAGACAAGCCATGTCTACTCAAGAGCAGCTCCTAAATCTCTCCTCCAGGATCCCTCTTCATCCTCCCATGACCTCATCCTCTAACTCAGGGCCCAGCAAACTGTCTCTGTCCTGCTGGCCTCTGTCCCAACTGCTCAGCTCTGCCACTGCAGGGATGCCATAGATAACATGGAAGCCAAAGACCATGGCTGATTCCAATAAAACTTTATTTATGGACATGGAAATTTGACTTTTATATTGCTTTTTCCTTTCCTTTCTTTCCTTCCTTTCTTTCCTTTCTTTCTCCCTTCCCTTCTCCCTTCCCTTCTCCCTTCCCTTCCCTTCCCTTCCCTTTCTTTGACAGAGTCTCACTCTATTACCCAGGCTGGAGCACATTAACGTGATCTCGGCTCACTGCAACTTCTGCCTCCTGAGTTCAAGCGATTCTCATGTCTCAACCTCCCAAGTAGCTGGGACTACAGGCATGTGCCACCACACCCGGCTAATTTTTGTGTTTTAGTAGAGACAGGTTTCCTCATGTTGGCCAGGCTGGTCTCGAACTCCTGACCTCAGATGATCTGCCCATCTTGGCCTCCCAAAGTGCTGGGATTACAGACATGAGCCACCATGCCCGGCCTCATATTACTTTTCATATGTCGTATAATATTATGATTCCGTTTTCCTTCAACTATTTACAAATGTAAAAAAACAATTTTAGCTGGAGGAGTTGTGCAGATACAGAGAGCAGGTTGGACTTGGCCCTCAGACTGTAGTTTGCTATCACAGTCGTTATTTTCTTATAAGTAGGTGCTTTTTTTTTTTTTTTTTGAGATGGAGTCTTGCTCTGTCACACAGGCTGGAGTGCAGTGGCGCGATCTCGGCTCACTGCAAGCTCCGCCTCCCGGGTTCACGCCATTCTCCTGCCTCAGCCTCCCGAGTAGCTGGGACTACAGGTGCCCGCCACCGCGCCTGGCTAATTTTTTGTATTTTTAGTAGAGACGGGGTTTCACCGTGGTCTCGATCTCCTGACCTTGTGATCCGCCCGCCTTGGCCTCCCAAAGTGCTGGGATTACAGGCATGAGCCACCGCGCCCGGCCCTGGTGCTTTTATTTTTTAATGGAGTCTCCCTGTGTCGCCCAGGCTGGAGTGCACAGGCGTGATCTTGGCTCACTGCATCCTCTGCCTCCCGGGTTCAAGCTATTCTCCTGCCTCAGCCTCTTGAGTAGCTGGGATTACAGGCACGTGCCATCACACCCGGCTAATTTTTGTATTTTTAGTAGAGACGAGGTTTCACCATGTTGGCCAGGCTGGTCTTGAACTCCTGACCTCAAGTGATCTGCTCGTCTTGGCCTCCCAAAGTGCTGAGATTACACGTGTGAGCCACTGGCTGTATTTTTCAATCTGTTAAATTAAACCTGCTGATACTCATGGCCTGTAATAAGCTCTCAAGAAGTTTTTAAAAAAATAAAACTCTACCGCTTCTCGGCCTTTTGCCTAAGATCAAGTGTAAAAATAAAACCCAAAATATATAAATAAAGCTCCTCAACTCAGCGATGAGTCCCTCAAGGGTAAGTATATTCTTGTTGGTATGAATAGCAGCTGAGATTTACAGGGTGTTTTACTGTGTGCTGAAGACAAAGCAATATAATGTGCCTCTCCTCAGGGGTTGCTGTTGCTGTTTTCAAGCATTTACCTCCATATTTCAAAATAATGTGTTTTACACATCCCTTGATTTATCAGTTGGATGTTGTCCATTGACTTCCTATTCCTGAAGGTCAAAATTTAGCTCTCTTAGGCATTCTGCGCCCCCAATAGTTAAATCACAATTTTTGCTTAAATGAAAATTCAGTGCTTATACTATATATTAATATAAATATTATTGACAGTGGAGCAGTGTATCCTAAGAACGTTATTTTCTGGGACCTGCTTTTTTATTTCCCTGGAGTTAGTCATCGCCTTGGTTTTATGTGTCTGTGACACTTTCTTTCCCCCAGCCTCTCCACCAGAACTGGCGTCTCCACTCAGGACTGGTTGCTCCTACTGCCCAGCTGTGATCCTGGCCCCTCTCTTCTTCAGCACAAGGGGATTCTTGGGATGTAGCTCCTGTTTCTTGGGCGTGGGTCTTCCTGTTTCTTGGTTTGGTCCCTTGTTTTAGGAATGGGCACCCCCTAGGGTTTCCAGAGAAAGTGTTTTCCTCCTACTCTCCTGGGTAATTAGTGGTTTGGCTGACAGTATTGTGGGTGGATAATTTTCTTTTGCCCCATGTTTTCCAGCTTCTAGTCTTGGGCAGCTGAATGATCAGAAGTTGTCCTGTTTCCTCATCCTTTGCCTGTCCCATGGCTATTCTCTCTCTCTCTCTGGAAGCTTGTAGAATCTTCTTGTTCCCTACATCCTGCACTTTCACAGTGGTGGGTTTGGTGTGGGTCTATTTTCAACTATTGTGCTGAGTACTTTGTGGGCTTTTCATGTGTTCTCTTCCTGGGAAACTTTCTTGAATGATATCATTGGTGATTTCTTCCACTTTGGTTTCTCTGGTGTCTTTGTGGAACACGTTATTGTCATAGGGTGGACTTCTTGGATTGATCTTCTCATTTTCTTGCCTACCTTCCTCCCATCCTCCGACTTTCTACTTTTTCTTCCAACCCTTCTATTGACATTTTAATTTTGACTATTACTTTTTTTTTTTTTTTTTTTGAGACAGGGTCTCACTCTGTTGCTCAGGCTGGAGTGCAGTGGTGCAATCACAGCCCACTGTAGCCTTGACCTCCAGGGCTCAAGCGATCCTTCTGCCTCAGCCTCCCAAGTAGCTGGGACTACACGTGCCTGCCACCATGCTGGCTAATATTTTTTATTTTTAGTTTCACTGTGTTTCCCAGGCTGGTCTCAGACTCCTGAACTCAAGCGATCTGCCTGCCTTAACCTCCCAGAGTGTTGGGATTACAGGCATGCACCACCATACCCAGTGACCATCAGAGTTTTCATTTCCAAGAGCTCTTTGTGGTCCTTTTATCATTCCTCTTGGAAAGACAAACTTGGCCGGGTGTGGTGGCTCATGGAGATCAGGAGTTTGAGACCAGCCTGGGCAACATGGTGAGACACCCTCCCCGCATCTCCAGATAATATGTAAATAAATAAAATAATTTCTCAGCCAGGTGCGGTGTCTCACGCCTGTAATCCCAGCACTTTAGGAGGCTGAGGCTGGTGGATCACCAGAGGTCAGGAGTTCAAGACCAGGCTGGCCAAAATGGTGAAACCCCATATCTACGAAATATACAAAAATTAGCCAGGTGTGGTGGTACACACCTGTAATCCCAGCTACTCGGGAGGCTATGGCAGGAGAATCACTTGAACTTGGGAGGTGGAGGTTGCAGTGAGCCACGATCACATCACGGCACTCCAGCCTGGGCGACAGAGGGAGACTCCATCTCAAAAATAAAAATAATAATAAATAAATAAATAAATAAATACAGGCAAACTTATACTTGTTTCCTGGCTGTTATATCCTCTATGATCTCTCTGAGGATAAGATGCATACAGGTTTTGTTTTTTTCTGTTCTGTGTTTTTTTTTTTTTTTTTTTTGGAGACGGAGTCTCGCTCTGTCACCCAGGCTGGAGTGCAGTGGCCGGATCTCAGCTCACTGCAAGCCCCGCCTCCCAGGTTTACGCCATTCTCCCGCCTCAGCCTCCCAAGTAGCTGGGACTACAGGCGCCTGCTACCGCGCCCGACTAGTTTTTTGTATTTTTAGTAGAGACGGGGTTTCACCGTGTTAGCCACGGTGGTCTTGATCTCCTGACCTCGTGATCCGCCCGTCTCGGCCTCCCAAAGTGCTGGGATTACAGGCTTGAGCCACCGCGCCCGGCCTCTGTTCTGTGTTTTAATCAGGAACATAAGGATTTTTCTAGAACTGTTTTCTTCTACCCTCTTTGTCTCTCCTTCAAGTTACTTTTCTTTTCTCTTTGTGGGTTTTGGTCTCTCTGTTGACTAACAATTATGACAGAGTGCTACAGAGCTCACGGAAGCCTCCTCACCACGGGGCGGCTTCACTGTGGGGTGGTTGGCGGGTTGGGGGTGGTCACTGGGCGGGAATCCCAAAACATTAGCAGCATCTGGAAGGCTTTTCTCATAGCCTGGCATCCAGCGTTCTAGAAGCCACAAGAGGGTACGCATCTGGGGTCACTATTTTATGTGTGACTTTAATGGCCTAGGTTTTTTGTTTATTTTTGTTTTTGTTTTTGTTTTTTTGCAATGGCACGGTGTTGGTTCACTGCAATCTCTGCTTCCCAGGTTCAAGTGATTTTCCTGCCTCAGCCTCTCAAGTGGCTGGGATTACAGGCATGTGCCACCAAGCCCGGCTAAGGTTTTTTTTTTGGTGGAGATGGAATTTCACCATGTTGGTCAGGCTGGTCTTGAACTCCTGACCTCAGGTGATGCCCCTGCCTCAGCCTCCCAAAGTGCTGGGATTACAGGCATGAGCCACCGTGCCCGGCCTGGTTTTTTTTAAAGACAGGGTCTCACTCTGTCGTGCAGGATGGAGTGCAGTGGCATGATCATAGCTCACTGCAGCCTCGACCTCCAGGGCTCAAGTGATCCTCCTGCCTCAGCCTCTCAAGCAGCTGGGACTACAGGCATGGATCGTCATATCTGGCTATTTTTTGGTTTTTTTTTTTTTAGAGATGGTGTCTTGCTGTGTTGCCCAGGCTGGTCTCAAACTCCTGGGCTCAAGTGATCCTCCTGCCTCAGTCTCCTGAAGTGCTGGGATTACAGGCATGAGCCACTGCACTTGGTCTTAATGGCCCATTTGCAGAGCCCCTCCCTCATCCCTGCCCTCCATGGAGCCTGGGTCCCTGTGCCTGAACCTTTCTGTGCAGCAAGCATTTTAAAATGCATTTTCTTACTGAATTCTCACAGCTCCCTGCACGGTTGGTGCTACCAGTTTGTCCCCAGTTTTATGGAAGCTTAAGACGGTAACATGAGCTGTCCCCACACTCCAAAGCTGATAAGTTAAAGGACCACGCTGTGACTAAAGCCCGGAGCCCAGAGTCCCCCTCACTGCGTGAAGTGACGGCTTCTGGCTCAGCCTTGGCTTCCCCAAGGAAGGCGATGAGTGTTTGTTGATTGTCTACGGAATAAATGTCAACATCCTCAACGGGAGAAATGGAGAAACCACATGAATGGTGGCCCAGCACACATCACAGGCGTTCAACACACATACGGAATGAATGAGCAGCTGAAAGAACAGGAGTTGAGGCCGGGCGCGGCGGCTCATGCCTGTAATCTCAGCACTTTGGGAGGCTGAGGCAGGCAGATCACCTGGGGTCAGGAGTTCGAGACCAGCCTGGGCAACACAGTGAAACCCCGTCTCTACTAAAATACAAAAAAATTAGCTGGGCATGGTGGGAGACGCCTGTGTTCCCAGCTACTTGGGAGGCTGAGACAGGAAAATCACTGGAACCCAGGAGGCGGAGGTTGCAGTGAGCCGAGATCATACCATTGCACTTGAGCCTGGGTGACAGAGCGAGACCTTGTCTCAAAGAAAAATAAAATGTGTCTTGTAAGGTCATGAGAAGAATTAAGTTAGATCGTAAGCACACAGTAAACAGGTGATGAATCAATGTCGTTATGATACCCAGTGAAGAAAAGCAGGAAGCAAGATGGTATAAATGATCCACCCATAAACAACCAGGCATTCAAGAATAGAAAGCGGGATGTCTGGGCGCGGTGGCTCAGGCCTGTAATCCCAGCATTTTGGGAGGCCGACGCGGGTGAATCACCTGAGGTCAGGAGTTTGAGACCAGCCTGACCAATGTGGTGAAACCCCATCTCTACTAAAAATGCAAAAATTAGCCGGGCGTGGTTGCACACGTCTGTAATCCCAGCTACTCGGGAGACTGAGTCCAGGAGACTCACCTGAACCCGGGAGGCAGAGGTTGTGGTGAGCCGAGATTGCACCATTGCACTCCAGCCTGGGCAACAGGAGCAAAACTCCGTCTCCAGGAAAAAAAAAAAAAAAAGAAAAGCAGAAGGGAAATGGAGTGTTCACAGTGGCTGATTGTTTTGTGATGGTTTTGTTTTCCTTCTTCCATTTTTCTGGATTGTCCAAGTTTTTCATAATGGGAAAAACCCAATTCACAGTAAAAACATTTATGTGGAAAAAATACATGTAACATTAAATTTGCCATCATCATTTTTTATTTTATTATTTTTATTTATTTTTTTGAGACGGAGTTTTGCTCTCTCATCCAGGCTGGAGTGCAGTGGCACAATCTCGGCTCACTGCAACCTTGGTCTCTGGGTTCAAGCGATTCTCCTGCCTCAGCCTCCCGAGTAGCTGGGATTATAGGCGTGCGCCACCACACCCAGCTAATTTTTGTATTTTTAGTAGAGACGGGGTTTCAAACTCCTGACCTCAGGTGATCTGCCCGCCTCAGCCTCTCAAAGTGCTGCGATGACAGGCGTAAGCCATCGCACCTGGCTGATGCTACCTAATGCATTTCATGTGCAAAACTTGGGAGGGACCATTTTCCACCCAGGGTGGCTTCTCCACCTTAATTAAGACCTTAAGTGGGTCTTAATCCGATCACTCGAAACATCTTCTCTGTCCCAGAAGCTAACCCAGGGAGGCATCCCGGGACAAGACCAATCTTTTCCCAAACGCCCCCTGAGCCTGGCCAGGGAGATGCTGCCTGCAAGGCTGATTGTGACTGGGCCGGCGGACTCAGGGCATCTTAGCGGCCGCCTCTCCGTCCTGTCCTGTCCCTGACCTTGCAGATGCAGGTGACAGCCTGCCCTTCCGTTTTTGTCTTTCCAGCCCCGCCTGCCGGATTGGGTTCCAGCCCTGCCCACACGCCGGGTATCATCCCGCCCACACTCACCGATGTCGCCTAGCAACCCGGCTCGCCGCCAGCATCCGCAGCCCAGGTCCCCGCGCTCCAGTGCTCTGGCGGGGAGGGAGGGAGGGGTTGCCTCTCCAGCCCCCTGCAGCCCGGTGTCTTCCCGCCACCCGCCGGCCTGCTCCGGGGACCGCGGCCCAGTGGGACGAGGGCTGGGCAGGACGGGTCAGGAGCGACTGCTTTTCAGGCCCGTGGGCTCCGTAGCCCAGACGGTCCCTCCATCTGCACCCAATCCTTTTGCTAACCAACTGCTTGATTTTGCTGTCGCGCCGCCTAAACTTGGTTTTTTGGAGTTGCTAGGAGGGCCGACTTAACTCTTTGTCAGCGGGGCTGGTTTTCAACCACCTGGTGGTGGGAATCCTGTTTGGCTTCCCGGGGAGCCGGGGATGGGAACGGGAACCGTGGGTGGGAGGCTTCCGAGAGCCGCCTCTCCCAGAGCGTAAGGGAGGAAGCAGGCTGCCGGTAAGGCCTGGGGTTCACAGCAGGGGACGAGGTGCCTCCCACCAGGGGCTACTGTGACCGCCAGGCCTGCCAGGGCGTGCCCCTTCCCCTGTCCCTTCCCTCTGTCCCCGCAGCCTTAGCTGTAGTCTCTCTCCGGTAATGAGATGGAGACAAATTTGAGACAGAGTCTCACAGTGTTGCCCAGGCTGGAGTGCAGCGGTGCGATCTCAGCTCACCACAACTTCTGCCTCCTGGGTTCAAGCGATTCTCCTGCCTCAGCTTCCAAGTAACTGGAATTACAGGCGCCCACCACCATGCCCAGCTAATTTTTGGTATTTTTAGTAGAGACAGGGTTTCACCATGTTGGCCAGGCTGGTCTCAAACTCCTGACCTCAAGTGATCCTCCCGCCTCGGCTTCCCAAAATGCTGGGATTACAGGCACAAGCCACTGCTCCTGGCCGACAAATGGTGTTCTGTTAACCACCAGAAAGAGACACGTCTTTTGGTGTCAGAGCGTGGCTCTAAGCACTGAGGTTGACTCAGTTGCTAGTGTCCACCTGGCCTGCCCGAGATCTGGGAATACAATGACGATCCAAGATCTGGGAATACAATGACGATCCAATTGGTGGTAACAGGTTTCCTGACAGGCAGAGAATTCACATTCTAAAGGGGAAGACACATACCAAATCGTTTCAAAGATGCATGGTTTAAACTCAAGGAACAGGCCAGGCGCGGTGGCTCACGCCTGTAATCCCAGCACTTTGGGAGGCTGAGGCAGGCAGATCACCTGAGGTCAGGAGTTTGAGACCAGTCTGGCCAACATAGTGAAACCCTGTCTCTACTAAAAATACAAAAAATTAGCTGGGCGTGGTGATGCAGGCCTGTAGTCCCAGCTACTCGGGAGGCTGAGGTGGGAGGATTGCTGGAACTCAGGAGGCGGAGGTTGCAGTGAGCTGAGATCGAGCTGCTGCACTCCAGCCTGGGTGACAGAGTGAGACCCTGTCTCAAAAAAAAAAAAAAAAAAAAGTGGAACTGGAATTGACAAGATATCCTCCTCATGGATTGGCCGGGAGCACAGAGGAATCCGGGAGGGCTCCCTGGTGGTGGTGGCCGTCATCTTGGGCCCTGAGTAAATGGCCATGCTGCTGCTGCGATGCTGATGAAGAGAGGGGCTGTGTGTGGACGGAGTGTGTAGGAAGGGAGGTGAAGTTCCCAAGAAATTTGGAATAGAGTGGAAAGCAGGAGAGAGGGTGTGAGGTGGAAGAGGCCAGTGGCCTAGAGGCAGCCTGCCCTCCGGGGAGGCTAAACCAGCAATTCCTGTTGCTGACAGATAATCCCTACTAGAAGGGGACCCCTTGGTGGCTCCCCACCCCCTTCCTTTGGTCTAGGCATGAAACAGCAGTCCCTCCACACCCAGCCCCTGCCACTCCTGTCCCGCCGCCCCCACCCTGCATCTGCCTCCTCCCCACTCTGCTCCCCACCTGCCCCGACAAACACTGCCAGGGAAGTCCTCTGGGCCGGAAGCTGTCAGGAAACTCTTCCACTGTGACCAGGCCTTAGCATCTGAACACCCTCCGCCTGCCTTCTGAGGGTTTGGGAACGTGGCGGGGCAAGTACTCTGTGGGCAGAGCCATCTCTTCCAAACTCAGTGTAGTTACCTCCTCCTCCAGGAAGCCCTCGGGGAGCCTCCGGAGCATCTCACTGTGTGTCTCTAGGATGGGGCCAGGGGAACCCTCAAGGACCGAGGCAGAGAGCTGGGTTATGGGAGACATTGGGACGGGTGATTCTCAGCCGGTGTGTCTGTGTTCCCAGGGGACCCTTGTGAGGGGACAGCCTGAGGATGCCCATGCCTTGGGGAGCAGCCACTGAGCGGTGCCAGCCCCTTGGTACCCTCCCAGTCCACATTCAGGCTGCAGTTTCTGGGAGACCCCCACCCAGGGCCCTGAGAAGGAGGTGAAGAGGCCAGCATTTGGGGTCACCTACATCCCACGGGAAGGACGGCACGGCTCACACGGAAGACAAATGATTTCCTTTATTTCCCCCGCCTCCCAGTTTCCAGGTAGCTCTACAAAGACATTGAGAAAGAGCCACACGCAGGCTGTCCTTCAAACACGGAGAAACAAAACCAAGCCAGTGGCTGGAGCCCACATATGCCCAAAGGTGGACTCTTCTCATTCAATGCCACTGGGCAGCTGGCCATAAAAACTGACCAAGCGGGAGGTTTGAACAGGTTGGGGTGGGGGCTCAGAAGGGGGTGCCCTCACATCCATCAGTGCCAGGAGGCGCCTGCCCACCATGGCCAGCATCCATAGGACGGCGGCACCTCCCCGGGTCCCCCAGGCACGGGTCCTGGGCCCTGCTCCCACAAGGGGGTATTTGGGGACCCCCTGCCTCAGGGCCAGCCGAGGCGTACATCAGGGAGGGAGGGAGGAAGGATGAAAGCTAAACTCCAGGCCTCAGCGACACATGGCAGAGCAGGTTTTCTCTGTGAAAGGCACTCAGTGGTACAGGGCTTAGGGCAGGTGGGGGTGCCTCTGGGCTCCGGGTCTGACTGTCGGGCACAGCTGTTCCGGGGGGAGGCCCAGCCAGGATCCTCATCGCCCGTCGGCTGTGTCCACCTGGCCCTGTGGCCCTCCCAACAGGGGACAAGCCTGGCTCAGGCCCTGCTGACACCCCGGTTGTGGAAGTGTCTGTTTGGAGCAGGCTGGGCTGGGGACGCGGGGATGCCAGCTGGGTGCTCCCCTGGGCTTGTCCTGCACACGTGGTAGGGCCCCAGAACAGGGCCTGATTTCAAATCCATGCCGCAGAAGCATCCAAAGAAAGTTTGTTTGTTTGTTTGTTTGTTTGAGAAAGGGTCTCGCTCTGTAACCCAGGCTGGAGTTCAGTAGTGCAATCTCGACTCACTGCAACCTCGACCTCCTGGGCTCAAGGGATCCTACAGCCTCAGCCTCCTGAGTAGCTGGGACTACAGGCTTGGGCCACCACATCTGGCTAATTGTTTGTAAAGATGGGGTGTCACCATATTGCCCAGACTGATCTCAAACTCCTCGGCTCAAGCGATCCACCAAGCTTGGATTCCGAAGTGCTGGGATTGTAGGCATGTGCCACCACGCCCGGCCCAAAGGAGGTATTTTTAAATTCACCCCTTCCTAAACAAGGTGAAGCTAGAGTCAGCAAGAAACTCCCCAGTTTAGAATCTGCTTGCTATACTGCTGGCCCACCTGGCAGTGGGGGACCAGGCCCTCCAGGAGGGGGTGCTGCTCCCGGGGCTGGATGGTGTCATTTCTCTAACAATTTAAGCACAAATGTTAAAAAAAATTTCTTTTAAGTGACAAGGTCTTCTTCTGTTCCCCAGGCTGGAGTGCCATGGTGCAATCACAGCTCACTGCCCTCCTGGCCTCAAGGAATCCTCCAGACTCAGCCTCCCTACTAAGTAGCTGGGACTACAGGTACACACCAACACTCCAGGCTAATCTGTGTGTGTTTTTTTTTTTTTTTTTTTTTTTACTAGAGACAGGGTTTCGCCATGTTGGCCAGGCTGGTCTTGGACTCCTGACCTCAGGTGATCTGCCCACCTCGGCCTCTCAAAGTGCTGGGATTACAGGCATGAATCACTGCGCCTGGCCACCAACCACGCCAAGCTGATTTTTAAAAATATTTTGGAGAGATGGGGGTCTCACTCTGTCATCTAGGCTGGCCTTGAACTCTCAGGCTCAAGCAACTCAGCCTCCCAAAGTGCTGGGATTAAAGGCATGAGCCATGGTGCCCGGCCTGAAGCACAAGTGTTTTAAAAGAAACCTACAGAGCGTTACTCAAAAGGAAATGACCGTCGTCCAACGTCAGGGGTGATGCTGCCATTGGTCAGTGGGCACACGTCCAGGAGTGCAGGGATGCGAAGGCCCGCAGGCTGGGGAGGCAGGTGGCTCACACGAGCCCCTCTCCATCCCGCTGGCCCCGCTTCTTCTCCCCTGGGCCCTCCTCGGCCTCGCCAGGTCCCCGCTGCCTCTTCCGGAAGCGGGCCCCAAGCCGGTGTCTGGGTGGCAGGAGATCCATGCCCAGGACCTTGTGGGTCTGCCGGAAGGCCAGCATTCTCAGGGCGTGCTGCGGGGCACATACAGCCCATCAGGACCCCCGCCCACCCTGCTCCCCGAGTGCTGAGGACACAGAGGGGCTGGCATCTGTAGCCACTAGCAGATGGGCCAGGCCTATCCTGTGTCCCTCGAGACACTCCCCCTACCTTTTTTTTTGGAGACAGAGTTTGCTCTGTTACCCAGGCTGGAGTTCAGTGGCGCAATCTCAGCTCATTGCAACCTCCGCCTCCCGGGTTCAAGTGATTCTCCTGCCTCAGCCTCCCAAGTAGGTGGGATTACAGGCATGTGCCACCACATCTGGCTAATTTTGTATTTTTAGTAGAGACAGGGTTTCACTGTTGGCCAGGCTGGTCTCGAACTCCTGACCTTGTGATCCGCCCGCCTCGGCCTCCCAAAGTGCTGGGATGACAGGTGCGAGCCACCCGGCCTGGCCGACACGGCTTCTTATGACTGCTGAGCTTGGGCCACCGCAGGGCCTGAGGAATTTTCGCTTGGTGCTAGCTGACTGCAAGGACTGTCCCAGGAGGCCCCCCACTCCACTGACCACCAGCTCTTTCCACCTCACTGCAGGACCCCACATCCTGCACCGCGAGCCATTTCACTGATCCCTTTAAAAGCAAAATTCAGAAACGTCAGACCCGCTGTGGTTTGGTTTTCGTGCTGCTGGGAGATTTTTCTTATAAACAAATTTGCAAACAAGGAAACCACAGGTGAGGGCCGGACAGGCCGAGCTGCCGGCTACAGCTGGGCTTCTAGGACCATGGTCAGCGATGTGGAGGGAGGACAGTCCCTGCCCGTGAGACTTGAGGTCTGGGCCTCGTTGCAGTGGTGGCTTTGGCTCTGAGCTGCCAGCCCCATGCCACCATGCCAGGCTGGCCCTGTCCCCATGCACGGTCCTGCCACCTACAGGCCACCCTCCTGTTCCTGTACATCTCAGTGGGAGGGAGAGAAGGTGGAACCTGGGCCATTTCGGGGAACACTGCACAGCTGCAAGCTGGAGCTGGGACCTGGGTGTCACCCCTGCCGTGGACTTGGCCCTCCTACCTGGGCGCTGGCGGTCACGTCTTCCCGCTCTTGGAGGGTCATGGGCTCAAGGGCGTCTGTCTGGTCTCCCTCGCAGGGATCCTGGAGTCCAGGCCCATCTTTGTGAGGGGGAGTGGGAACAGCAAAGAAGGCAAGAATGCCCTCATGAAAGACGGTGTCAGGGCCGTCCCTCGACGCCATGGGGCCCCAGGGGCCCGTGCAGAGGGCTATACTTGCAGCCTCTGACCCTCAGGCCTCTCTCAGCGGGTCAGGGTTTCACCGGGCTCATGGGGGAGTCCTCCCAGCCCCTCAAAGCCCGTTGGGCTGCCAGCACCTCCTGGGCTTTGTGTGTGTGTGCCTGTGTGCACCCGTGCATATGCACATGTATGCTGATGTGTGTGTCCATGTGGGCCCATGTGCGCCCATGTGCCCATGCGTGTCCATCTGTGCACGTGTGTGCCCACGGGTGTATGTGCATGTGTGCCGTGTGTGCATCTGTGTGCATGCATGTCCGTGTGTGTCTGTGCATGCATTCATGTCTGTGTGTGCCCGTATGTGCAAGTATGTCCGTGCATGCCTGCATGTGCACTCATGTCCACGTGTGTGCCTGTGCGTGTGCGTGCCTACACGTGTGCTTTACATAATGGCTCAGGCAACGGGCCCAAAGCTTTATGCTCCCTTTTCACTTGATATCCTATGTCACTAAAAATGACTCAAAAACACCCTTTTCCGTATCTGACCGCCACCCTCTCACACGAGTGTGTCCTGCCGCGTTCTCTTCCCTCTGCTGGTGTAGAACGCACTGTGCTGGGCAACTCTGCGCCCCCTGTCATCTGAGCTCCTGGCTGTTCCCTCTGGATAATCTTTGGAGGACAGGCGCCGGGGTGGCTCTGTGCCGGGGTGGCTCTGTGCCGCCGCCGGCGGGCGTGGCCACCAGATAACATAACCGTTGTCTCCTGGGTGGAGGCTGAGACCTCCCTTCGGGGACCTGTGTGTCTGTGCCCTGCGTGCAGGGTGGTGTCCTCCATGGCCGGGGCCCTGTCTGCCTTCCTGCTGGGAGCATGTGTGTGTCGTGGGCCGCTCTCGTGCCTGGGCTGGACACTTCCTCTGTGTCTGTGACCCCAGCTGTTTGTACCACGGCCATGGGTTTGCTGCCCACCTTCTGGGCCCTCCGGCCCGGCGACTGACCTGTCAGGAGCGTCCCGGTGGCCACGCACTCCAGGACTCGCCTGACCGCGTCCCCAGGGCCCAGGGGCCCCGCCGCACTGCTCACAGCCTTCTCCACCAGCAGCTCCATGGCCTGGTGGGGACAGAAGAGCGGCTGCTGTGCTTTTGGGGGGTGCCGCAGCCCCTGTCTGCCCGGGAGGTCCTGGGGTCCCTGGGATAGGAGGCCCCCTCGGCTCTTTCTCTAACTCCCACCACCCACTGAACTTCCGCCGAGGAGGGCGGCCCGTGGCGTGGCTCTGCCACCTCCTGGCATGGCCATGGGCTGGTTTCTTTCTTTTTTTTTTTTTTTGAGAGCAGAGTCTTGCTCTGTCGCCCAGGCTGGAGTGCAGTGGCGCAGTCTCGGCTCACTGCAACCTCCGCTTCCCGGGTTCAGGTGATTCTCCTGCCTCAGCCTCCCATATGGGCTGGTTTCTCCATCCCTCCGAGTTTCAGTTTCCCCAGTTGGTCCACAGTAACATCACACACCAGTGTCACACGCACTGTCTGCCGCGTGGGGCCCGCCTCAGCTGAGGGGAAGGAGCCGCCCTACCCCACCACGTCCCCGTGTGGCCAGCTCCCGAGGGCAGGAGGGGATGGGGCAATGCTGGCCTCCACGGCACTGTGTGGCCACCTCTTCAGCCACAGCCGGAAAACAGGTCTCAGGGAACACAGGTTTTCTGTACGTCGGGACAGCCGCACGCTGGTCACCCAGCACGGAGCTGGCTGCTGTGACCTCCTCCCAGGAGTGGAGAAGACGTTTCCCCTAAACAATGGGTGTAAAAGGCTGGGCGCGGTGGCTCACGCCTGTAATCCCAGCACTTTGGGAGGCTGAGGCGGGCGCATCACGAGGTCAGGAGTTCATGATCAGCCTGGCCAACATGGCCAAACCCCATCTCTACTAAAAATACAAAAATTATGTAATCCCAGCACTTTGGGAGGCCGAGGCGGGCGGATCACGAGGTCAGGAGATCGAGACCATCCTGGCTAACACGGTGAAACCCCGTCTCTACTAAAAATGCAAAAAATTAGCCGGGCGTGGTGGCGGGCGCCTGTAGTCCCAGCTACTCGGGAGGCTGAGGCAGGAGAATGGTGTGAACCCAGGAGGCGGAGCTTGCAGTGAGCCCAGATCACGCCACTGCACTCCAGCCTGGGTGACAGAGCGAGACTGTCTCAAAAAAATGACTACAAAAATAAAAGTAAAAAAGACACTTAATCTCTACCAAAACAAACAGCCTCTGTACCACGCTGCATTCTGGACGCTGGGCAGTGGGTGGGTGTGGATGAAGGACACGGGCCCAGTGGCGGGGACCACAGGCAAGACATCACTGCAGCGTGGCATGGGGGACACCACTGCAGCGTGGCATGGGGGGACACCACTCCAGTGTGGGATGGGGGACACCACTGCAGCATGGCATGGGGGACATCACTGCAGTGTGGGATGGGGGACACCACTCCAGTGTGGGATGGGGGACACCACTCCAGTGTGGGATGGGGGGACACCACTGCAGCACAGGATGGGGGACGCCACTGCAGGGTGGGATGGGGGGACACCACTGCAGCACAGGATGGGGGACGCCACTGCAGGGTGGGATGGGGGACACCACTGCAGTGTGGCATGGGGGACACCACTCCAGTGTGGGATGGGGGGACACCACTGCAGCACAGGATGGGGGACGCCACTGCAGGGTGGGATGGGGGACACCCACAGGGCAGGGGAGGAGGCTGCGTGTGGCTGGCTGGCTTGAGGCTGGTGGAGAAGGTCTGGGGACTGGATGGGTTCCTGGGGTCTCTGTGGGGGCATGGGCTTGGGGCCTGCTCCATGAACCTTGTGTGGGGGGGGTTCTGCTGCTTCTTCTCCCTCCTCTTTCTACCAGGATAGGCGGGGGGTGGTGTTAGAGCCACAGGGGGTCTCCTCTCCAAAGCAGGTGGGTCTGGGCTGGGTCACCCAGAGGCCGGTGTGCAGCCAGGATGGGGAGTCCGGCTTCCGCCCCTCTGCCTGGGCCCCTCTGCCTGGGCCCCTCTGCCCTGGTGCCACGAAGTCGGGCAGACACCGCACATTTCCCTGGCCGGTCCCGCATTTTCATGCGAGGTTCTGGGTTTTGAATAATGGTAGTCAAATGAGGCTGTGGAGAGGGCCGTCTCCCCTGCCCAGGGGACCTCAGGGACTCCCACGGCCTCTCTTGAGTGCTACGTCTCCCGCCGGCTCCTTCACGGGAAAGCGTTTGTCTCTCGACCTGGGCCTGTCACGGCCACGGAGCCCCTCGGGGGTCCCAGTGGAGGGCTAGGCCGCCAGGCACTGCCTTACCCAGGCTGGCAGGGCTGCCCAGGTGGGCACACGCCGGCAGAGGTCCCTCAGGACCCTGATGACGATCACGCATGGCTGCAGGCTGCTGGCTCGAGCCTTCGGGGGAGAAGCACACGGTTCACTTTCGGGGGCTCACACAGCCACATGGTGTGGCGTCGTGAGCATGAACCCCGGGGAGGACAATGGGGAGCCCTGGCGGCCTCGAAGGTGGCAAGTGGAAGCAGAGTCCACTTCCAGATGAGTCCGGTGCCACCAGGCCATTGAGTGGCCACGGGATGGCAGCGTCCCCACCCCCAGGACAGCACCCACTCCTTCCACGTTTCCTGACCCCATCAGCCAGGAGCCAGCGTTGGTTGTCAGCCAGGAAGCTGATGGAGGGCGTCCTGGTCTGCGCTGGGAGCCCATGAGGCTGAGGCGGCCACGCCGGCTCAGGCTGGTGCCTCTGAGACACGTTCCTCAAAGTCACCCCTCTCCCCCTGCTCCACCCCTGCCCCCCTGACCTGAAACCACCGGGCATGACGGAGGGCGGCCAGGGACTCGAGGCACTTCTCGGAGCTCAGGACATCACCTGGGTCAGCCTGAGGCTTCTCCACGCCTTCTAGAAGAAAAACCTCAAGGTGTGCGGGGAAAGCACCTTATCCCGCTCTGCTGCCGACGGGGTGAGGGGCTCGGTTTGGGCCCCTCAATCCTTTCTGAGACACAGTTTCACTCTGTCACCCAGGCTGGAGTGCAGTGGCACGATCTTGGCTCACTGCAACCTCCATTTCCTGGGTTCAAGTGATTCTCCTGCCTCAGCCTCCCAAGTAGCTGAGATTACAGGTGCCTGCCACCACATCTGGCTAATTGTTGCATTTTTAGTAGAAATGGGGTTTCACCATGTTGGCCAGGCTGATCTTGAACTCTTGACCTCAGGTGATCCTCCCACCTCGGCCTTCCAGAGTGCTGGGATTACAGGCGTGAGCCACTGCGCCCGGTCTCAATCCTTTAGGCCTCGTTTTATCCATCTGGGGAATGAGGGTTCCTCCCAGATTGTCCTGCTAAGACACAGTGAGGACCAGACAAACCGTTCCTGGAAAAGCTCATCATCTGGGAAGTTCTGAGCTTACCTGTTGCTACTGAGGGATTTCAGCCCTGACGCTCTCGCTTAGCCGATGAGGGTGAAGATGGGAAACTAGGAATTAAGCCAGATTTCTAGAAACTTCCACATGCATCATGAAAAAGGAGAAAGTGGGTCAGATTTCAACACGTCCTGTTGTTGACGACAATGGCCCCAGAGTCTGCGAGAGATGTGGGTCCCTTTTCCGTCCCGGGTTATTATTTTCCTTCAAGAATATTTTTCTCAGTTGGGCGTGGTGGCTCACACCTGTAATCCCAGCAACTTTGGGAGGCCAAGGGGGGGCGGATCATGAGGTCAGGAGTTCAAGACCAGGCTGGTCAACATGTCGAAACCCTGCCTCTACTAAAAATACAAAGATTAGCTGGGCATGGTGGCGCACGCCTGTAATCCCAGCTCCTCGGGAGGCTGAGGCAGGAGAATAGCTTGGACTTAGGAGGTGGAAGTTGCAGTGAGCCAATATCGTGCCACTGCACTCCAGCCTGTGCAACAGAGTGAGACTGTATCTCAAAAAAAAAAAAGAAAGAAAAAAAAGAATATTTTTCTCAACTGGAAAACAGTAGTTCATTTCTAGAATCCCAGCACTTTGGGAGGCTGAGGCAAGAGGACTGTTTGAGCCCAGGAGTTTGAGATCAGCCTGGGCAACATGGCGAGACCCTGTCTCCACAAAAAATAAAATTAGCCGGGCATGATGGCACACACCTGTGGTCCCAGCCAATGGGGAGGCTGAGGCGGGAGGACTGCTGGAGCCCGGGAGGTCGAGGCTGCAGTGAGCTATGACTGCACCACTGCGCTCCAGCCTGGACTACAGTGACACACCAAAAACCAAAACAGGATATTTTTCTTATTTCATTATATACAACACTGTGGGAGGGCCTGGTTCATTTAGGTCAGGGGATGGTGCCCAGGTTTCCCACTGGTTCACAACCATCCCCGCTGATCTGTCAGGGAAATGACTCCTTTGGGGCAGAGAGGGAAATGGCAGAGGTGTATATGAGGAACGGTTTTGGGTTTTTTTGTTTTTTTTTTGACGGAGTCTTGCTCTGTCTCCCAGGCTAGAGTGCAGTGGTGCAATCTTGGCTCACTGCAACCTCCGCCTCTTGGATTCAAGCAATTCTGCCTCAACCTCCTGAGTAGCTGGGACTACAGGCATGTGCTACCATGCCCAGCTAAGTTTTGTAATTTTAGTAGTGATAGGGTTTCACCATGTTAGTCAGGCTGGTCTCGAACCCCTGACCTCAGGTGATCTGCCAGCGTCGGCCTCCCAAAGTGCTGGGATTACAGGTGTGAGCCACTGCGCCTGGCCAAATTTTTTTTTTTTTTTTAGAAATGGGGTCTCACTACGCTGCCCAGGCTGGTCTCGAGTTTCTGGGCTCAAGCGATCCTCCCACTTCGACCTCCAAAAGTGCTGGGATTAGAGAGGTGGGCCGCTGTGCCCGACCTAGAAAGGGAGTTTTAGAAGCTCACCTCCCACCCACCACGCTGGGCCTGGGGAGGGGAAGCGGGGGCAGGAAAAGGCCGACAGGAAGTGGTTTCCTGGGGGGTGGCTCACGGGTCTTCGGTCGCTGATCGGTCCTCACAGGATTTCCGCTCACTTCATCACCCACCCAAGCCAGGAAAGAGCCGCTGTCTAATGGCCGCCCACCCTTAACCCGCCCCCACCACGGCGCCACTCCCCAGCCTCCGCATTTGTGTCAGAGCCTTCCGCTAGCGCTGAAAGCCACTCTCTTCCCCACGCTGTACTTAGTTTTCAGATGACTATTTGCGAGGACCAATCGTGGCTTTCCATTTAATGATTCAAAGGCTCTTCTTAAAAAAAAAAAACAAACAAAAAATTGAAGCTTTAAAAAACAAATTAGGCCAGGCGCGGTGGCTCACGCCTGTAATCCCAGCACTTTGGGAGGCTGAGGTGGGCGGATCACCTGAGGTCAGGAGTTCGAGACCAACCTGGCCAACCTGGTGAAACCCCATCTCTACTAAAAATACAAAAAAATTAACTGGGTGTGGGGGCGCACACCGGTAGTCCTAGCTACTCGGGGGCTGAGGCAGGAGAGTCGCTGGAACCCAGGTGGCGGAGCTTGCAGTGAGCCAAGATCGCGCCACTGCACTCCAGCCTGGGCGACAGAGCAAGACTCTGTTTCAAAAAACAAACCAACAAAAAAATACCAAATCGATGGAAAGAGAAACCTCGGTAGGTCATGGCCCTCAGTTATGACCAAAAAAGATTATAAAGGGGGTGAAAGATGATAGAGTTTGGAAAACTGCCCTAGAGACTGTTCTGGAAGATTCCACAGCTGGCTGAGACTTCGGGAGCAAAGACGTGCAGTGTGTTACCAGTGGCTGCCTCCGCTGTGGCTGCTGGCCAAGACCCTCGCTGCCCCCAGCCTGGCCCAGCCCCTCACCCACCCTCCCAGGCCTGGCAGGTCTGCCTTTAAGCCCCCCGATCCCCCAGGTTCCTAATCAGTGGTACTGGGACCTCGGTGACTGACGGACAGAGTCAAACTGAGCTTCTACTGTGACCCAGGGGAAATGGCTCAGACCTGTCTATTGCCGCTGGGGCTGGTGTCGCCAGGGCCGGAGAAGCAGGTGCCAGCCCTGGGTCAGGGCAAGGGAGGGGACACGGTGTCACTCGCCCGAGCACGGCCCCTGCAGCCAGGCTCTAAGCCCGTCTGACGCTGTCACCGACTCGCCTCCTCTGCTGCCCGGAGACCCAGCTCTTGTGTGACCCATGGAATCCTCGGGGGGACAGCAGTGCTGGAGTGTGGCTGCTGTGGCATTTTCTTCTCAGCGCAGAGGCGGACACTGCCCCAGGCCTGGGTGTGGAGAGCGCCCTCGGGAAGCGTGTGGGGGACAGTGGTTGGAAGGAAGGGCTGGGCCGCACCTGGGTCTGTGGAAGGGTCCTCTCGCATCAGGGGTGAGGTGATGGATACGGTGACCTGCATCCTGGGCTCCTCGCAGGAGGAGATGACAATGTTGGCTTCAGGGTCAGAGGAGACCTCATACTCATCCTCGGTCACCATCTGGGAGGGATAAATACAACACAAGGCCACCTTACTGCAGCCCAGATTCATGTGTAAATCAGCCAGGATGTGGTTGGTGTGTGTAAGTTAATCCTGTCGGGTCTCCCACACTTGCTGCCTGGGTGCCAGGCCCTGTGCCCTGTGTCTGAAACCTCCAAGTGACCAAGACACAGCTGCAGCCCTCCAGGAGCACACACATGTAGAGATATGTACAGACAACAGACCCTGTGATATAAGGAGCCTCCATATGTAAAGAACACCTATAATTCAATAACAAGAAGATCAGCAATCCAATAAAACATTGGTGAGTGAAGTAACAGATACTTGGCAGAAAAAGAAACACAAATGGCCCTTTTTACACAATGACACACATTACCCCATAGTCAGGGAGGAGTAAATTAAAACTAATGAGATGCCACCATCTCCTGTCGGAAGGACATAGTTCAAGAGGTCTGTGTCACAGTCTGCTCTTCCTGTCCATGGTCATCACCCTCCATGCGGCCTGTGCTCACACCTGAGCCTGGCCTCCCACCTGAAACCCACCTCTCTCCCCTCTCTCCCCGATCTTCCATCCCTTCCCTTCTCAGGGCCTCCCTGCTGCAAGTCAGCCTCCAGGGGCTCTGTTGACATGACTGGGGTGGAGGCTGCCAGCTTCCCCACAGCCTTAGCCATTCTCATGGTACTCAGTTATTGTCTCTGCCACCGGGCTGCAAGTCTTCCAGAAAGCAGGGGCTGTATCTGTCACGTTGTAGCCACCGACATGTTGTAGGTGTGCAGGAAATGTGAGATGCCATCATGGAAGTCAGAGCATGTCACTCCCCTGCCCAAAACCCTCCAGCCTCCCCACTTCCCTGAGAATGCAATCCTAGCTCCTGGTATGGCCTTCAGGCCCAGCTTGATCCAGGCGCCCCCTCATTCCCTCATGCCCACCCCTCCTTGCTCTGGGCCTCCTGCTTTTGGCCTCTGCAGGTGCTGGTCCTTCTATGGGGAACACTGTCTCCCCGACCAGGCGCTGCCCATCCCCTGGGCATCCAGTGTCCACTGGAAAAGTCAAAGGAGTAAGGCTGAGTTATCCCAGGGATGGTGACAGACGCTCAGGAAGAAGGAACGACTCTGGGGACCAATTTTTCATTTTTCTTTCTTTTCTTTCTCCTGAGTACCTGGGATTACAGGTGCCCACCACCATGCCCGGCTAATTTTTCTATTTTCAGTAGAGACACGGTTTTACTATGATGGCCAGGTTGGTCTTGAACTCCTGACCTCAGGTGATCCAACCGCCTCAGCCTCCCAAAGTGTTGGGATTACAGGCATGAACCACCATTCCCAGCCCGATTTTTCTTTTTAAACCTAAGATGATCAATTTAAATCCTCCAGTGTGAGAAGAGTATATGAAAATTCTCTAGAGGAAAAAGTTCAGCTGACATCTCACAGCCCTAAAATTGAAATTGGGTTTTTGCCTTTTCTTACGGCTTCCTAGTCATCATCGCTGCAAATGTTTTCTGTGCAGCTTTAATCATCATTTACTTTTTTTTTTTTTTTTGAGACGGAGTCTCGCTCTGTCGCCCAGGCTGCAGTGCAGCAGCGCGATCTCAACTCAGTACAACCTCCGCCTCCTGGGTTCACGTGATTCTCTCACCTCAGCCTCCCGCGTAGCTGGGATTACAGGCGTGAGCCACCAGGCCTGGCTGATTTCTGTATTTTTAGTAGAGATGGGGTTTCACCATGTTGGGCAGGCTGGTTTCAAACTCCTGACTTCAAGTGATCCACCCCCCTCAGCCTCCCTAAGTGCTGGGATTATGGACGTGAGCCGCTGTGCCTGGCTTAATGCTTCTTGTATCTTAAAGTCGTTTAGTAACAGAGGTTCCCTGTGGGGAGAGGGCTGGCAGCCAGACGCCTGGAGCAGCGATGGGCGGGGTCCTGACCTTACCTGGAGCTGCCGGGGCAGCTGCTGGGCGATCCTCCGCAGCAGGCTGTGCGTGGGCTTCTTGGAACAGAGCAGAGCGAGGCGCACGTTCCTGTCCCCGCGCAGGAGGAGGCCTTTCGCCAGGATGCCCACCCGCATGACGCCTTTCAGGACCCGAGCCGGGGGGGCAACGCTGCTGTGGGGACAAAACCACAGACGTGAGCCTTCAGTGGAGAGACGCGGGGTACCCCAGCTGCCTCGCTCCTGAGCGACAGGGACCCTGCCATTTGCAGAGCCCCTCTGTGCCTCGGCATCCTCATCCATGAAATGGGACCAGGCGACTCTGTGGGAGGCGCTTGCGGGATGAAATGAGACACTGTGAGATCGATCTCGGAGGTGCTGTCACCAGGCATGCCTCGGAGTAGCTGGGACGAGTGGCCACACCCATGTTTTCCTTCCCCATGAGCAAACGCTAAGCCCCAGGCCCGCCCTGTGAGGTCTGATGGCTCCAGCGTTCACGGACTCTGTCACCCTGTTGTTTCGGCTCCACATGGTTCAAGAGAGGACAGAAAGCAAGGCTGCATTCTGCCTTTGCTTCACAGGGGTTAAGAAAATTCACAAACTGGCCGGGCGCCGTGGCTCACGCCTGTAATCCCAGCATTTTGGGAGGCCGAGGCGGGCAGATCACTTGAGGTCAGGAGTTTGAGACCAGCCTGGCCAACATGGCGAAAACCCATCTCTACTAAAAATACAAAAATTAGCCGGGCATGGTGGCGGGTGCCTGCAGTCTTAGCTACACGGGAGGCTGAGGCAGGAGAATTGCTTGAACCCAGGAGATGGAGATTGCAGTGAGCCGAGATTATCTCACTGAACTCTAGTCTGGGAGACAGAGCAAGACTCCGTCTCAAAATAATTAATAATAATAATAATAATAATAATAATAATAATTAGCTCGGTGTGGTGGTATATTCCTGTAGTTCCAGTACTTGGAAGGCTGAGGCAGGAGAATGGCATGAACCTGGGAGGCAGAGGTTGCTGTGAGCCGAGATCATGCCGCCATACTCCAGCCTGGGCAACAGAGTGAGACTTGGTCTCCAAAAAAAAAAAAAAAAAAAAAAGGCCGGGCGCGGTGGCTCACGCCTGTAATCCCAGCACTTTGGGAGGCCGAGGCGGGCGGATCACAAGGTCAGGAGATCGAGACCATCCTGGCTAACACGCTGAAACCCCGTCTCTACTAAAAATACAAAAAAGCCGGGCGTGGTGGCAGGGGCCTGTAGTCCCAGCTACTCGGGAGGCTGAGGCAGGAGAACAGCGTGAACCCGGAAGGCGGAGCTTGCAGTGAGCCGAGATCGCGCCACTGCACTCCAGCCTGGGCGACACAGCGAGACTCTGTCTCAAAAAATAAAATGAAAAAAAAAAAAAAAAAAGCAGAGGGCAGGTCCCTGGGTGCTCGTTGTACTGGGACACTTTGCAACCCACAGGTGCGAGGCTCAAATTTCCTATATGGAGTCAGTACTCTATGCTCCAGCAAAAGGAAGCCCTCAGGCCGAGTGGATCAGCCAGACACAAAAGGTCACACGGTGTGCGACTCCGTTTCTGTGAACTGTCCAGCACAGGCCAATCCAGAGAGACAGGGCGGGCACGCGTGGGTGCATGAAACAAAATGAGGAGTTTGCTTAATCAGGACAGTTTCTGTCTGGGAAGATGAGACAGCTCTGGGGATGACAGGGGTGTTGTTGGCACAACTGTGTGAACGTGCTGCGTGCCCCTGAACTGTGCACTTAGACAGGTTAACATGCTCGGTGTTGTGTGATGTGGATTTTACCACAATAGAAAAGCATTCAAAGATTAGAGTGAACCTGTAATCCCGGCACTTCGGGGGGCTGAGGTGGGAGGATCGCTTGAACCCAGGAGTTCAAGACCAGCCTGGCCAACATAGCGAGACCCCTCATTGCTACAAAAAGTTAACAATTAGCTGGGTGTGGTGGTGGGCGCCTGTAGTCCCAGCTACTCGGGAGGCTGAGACGGGAGGATAGCTTGGGCCCAGGGGTCTGAGGGTCAGTGAGCTCCGATCACGCCACTGCACTCCAGCCTGGGTAACAGAGCGAGATCTGTTTCTTAAAAAACAAAATGCGGCCGGGCGCGGTGGCTCAAGCTTGTAATCCCGGCACTTTGGGAGGCCGAGACGGGCGGATCACGAGGTCAGGAGATCGAGACCATCCTGGCTAACATGGTGAAACCCCGTCTCTACTAAAAAATATTTTAAAAAAACTAGCCGGGCGTGGTGGCGGGCGCCTGTAATCCCAGCTACTCAGGAGGCTGAGGCAGGAGAATGGCGTAAGCCTGGGAGGCGGAGCTTGCAGTGAGCTGAGATCCGGCCACTGGACTCCAGCCTGGGCGACAGAGCGAGACTCCGTCTCAAAAAAAAAAAAAAAGAAAAGCAACAAAAACCAGCAGCTGCCAGAGCAGGAAGGACTTCAACAAAAGGTAACTCCCGCCCGGATGAGTTAACTCCATGGCAATTACTTAGACGACGTAGGGACCTTCTCGCTTCCTAAGAGTCACAAGGGTTTGGAGCTGATTCACACCGGTGCTCAGTGACACAAACCACTCTGATTACTCAACTACTCCCTAAGGCGGAGAAGTCCGTTCAGAATCACGCTCAGCTTCCTTCTGCCCATGAGGAAACTGAGGTTTACAGAGACTGTCAGTCCCTCGTGAACGACGTTTTTAGATGCGCCTTCAACAGCAAAAGGGAACGCTGAGGCATTAGAACCGCGTGGACCACCCGCTGCAAACCAGCCTCGTTTGGTGCCAAGAAGCTCTGAGACCTGGGGAACTTCCCCCTCCCAGGGCTGGAAAGCTGCCGCGGGCCACCGAGGGCTGCGGGCCCATCAGAGCTGGGGGTTCCTGCAGGGTCTCGTCCCGAGGAGCTGACCTCTGTCCTGGCTGAGAGCTGGGCCCCCGGGAAGGGGATCTCCAATGACCTGCGCTTGCCGCCCTCTTCCTCTCCGCCGCCCTGGTCCTCCTCGGCCAGCGTGTCAGACACCAGCTTGAGGGCCCGCTCCGCGTGGGACACGGCCCTCTGCACGGCGAGGAGCTCCTGCTCCGTGGGGTAGATGGTGGCGTGCTTGCACATGACGTGCCGGTCGTCGCTGGATGCCGGCCGCCGCCCGGGCTGTGGGGACAGGCCGCACGTGTCAAGGCTGGGCTGTGGGGTCCCTTGGGGAGTGCTGGGCAGGCGGGCAGGTGGGGGCAGGTGGCCGTGGTCAGCCGGGTTACCAGGCAGCAGCACCGCCAGGTGAGAATCCAGTACACACAGAGAGCCCTGGGGTGGGGAACAGGGAAGTGCCTGGGGCTGCCCCTGATGGCTGCAGGAAGCTTGGGTCTGAGCGAAGGAATAGGGGGGAACCTCCGACACCTTTGGCCATACTTTTAAATTTCCAGACCAGAGGCTTTTGAGTCAGCCTGGAAACCCCTTTCTCACAGCAAGGTGCAAATCTGAGGTTCCCATTTAGGCTGGGCGCGGTGGCTCATGCCTATAATCCTAGCACTTAGGGAGGCTGAGGATCACCTGAGGCCAGGAGTTCCAGACCAGCCTGGGCAACATGGTGAAACCCCATCTCTACTAAAAATACAAGAGAGCCCGGCATAGTGGCAGGTGCCCACAGTCCCAGTTACTTGGGAGGCTGAGGCATAAGAATTGCTTAAACCCGGGAGGCAGAGGTTGTAGTGAGCCAAGATTGCACCACTACACTCCAGCCTGGGTGACAAGTGAGACTCTGTCTCAAAAAAAGAGGTTCCCATTGAACCTGGACACTCGGGCTGCAGGGACAGGTTCCTCTGGGAAGAGACAGTAGCAGCCACAGAGGCACGAGGCTCCCCAAGGGAGGCGACCACCCGGGGCTCTAGGAAGCAGAAGGGTTCTCTGTGGCCCAACGGTAGGGGCTGGGGCGCTGGGGCTCCCACCTGTGGAGTGAGGCAGTCCGGGCCGTGGAGCCCCATCCCCTGAGTACTATATGGGAGTTGGCGGGGAGGTCAGGTCCTCCTAAGGAGGTGTCCGCTGCCCTGGGGGGTGTGAGGTTGCCCGCATTTGCACACAGAGGAAGCTGTACCTACCTGGAGTTGGGTGCTGGTGGGTGGCTCCGGCCTGCCCATGAGCAGAGAGTGGGCCCAGTCGGATGGTGCATCCTGGGAAGGCTCCTCCTCCAGCCGCCTGCAGGACCGACACAGGACAGAGCGTGGTCAGGCCAGCAGCGGCCCTGAGCTGGGGGCACATCGGAGACGCTGGGGACTCATGCTCCCAGCAAGGAAGGCAGGGCCGAAGCTTTTGCTGGGGCTCCGCTGCACTGCATGGGCGCCTGCTGTATGCACAGAAGACTGAGGCTGGCAAGGCTGGTGCGGGGGGGAACCAAACACCCCTTAGGCAAAAGAGGCTCAGCCTGGGCAGCCGTAGCCTTCAGGAAGTCCTGGTCCCCTTCCCAATGCAGACCTGCTGCTGCTGGACACACCAGAGTCACATGTTACATCAGAAAATGCTCTGGGACGGACACAGGGGACTCCAGAGGTCAGGGACACTGGGACACCGGGGGTTAAGGGGACACAGGAGACACTGGGGATGAGGGGACACTAGGAGATCGGGGGACACAGGGGACTCCAGGGGTCAAGGGGACTCAGGGGATACCAAGGGTCAGGAGACAAAGAGACACCAGGGGACACAGGGACACCGGGGTCAGGGGACACCAGGGTTCAGGGAACGCAGGGGCATCAGGGGTCAGGGGGTCACAGGGCACACCAGGGGTCAGGGGGACACCAGGGGTCAGGAAAACACAGGGGACTCCAGGGGTCAGGGGTCACAAGGCACACCAGAGGTCGGGGATACAGGGGACACAAAGGTCAGGGGACACAGAGGACACCAGGGGTCGGGGGACCCAGGGGACACCGGGGGTAAGGAGTCACAGGGGACACTAGGGGTCAGGGTACATAGGGACACCAGGGGTCAGGGGACCCGGGGCCACCAGGGGTAAGGGGTCACAGAGGACACGAGGTGTCAGGGTACATAGGGACACTAGGAGTCAGGGGACACAGGGGTCAGGGGGACACAGGTCACCAGGTGCCTCTGCAGCCGTGCGGTCCAGTGAGTTGGCAGGCAGTGTCCCTGCGCCTGCAGAGGCGCCTGGCACCCACGTGTCAGGTCTGCACACCACCGTGCCTTTGCTCGTCTGCTCTGGAACCCTCTCTCGCTCCCACACCAGGACGTGCCCACTGCCCGGGCACCCGACTCCCCCCACTGCCTGAGAGCTCACACGGGGGATCCCCATAATCTGCAGCGGCGGGCGTCTGGTTCCACGCTGGACCTGCCCTCCCTCGCCAGGCCCCCTTGCCAAGACCCGCAGCCGGGCACCTCCTCTCCACGTGCCAGCGCCGCAGTTGCTCCAGCCGCTCCTCCGCCAGGCGCCGCTGCTTCCTCATCCGCTCCTCCAGGAGCTTCCGAGCCCGGCTGCTGGGCTCCATGGCAATGGGAAGGTCCGGGTTCACTTTCTTCTGGAAAGGAGAGGCAAGGCTCTGAGAGTAGGGACCTTGCCTTAGACAGGGATGCCGGGAGGGTCTTGGGGTGCAGGGAGAGACCCAGAGACTAGAACTGTTGGGCTGAAATCTCCCAAAGCCTTTTTGTTTTTTTTTTTGGAGACGGAGTCTCGCTCTTGTCTCCCAGGCCCGTGTGCAGTGGTGTGGTCTTGGCTCATTACAACCTCCGCCTCCCGGGTTCATGCCATTCTCCTGCCTCCGCCTCCCGAGTAGCTGGGATAACAGGTGCGTGCCACCACATCTGGCTAATGTTTGTATTTTTAGTAAAGATTTCACTATGTTGGCCAGGCTGATCTCTAACTTCTGACCTCAAATGATCCGCCCACCTTGGCCTCCCAAAGTTCTGGGATGACAGGTGTGCGCCACCGCACCGGACCCAAGATACACTGTTGAGACGTGGAGCAAGACTTTGAAAACACAGAAAATCACCCCACCCTCTTTTTTTTTTTTTGAGATGGAGTCTCGCTCTGTCGCCCAGGCTGGATGGAGTGCAGTGGCCGGATCTCAGCTCACTGCAAGCTCCGCCTCCCGGGTTTACGCCATTCTCCTGCCTCAGCCTCCCGAGTAGCTGGGACTACAGGCGCCCACCACCTCGCCCGGCTAGTTTTTTTTTTTTTTTTTTTTTTGAGACGGAGTCTCGCTCTGTCGCCCAGGCTGGAGTGCAGTGGCCGGATCTCAGCTCATTGCAAGCTCCACCTCCTGGGTTTACGCCATTCTCCTGCCTCAGCCTCCCGAGTAGCTGGGACTACAGGCGCCCGCCACCTCGCCCGGCTAGTTTTTTGTATTTTTTTAGTAGAGACGGGGTTTCACCGTGTCAGCCAGGATGGTCTCGATCTCCTGACCTCGTGATCCGCCCGTCTCGGCCTCCCAAAGTGCTGGGATTACAGGCTTGAGCCACCGCGCCCGGCCTCACCCCACCCTCTTAAATTCATGGGATTACACGGGCAGAAGAGGCCAAACCAGAGGCCTCCCAGCGCCCGCCCGGGCCGAGCACACCCCGGACGGGTATCGGGGCTCCCCCTGCTGGACGCACCCGGTACTGCAGCCGGTGCCGCCGTCCCCTCACGTGCAGGTCCTTGGCGTTAAGGTCGTTGAAACTGCACTCGCACAGCTTACGCTGGAAGCGAAGCACTCGCCCTTCCTCGCTGCACACCTGAGACACAAAACAGCTGCACGCACACCAGGCACGAGGCCGGGGGGATGTGAGATGCTACCGACACCAGGTCGCTGCGGAGCCTTCCTCATTGCTGGTCATTTTATGTTATGTATGTATTTTCAGAGACACGGTCTTGCTGTGTTACCCAGGCTGGACGGCAGTGGCTCGATCTCGGCTCACTGCAGCCTCAAACTCCTGAGCTCAAGCGATCCTCCCACCTCAGCCTCCCGAGTAGCTGGGACCACAGGCATGCACCACCATGGGAGACGGGAGGATTGCTTGAGCCCAAGAGTTCAAGACCAGCCTGGTCAACATAGCGAGACCCCGTCTCTACAAAAAATAAAAATAAAAAAATTAGCTGGGAGTGGTGGCTCACACCTGTAGTCCCAGCTACTCAGGAGACTGAGGTGGGAGGATTGATTGAGCCATGACGGCATCACTGCACTGCAGCCTCAGTGACAGAGCAAGACCCTGTCTCTTAAAGAATCCCAGGACTGCAGTCAAGGCAGAGGAAACCCAGCCCTGCCTCTTTGGCACGCACAAGGCCAACCAGGGTCTGAACTGCCGCTGGCCCGGGAACTGGCAGACCTGGCTCAGGAGCTTGGCTCCACTGCTCAGTAGCCTGGCTTTGGCAAGTCCCAAGATCCCCCAGACCCAGGAAAGGAGCTGGACGGAAGGGCCTCCAACCTCCCGGGGAGCTTTCTCCTGCCCGGAGCCCTTCCACCTTCCAGACAGATGGCTCCAGGGGGCCCCCTGTTGGGACTGCCTCGGCCTGTCTCTGGCCCTCACGAGGCCATATTCATTTCCTGTTGCTATCCGAAATCTGGCACCCAAAGTGTCAAGCGGGTCTTGCACGGGGTTTGGTCTATGGAGGTCTGGCCTGTGCAGCTCGGGAATGGGGATGGGTCTGTAAATCCCACTGGGAGAAGCCGGGTGAGGTCTCGAAGCCTGACCCATGGGAAAGTCCTTCCCTGACCAGGGCTTGACAGCCTCGGCTTACCTCCTCCACATATTCTGGGCCCACCGGCTGCGCATCAGAGCAGCCCAGGGGAGCTTCCTCCGAGCCTCCTTGGGCGGGTGTTCCAGGACCCTCTGACTTGGGTTGGGCCGGTCTCCCCCTCTGGGGTCTGCAGCCTGCTATCTGCGGCTCAGGAGGCCCTGAGGGGAAAAACCATGTCACTGACACCCTGTTCCAGGAGAAAGCACTGTGGCTGCGAACCAGCCAGGTGGCATGGGGTGGAGAGCCACCCAGACCCCAGGCTCGCCTCCTGTGATGTCGGGGGGGACGGCCCCGGGCAGCGACCTCGCTCTCCCTTTCATGCCTGCGTGTGACCCAGCCGAGAAACCGAGGCCAGTTTCAATCCGTCAGTGGGGACGTCCTGGATTTAGGTCCTCGCTTGAGGAACCCACCGACAGCACAAAATCCACAGTTAATAGACGATGAAGTATCAGGCGGACCAAGGCTCATACTTAACCTACCCCCGTTAGGCAAAATTATGGAGCCTCGGGTGAGACAAGTATCTTTGTTATCAGAATGACTTGATGGTTTGATCTTCAAAATCATGTTGCTATTCAAGAATCAAGGCTGCTGAGGTTAAAAACAGAATGCGGGCCGGGCGCGGTGGCTCAAGCCTGTAATCCCAGCACTTTGGGAGGCCGAGACGGGCGGATCACGAGGTCAGGAGATCGAGACCATCCTGGCGAACACGGTGAAACCCCGTCTCTACTAAAAAAATACAAAAAACTAGCCGGGCGAGGTGGCGGGCGCCTGTAGTCCCAGCTACACAGGAGGCTGAGGCAGGAGAATGGCGTAAACCCGGGAGGCGGAGCTTGCAGTGAGCTGAGATCCGGCCACTGCGCTCCAGCCCCGGCGACAGAGCGAGACTCCGTCTCAAAAAAAAAAAAAAAAAAAAAAAAAAAAAACAGAATGCGGCTCCCTCAGCCCTTGCCCACGCACAGCACGGTGGTCCAGGGCAGAGACTCTTAGACAGACCCAGGTTCCAATCCCACCTCCACCGTTTACGGCTTTTCCATCTACACATTGGGACTGGTGACAACATTGACTTAAATGGGTTGTGGGCTGGGCACAGTGGCTCATGCCTGTAAACCCAGGGCTGTGGGAGGCCGAGGCGGGAGGATCACTTAAGCCTAGGAGTTTCCGACCAGCCTGAGCAACATAGCAGAACCCCATCGCTACAAAAAAAAAAAAAAATACAAAAAGTAGTGGGATGTGGTGGTGCACACCTGTAGTCCTAGCTACTCAGGAGGCTGAGCTGGGAGGATCGCTTGAGCCCAGGGGTGGAGGCTGCAGTGAGCCATGATCGTACCTCTGCACGGCAGCCCCGGTGACACAGTGAGACCGTCTCAGAAACAAAACAAACCACGAAAAAAGATTTGTCATGGAGGTAAAGTGAAGCAATGCACACAAAGCAGTGAGCGGATGCCTGGCATTGAATCCTGGTTAACGCGGGCCACCTCTGACAGCTGGGGCTTTGCACGCAGGGAAGGTAGGGTCACAGGCAGAGGGGCGCAAGGAATCCACCTTCATTTCCTGGTACCCACGTAACTCTGGTTCTGAGCCCAGTTTGTTCACTGTGACCACCAGGGTGCGCAGGGGAGCAGAGTCAAGGTGGCAGCCCAAGGAACCCGCTAGGTGCAGGGCGAGGGCTTCCAGTGAACCCCAGCACCCAGCACCAGCCCAAATTCTGCTGGAAGAGGCCGGGCACGGTGGCTTATGCCTGTGATCCCAGCACTTTGGGAGGCCGAGGATAGTGGATCACTTGAGGTCAGGAGTTCGAGACCAGCCTGGCCAACATGGTGAGACCCTGTCTCTACGAAAAATACAAAAATTCGCCGGGTGTGGTGGCGGGCGCCTGTAGTCCCAGCTACTCGGGAGGCTGAGGCAGGAGAATCGCTTGAACCCGGGGGGCAGACGTTGCAGGGAGCCGACATCGCACCACTGCACTCCAGTCTGGATGACAGAGTGAGGCTCCATCTCAAACCAAACCAAAACAAAAAAACTCTACAGGAAGAAATGGCATTACCATTGTATCGGTTCTGCCAGCACTCTCTGGAAACGGTCTCAGAGGGTCCAGGGCGGTGTCGGTCAGTGGGAGGCCCTCTCGCTCCGCTGTACTGAGGGACAGAGGGCACCAGCCCCACACCACCCCCCGGAGGACGTGACGAAAACCAACTGGATGGTCGATTTTCTCACGAAATGTTCACCGGGCAGGGTGGCCAGGGCTCCCGTGGGTAGGCGAACACGCATGCAGACACACATACCCTCGCGTGAGGCCTTCAAGGCCACAGGTCTCTTGGCCAGTGCTGGCCTGCTCGGGGCACACACGCTGGGGCCGGTGGCGGATGTGGGCTTGGCCTCCACCCTGGGGGTGCTCTCTGCGGCCGGTGCAGGCTCCAGGGTGGGAATGGGCTTCCCCAGTTTGGTGTGCAGCTTGAAGACCTGCAACAGACAGAGCCGGGCTCCTGTGGGAGGGCCCCTCCCAGCCTGATGGCCTTTTCAAGAGGCAGGAAGGGCCTCCACGGGCGGGCAGCGGGAGTGTGGGCGGGCTGGTCCCGGGGACCCCGCCTCTTGTCTCCTCCTGCTCTCTGGATATCACCCACTCCAGAAGGCCCTTCCCAGGTGGCCTCCTGCCTTGCACACGTGCTTGTGAGTCCTCTAGCGCGGTGACACTCCTCTGACGTGTGAGCACGTGGCTCACCGACTCACATGGACGCTCTTCCTCCTCTTCCACCACATGGGCTGCCAGATGGGGCCTCTCAACCTCCCAAGCCCCATCCTAGTGCCCCCGACTGCCCGGGACTCAGCGTGTGTGGACGGATGGTGGACGTGCATGTGTCCCTGGACGGACACCCACGTTCTGCACGCGCGTGTGCACGTGGTCACATCTGTATTCTGGCCGTGCCCTATTCTCAGCACCTCCGGGTGCAAGGTGCTTCTGGCAAAGGTGTCGTGTGCACAGGGCCGCGGTGTGTGTGCTGGGGACCATCTCAGACACATTTCCAGCTCCGAGTCTCTGACACGTGCTGCACAAGACCTGCCCTGTAACCCCCGACCCCACAATGGGTGGCAGGGCCTGCCTGACCCCCAGACCAAGCCCCAGCCTGTGGGGGTGATGCCAGCCCCTAGCTCTCCGGTCCCCAGGCCAGTGAGTCTCCTTCCCCCGTTTCTCTGCCCCCCTCCTTCCCTCCTCCATGCCTCCCTGCGCATTCCTCTTTCCCCCGTGGCTTCACACAGGCCCTCAGCAAGCTGTCCTGAGCCGAGCCAGGGAATGAGGCCCTGGATGAGCCTTCAGGCAGCTGAGGGAAAGAAGCCAGGTCCTCGGCCAGGCCTCCCAGGGTGGCTCAGCCTGACAGCCCGGGCTACAGCACAAGCCAGCTGTTCCCCTCCCTGCCCTCAGGTGGGGACTCCATCCCCTCCCGGCCGAACTTGACATAACCCAGGCCTTTTTTCTTTTTTTTTTTTTTTTGAGACCGAGCCTTGCTCTGTCGCACAGGCTGGAGTGCAGTGGCGAGATCTCAGCTCACTGCAACCTCCACCTACCGGGTTCAAGCAATTCTCCTGCCTCAGCCTCCTGAATAGCTGAGGTTACAGGCGTGCACCCCCACGCCCAGCTAATTTTTGTATTTTTTAGTAGAGACGGAGTTTCACCATGTTGGCCAGGCTGGTCTCAGACTCCTGACCTCACGTGATCCACTCGCCTCGGCCTCCCAAAGTGCTGGGATTACAGGCATGAGCCACCGTACCCGGCCTAACCCAGGCCTTTTTAAGGCCACAGGAGAACAGTGATTATTACAGCAGGGAGTGTGAAGAGCAAGACCCCAAAGGGAACACAGCGTTGGATCTCAAGGCAAACCCTGTCCGTCGCCAGGCCTGAACGCCAAGCTTTCTTGGAAGTCTGGGTGTGAGTGTCTCGGCCACTTCATGTTTTTGTGCAATGAGGAGGAACCCCTTTTATAAGCTGAAAGGAGTCCAGGTGCAGTGGCTCACGCCTGTAATCCCAGCACTTTGGGGGGCTGAGGCAGACGGATCACTTGAGCTCAAGAGTTCCAGACCAGCCTGGCCAACAAGGTGAAACCCCGTCTCTACTAAAAGTACAAAAATTAGCCGGGTGCGGTGGTGGATGCCTGTAATCCCAGCTATTCGAGAGGCTGAGGCATGAGAATTGCTTGAACCCAGGAAGCAGAGTTTGCAGTGAGCCGAGGTCACGCCACTGCACTCCAGCCTGGGGGACAGAGTGAGATTTTGTCTCATGTAAAAACATAATAAAATGAAAAATAAAATGACTGGAAAGGAGTTTGGATCCTTGAAGATGAGGACGCATGGGCCTGGGCAGCCGGCGCTTGGGCACGCTCCACTTGGAGAAGCTTCTCTGGGCTCCCTTTGATCTCCGCAGGCATCTCTGTGGGTCCTAAGTGCTGACCTGGGTGCCTCGTCCCCAGGGGTGGCAGAGCCTGGGATGGGTGGGGCCGTACCTTCTGGTGCTTGGCTCCCCGGATGTGGGCCGTGTAGGCGTCTGCCCCAGTGCAGGACACGGCGCACAGGTCACAATGTAGCTGCGCCTGCACCCCGCGCGGGCTCCCGTTGGGCTGCACGCCTGTCTTCTGGGCCGCCTCCTTCTTTCTGTGCTTCTGCCCTCCCAGATGTTCCCGGTAGGTCTGCAGTAAGGGGTGAGAGGCAGCCTGAGTGGGGGTGTGCACACTGGCCACGCCCCCTCCCCTGCAGGCCCCCGGCTTAGCACGCAGGAACTCGGTGGTAACAGACGCCCACTGTCCCCAGCCCTCCATCCCCTGGTGCCACGGAGGTTCAAGTGTCCCTTTATTCTTCTTATTTTTATTTTTTATTTTTTGAGACAGTCTCGCTCTGTTGCCCAGGCTGGAGTGCAGTGGCGCAATCTCAGCTCACTGCAACCTCCGCCTCCTGGGTTCAAGTGATTCTCCGTCCTCAGCCTCCCAAGTAGGTGGGACTACAGGCGCGTGCCACCATGCCCGACTAATTTTTGTATTTTTAGTAGAGATGGGGTTTCACTATGTTGGCCAAGCTGGTCTTGAACTCCTGACCTCAAGTATCCACCTGCTTTGGCCCCCCAAAGTGCTGGGATGACAGGAGCACACCACCGCGCCCAGCCTATCTTCTTACTATAGACTTCTCGAATTTTCTTTTTTTTTTTTTTTGAGACAAGGTTATGCCCTGTCACCCAGGCTGGAGTGCAGTGGCGCTATCTCAGCTCACTGCAACCTGTACCTCCTGGGTTCAAGCGATTCTCCTGCCTCAGCCTCCCAAGTAGCTGGGACTACAGGTGCCCGCCACCACGCCTGGCTAATTCAAGCATCCCTTTATGAAGCCCACGTAACAAACCCACAGGCTCAGACTGCTAGACATAAGGCTTCTCCCTTCTTCTGAAACTCAAGGAGTTTCTTAGGAAAGCATGCTCCACGCATCACGTGTTCCTTTCAGGGGCTGCTGTATACAGAAAATTCTGACTTTTCAGAATTCAACCTCGGAAACCAAGCAAGGGCACCTGCTGCCCGAAGGACAGTCATGTACACTTCCGTCTTAGGAAACTGCTAATAGACACAGGGGCTCCACCCGGGGGAAGCTACCGTGAGTCACAGGCCTACGCATCCGGTACTCCTGGGCCCAAAATATCTGATTGCATCTGGGGAAGCGACAGCCAAGCCCTCAGGCAGAATCCTGGGTGTGCTCCTTAAAATCCTGAAACGAAGCCCACCACAGAGAAGACGCGGCAGGTGGGCCACGAAACCCACACGCCCTGACAATGCCAAGAATGAACGTTCTGCAGACTGAAAAGTGCCCCTGAAAATACTGGGGCACACTGGACACTGCCCGCTCCCCTGAAGGCCACCGGCTTAGCGCTCAGGAACTCAGTGACATCGTCTGGTTTTAGGGAAGAAACATAGGATGTGGGAGAGGCACACATTTTACTGTATGTATGCTCTCTAGAACTTAGGAATCTTTCTTTTTTAGATGGAGTCTCACTGTCACCCAGGTTGGAGTGCAGTGGGGCAATCTCAGTTCACTGCAACCTCCGCCTCCCAGGTTCACGCCATTCTCCTGCCTCAGCCTCCCAAGTAGCTGGGACTACAGGTGCCCGCCACCATGCCCGGCTAATTTTTGTATTTTAGTCGAGACGGGTTTTCACCATGTTGGCCAGGCTGGTGTCGAACTCCTGATCTCAGGCAATCCTCCTGCCTCAGCCTTGCAAAGTGCTGGGATTACAGGCATGAGCCGCCACGTCCGGCCAATAGGCTGTCTGCGTGCACTTTTGGCGTATTCTGGAATAAGTAGCCACATGGGCTTCAACACATCTTGGTTTGATTTCTGCCTGGGTCACTAAAACTGACTCTGAGTTCCCCAAAGTACTGACCCTTCTGAACGTCTGGGATTTTGTCTGCCACACAGAGATGGTAGCCACAAGGCAGACATAAGGATTAAATAACCCACATGCGTCTGGTGCAGGGACTCAGCTTGTCATCCTGGCACGATGGGAGGCTGAGGCAGGAGGATGCCTTGAGCTTAGGAGTTCGAGACCAGACTGGGCAACATAGTGAGACCCCATCTCTACTGAAAATAAAAAAAGTTAGCTGGGCATGGTGGTTCGTACCTGTCTCAGCTACTTGGAAGGCTGAGAGGAGGACCTGAACCCAGGAGGTGGAGGCTGTAGTGAGCTGTGATTGCACCACTGCACTCTAGCCTCAGCAACAGAGCGAGACCCCTTGTCTCCAAACAAAACAAAACAAAACCCCAAACTTGTATCCGAGCACTCTGCAAAGAAGGCCAGGGTCTCTCCTAGCATGAGATGCAGTGGAGAGCTGCCGGGGCAAAGAGCCTGAGACAGGGAAAGGGTGATCTGTGGCGGGAGGGGTCCCGAGCAGGGTCGGGCCCCCCATCCCCAGCTGGGTCAGGGGTCCTGATAGGGTGTCCTGAGCGGTCTCACACCTCTCCAGAGACTCCGCGTCTCTCGCAGTCCAGAGCTTGCTTTCAGAGCATTCAAAACAAAAGATCAGGGTGTGTGTTTTGCAAAGATAGAGCTCTAGGGTCTGATTATCTTTCCAGGAAACGAGCCCACGATCTCTGCGGGGTGATCTGCGAGCTTTAAAACCTCAAGCGGCTGTGTTTGGTAAAGAGTCTTTCACGTGTGTCCCAGACAAGCACTGCCACACACAAGCACACGTGCACCCACACACAGGCGCGGGCACACACATACACACGCAGGCACACATGCGCACACATACACGCACACTCACGTTTGCACACACATATGCACACATATACACATGCATAAGCACACACGCACTTGCACACATACGCACCCTTGCACTCACACACGCACACACACACAAGCGCTGGCACACACAGGCACATGCATACACCATGCAAGTTTAACACCGGACCTTTTTTCAACAGGCAGCGACCCTGACCCCCCGGCGCTCACATCCGGGTTCAGACCTTAGGAACAGAGAGGTCCCGCCCACGGCGGGAGGGCGACTGACCTGGGGGCCCGCGCAGCTGATCTTGCAGATGTCGCAGTAGTGAAGCTGGAGCTGCCTGGGCCCGGCCTTGGGTCTCGGCAGTTTGCTGGGAAGCGGTGGCTTCGAGTCGGCCCTGGGGCTGCTTCCTGAGCCTGCGGGCGTGGGCGGCGGGGGCAGCTGCTGCGGGGGTCCCGGGGGAGGCAGGGGCTGCGCTGGAGGATAGAAAGGGCTGGCGGCGGAGTACACCGATGCGTCATAGCTCGGGTAGCTTGGTGCTAAGGAGCAGAGAAAACAGTGAGTCGCGGGGAGATGCTGATTCCACTCGAGTTGAAGCGGGGGCCGACCGAGTGACCGCCTGGGCAAGGAACGCTGGTCTTACCCGTGTAGGCGGTGCAGGTGGGATCGTAGGAGGGCGGGGGGTAGGAGGTCACGATGGACGCCGAGGACTCAGGCTGGACGCCTGTCGCCGTGGGGTAGGTGTATCCCGAGGACAGGGCGCTGGCTGGCTGTCCGGCCTCCACTCTGGGCGCCTGTTGTGGGGGCTGAGCGCAGCTGTGACCGCCATGCGGGCTGGGCTGCCTGCAGGCCTCTTGGGTCCCTAGGGGACAGGCACAGGCCCTCTGCAGAGCCAGCTCCCACCCCACTGCCCCTCACCTGCGGATGGACCCCGGGCTCAACTGGCTGGAAACGCTAGATGCTTAAGCCGGGACCAGAGGTCAGAGCCTAGGGCCAGGTCCCGGCAGCGACTCGCAGGTGACCTTGTGCCCACCTGTCCTTTCCAGAGCCCAGCTTCTCCCTCCTGCCGTGGGGGAGGAGGGCTCCTCCGCGTCTCCGGCTCCTTCACCCACAGAGCTCACCTCCTGCCACCCGGGGAAAGCTTCCTTGGAAAAAATGTTAGCTGCATTTTAGGTTCTCACTTTCCCTCATTCATAGGCCCACACCTGGCAGAGATCCCAGGGCCCATCTGAACAGCCAGCCCTGAGGCTCACCTGCAAATCTAGGATGATGATGATGATGATGATGATGATGATGATGATGATGATGATTGAGACAGAGCCTCGCTGTCGCCCAGGCTGGAGTGCAGTGGCGCGATCTCGGCTCACTGCAACCTCCGCTTCCCAGGTTCAAGTGATTCTCCTGCCTCAGCCTCCTGAATAGCTGGGATTACAAGCATGTGCCACCATGCCCGGCTAATTTTTCTATTTTTAGTAGAGATGGGGGTTTCACTGTGTTGGCCAGAATGGTCTCGATCACTTGACCTTGTGATCCGCCCACCTCAGCCTCCCAAAGTGCTGGGATTACAGGTGTGAGCCACTAGCCTTTATTTTGTTTTTTTTTTTTAGAGACAGGGTCTCGCTGTGCTGTCCAGGCTGGAGTGCAGTGGTACGATCACAGCTCACTGCAGCTCAGTTCCTGGGCTCAGGTGAACCTCCTATCTCAGCCTCCCGTGTAGCTGGGACTATAGGTGCACACCACCATGCCTAGCTAACATTTTTGCATTTTTTGTAGAGAGAGGGTCTTACTATGTTGCCCACGCTGGTCTCGAACTCCTAGGCTCAAGCAATTCTAACACCTTGATTGGGCCTCCTAAAGTGTTGGGATTACAGGCATGAACTACCTTGTGCCACCTCTAGGATGGTTAAGATGTAACTTTCACCAGTGCAGTGGCTCACACCTGTAATCCCACCACTTTGGGAGGCTGAGGCAGGCAGATCACCTGAGGTGAGGAGTTCGATACCAACCTAACATGGTGAAACCCTGTTTCTACTGAAAATACAAAAAATTAGCCAGGCATGGTGACACGCACCTCTAGTCCCAGCTACTTGGGAGGCTGAGGCAGGAGGATCATTTGAACCCAGGAGGCAGAGGGTGCAGTGAGCTGAGATCACGCCACTGTACTCCAGCCTGGGCAACAGAGCGAGACTCCATCTCAAAAAAAAAAAAAAGAAAGAAAGAAAAGATGTAACTTTCAGGCCGGGCATGGTGGCTCATGCCTGTAATCCCAGCACTTTGGGAGGCCAAGGCGGGCGGATCACGAGGTCAGGAGATCGAGACCATCCTGGCTAATACTGTGAAATCCCGTCTCTACTAAAAATACAAAAAATTAGCCGGGCATGGTTGCGGGCACCTGTAGTCCCAGCTACTTGGGAGACTGAGGCAGGAGAATGGCATGAACCCGATAGGCAGAGATTGCAGTGAGCCGAGATTGCGCCACTGCACTCCAGCCTGGGCAACAGAGCAAGACTCTGTCTCAAAAAAAAAAAAAAAAAAAAAAGATGTAACTTTCCCAAGGTTTTCCTGTGCTGCAGGGAATGTCTCCTCGTCCGCAGCCCCGACCCTGCAGATGGCTCACCTGGCTGGCAGGAGTCTGTGGCTGTCATGCACCCAGGCTGGAGGGCAGGAGGCTGGAAGTACGGCCTGTCCTCGTAGCTCCTGGCAGCCACCGACTGTCCGTAGCTGTAACTGTCCTAAGTGGGAGTTTCCGCAGGAGAGCAGCTCAGGCGGCAGGTGCAACGCGCCCTGGCCACACTGCACTCTGCATTTAGTCCTTCCCGCAGCGCTGGCTCCTAAGCATCTGCCCAAGACCAGGCCCTGGCCCGGGGGCAGTGGGCACAGGATGTGGCTGACACAGCAGCTCTCATGGAGCTGACACTAATTTCCAAGAGTCCGACTGCGATTTACAGGAGGACTGCGATTTACAGGAGGACTGCGATTTACAGGAGGACGCTGGGTGTGGCAGGAGAGGGTGGGTTTGCAGGGAGAAGCCCCCGAGGCCTTAGCAAGGAAATGGAGAAGGGAGGAAGAGGGTGGGGTCAGGTGGGTGCTGAGCTCGGGTGACAGGTGGCCTCTGATGCCGTTGACCGACACGACCTGGGGACGAGGTGCAGGCGGCAGGGCTGGGGAGTTGGAGCATGGTCATGGGGGACATCTTTGCGACACCAAGTGGGAACACAGTGGCTGGGTCTGCAGCCTGAGTGCCTCGGTTGGGAAGGTGGGATTGTCACCACCCAGCTGTGCCCCACATGCCACAGACACCCTCTTAGAGAGGCAGGAACCCGGAGCGTGGGGAAGGGGGGGTGAGTCCTGGTCTCTCTGGGGCCAGGAGACTGAGGCCATCTGTCCTGGCGAGGGAGGGGTCCTCCAACCCAGGTGACCCTCGTCCTCTTTCATAGTCACTGCTGAGGCTGGGACAAAGCTCTGTGCTGTCACTGTCCCCACTGCCCCGTTGTGGAGGCCTGTCCCCGAGAGCGTGGATTCTTTTGGAAGCGGCTCTGCCCTGATTTCTCCCCACTGCAGGTACGTAATGCCAGCAGAAGGGTCCCGAAGGAAGGATCACGGTTAAGAGGCCTGGGAGAAGGAGTAGCTGCGGGGAGCCCACCGCTCTCACCCACGCAAGGCGATCCACATTTCCCGGCAATGCTGGTCAAAGAAAGGACTGGATACCTGGTAGGTAGCCATGGTGGTGGTCGTGGGGATGGGCTCCTGGGGTCGGCTGCCGTAGGTGAACTCCGGGCTGGAGTGGTGCTGGTATCCACCGTACCCTGCTGGGGCAGCTGGGGGAAAGGCCGGGTTCGCGGCGGGGTCCATCCCAGGAGTGGGTTGTGCAGTATAGCTGGCCCCCGTGGTGAGAAGGGGAAGAGTTGGAGTCTGGGCGCTAGAACCACAAACACACACACAAGCCCCACGGGGTTAGAGCGAGTTCTAACCCCACCGGACCTGAGCTGCCCTGCTTGGTGGAGACCCTCCTAGGAGCCCAGGCACAGCTGGAAGCACTTTCCACAAATTAACACCATCTTACAAGAACGCTGTAATGCTGGGACTATCACTGCACCCAATTTACAGATGAAGAAACCGAGGCACTGTCAGTGGCAGAGGTGGGACTCGAACCCATCTGAGTTCCGTTTTGTGGATGATCTACTTACGTGGCAGGGCTTTTTCTGGATTCTTCAAAGAAAACTGAATTTTTTTTTTTTTTTTTTTTTTGAGATGGAGTCTGGCTCTGTTGCCCAGGCTGGAGTGCAGTGGCCGGATCTCAGCTCACTGCAAGCTCTGCCTCCCAGGTTCACGCCATTCTCCTGCCTCAGCCTCCCGAGTAGCTGGGACTATAGGCACCCGCCACCTCACCCGGCTAGTTTTTTTGCATTTTTTAGTAGAGATGGGGTTTCACCGTGTTAGCCAGGATGGTCTCGATCTCCTGACCTCGTGATCCGCCCGTCTCGGCCTCCCAAAGTGCTGGGATTACAGGCTTGAGCCACTGCGCCTGGCCTGAACTTTTTTTTTTTGGAGACAGAGTCTTGCTCTGTCACCCAGGCTGGAATGCAGTGGCGCGATCTTGGTTCACTGCAAGCTCCGCCTTCCGGGTTCAAGCGATTCTCCTGCCTCAGCCTCCTGAGTAGCTGGGACTACAGGTACCCACCACCACACCCAGCTAATTTTTTTTTTATATATATTTTTAGTAGAGATGGGGTTTTACCATGTTAACCAGGATGGTCTCAATCTCCTGACCTTGTGATCTGCCCGCCTCAGCCTTCCAAAATGCTGAGATTACAGGAGTGAGCCACTGCGCCCAGCCAGAAAATTGAACTTTAACAGTATAGTGTCTGGCCGGGTGTGGTGGCTCACGCCTGTAATCCCAGTATCTTGGGAGGCTGAGGTGGGAGGATCGCTTGAGCTCAGGAGTTTGAGACCAGCCTGGACAACATAGCGAGACGTTGTCTCTTCTAAAATAAAAATAAAATTAAAAAAAATTAGCGAGTGTGATGCTACACGCCTGTAGTGCCAGCTAGTCAGGAGGCTGAGGTGGGAGGATGGCTTGAGCCCAGGAAGTAGAGGCTGCAGTGAGCTATGATCTCACCACTGCACTCCAGCCTGAGCAACAGAGTAAGACTCTGTCTCAAAACAAACCAAACGAAAAACAGTACAGCTGTGATCAGTAGCTCTCTTAACCTCCTTGGGGTTGAGACTTCTTTTTTATGACAAAATATTTCAAACATAGAACCACCGAACAAACGCACATCACTGAGACGGATAAGTGTTAATGTTTGGCTGTATTTGTGTCAGAGCTTATTGCTTAAATAAATAGAATTGAAGCCCACCTGGATCCTATTCCTCTCTCTTCCTCCCTAGGGTTGGTGGCTGTCTTTTGTCCGCTCATGATTCTTAGACTTTTACTATGTATGTATGAAGGTTTTGTTTGTTTGTTTGTTTTAGAGATGGCAGGGCTCGCTTTGTTGCCCAGGCTGGATGGAGCGCAATGGTGTGATCATGGTTCACTGCAGCCTCTAACTCCTGGGCTCCATGTGAATCTTTTTTTCTTTTTTTTTTGAGACGGAGTCTCGCTCTGTCGCCCAGGCTGGAGTGCAGTGGCTGGATCTCGGCTCACTGCAAATTCCGCCTCCTGGGTTTATGCCATTCTCCTGCCTCAGCCTCCCGAGTAGCTGGGACTACAGGTGCCCGCCACCTCGCCCGGCTAGTTTTTTTGTATTTTTTAGTAGAGAGGGGGTTTCACCGTGTTAGCCAGGATGGTCTCGATCTCCTGACCTCGTGATCCGCCCGTCTCGGCCTCCCAAAGTGCTGGGATTACAGGCATGAGTCACCACGCCCGGCCCCGTGTGAATCTTTATACAACACGGTGTTGTGCTTTTCAGTAACGTGTGCAAAATTATGTTCTTATTGTGCATCTCACACTGCAACTTGCTTCTCCAATGGCCGGCAAAAAAAGGACAGAATGCCCAGACATGCACAAAAATACCGTCACCCCTGAATGTCCGTGGGAGATGAGTTCCAGGACTCCCCAGTGGGTGCCAAAATCTTCGGATGCTCAAGACCCTGATATAGAAAGGTGTAGCAGCCGGGCGTGGTGGCTCACACCTGTAATCCCAGCACTTTGGGAGGCCAAGGCCGGTGGATCACCTGAGGTCAGGAGTTTGAGACCAGCCTGACCAACATGGTGAAACCCCATCTCTACTAAAATAGATAAACACAAGATACAAAAAGGTGTAGAATTTGCACATAGCTTCCTGTATACATTAAATCATCTCTAGATTACTTGCCACCTAACGCAGTGCCTGCACATTACTTCATTTGTGTGGATTCAACATGGTACTTGGCATGTGGCAAATTCAAGTTTTGCTTTTTGAAACTTTGTGGAGTTTTTCCAAGTATTTTATTTTATTTTATATTTCTAGAGACAGGTTCTCACCCCAGACGCCCAGCTAGAGGGCAGCAGCATGATCATAGCTCACTGCAGCCTCAAATTGCTGGGCTCAAGCAATCCTCCCATCTGAGCCTCCTGAGTAGTTGAGACTATAGGGACATGTGACTATGTCCAGCAGATTTTTAAAAAATTTTTAGTAGAGACGAAGTCTTGCTCTTTTGCCTAGGTTGGTCTCAAACTCCTGGGCTCAGGTGATCCTCCCACCTCAGCCTCTCCAGTAGCTGCAACTACAGGTGTGCACCCATACCTGACCATTTTTCCATATATATATATGAGACAGAGTCTCCCTCTGTCACCCAGGCTGGAGTGCAATGGCATGATCTCGGCTCACTGCAACCTCCGCCTCCCGGGTTCAAGCGATTTTCCTTCCTCAAGTAGCTGGGATTACAGGTCCCTGCCACCATGCCCAGCCTAATTTTTGTATTTTTAGTAGAGACAGGGTTTCACCATGTTGGCCAGGCTGTTCTTGAATGCCTGACCTTAGTGATCCACCCGCCTCAGCCTCCCACAGTGCTGATTACAGGCGTGAGCCACCACGCCTGGCCCGTTTTTCCAAATATTTTTGTTCGGCAGTTGGTTGAATCCACAGATGCGGAACCCATGGTCAGGGAGGGCTGGCTAATTAAATCCAGTCATCTTTGATGTTCTGCTGACTTGAAAAACCACAGCACCACACAGTTTTTGTGTATGTTGTTAGAAAGGTGTGTTTGTCATGGTGAGCGGGACAGAACATACTGTATTTAGCTTTAGCCAGCTTGGTTGATAATGTTAAAATATGTAGACATATGGTAGGCAGGCTTCCATCTGTACTTCTGCCCTGGGCCTCCCAAATGTAAAGACTGATTAGTTACATACGCAGAACACGCATCTAAAAAAAAAACAGTTTACTTGTTTGAAACTGTCACGATTCATTCACCTTTTTCCTATTTTCCTTACTACATAAGCGGAATGTGCTTCCAAAAGAAGAATAATTGTTTACTTGTTTGAAAAATATCACAATTCATTCACCTGTTTTCCTTAATTATGTAAGCAGAATATGCTTCTAAAAAAGACTTGTTTACTTGTCTGAAAATATCACGATTCATTCACCTGTTTTCCTTAATTACATAAGCAGACTAGGCTTCTATAGAAAAGACTGTTTACTTTGAAAATATCATGATTCATTCATCTATTATCCTATTGGTGGACATTGATACTATGTATTATTTATCTCCTGCCGAGTGATAGACTAACCCCACAGAACAACGTAGCTTTAAACACTGTGTCTGTGGATCAGGAATTTGGGACCGGCTCCTCGGGGTTCTGGCTTGGGGTCTTTTATGAGGTTGCCAATAAGAAAGAGGTCAGCGGCGGGCAGCAGGATCTGCCTCCAAGATGCCTTCCTCCCAGGGTTGGCAAGTTGGTGCCGACTGTTGGTGGCAGTCCTTGTTCCTCCCATGCGGGCCTTTCCTCGGGTGGATTGAGTGTCCTCACAACATGGCGGCCGGCTTCCCCCAGAGCAAGGGATATGAGGGAGAGCAGGGGAGAGGGAGGCACACACACCAGGTGGAAGTTGTCCTTGTTATGATGCAGCTTCAGGAATCATTTCATAGAGACGAGTGACTCACACCTGTAATCACAACTACTCGGGAGGTGGAGGCGGGAGGATCACTTAAGCCTAGGGGTTCTAGACCAGCCTGGCCAACACGGTGAAAGCCTATCTCTACTAAAAACACAAAAATTAGCCCAGCGTGGTGGCGCATGCCTGTAATCCCAGCTACTCGGGAGGCTGAGGCAGGAGAATCACTTGAACCCGGGAGGTGGAGGTTGCAGGGAGCTGAGATTGCACTACTGCACTCCAGCCTGGGCGACAGAGCGAGACTCCTTCTTAAAAAATATATATATATATTTTTCGAAAATAAAAAAAAAAATGTGTAAAAAGGAATCATCTAGCATAACTTCTGCCACATTCCATTAATTAGAAGCGAATCACTGAATCCGACCCGCGCACATGGTGAGAGGCTCCGGCCGCACCTCTGGAGGAAGGCATAGGGAGCAATTTGCAGATGTATTTCTAGACCGCCTCGCATTGTTTCCAACCTTTCCCCATTAAAGCATGCTCCAAGGTTTACTCTCGAGTGGCTTCTTGTCCTGCCTGAGCCCTACACCACCCACAAGCCACTAAGAGTCAACGGCAAAGAGGCCGGGAGAGCTGATTTAGAATCATCAACATCTACTCCTGGAGCTGGGACCACCCTCTCCTGAGACACCCAGGAGAGGGGTGGAGTCCAAACCAAGCTGGCCAGGAGAAAGGATGGGATGGAGACTGGAAGGACACCCACAGGCCCTCTCTTTGGTTTTGTACGATATACAAGGCTCAACAAGAGGGTATGATCGGCCCAAGCTACAGTGCAGGGGCAGGGAAATCCACGTACGATCGCGGCTCTAGAGCCCTTTGGACTGAGACCTGATGCCTCTTTTGTATAAAAAGCTTTCATGGCCGGGCACAGTGGCTCACCCCTGTAATCCCAGTACTCTGGGAGGCCGAGGCAGGCGGATCACCTGAGGTCAGGAGTTCGAGACCCGACTAGCCAACATGGTGAAACCCCATCTCTACTAAAAGTGCAAAAATTAGCCGGGCATGGTGGCAGGCACCTGTAATCCCAGCTACTTGGGAGGCTGAGACAGGAGGATCACTTGAACCGGGGAGGTGGAGGTTGCAGTGACCTGAGACTGTGCCATTGCACTCCAACCTGGGCAATAAGAGTGAAACTCTGTCTGAAAAAAAAGCTTTCATGGCCAGGTGTGTTGTCTCACGCCTGTAATCCCAGTATTTTTGGAGGCCAAGATGGGAGGATCGCTTGAGCCCAGGAGTTTGAGACCAGCCTGGGCAACACAGCAAGACCCCATCTCTACAAAACAGAAAAATTAGGCATGGTGGTGCATGCCTGCAGTCCCAGCTCTTCAGGAGGCTGAGGCAGGAGGATTTCTTGAGCCCAGTAGGTTGAGATCACACCACTGCACTCCAGCCTGGGCCACAAAGCAAGACCCCATCTCTTAAAATCACAAAGCGTTAGGCCGGGCACGGTGGCTCACGCCTATAATCCCAGCACTTTGGGAGGCCAAGGCAGGCGGATCACGAGGTCAGGAAATCAAGACCATCCTGGCTAACACAGTGAAACCTTGTCTCTACTCAAAATACAAAAAAATTAGCCAGGTGTGGTGGCGGGCGCCTGTAGTCCCAGCTACCCGGGAGACTGAGGCAGGAGAATGGCGTGAACCCGGGAGGCGGAGCTTGCAGTGAGCCGAGATCGCACCACTGCACTCCAGCCTGGGTGACAGAGCGAGACTCCATCTCAAAAAAAACCCAAAAAAAAACAAAAAAACAAAAAAACCCACAAAGCATTCAGTACTAGGTAGCAAATCGTGAGTCGCTTTCTGGGGAGGAAGCTCCATTCTTCTCTGGCTTCCCTGGGTCCTGAGACCTTGCCCCTCAAACCTGGAGGCCCAGGCGTGCCAAGCAGCACCAGCAGAGGGCTGTGGGCACAAGTGAACCTCAGGTGGAAGGCTGAGCGGAGTCCTTCAGCCCAGGACCGCAAGGAAGGAGTGGGAACCTGTGGAGCTTTCTCTGCCTGCTCCCGCTGTGCCTCCGCACACAGCTTTGTCTCCACCTGGTGGACGCCCCACCTAAGAGGACAGTGGAGGCGGCTGGTTGGCGAACTGGCTCCATGGCAGAGATCAGACAGCCCATGCAGCAGAAGGTAGAGTTTTCCAACTCAGGCACTGCAGACATTTGGGACAACATTCTTCTCTGGGGTGGGTCCTGCAGGGTGCTGAGCAGCGTCCCCAGCCTCCACCCACTTCATGCCAGGAGCTCCCCCAAGTCGTGACAATGACAAATGTTCCCAGTTAAGAACCGATGGTCTAGGACAAGCTCGATGCCAGGGCGTAGCCTTGTGCAGGTGGACAGAGCCGAAGGCTGCTTCCTGCCTGGTCCAGCCCCTACTCTGGAAGGATTCCCAGGACGTTGTGGGCTGGCCTCTGACTTGGAGTCAGGCTTGAGTCAGCACCATGAAGACAGTGAATGAAAAAGAACACGCTCTTCTTGTAGACCACCCTGAACAGCAACGCTCAGGCCTGCTACAGTTTGGAATCCACTGAGCCAGGGTGCAGGGAGGATGGAAGCGTGACCAGCGTGCAGATGGCTGGACATCCGCTGGCTGAGGACGGGTCTCAGCATCCCTGCTGGCCTGCAGGGCAACTCCCACTGGTTTCAGTGTTACACCCTGTGAACGTCACAGCTGTGAGCAGACTGAGGACTACAAGGTCAGGGTGACGTCAGTCGAGATACCCTTGACCTCGCCGGAGGTCACTGCCCTGTCCCGCCACTCTGTTGTCTGATGGCGGGAATGGAGCACCTCTCCTGCATAGATAGCAGAGATGCAGGGGGGAGAGGCAGGGAGACCCAGGCACCCTCTGGGAGAAGGAAGGGCATGCCAACTGCTCTGAAGACGCCGGAGGCTCCCCCAGAGGCTGGAAAAGGCCCGGGGAGCCCTGGGAAGGGTACCTGGGATTTCAAAGAGGAGGGGCTCAATGGAGTGCGCTGAGAGAGGCGTGGGAGAAATGGGGAGGGCGGGTGGGGCGACTGTCCTGGGTGCTGAGGGACAGAGGCTATGGGGAGTGAGGGGTGGCAGGAGGCAGCTCAGCGCTCTCCACTGCCAGGCAGAACCTGGGTTTTATCCTCAGCCACGAGGAGTCACCTGGACATCTCATGACAAACTTTGGCCTGACTTACGTCCCCCCACTCCCAATTCTTATGTTGAAGCCCTAACCCCCATTTGACTGTATCTGGAGATTAGGTCTTCAGGGAGGGAATGAAGGTTATATGACGTCATCAGGTGGGACTGATCTGAATAGAACTGGGGTCCTTATAAGAAAAGGAAGAGGCCAGGCACAGTGGCTCACGCCTCTAATCCCAGCACTTTGGGAGGCTGAGGCAGGAGGATCACTTGAGCCCAGGAGTTCAACACCAGCCTGGGCAACATACTGAGATCCCATCTCTACAGAAAAAACAACAAAAACAAAAAGGCTGGGCATGGTGGCTCATACCTGTAATCCCAGCACTTTGGGAGGCCGAGACAGGCGGATCACATGGTCAGGAGATCGAGACCATCCTGGCTAACACGGTGAAACCCTGTCTCTACTAAAAATACAAAAAATTAGCTGGGCGTGGTGGCGGGCACCTGTAGTCCCAGCTACTTGGGAGGCTGAGGCAGGAGAATGGTGTGAACCCGGGAGGCGGAGCTTGCAGTGAGCCAAGATCACGCTACTGCACTCCAGCCTGGGCAACAGAGCAAGACTCCATTTCAAAAAAAAAAAAATGTGCTCGTGGATACTTGGGAGGCTGAGGTGGGAGGCTCGATTAAGCCCAGGAGATTGAGGCTGCAGTGAGCTGTGACCTCACCACTGCACTCCAACCTGGATGACAGGGCAGTCTCTTTAAAAAAACAAACAAAAAATAAAGAAGGGAAAGAGACACCAGGGGTGCACATGGACAGAGAAAAAGCCACAGGAGGACACTGTGAGGAGGTGGCCATCTGCAAGCCAAGGAGAGAGGCCTCACCAGAAACTACCCCCTGCTGGCACCTTGACCTCACACTTCTGGCCTCCAGAACAGGGAGAAAATAAATTTTGTTTACGTCCCAGTCTGTGGTATTGTTAGGGCAGCCCCAGCCAACCAAGACAGATGGTGATGGTTAGAGAGGGGAGCAGTTAGAGGGAAGGCTGGTTAAGGACACGAGATACACAGGGGCCAGAACTAGAGAGGGTGATGGACAGGGGGACAGAACACATGCGCCATCATGTCACCTGCAGGAAAGCACAGTCAAAGCCAGCTCTCAGCAGTGTAGGGCTTTACAAACACCTAAAACAGGGCCTGGGAACAGCCAAGGGTAATACGTGTCTGGTGACTGTGACCAACACAGTGACCATGACTCAGGAAGGGAACACTTGGCCTGCCTCAAGTCATTGCTTGTGACCCCAGAAGCCACCAACACATGCACATGCATGCACACGCATGCGCACACATGTGCATGCACACACTGCTGGTTATATTCCACTAAGCACGCTTACACGAGGAAGTGGAGCATGGGGTTTGTCTCCAATGGGGCAGCCCGCATCTTCATGGGTCTCACACCCACTCTCAGGGGAGACCATGGCCTGGCAGAGCCCAGAATTTAAGGGAGGAAGGGAGGCACAGAAGAGTTTTTAAGATGGAGTCAGCCATGTGTGGCCAAATCTGGCCTGCCTGTTTTTGTACAGTGGCAAGCTAAGAATGGTTTTTATACTTTTAAGTGACTGGAAAAAGTTAAAGGGGTAATAATATTTCATGGCATGTGAAAAATTACATGAAATTCACATTTCAGTGTCCAAAAAAAATAAAGTTTTATTGGCACACAGCCAAGCCCATCAGATGACGCATTGTCCGTGGCTCATCTTGCAATACAATGGCAGGGTTCACTAATGTGACAGACATGGTGTGGCTCACAAAGCCAAAGATATTCACTATGTGGCCCTTTACAGAAAAGGTCCGCTGACCTCTCGCTCAAAGCAATGATCATGTATGTCACTTGTGATTCTACAGGCAGGGCTCAGCTGGGCAGCTCTCCTGGCCAGGCACGGCTCAGCTGGGTGGCTCTTCTAGCCAGGCATGGCTCAGCTCGGTGACTCTCCTGGCTGAGGCACGGCTCAGCTGGGTGGCTCTCCTGGCTGAGGCGGGGTTCAACTGGGTGGCAATCCTGGTGGAGGTGGGGCTCAGTTGGGTGGCTCTCCTGGCCAGCTGGGCGGCAATCCTGGTGGAGGTGGGCCTCAGCTGGGCGGCTCTCCTGACCATGGCTGGGCTTCTCTGCCCCTGGAAGGCAGCTACCTGTTGGATGGGGCACTGTGGTTCTTCTTCTTGTATCTCCTCCTCTGGCAGGCCTGCCTTGGGTCCTTCACCACGCAGGGTCCCACAAGATGGAGCAGATGCAGGCAAGGTCTCTTAAGCTTGGGCTCAGGGCAGTCACAGCGTCACTTGCACTGCACCCTGTCCAAGGCAGGGCACAAGGAAGTCCAGATGCGAGGGCCGGGGGGGCGGTCTCCACTTCTGGACTGGAAGAGTAGCAAGGACATGGTGGGAATGGCATGGATATAAGGGGGATGAAGGATGAGGGCATTTTGGCAACAATCTGCCACATCGTGGTTTCAGGAGCAGAGCCAGCAAAAACACAGCTCCTGGGAAGAACACCCCACAGCATCACTCATACAGACACCAAAACCCAGGTAGCCCAGGGCAGCGGTTCTCAGAGAGGGTAGATTTTGCCCCCAGGAGACACTGGGTGATGTCTGAGGACATTCGTGGTTGTCACCATTTGGGGGAGCTCCTGGCATGGAGTAGGTGGAGGCCAGGGATGCTGCTAAGCACCCTGCAGTGCCAAGAATGACTCCACTGCAGAGAATAATCCAGCCCCAAATGTCAAAAGTGCAGCTGTTGGCCAGGTGCAGTGGCTCGCACCTGTAATCCCAGCACTTTGGGAGGATCACTTGAGCCCAGGAGTTGGAGACCAGCCTGGGCAATACAGTGAGACCCCGTCTCTTAAAAACTGCTGCTGTTGAGGAGCTCAGATCTGGGAGGGACAGGCTAGGGTCCCTGGGGCTGGGGACTAGGGATTAGAACCTGGCTCTGCAGATGGTCGGCAGCCAACACTGCTGCTTCTGCCAGGTCTCAGGTGTGACAGGGCGAGGCCCACAGCCCTCCCCAGGTTCCCAGGGTGGGTGGTCACGCTGATCCCCTCTTGCCTTCTCACAATTTAGAGTCAGATGAAAGCTGTGGCCTCCCGCCCTGCCTTGATCCCCTGAAAATGACAGAGACAGATGTGCCTGTAGTTACCTTAAGTTTCCCAGACCCCGGCTTGAGAATCCCTGCTGTCACGGGTGGATCAAAAGGCATTTGTTAAGGTTAAATGGAAAATTTTAGGTTATATATATTTTGCCATCAAAAGAAAAAAAAAAAGACACTCCAGCACACGCTGCATGGATGAACCTTGAGGACATCACACTGCGTGAGAGAAGCCGGACACAGTATGTGATTCCATTTCTATAGAATGTCCAGGAGAGGCCAATTCACAGAGGCAGGAAGGGGATTTGTGGGTGCCAGACCCTGAAGGAGGGGGTGAAAGTGATGGTTAATGGAGATGGAATTTCCTTTTGGGCTAAAGACAATGTTCTGGAATTTGAGGTAATGGTCACACAGTTCTGTTAATATACTAAAAACCAGGCTGGGTGTGGTGGCTCACGTCTGTTAATACCAGCACTTTGGGAGGCTGAGGCAGGAGGATAGCTTGAGCCCAGAAGCACAGTTCAAGACCAGCCTGGGCAACACAGTGAGACCCTGCCTCTACAAAGTCTCTACAAACTACAAAAATTGGCCCGGCACAGTGGTGTGCACCTGTAGTCCCAGTTACTTGGGAGGTGGAGGTGGGAGGATTGTTTCAGCCCTGGAGTTTCAGGCTGCAGTGAGCTTTGATTGCACCACTGCACTCCAGCCTGGGCAACAGAGTGAGATCCTGTCTCAAAAAAAAAAAAAAAAAACACTGTGCCCTGAGGCACAGTAGCCCACACCTGTGATCCCAGCACTTTGGGAGGCCGAGGTGGGCAGATCACTTGAGGTCAGGGTTCAAGACCAGCCTGGCCAACATGGTGACACCCCATCTCTACTAAAAATACAAAAAAATTAGCCAGGTGTGGTAGGTAGCAGGCTTGTGTAATCCCCGGCTACTCTGGAGGCTGAGGTAGGAGAATTGCTTGAACCTAGGAGGTGGAAGTTGCAGTGAGCTGAGACTGCACCACTGCACTCCAGGCTGGGTGACAGAGTGAGACTCTGTCTAAAAAAAAAAAAAAAGTCTCGTTCTTTCTAGCCTTTTCTAGCAACTACCACATAACAGGCGCTTCAAAGCCATCTGCAGAGTCTGATTCAGAGACACCAGTGGTAGCTGAGACCAGCGATCACGTGAACACACCAACTCCGGACCAAAACCTAAAGTTGATTATTCCAAAAATGGTCAGAGCTCAGATTCCTATATCCCAGAGAGAAACCACTCAGGGGCTGACATAGATGGCACTAGACAGTCAGGGCAGGGGTCCTGATGTAGAGCCAGTACCCGTAAACTCTGCAATAAACTCACAGGACAGGAAGCAGCCCTTTTAAATTCTTGCAGAGCAAAAGAGCTGGGCAGAAAACAAGAGCTCTGCTAAACTACATCATGAAGAGGGTTTTTGTTTTTGTTTCTGTTTTCAGGGTCTCGCTCTGTCCCCCTGGCTGGAGTGCAGTGATGCAACCACAGCTCACTGCAGCCTCCAACTCCTGGGCTCAAGTGATCCACCTCAGCCTCCCAAGTAGCTGGGACGACAGGTGTGCACCGCCACATCCAGATTTTTCAATTTTTTGTAAAGTCAGGGCCTTGCTTTGTTGCCCAGGTTGGTCTTGAACTCCTGGCCTCAAGCAGTGTTCCTGCCTCAGCCTCCCAAAGTGCTGGGATTACAGGTGTGAGCCACTGCGCCTGGCGAATTTTTTAAATTTTTAGTAGAGATGGGGTCTCACTGTGTTGCCCAGACTGGTCTCGAACTCCTGGGCTCAAGCCATCCTCCTGCCTTGACCTCCCAAAGTGCTGGGATTACTGGCATAAGCCAATGTGCCCAGCCAAATTTTTCTTTTTTTAATGTGAATTTTTTACTTCTACTTGAAATTCCAACTTAGCATGAAAAATCATTTGCATTTTCAGAACAAAGGAGGCCATCTTCTGGCTAAGCTGAAAAAAAAAGTCATTATAGGCCTGAGGCACCATTTTAAACATGATGTTGCTTTTTCGGGTTGCATTATGAGGAATTCTGTGTGTACAAAATACCTCAACAGAAAGTGAAAGCAGCCCTGGGCGATCCGGGGACAAATTCATTGAGTCACTGGATAAATACTTCCTGGGTGCTTCTGGGGGCCAGCTGCTGTCACGGGCGCTGTCACAGCAGCAGGGAATAACCAAAGTCCTGTCCTCCAGGAGGGCGCTGCACGATAGTCCACGGAGACACGGGGTAAGCAAAATAACTCAACGCGATCTGATGGTTCTCATGCCGTTGGGAAGAATAGGGCAGGCGGTGAGAGCAGGGGATTGCACTTTCTCACGGGCTGGTCATGGCCAGCCTGGTGGGTGAGGAGGAGGGTGAAGACACAAAGCTGGGGAAACAGGGAAGCGCATTTGAGCAGAGGGAACTGCATGGGAAGGGCCTGAGGGTGGAATGCCCAGAATCTGGAATGGTCCAGAAGGCAGTGCGACTAGAGCGGAAGGAATGAAGGGAGATGGGGTCACAGAATAAAGGGGGTGGAACAGGGGGTAGAGGACACCATGACGGACTTCACAGGCCATCGCAGGGCAGAGAATAAAGGGAGTGGAACAGGGGACACCGTGATGGATGTCACAGGCCATCGCAGGGGCTCCGGCTTGTCCTGAGACCCCACGGGGGTTTCCAGCGGAGGAGGGACACGGGCTACGTTGTGATAGGGCCTCTTTGGCGCTGTGCGCGGATGGAAATGGGGGCGAGAGCAGAAGGAATCGTGCAGGTCCAAAATACAGACGAGGCAGGCTGGCGCACGGTAGAGGCGGTGCGCGTGCAGGGGCGTGCGCTCAAGGTCAGAAGAAGGAGAGGAGACTGGGCTGGCTCCCCAGTTTGGGATCCTCACGAGGGACTGCAGGCAGCCCTGCCTGCCGTGGGGAAGTCAGCAGGATGAAAGGGTTTTGGAGAAGCGCGCAGGTGTTTGGACTTGGATATGATCAATCTTTGAAATGCCAATCAGACATCCACAGAGCGTGCTGCACTGGCCGCTGTATGCAGGGGACAAGACTAGAGCTCCAGGGAGAGGCCTGAGCCGGAGTCAGAAACTGGGTGTCATCGATAGATAATATTTTTTAAAGATTGAGATAAGTCCACACTGTAACATCTCCACTTTAAAGTGCACCGTTCGGTGGCTTCTAGCACATTTACAAGGCTGTGCAAACATGCCCTCTACCTAATTTCAGAACGTTTCCACCACCCCAAAAAGAAACCCATCCACTTCAGCATTCTCTCCATCCCTCCCCAGCCCCCAGAACCACTAATCCATGTCCTGTCTCTGTAGATTTGCCTGTTCTGGAAATTTCATAGGAAAGAATCATGCACTATACAGCCTTTTGTTTTATTTATATTTTAGAGGCAGGGTCTTGCATCTCAGGCCATCTGTGTGGCTGCAACAGAAGACCCCAGCCTGGGTGATGTACAGAGAGCAGTATTTCATTTTCTCATAGTTCCACAGACTGGGAAGTCCAAGATCAAGGCGCTGGCACCTGGTGTCTGGTGAGGGCCTTCCTCCTGCACCCTCACACGGCAAAAGAGCAAGTGAACCAGCCAGCCTCCCCCTGCCCTGCGTGATGCCCCTTCATGAGGGCCCAGATCCCATTCACAAGGAGCCCTCATGGCCTAACCACATCTCTTTTTTCAGGTAGTGTTTTGCTCTGTCTCCCAGGCTGGAATGCAGTGGCATGATCATAGCTCACTGCAGCCTTGACCTCCTGGGCTCAAGCGATCCTCCTGCCTTGGACTCTCAAAGCACTGGGATTATAGGTGTGAGCCACTGGTCCAGCCCCAAGCATGCCTCTTAATGGCCCCATCTCTTAATACTGAATTTTGGAGGGGACACAAACCATAGGTACCAGGTGACCAGAGACCACCCCTGTAGCCTGAAGCCCCCTGGAATGAGCTAGCCAATCCCCAGGTGTGCCCTGCCCCACCGTGCCTGGAAACTCCAATAAAGGCCATGGCCTCAGCCTGCCCTTGCTCCTGCTCCTGCCCAACCCGTGTTCCCCCGGTGTGGTGTGGCGAGCCCCTTCTCCTGCAGCAAGCATCGGTGATAAATTCCTCTTTCAACAGCACGGGCCTCCTGTGTCACCACTTAGTCACTCCATAAATGACAACCCCATGGTTACCAAATGAGCCATTCTCCGTGAACAAGAAGGTGAAGGAGAGAGGTTGAGAGTGTGAGGGATCATGGGCGGGGACTGGGAGGACACCCATAAAAACTGGCGCCAACTGGCCGGCTTCCAGACCTGGCTCTGCCCACTACGGGGCTCTGAGTCCTTATTCTTTCTTAGACTCAGTTTACTCACCTGTAAAATGGGAATAGCTAATTTGCTATGGGGATGGTGTGATGATTAAACAAGAACTCACAGGCTACGGGGCCCACCATGTGGCAGGAGCTTCGGATGTAGCCCAGGGTGGCCAGAGTTTCCTTTTTTTTTTTTTTTTGGAGACGGCATCTTGCTCTGTCACCCAGGCTGGAGTGCAACGGCACCATCTCAGCTCACTGCAACCTCCACCTCCCTGGTTCAAGAGATTCTCCTGCCTCAGCCTCCCCAGTAGCTGGGAATACAGGCACCTGCCACCACACCCAGTTAATTTTGTATTTTTAGTGGAGACAGGGTTTCACCATGTTGGTCAGGCTGGGTCAAACTCCTCACCTCAAGTGATCTGTCCACCTCGGCCTTCCAAAGTACTGGGATTACAGGCGGGAGTCACTGTGCCTGGCCCCAGAGTTTCCAATTTTAAGTGACGCTAGGAACCAGAGGTTTTGTGAAATCTTTCTTTTTTTTCTTTTTTAAGACGGAGTCTCACTCTATTGCCCAGGCTGGAGTGCAGTGGCATGATCTTGACTCACTGCAACCTCTGCTCCTGGGCTCAGGTGATTCTCCTGCCTCAGCCTCCCAAGTAGCTGGGACTATAGGTGCACCCCACCATGCCCAGCCGAATCTCCCACTTTTAAATGCTGGCAACTAATTCAAATAAAGCAAGCAGAAAGCTGACTGCACAGGGGTGAGAACCAAACATGGCCTGCAGGCTGTCAATTTTCAAAGTCTGACCCAGACTGAGGAGGTGAGAGTGAGAGTTGAGAAACAGGTATAAAAAGTCACAACTTTGGGAGGCCGAGGTGGGCGGATCACAAGTCAGGAGATCGAGACCATCCTGGCTAACACGGTGAAACCCCATCTCTACCGAAAATACAAAAAATTAGGCCGGGTGCAATGGCTCAAGCCTGTAATCCCAGCACTTTGGGAGGCCGAGACGGGCGGATCACGAGGTCAGGAGATCAAGACCATCCTGGCTAACACGGTGAAACCCCGTCTCTACTAAAAAAATACAAAAAACTAGCCAGGCGAGGTGGCAGGCACCTGTAGTCCCAGCTACTCGGGAGGCTGAGGCAGGAGAATGGCGTAAACCCGGGAGGCGGAGCTTGCAGTGAGCTGAGATCTGGCCACTGTACTCCAGCCTGGGCAACAGAGCAAGACTCCATCTAAAAAAAAAAAAAAAAAAAAAAAAAGTCACAAACTGGCCAGGCGCAGTGGCTCACACCTGTGATCCCAGCACTTTGGGAGGCTGAGGTGGGCGGATCACTTGAGGTCAGGAATTCGAGACCAGTCTGGTCAACACAGCAAGCCCTCATCTCTACTGAAAATACAAAAATTAGCTGGGCACAGTGGCTCACACCTGTAATCCCAGCACTTTGGGAGGCCGAGGCAGGAGGATCATTGGAGATCAGTTCAAGACCAGCCTGACCAACATGGCTTATACAAAAAAAAAAAAAAAAAAAAAAAAAGCCAGGCATGGTGGTGCATGCCTGTAATCCCAGCTACTCAGGAGGCTGAGGTATGAGAATCGCTTGAACCCGAGAGGCACAGGTTGCTGTGAGCCAAGATTGCGCCACTGCACTCCAGCCTGGGCAACGGAGTGAGACCCTTTCTCAAAAAAAAAAAGAAAAAAAGTCATGAATTTACTCTCAGTAAAGCCTGCCCGTAACCCATGAGCCCAGGCTGTTTGCTGCTGCTGCTGCTGTTCGGAGTCACCTTTTCCTGGAAGGAAGCGTGCCACTGTACCAAGCCAGAGATGGCTGCCGTCTCCATGACAACAAGCACGCGCTGGTGCTGCCTGCCTGGGAGGGGAGAACAGCGCGGGCGGGAAATGGAGAGCCTGGGCTAACCTGGGCTTACAAACTGTGGTGACAAACGTCTACAAGTCCTGCCTGGCACTCCCACCTTCAGGCCCCAGGCTAATGTCTTTTGATGGCTTTCTGGTCAGAGAGTTTGTTTTGGGAAGTCAAGCTTTTTCAGGTGCATCCTTCTAAGCTGAATTTTGGGATGCAAAGCTGGCGAGCCCCACTGATCTCATTCTGTTCATGTGGCCGCCAAGTTCAAGGGGACGTCGAGGCCTAGGGGATGGAATGGACCCATCTGAGCCACCCACGTCCCCTGGCCCAGAGCTCTTTCCGTGGGGCCATGCTCTCGTTTGCTCCGAAGGGACGGAGTAGGCTTGGGTGTGGTCCACACTTCAGACGGACACGGGTGGGATCTGCAGGTAGAGGCAGGTGGCGAAATGTCTTAGGGACAGCCAGGAAGATGGGTCATTCTCTCTCTGTGTATAATGATTTCTACTGAACACTGCATTGAATAACTCAATGGGAACACACACACACAAAACCCAAAAAACATTTAGAGTCCAAGGAAAAACTCAAGTGGAAATAAAGATTTTCCTAGAATCACAGGCTGAGAAATGTCATCGTTCGTTCTTTCTAAAAACAAGGACTTGGCCAGGCGCAGTGGCTCACACCTATAATCCCAGTGCTCTGGGAGGCCAAGGCAAGAGGATCACCTGAGGTCAGGAGTTCAAGACCAGTCTGGCCAACATGGTGAAACACTGTCTCTACTAAAAATACAAAAATCAGCCAGGCACGGTGGTGTGTGCCTGTAATCCCAGCTACTCGGGAGGCTGAGGGATGGGAATCACTTGAACTCGGGAGGCAGAGGTTGCAGTGAGCCAAGATCACGCCACTGCACTCCAGCCTGGGCGACAGAGTGAGACTCCATCTCAAAAAAAAAAAAAAAAAAAAAAAAAAGCCACATAATTAAAAACAAGGACTCTTTCTTCCCGAACACAGCTCATCACCTATTTCTCTATCACCCCCATGGCAGACGGAGATGAAGGCTGAGGCCACCCAGCTGGAAACGGAAATATCATAGGCCCTGTGATGGTTAATACTGAGTGTCAATCTGATTGGACTGAGGGATGCAAAGTATTGTCCTGGGTGTGTCTGTGAGGGGGGCTGCCAAAGGAGAGTCACATTTGAGTCAGTGGACGGGGAGAGGCAGCCCCGCCCTCACTCTGGGTGGCCACCATCTAATCAGCTGCCAGTGCGGCCAGGGTAAAAGCAGGCAGAGGAACGTGGAAGGACTGGACTGGCTCAGTCTTCTGGCCTCCATCTTTCTCCCGTGCTGGGTGCTTCCTGCCCTCGAACATCAGACTCCAAGTTCCTCAGTTTTTGGACTCTTGGGCTTGCACCAGCAGCTGGCCAGGGACTCTCAGGCCTCTGGTCACAGACTGAAGGCTGCTCTGTTGGCTTCCCGACTTTTGAGGTTTGGGGACTCGGACTGACCCACCCCTGGCGTCCTTGCTCCTCAGCCTGCAGACGGCCTAGCTGGGACTTTACCTTGTGACTGTGCAAGTCACTTCTCCTGGATAAGCTCCCTTTCATGGAGACCTGTATCCTGTGAGTCCCGTCCCTCTAGAGACCCTGACTCATCCAGCCACCGACTTCCGTGACCCTGGAGAACACCCGCACTCCAGCGTTCTGGCCTTGGCGCACCCAGGTGGAGGGCGCAGTGCCTCAGGGGCCAGAAGGACAACGTGCCCTGCCACACCAGATGCTGATGCACCCAGTCAAGTCCTTCATCAGGGAGAGTATTTTCAAGTCTGTTTTACTGGCAGTAAGATGATGTTTCAATTGCTGTGTGTACACACACCACACACACACACCCCCCAGAATTTCATTTTTTGGCACTTCTGTTCACAGGGGTTTTATATTCAAAATGCATCTTACACATTCATACCCATAACAGTTCTGATTGTAACTAGTTTTTTTCTTTCTCTTTTTTCTGACCATGAAACCCTTAGGTGCAGTCTCCACGTGAAATGCCCATTTCAGATCCAGAAACCCCCAAGATGTCCCAACGTATCAGAAAGGAGTTCTGTTAACTCAATCCTTGGGAAGATACCAAAAGGACTTTTTTGCTTTTTTGAGTCAGGGTCTTGCTCTGTCTCCCAGGCTGGAGAGCAGCAGCACAATCATAGCTCCCTGTGGCCTCAAACTCCTGGGTTCAAGTGACGCTCCCGCCTCATCCTCCCGAGCAGCTGGAACTACAGGTGTGCACCACCATGCTTGGCTAATTTTTTTTTTTTTTTTTTTTTTTTAGAGATGGGGGTCTCACTATGTTGCTCAGGCTGGTCACAAACTCCAAAGCTCAAGCGATCCTCCTGCCTCGGCCTCCCAAAATGCTGGGATAACAGGCGTGAGCCACTGCACCCAGCCCGAAAGGATTTTATTATCCCAGGCTCACTTTCAAACCGTCTTCTTTTGAATGGAGTCAAGAAGCCAGCTCCAAACCGGGACCCGCCTGGTTCCTCAGGATGGAGCCACCATAGGGCGTCAGGTTCTTGAGGTGGGAACTGGATTCCAGAGCCTGGGCGTCAAGTTTCCCGAGCCTCAGGGGCGAGCCAGGCTGTGCAGCAGTGGGACTGATGGGCTTGTCCTCTGCTCTGAGAAGGAACATGGTCCCATGTGGAGGCGGCTGCGTGGTGAGCCCCACCAGGCAGGTGCTTGAGAACACCATCCTGACAATACCATGCCGATCACGCCAGAGAAAGCATTAGCTACGTGCCCTCCCAGAAGCAGCAGCGGCTCACTATAGCAACAGCTTTTTACTCTTGTGCACCAAACTGGCCCACATCTCAGGAACAAGGAGGGGTCGTCTCCTGTTCCAGCCCTCTCCTGCTGCTTTGAGAAACCGAACGGCCTGCAGAGCCCCGTCTGTGCTGGCTCATGAGCCGCTCATGTCAAGGGCAGGACAAGATGGCAAACCCAAGGTTCTCATGAGCAACTACAACCGGCCTCAAACCACCAATCTGGACTCAACCAACGACTCAAAACAACAGACACCACTGGCTCTTTATACATCCACGGCCAAACGACACTTAAAACAATAGACACTCCTGGCTCTTTAGACATCCACAGCCCAGTGACACTCAAAACAACAGACACCCCCGGCTGTTTATACATCCATGGCCCAACGACACTCAAAACAACAGACATCCCCAGCTCTTTATACATCCATGGCAAGGGCCTGGGGACATTACAGGTCACTCTGCTCCCGAGGGACAGAGCTCACCACAGACTTCACCTCCTGAAGCAGGACTGGCCTTCCCAGATCCACAATGACGCGGAATCAAAGCCATGCCGCCTCTCCACTCTCCACCAACCGCGACAAGTAAATGACTTGCCGTAGGTCCATTTAAAAAGGCAAATGGAACTTACCTTAGGGGAGAAAAACCTGCCCAAAGCAATATATCCACCAAAAAAAGAAGTGTCATTCCCCAAAATATTTACAAATTAACTTTCTAGCTAAAAGAAATCTGGCAACTTTAAAATTAAAGTTGAGCCGGGCGCGGTGGCTCAAGCCTGTAATCCCAGCACTTTGGGAGGCCGAGACGGGCGGATCACGAGGTCAGGAGATCGAGACCATCCTGGCTAATACGGTGAAACCCCGTCTCTACTAAAAATACAAAAAACTAGCCAGGCGAGGTGGCAGGCACCTGTAGTCCCAGCTACTTGGGAGGCTGAGGCAGGAGAATGGCATAAACCCGGGAGGCGGAGCTTGCAGTGAGCTGAGATCCGGCCACTGCACTCCAGCCTGGGCGATAGAGCGAGACTCCGTCTCAAAAAAAAAAAGAAAAAAAATTAATTAATTAATTTAATTAAATTAAAGTTGAACAGAGCACGGTGGCTCACCTGTAATCCCAGCACTTTGGGAGGCCGACACAGGTGGATCACTTAAGCTCAGAAGTTTGAGACCAGCCTGGCCAATGGCAAAACCCCGTCTCTACAAAAAATTCATTTAGCCTGGTGTGGTGGTGTGTACCTGAAATCCCAACTACTTAGGAGGCCAAGGAGGGAGGACTGCTTGAGGCCAGGAGGTTGAGGCTGCATTAAGTTATGATCGCACCACTGTGCTCCAGCCTGGGTGACACAGTGAGACCCTACCTCAAAAAATAACTGAAATAGGGCTGGGCACGGTGGCTCACGCCTGTAAGCCCAGCACTTTGGGAGGCTGAGGCAGGCAGATCACCTGAGATCAGGGGTTTGAGACCAGCCTGGCCAACATCGTGAAACCTTCTCTCTACTAAAATACAAAAATTAGCCGGGTCTGGTGGCATGCGCCTGTAATCCCAGCTACTGGGGAGGCTGTTTGATTGCCTGAACTCGTGAGCCAAATGTTGCAGTGAGCCGAGATCGCGCCACTGCACTCCAGCCTGGGCAACAGAGTGAGACCCTGTCTAAATAATAATAATAATAAAATACAAAGAGTATGAACACAAGGTTTACAAGTCCCCTTTCTAAGTGTTTTCCTTATTTTTCTAGGGCTGCCTATTTATCTTGATCAGGGCCTTTGTCCCATGACCCCCAGAGCCCCAGGAAAGAACACCGATATTCATTACACTCACGTGAAAAGACTGTTTTCCAGGGCCATTCGAAAATGCTTTTAAATCTGATGTATTTGTTCTGATCATTCTAAATACACATGTTGGTAGACCCAGACAAGAGACAAATACAAAATAAAACTATTAAAAATCCAGAAACAGAGAATATGTTTAGGGGAGGAAAAAAGTCTCCTAGGAATTTACTTCTGCCCCAATGTGTATGAGCTAATTTTCGGTTCTTTTTTTTATTTTCTTTTTTTTTCTTTTTTGAGGCGGAGTCTCGCTCTGCTGCCCAGGCTGGAGTGCAGTGGCCAGATCTCAGCTCACTGCAAGCTCCGCCTCCTGGGTTCACGCCATTCTCCTGCCTCAGCCTCCTGAGTAGCTGGGACTACAGGCGCCGCCACCTCACCCGGCTAGTTTTTCATATTTTTTACTAGAGACGGGGTTTCACCGTGTTAGCCAGGATGGTCTCGATCTCCTGACCTTGTGATCTGCCCGTCTCGGCCTCCCAAAGTGCTGGGATTACAGGTTTGAGCCACCGCGCCCGGCCTGGTTCTTTTTTTTATTTTGAGATGGAGTCTCACTCGGTTGTCCAGGCCGGAGTGCAATGGCGCAATCTCAGCTCACTGCAACCTCCACCTCCCAGGTTCAAGCGATTCTCTTGCCTCAGCCTCCCAAGTAGCTGGGATTACAGGCACACACCACCACACCCAGGTAATTTTTGTATTTTCAGTAGAGATGGGGTTTCACCACGTTGGCCAGGCTGGTCTGGAACTCTTGAGCTCAGGTGATCTGCCTGCCTCAGCCTCCCCAAATGCTGGGATTACAAGTGTGAGCCACCACACCTGGCCTAACTTTTGGTTCTAAAACAAGATGAAAAAACAAAATCCACACTTCAAAAATATTCAATCTACCTAATTTCTTGTATAGGAGCTCAGACCCCAAGTCCTATTATTTGAAAAGGTTTCCAAAAAATATACTTCAATCCAAGTTTTTACCTGCAGCCAGCAGCTGCCTCTCAGATTCTCTTCTGAGGAGTTCAGCCTCTAACTCAGATTCTCTTCTGAGGAGTTCAGCCTCTAACTCAGATTCTCTTCTGAGGAGTTCAGCCTCTAACTCAGATTCTCTTCTGAGGAGTTCGGCCTCTAACTCAGATTCTCTTCTGAGGAGTTCGGCCTCTAACTCAGATTCTCTTCTGAGGAGTTCGGCCTCTAACTCAGATTCTCTTCTGAGGAGTTCGGCCTCTAACTCAGATTCTCTTCTGAGGAGTTCGGCCTCTAACTCAGATTCTCTTCTAAGGAGTTCAGCCTCTAACTCAGATTCTCTTCTGAGGAGTTCGGCATCTAACTCGTATCTCAGCCTTGCTGAGAAGGGCTTGAAAAAGACCACAGCGGCACTGGAAGGGGCAAGTCCCCCTCGCTCCTGCAGGGTCGTGCGCCCTGAAAGAACAGGTGCAGCGGAGGCGCAGTGACTGATTAGGATGTGCAAACAGCTTGAGGGGTCCACGGTCTCACTTTCCTGGGGCTTTCTGGACCTAGTGGTAGGAGTCCATTCAGGGGCATGCGCCCCGGCCCCCATGGTGGCGACATCGGATTCTCCAGGGCAGCCTGTGCTCCTTGGACCTAAGCTCAAAGGGACGGGGCTGGCCTTGGCGGGTGGGGTTTCCACTGGAAGGACCTGGAGGCCTGCAGGAGGGTGAACGTGGCGTCTGGGCTGGGTATGACCAGGTTGGCTTCCTTCTGAAGCCGGTCGCAGCCACACCTGGCAGACAGGGGCTCCCATCGGAGGTATTAGCAGGTTCTGTCACCAGCACTGGGCTGCCAAGCTGCTCCCACGGTCAGCATGGGCTCCGGGTCTTTCTCAAGCTACCTGCTGCCCAGGACACATTTCTGAGAGAGATGGGTTGGGTCACCATTACTTTCCCAGTGACACGGGGCCATGTGCTATCTCAATGTCCCCACTGCGGGGAGGAGCTCTTGTTTTTTTGTTTTTTTTAGACAGGGTGTCGCACTGTCGCCCAGGCTGGAGTGCAGTGGTGCGATCATAGCTCAATGCAGCCTCAACTTCCTGGCCTCAAGCAATCCTCCCTCCTTGGCCTCCCAAAGTGCTGGGACTACAGGTGTGCACTGCCACGCCCGGCCATGTCTTTTTTAATGTTTGAAGGATGTAGCCCTAAACTACTATCTGACCGGGCCCGAACTAGCAGAGCAGGGTGCAGGTGACAGCGTAAAGGATGGCAATAACACAGTCTACCACAGGTGCCACTGCTAAGCTGACATGGTCAGGGCTGGGTTCGACACCATGGCTGCCTCTCTAGGCTCCGGCAGCCCTGACTGTGAGTGAGGCACTGGCCTGGGCTGATTCCTAGCCGAGGCGACCACTGGGCCCCCACATCAGTCCAGTGACTTCCCCCAAGCCTCAGTTTCCTTATCAGCAAAATGGGCTTCACAACACTGATCCCAAGGATCACGTGAGGGCTCAGTCAGTATCAGGTGCCCGGGACTCACCTCACACGGAGAATCAATAACCAGCAGCGAGCATCCTGCCCATGACTAATAGAGTGTGATGGCATTCCAACCCTGCCTCCCACTTCCTGAAGTTCTCCAGGGGAAGGAGTCCAGCTTATAATGTATGCTAACAGTGTCAGAATTTAATTGCAGGGAGGAAGTGCCTGTAATCCCAGCACTTTAGGAGGGAAAGGCGGGAGGTCCCTTCAGGCCAGTTCAAGACCAGCCTGGGCAAAATAGCAAGACCCTATCTCTACAAAAATAAAAATCGCCAGGCATGGTGGTGTGCACCTGTAGTCCCAGCCACTCCAGGAAGCTGAGGTGGGAAAACTGCCTGAGCCCAGAAGTTACAGGATGGAGTGAGCCGAGCCTGTGCTACTGCACTCCAGCCTGGGCAACAGAGTGAGACCCTGTCTCACAAACAAACAGACAAACAAACAGACAGACAGAGATTCTCTGGACAGGACATCAAGAATTACACCAAAAGCCAGTAGTCCTCTAACTTAGATTTAACAAGAATGCAAAGACACAGCTAGCCGACTGTGTAATACTGGTGGAACTATGACAAAACCGCTAAACGAAGAGAAAGGTAACGGCAGAGGCCGCCGGCCGTCACCTCCCACCACTCTGCATTTCTAACACGCCGCTTTGAGCTCTCACTGCTTCATGACCAGTGTGACTTAAACATTACAGACCCTGTTGGAGCTCCTCAGCTATTCTCAGCTAAAAAACTGTGCTCGGTGCTAATTTTTTTTTTTTTTTTTTTTTTTTTTTGAGACAGAGTCTCCCACTCTGTCACCCAGGCTGGAGTGCAGTGGTGCAATCTTGGCTCACTACGACCTCCGCCTCTCAGGTTCAAGCGATTCTCCTGCCTCAGCCTCCCGAGTAGCTGGGATTACAAGTGCCTACCACTACATCTGGCTAATTTTTTGTATTTTTAGTAGAAACGGGGTTTCAACATGTTGGTCAGGCTGGTCTCGAACTCCTGACCTCAGGTGATCCGCCCGCCTCAGGCTCCCAAAGTGCTAGGATTACAAGTGTGAGCCACCGTGCCTGGCCTGAGCTCAGTGCTAATTAAAAGCACTGCTGCATTCACTTTTCCACATGGGATTAATGTTTCATTCTGAATACTTGCAGCACTAATTCAACTTCTAAAAAAACTATGAGATTCATAAGACCATATAAAATAAAATAAAGATAATCATCATTATCAACAGGTAACTGTAAACTTTTCTCATACCTTCAAGAGTGAATGTGCATCCCATTCTCACTGACCAACAATTAAGCAGCTCAGATACCAACCCTATTTATGGATGAAAATGTCAAGGAAATTCCTACCCAGGGCTATGATTATCATTTTTTGTTCATTTGTTTTAGAGACAGCGTCTTGCTCTGTTGCCCAGGCTGAAGGCTGGTGTCACAATCCCAACTCACTATAGCCTCAAACTCCTGGGCTCAGGTGATCCTCTTCCCTCTGCCTCCCAAGCAGCTGGGGACTATAGGTGCACACCACTACATCTAGCTAATTGTTAATTTTTTTATAGAGATGGGGGGAAAGGTCTCATCATTTTGCCCAGGCTAATCTCAAACTCCTGGGCTCAAGGTGGAGTGAGGTGGCGCGATCTCGGCTCACCGCAAGCTCTGCCTCCCAGGTTCATGCCATTCTCCTGCCTCAGCCTCCCGAGTAACTGGGACTACAGGCGCCCACCACCACGCCCAGCCAATTTTCTGTATTTTTAGTAGAGACGGGGTTTCACCATGCTGGCCGGGCTGGTCTTGAACTCCTGACCTCATGATTCGCCCGCCTCGGCCTCCCAAAGTGCTGGGATTACAGCATGAGCCACCGCGCCCTGCCTGGTTATCAATTTTATAAGCTAAGAAAACCTACCCAGCCAGGCACGGTGGCTCACGCCTGTAATCTCAGCACTTTGGGAGGCTGAGGCGGGCAGATCACAAGGTCAGGAGATCAAGATCACGGTGAAACCCCGTCTCTACTAAAAATCAAAAAATTAGCCAGGCACAGTGGCGGGTGCCTGTAGTCCCAGCTACTTAGGAGGCTGAGGCAGGAGAATGGCGTGAACCCGGGAGGCGGAGCTTGCAGTGAGCCGAGATCACGCCACTGCATTCCGGCGACAGAGCAAGACTCCACCTCAAAAAAAAAAAAAAAAAGGAAAACCTACCCAAAACTCCTAAAAAATAAATTGCCGTCTTTGTTTTGGCAATTCTTGAAACAGGCTTTTGTAAATACTGCTGTCCAAATGCTGCCATAAAATTGGTACACAAAATCTGTTATCTGATCAGTTTTCTCATGGCAGGTTATATAAAACATAGGTACTTTTTTCTTTGTTTGAGACAGTCTCACCCTGTCGCCCAGGCTGGAGTGCAGTAACGCAATGATCTCAGCTCACAGCAACCTCCACCTCCCAGGTTCAAGCGATTCTTCTGCCTCAGCCTCCCAAGTAGCTGGGATTACAGGCGTGCGACAACATGCCTGGCTAATTTTTGTATTTTTAGGAGAGACAGGGTTTCACCATGTTGGCCAGGCTGGTCTCGAACGCCTGACCTCAAGCGATCCGCCTGCCTCAGCCTCCCAAAGTGCTGGGATTACAGTCATGAGTCACCACGCCCGGCCAAAACTTATATACTTTAAAAGCAGCCAATGTTTCTAAACAAAAGTCATTTCCTGCAAGAAAGAATGTCTAGTTAACCTAAAGTCATTCAAATAATGCATATCATCTTGTTTCAAGGTTTTATGAGACTGAAATGCATTTTGCTATGATTCCAGTGTTATTTTGAGTTTTAGTTCATAGCTTACTCTTTTCTTAAGGAAGAACACACTCTCCCTGGAGCAATTCTAAGGAGGGACTAACTCAACAACTCAACACCGGGTTCGTGGCAGTTTCACACCCTTGGTTATGTGTGTACTATATCACCTAAGCCATCAGAACACAGAAGGTAGCTGCACTAAAACGCTAAAACGTATAAGCACATTAATTCAAATCAAGACAGAAGCGGCTACTGAAGTTTAGCAATTACCTATTTGAACAACGTAAATATTCAATTTCTCCTGTGGAAGGTAATTTTAATAGCAAGCATAATATTCAAGTGATTTTCCACGTCTGATGGAAGAATGCGAGGGAGAAAGAAAGAAGAGAAAGAGAAAAGAAGGAAGAGCTAGCAGGCAGAGGGGTGGAATGTGTCCAGAAGTTTCTACCAGCCTGGAGTGCTAGCCAAGTCAAGCCACTTTAACTGAGCACCAGCCAGCAAAACACCACTGAGGATGAAGAAAGCAAAAGAGAGAAGATCAAAGAAAAATTAAACGTTCCGTTCTGGGAAATCAGCAGGTCATAGATTCTTTCCCTAATAGGAAATCCATTACTAGCCAAGTACTCCATCGGAGAAACCACTCCAAGCGCAGGCAACAGGTGCACTCCTCATTCCCACAGCCCTAGTTTCCAAGCCCTGGGTGGTTTCTCTTTGTGATTCCACTGGAAAGGGCACAGCAATATCACAGCCACTGGTGGAAGGATCGGCACTGCCGCTCCACCGCTGGAGGCTGAAACACCAGCCTGGATCTCTCTTTCACGTGCTGAAATGGAGTAGGAACACCGAGGGGGAGCAAAGACCCCGGAGCTCAGCAGACGCCCCTCTATGAGGTGCCCAAGGGGTGGTTTGTATCTGTGGGGGCTCAGCAGGGGCTGTGACCCACAAGGTTATAGCAAGCTAGCAGCTGGAAACCGACACAAGGGTGACACGCAGAAATCATCAACTGTTGTGGGGGGGATCTGCTCCCTCCAGAGATGCCAGCCCTGGCTTTCAGACTGGGACTCTAGTCTTGGGGGCAGACGGAAGGGCTGAAGATAGCAGAGATGCTCCGAGGAGCAGGCCTGGGAGAAGAGTGTAGAGTGTGTGTTTGTACATTCAGGGTACAAACTTACCCTGTGTCCCTACCCACTGAGCCCTCCTGCCCCTGGCCAGTTCCCAGTGTGTCCCCATCCCCTGCCATCTCTCCTCCAGGATCCTTTCTCTCTCTCCCCTCCCAAACGACTAGATATTTAAGACCTAGAAAAGGATCATAAATACCCAAACACTCAGTGCCCTTTCTCCCGCCTCACTGTCCCAGAAGGGTCCCAGTTCCCTGGAAACCCAGGTGCCCACCCTCTTATTTGACCTCAGGACCTCCTCCCACATCTTACTGGCTTCCCGCCAAGTCTCTGTCCCCCTTCCCCAATCAGGCCTCAGTTCCCCACACCAACCTCTGTTTCTGCCCCTGCCTGGGGTACCCTCCCAGGTCTCTGCCTTCTCCCCTACCCCCATCATCAGGGTCAGTGAACCCTACAATCGAATGTGGCTGTCCCCTGCCCAGCCGGGAACCCTCCCAGCTCTCTGCCTTCTCCTCCTCCAGCAATCGGGGGTTAACACCCCTTTGCCCTTCCCCTCCTCCTGCCCAGCCGGACACCCTCCCAGGTCTGTATTCTCTTTCCCTACCAGCAATCAGGGGTCAGCTCCGCTCTAGCCCTCTCCTGTTCAGTCAGGCACCCTCCCAGGTTTCTGTCTTCTCTCTTACCCCCATCAGCGGCCAGTTCACCCTCGACTGTGGCTTCCTCCTGCCCAGCTGGGAATCCTCGCTGATCTGTTTTCTCCTCCCCTACCAATAATCAGGGGTCAGCTCCCCTCTGTCCATCCCCCTGCCCCGCCAGGCACCCTCCCAGGTCTGTGTCTTCTCCTACCCCGGCAATCGGGGGTCAATGCCCCTCTGCCCTTCCCCTCCTCCTGCCCAGCCAGACACCCTCCTAGGTCTGTGTCTTCTCTTCCCCTACCAGCAATCAGGGGTCAGCTCCTCTCTGCCCATCCCCACCCCCTCCCCGGCCAGGCACCTCCCAGGTCTCCTCTCTGCATTGGGTCAGTTCCCGTCCCCTCCCCCTCCCCGGCCAGGCACCCTCCCGAGTCTGTTCCCTCTCGCTGCCCCCTCCTCGGGGCGTCCCCATCAGGGGCTGACCCCCTCACCCCGCAGAGGCCCAGGCCCAGGCCCCCTCCCACTTCAGAAGCCCCCTCCCGCTCCCGCCGATAGACACCGTCGGCTACAGAGACGTCTCAGCCGGAGCCCCGGAGCCCGCGTCCCGCCCGGTGCCGAACCTGAGGCAGCCCTGCCGGCTCCTCCCGGCGCCGCGGCTCTCCACAGGCCAGGGGTCCAGGTTGGGGCTGGGGCTGGGGCCGGGACTAGGGCTGGGGCCTGGCCCGGGCCAGGTGCGCGGGACGGGAGGAGGGGCAGGCGGGGTCCTGGCCAGGCTGCAGGAGCCGGGACTGTTACCTGTACTGCAGGCCGCTGCCCTGCGCGAAGCCGAAATAGTGACTTGCAGCCATCTTGGCGTCTTCCCCGAGCCCGGCGTGCCCCCTGACGTCACCGGCCCCGCCCCCGAGCCGCGTGCCGCTCGCGCCCAGCCACGCGCCCCAAGCCCCGCCCCCTGCGCGAAGCCCGCACCTTCTCGCTTCCTTCTCTTAGGTTGGGGAGACACCGCCTCGTGACCCGCCCGGCAACGAGGCCCCGCCTCCTACGCAGAGCCCCGCCCTCCTCTTGACTACCGAAATGTGGAGGTCTCTGCTCAAGCCCCGCCCATGCTAGAAGCCCCGCTTCTTTTTTGGAGCCCCACATTCCCTTTAACCACTCACATATGGAGGTATCTGATCAAGTCCTGCCCATGCTACAAGCCCCGCCTCTTACTCAGAGCCCTGCCTTCCGTTTACTCACTCATAGGTGGTCTCTGCTCAACCCCCACCCATGCCACAAGCCCCGCCTTTTTCTTGGAACTCTGCCTTCCCTTTAACCACTCAGATGTGGATGTCTCTGCTCCAGCCCCATCCATGCCACAAGCTCCGCCTCTTTCTCGAAGCCCCACCTTCCCTTTAACCACTCAGATGTAGAGGTCTTTGCTCAAGCCCCACCCATGCCACAGGCCCCGCCTCTTACTTGGAGCCCGGCCTTCCCTTTACCCGCTCAATTATGGTCTCTGCACAAACCCTGCCTCTGTTTCCGAGCCCCACCTTCCCTTTAACCACTCAGATGTGGAGGTCTCTTCTCAAGCCCCACCCATGCCACAAGCCCCACCACCACAGCCAGCTAGTTTTTTAATTTTTTGCATCTAGCCTCAGAATGATTCTTCAGGAGGCCCCATGGTCTCTGCCTCCTGTGTTCACAACCTGATATAAATAAATGATAGGCCAGGCACAGTGGCTCACATCTGTAATCCCAACATTTTAAGAGGCTGAAGCAGGAGGATCTTGAGTCTTAGGAGTTTGAGACTAGCCTGGGCAACATAGCAAGACCCCGTCTTTACAATTTTTTTTTTTTTAATTAGCTGGACGTGATGGTACATGCCTGTGGTCCCAGCTATTCAGGAGGCTAAGGTAGGAGGATCACTTGAGCCTGGGCGGTCAAGGCTGCAGTAAGCTGTGATTGTACCACTGCACTCCAGAGTGAGACCTTGTCTCTAAAAAGAGAAAAGAAAGGGCTAGGCGTGGTGGCTCACGCCTGTAATCCCAGCACTTTGGGAAGCCAAGGTGGGCAGATCACCTGAGGTCAGGAATTCAAGACCAGCCTGGCCAACATGGCAAAACACTGTGCCTACTAAAAATACAAAAAAAAAAAAAAAAAAAAAAAAAATTAGCCAGGCCTGGTGGTGCACACCTGTAATCCCAGCTACTTGGGAGGCCAAGGCAGGAGAATCACCTGAACCTGGGAATCAGGATGCAGTGAGCCGAGATCACACCACTGTTCTCCAGCCTGGGCAACAGAGTCATACACTGACTCAAAAAAAAAAAAAAAAAAGAAAAGAAAAAAGGAAAAGAGAGGAGAGGAGAGGGGAAGGGAGGGAGAGGAGAGGGAAAGGAGAGGAGGAGAGGAAAGGGAAGGGGAGGGGAGGGGCAGGGAGGGAGGGAAAGGTAGGAAGGCAGGGAGGGAGGGGAAAGAAAAGAAAAGAAAAAAGAAAAAAGAGAGAGAAATAATTGAATGAATAAATAAATAAATGGAGGCAAACAGACAAATGTCTTATGTAAAAGAATTCCTAATTTGTGTAGCTACACTGCCCTTAAGGAGATAGAGAGTAACTCTACACCTCTTGAGTGTGGGCTGTGCATAGTGACTTCCTTCCCAAGAGTGCAGCGTGGAAGGAGAGGGAGGGAGAGTCACTTGACAATATTGAAACCTGACAAGCAGCAGAGCGTTTGGCGGTCCCGCAGATCTGTCTCCTGCTTCAACAGTGTTTGGACGGAACAGATCCGGGAACTCTCTTCCAGCCTCCGACCACCCTCCGATTTCCTCTCTACTTCCAACCTCCAGGACCATCTTCTCAGTCCTCTCCTGCTTCTCGGACCAGCCAACACCGTTTCTGTGGTTAGCTCCTTCTTGCCGACCAACCGTGTGCTCCCAGATTCGTCAGAATTATTCCATCGCCTGGTCAATTTGCACCTGCGGGCCTCCTACACCTCCTCCCTCCGCGCTTCTATTTCCACCACCATGATGTGGCTCCGGAAGGCGGGGGCCACTTCTTCCATGAATTGGCCAAGGAGAAGCGCAAGGGCATTGAGCGCCTCCTGAAGATGCAAAACCAGCGTGGTGGCCCTGCTCTCTTCCAGGACTTCCAGAAGCCAGGTCAAGATGAGTGGGGTAAAACCCTGGAAGCCATGGAAGCCGCCATGGCCCCGGGAACCGCATGGCGACCAGGGTCTTTTGGATCTTCATGCCCTGGGTTCTGCCCCCACAGACCCTCATCTCTGTGACGTCCTGGAGAGTCACTTCCTAGATGAGGAAGTGGGCCGCACGCGGTGGCTCACACCTGTAATCCCCGCACTTTGGGAGGCCGAGGCGGGCGGATCACCCTAGGTCAGGAGTTTGAGACCAGCCTGGCCAACATGGCAAAACCCCAACTCTACTAAAAACACAAACATTAGCCGGGCGTGGTGGCGCACGCCTGTAATCCCGGCTATTCAGGAGGCTGAGGCATGAGAATCGCTTGAACCCTAGAGGCCGGGGTTGCAGTGAGCCGAGATCACGCTACTGCACTCCAGCCTGGGGAATAGAGTGGGGGGTCTTTGAACGCTAGACTCCAAAAAGCATCATAAAAAAAAGAAGAAGGTGGGTGACCCCCTGACCAGCCTCTGCAGGCTGGCCGGCCCGGAGGCTGGGCTTCATATCTCTTCGAAAGGCTCACTCTCTTTTTTTTTTTTTTTTTTTTTTTTTGGAGACGGAGTCTTGCTCTGTCGCCCAGGCTGGGGTGCAGTGGCCGGATCTCAGCTCACTGCAAGCTCCGCCTCCCGGATTTACGCCATTCTCCTACCTCAGCCTCCCGAGTAGCTGGGACTACAGGTGCCCGCCAACCCGCCCGGCTAGTTTTTTTGCATTTTTTAGTAGAGACGGGGTTTCACTGTGTTAGCCAGGATGATCTTGATCTCCTGACCTTGTGATCCGCCCGTCTCGGCCTCCCAAAGTGCTGGGATTACAGGCTTGAGCCACCGCGCCCGGCCAAGGCTCACTCTCAAACACGACTAGGAACCTACTGAGCCCAGCAACTTCTGAAGGGCCCCTCATAAAGTAACAGGGCTTCTGCCTAAGCCTTTCCCTCCAGCCACTAGGCAGTTTTTTTGTTTATTTGTTTGTTTGTTTTGTTTTGTTTTGAGATGGAATCTTGCTCTGTCGCCCAGGCTGACTGCAACTTCCGCCTCCCAGGCTTTGGTGATCCTCCAACCTCAGCCTCCGGAGTAGCTGGGTTTATAGGCACACGCCAGCACACCCAGCTAATTTTTGCATTTTTAGTAGAGACGGGGTTTCACCATGTTGGCCAGGCTGGTGTCAAACTCCTGAGCTCAGGTGATCCACCTGCCTCCGTCTCCCAAAGTGCTGAGATTATAGGCGTGAGCCACCACGCCCGGCCCAGTCTATGGTATTTTGTTGTAGCACCCTGAACAGACTAAGATGCCCACTTTGAACACTAGACTCCAAAAAGCATCATAGAAGTCATGGGCTTCTGTTAGATGGGTGTGGTGGCAGGTGCCTCAGGAAGTTGAGGTGGGAGGATCACTTGAGCCCAGGAGGCAGAATTTGCAGTGAGCCAAGATCACACCACTGCACTCCAGCCTGGGTGACAGAGCCAGACCCCCTGTCTCCAAAAACAAAAACAAAAACAAAAAACAAAACAAAAAAAAGGGATCGGGCGCATGCCTGTAATCCCAGCACTTTGGGAGGCAGGCGGATCACCTGAGGTCACGAGTTCAAGACCAGCCTCGTCAGCATGGTGAAACCCTGTCTCTATTAAAAAATACAAAAATTAGCCAGGCGAGGTGGTGGGTGACTGTAGTTCCAGCTACTCAGGAGGCCAAGGCAGGAGAATTGCTTGAACCTGGGAGGCAGATGTTGCAGTGAGCTGAGATCGTGCCATTGCACTCCAGCCCAGGTGAGAGAGTGAGACTCCGTCTCAAAACAAAACAAAACAAACAAAAAGGAAGTCTTGGGTCTTGGGCATCTATGAACTTTTGCTTTGCTGAAGTCTTTCAAATCAGTTGGCTTTTTGACAATGGAGTATTACGAGAGCATTAAAGTAAGAAGTGCATTCAGCAGGTACAGGACTACTAATTCTTGGACAGGCTCCATGGAGAGCCCAGGGTGCTGCAGGAAGCCACATTTGATGATTTAGCGGATGGCACTCTTCCATCTGTATCTCCATGACCATGTGTGGCCACCAGGAATGGTCTGGTGGGTCTGGCCAATGCAGCTCCCCCTGCCATGCCCTGGCTAAAGTCCAACAAGGTAATTAATTGCACATGGCCTCTCTCCAAGTCCCTGCCATTCTAATTAGGTAACGAAGGCTGCATCTCTTTACAAAGGATCTGCTGTAGTGTTTTCTCGGGCTTGCATTTTTTTCTCTTATGTACTACAAGGATTGTGCCAAATGCTTTCCATGCAAAATGTAATCTAGTTCCCATAATAGCCTTCAGAAGGCACTGGCTCATGCCTGTAATCCCAGCACTTTGGGAGACCGAGGTCGGGAGTTCGAGACCAGCCTGGCTAACATGGTGAAACCCCATCTCTACTAAAAATACAAAAAAATTAGCTGAGCATGGTGGTAGGTGCCTATAATCCCAGCTGCTCAGGAGGCTGAGGCAGGAGAACCGCTTCAATCCGGAGGGCAGAGGTTGCAGTGAGCTGAGATCAAGCCACTGCTCTCCAACCTGGGTGAAAGTGTGAAACTCTGTCTCAAAAAATAAAACAAAACAAAAGAAACAAAAAAACAGCTTTCAGAAGTAGACACGGGCCAGGCATAGTGGCTCAAAGCAGTAACCCCAGCTACTTCGGAGGCCAAGGCAGGAGGATCGCTTGAGCCCAGGAGTTTGAGACCAGTCTGGGCAACACAGGGAGACCCCATCTCTACAAAAAATACAAAAGTTAGCCAGGTGTGGTGGCGTGTGCCTGTAGTCCCAGCCACTTAGGAGTTTTTTTTGAGATGGAGTCTCACTCTGTCGCCCAGACTGGAGTGCAGTGGCGCGATCTCAGCTCACTGTAGCCTCCACCTCCCAGGCGCAAGCGATTCTCCTGCCTCAGCTTCCCAAGTAGCTGGGACCACAGGCGCGTGCCAGCATACCCAGCTAATTTTTGTATTTTTAGTAGAGATGGGGTTTCACCATGTTGACCAGGCTGGTCTCGAACTTCTGACCTCCTGACCACCCACTTTGGCCTCCCGAAGTGCTGAGACTATAGGCGTGAGCCACCCCGCCCGGCCTGTATCAGGTATTCTTTTAGGGCAGAATTTTTCCTGCTCAGTACTGTGGACATTGGGACCAGATTGTTCTGTGGATTGGGGCCTTCCTGGGCACTGCAGGGTGCTGAGCAGCGTACCTGGCCTCCACCCACTCCATAACAGCAGTATCCCCCAGTCGCAACAATCACAAATGTCCCCAGAAATCGCCCGGTGTCTGCTGGGGGCGGGATCAACCCCCCCGCTCCCGCCAGGTGAGAGCCACAGGTCTAGAGGTTAAAGATACAAAATTGTGGATCTCTCATCTCACATGAAGCTTACATTACAGGTGACAAAGGGACAGATAAACAAAAACATATGCAAAGCAACACATGGTGCCAAGTACTATATATGTTTGCTATAATTTTATTGAAGATTTTTTTATGGCTAGGCACTGTGGCTCACACCTGCAATCACAGAACTTTGGGAGGCCAAGATAGGAGGCTTATTTGGGCCTGGGAGTTTAAGAGTAGCATAAGCAACATAGGGAGAATCCATCTCGAAACAAAGAAGGAAGGAAGGAAGGAAGGAAGGAAGGCCGGCTCTTCCCGCCATCTTGGCTCCTGTGGAGACCTGTTGGGAACGGGACTTCCAAAAGGAACTATATCTGGAAGGCTGTGGTCCAAGGCCATTTTTGCCAGCTATAAGCGGGGTCTCCAAAACCAAAGGGACACACAGCTCTTCTTAAAATTGAAGGTGTTTATGCCCGAGATGAAACAGAATTCTATTTGGGCAAGAGATGCGCTTATGTATACAAAGCAAAGAACAACACAGTGATTCCTGGTGGCAAACCAAATAAAACCAGAGTCATCTGGGGAAAGGTAACTCGGGCCCATGGAAACAGTGGTATGGTTCGTGCCAAATTCCGAAGCAATCTTCCTGCTAAGGCCATTGGACACAGAGTCCGAGTGATGCTGTACCCCTCAAGGATTTAAACTAACGAAAAATCAATAAATAAACGTGGATTTGTGCTCTTGTAAAAAAAAGGAAGGAAGGAAGGAAGAAAGAAAGAAAAGAAAAGAAAAGAAAGAAAGGAAAGAGAGAGAGAAAGAAAGAAAAAGAAAGAAAGAAAAAAGAAAAGAAAAGAAAGAAAAGAAAAGAAAAGAAAATTAGCTAGGTATGGTGGTGTGCGCCTGTGGTCCCAGCTACATGGGAGGCTGAGGTGGGAGGATCACTTAAACCCCAGAGGCTGAGGCTCCAGTGAGTTGGGATTGTGCTGCTGCACTCCAGCCTGGGCAATAAAGCAAGACCTTGTCTCAAAAAAACAAACAAACGGCCGGGCGCGGTGGCTCAAGCCTGTAATCCCAGCACTTTGGGAGGCCGAGACGGGCGGATCACTAGGTCAGGAGATCGAGACCATCCTGGCTAACAGGGTGAAACCCTGTCTCTACTAAAAAATACAAAAAGCTAGCCGGGCGACGTGGCGGGCGCCTGTAGTCCCAGCTACTCGGGAGCCTGAGGCAGGAGAATGGCGTAAACCCGGGAGGCGGAGCTTGCAGTGAGCTGAGATCCGGCCACTGCACTCCAGCCCGGGGACAGAGCGAGACTCCGTCTCAAAACAAACAAACAAACAAACAAACAAAAACGAAAACTAAGGCCAGCTTCAGTGGCTCATGCCTGTAATCACAGCATTTTGGGAGGCCAAGGTGGGAGGATTGCTTGAGGCCAAGAGTTTTGAGACAAGCCTGGGCAACATCATGAGACTCTATCTTAAAAACAAAGTAAAAAACAAGTCTGGAAACGTCACAAATTCCACCCATAAGATGGGCTGGTTGAAGAAACTGTAGAATTTAGTATATGCAGCTGTAAAACAGAATCAAGATTAGCTTTAGATGCTGGTTGAAGTGATCTCCAGGATGTATTAATAACTAGGTAAAGAAAAGTGTGTAGTGTGTGAGTGTGTGCAGGTGGGTGGCTGTGGGGGTATATGTGGGCGTTGTTATAAAAGTATTATATATATAATATATATATAGTTATGTTAAAAGAATGAAAAGAAAGAGCCAAGACTGCAGATTTTATATGTGTGTGTGTGTGTGTGTGTGTGTGTGTGTATATATATATGTTTGTGGGTTTTTTTGTTTTTTGTTTTTTTTAGATTGAGACAGAGTCTTGCTCTGTCGCCCAGACTGGATTGCAGTGGCGCGATCTCGGCTCACTGCAACCTCTGCCTCCCGGGTTCAAGTGATTCTCCTGCCTCAGCCTACCGAGTAGCTGGGATTATAGGGACCACCACCCCGCCTAGCTAATTTTTGTATTTTTAGTAGAAACGGGGTTTCACCGTGTTGGCCAGGCTGGTCTCAAACTGCTGGCCTCAAGCGATCCACCCGCCTCAGCTTCCCAAAGTGCTGGGATTACAGGTGTGAGTCACTGCACCCAGCCCACAAGAACATTTTCTACATGCTCACCTTCAGAAAAGTTTCGAGATCCTACAAAATCTAGCCCTTTGTGCCTTTCCAAACTAATTCCTCAGGGATGGCCAGCACAATAATGGCTCCTAAAGATATCCACACCCACTGGGTGTGGTACGTATGCCTGGGCAAAATAGCAAGACCCATCTCTACAAAAATTTTAAAAATTAACCAGGCGTGATGGCATATACCTGTAGTCCCAACTACCAGGGAGGCTGAGATAGGAGGATCGCTTGAGCCCAGGAGGTTGAGGCTGCAGTAAGCCATGATCACACTCCTGTACTCCAGCCTGGCTACAGAGCAAGACCCTGTCTCAAAAAAATTAAACTAAATTAAAAATTTTCCATTTTTAAATTAAATGAAAACAGACAGGGTCAGGTGCAGTGGCTCACACCTGTAATCCTAGCACTTTGGGAGACCAAGGTAGGCATATCACCTGAGGTCAGGAGTTCGAGACCAAGCTGGCCAATATGGTGAAACCCCATTTCTACTAAAAATACAAAAATTAGCCTGGCGTAGTGGTGGGTGCCTGTAATCCCAGCTACTCGGGAGACTGAGGCGGAAGAATCGCTTGAACCCGGGAGGCGAAGGTTGCAGTGAGCCGAGATTGCACCACTGTACTCCAGCCCGGGTGATAGAGCGAGACTGTGTCTCAAAGGAAAAAAAAAAAAAAAAGAAAAACACGGGGAACCGAGCTCAGGTCACACGCTGTGGCTTCTTGGTGTTGGCTCTAGCACCACGGACAGCTCCCGGGGCCTTGGTGGACTGGGGAGGAGCTGTGGCTCTTTAAATGCCAGTCTGGGCAGGCCTGTCTGTCCAGAATACGCCGTCCTCCCTCTTTTTTATTCATCTAACTCCACTCACTCCTCAGGGGTCTCACTCATACAGTCACCATCCCTGTGCCCCACCAGGAAACCTCCCCAAGGGTCCCCCAACCTGCACCACTCCAAAGATGTCTCTAGATGGGCCCAGACTCTTGTCCACCTGTTTCTCTCAACTGAATGGGAATTCTTTTGTTTTGTTTTGTTTTGTTTTTTGAGATAGAGTCTCACTCTGTCACCCCACCTGGAGTGCTGTGGCTTGATCTGGGCTCACTGCAACCTCCACCTATCGGGTTCAAGCGATTCTCCTGCCTCAGTCTCTCAAGTAGCTGGAATTACAGGTGCCCACCACCACGTCCGACCAAGTTTTGTATTTTTAGTAGAGACGGGGTTTCAGCATGTTGTCCAGGCTGGTCTCAAACTCCCAATGTCAAGTTATCCTTGGCCTCCCAAAATGCTGGGATTACAGGTGTGAGTGGCCTCCCAAAGTGCTGGGATTACCTGCCTGGCCTCAACTGAATGGGCATTCTAAGAGAATTCCCAATCCTGCACACAAAAACAGCATGAATTAACTGTCTTAGGGAAGCTGCGCCTTTGCCGGCCGTGAGCTGAGAAGAAGCAGATACCTCAGAGGGAGGGCGCACAGGCGGGTGATGACAAGAGGGGCCACAGCCGCAGCCCCGCGCAGGGGAGCCCATCACTAACTCCGCACCCCACCCATGCACAAAAGAGGTGGCAGGCACTTGCAACCTTCCTCAGAGACAGAATCCACCCCTAGCAGCATCCTCTTCCACCGATGCTCTGGAGGCCTGGGGAGCCTGAGAGATGCCCGCTGCACCCGGGCAGGGCTTGCTTTGTTTGCCAGCAAGCAGAGGACCACGAGTAATGGGAATTACTCATATCTTGTGCCCAGTGCCCAGCACAGGGACTAACCGAATCCACCCCTCAGTTAACACAAGTGTCTCTTACAAGACCTCTGCTTTCTCCAGCCAGGAGATGTGAAGCCCAGCTGTGTGTCGAAGTCTCTGGAGTCTCTGTTTCCCCATCTGGGCTTTCTGCCTCTGCTGTGGGCAGGTTGCCTTCATGCCTTGGAGGGGTGCAGACCCCCATGCAGTGGGTGAGGCTAACAGCCTAGGTGGGGTGTCATTGAATGTCATGGAGGGAGCCAGCCTTCATGCACTCTGCCTGCGTTTCCTGAACAGCTTTGCACCAGGAGTTGCTACTTTGTGCGGAGAATGTGCGATGAATAAGACCAACTGAGCCTCTGCTCTTCGAAAATGTATATTCTGGCCGGGCGCGGTGGCTCACGCCTGTAATCCCAACCGTTTGGGAGGCCGAGGTGGGCAGATCACCTGAGGTCAGGAGTTCAAGACCAGCCTGGCAAACATGGTGAAACCCCGTGTCTGCTAAAAATACAAAAATTAGCCAGGCGTGGTGGTGTGCACCTGTAATCCCAGCTACTTTGGAGGCTGAGGCAGGAGAATCACTTGAACCTGGGAGTCGGAGGTTGCAGTGAGCCAAGGTCGCACCACTGTACTCCAGCCTGGGCAATAGAGCGAAACAAACACATAAACAGCTTTTCTTGTGCCCCAGCACTGTGTTTAATGCTGTCTATGCATTATCTCATAACGTGAAAAAGCCATAGCGGCTCCATTTCACAGATGAGGAAAACTGAGACCCGCAGGTAAGATCATTCACATCCCCTGGTCCACCAGCTGGAGAGTGGCTGGGCTAGAGTTTAAACTCACTTCCAGTCTGACTGCAGGGCCTGCACGCTCCACCCTACCATCTTCACTGTGTCCTTGAATTCCTCCAGGGTGAGGTCACACCGGTGCACAACTGCAGGGGGCGCCGTTCCCACAGCAGCCTTGCAGAGCGAGTGTGCCTGATAAACTTCTGCCTCCCCTGCACCCAGCCCTGTTTAGGGCATGAGGCTCCATCCACTGTAAATGACCATCTAATAGACCCACAACATGGTGACCTGGGCACAGTCCTTCCTTCCTTCCTTCCTTCCTTCCTTCCTTCCTTCCTTCCTTCCTTCCTTCCTTCCTTCCTTTCCTTCCTTCCTTCCTTCCTTCCTTCCTTCCTTCCTTCCTTCCTTCCTTCCTTTCCTTTCTCTTTCTTTCTTTCTCTCTTTCTTTTTTTTTTTTTTTCTTTTTTTTTTTTGAGACAGAGTCTCCCTCTGCCTCCCAGGCTGGAGTGCAGTGGCACCATCTCGGCTCACTGCAACCTCCGCCTCCCGGGTTCAAGCGATTCTCCTGCCTCAGCCTCCCGAGTAGCTGGAATTACAGGCGTCCGCCACCACGCCCGGCTAATTTTTATCTTTTTAGTAGAGACGGGGCTTCATCACGTTGGCCAGTCTGGTATCGAACTCCTGTCCTCAGGTGATCCTCCCTCCTCGGCCTCCCAAAGTGCTGGGATTACAGACGTGAGCCATGGCACCCGGCCTGGGGACAGTCATTTCTTTGCCTGCACAGACTTTTTGGGGGGATGCCACCCCTCACCCCTGCTCCCTTTGCAAGGAGAAGTGCCAAGAGGACCTTCCTCAGCCCTCCCCACCCCCGTTCTCTAAGGAATGAGGCCATCTCGCCATTTATTTATTTATTTGTCTGTTGTTTTGTTTTTAAATCTGTGATGCGCCATCAGAAAATGATTTCTGCCTCTGCCCCTGGCGTGGCTTTCGGAGATGCTTGTCTGTCAGCCAATGGAGAGGACCGGATTCTGGCAGGGGGCTGTGCCTTTCGGTCAGGCCGCCACCCCCCACCCCCTCCTCCCTGCACACAAAAGCAGCATAAATTAACTGTCTTCGGGAAGCCGAGCCTCTGCCAGCCGTGAGCTGGGAAGAAGCAGCTACCTCCGAGGCAGGGCGCGCAGGCGGGTGGCGATGAGAGCGGGCGCAGCCGCAGCCCCGCGAGGGGGAGCCCACCGCTAACCCTGCACCCCACCCACCCCTGCACAAAAGAGCTGGCGGGCGCTGGCCACGTCGCCCTGGGTGACCTTCCTCGGATGCAGAAGCCGTCCCTGCGAGCATCCTCTTCCTCCCAGGCTCTGAAGGCCTGGGGAGCGTGAGCGATGCCCAGCTGCACCCGGGCAGGGCTCGCCTTTGTTTGCCAGTAAGGAGGAGAGGCTGTCTCAGCTGCAGAGGTGAGTGCGCGCATCTCCCCTTCGCCCAGGATAAACCGTCTCCCTGGAAGGTTTATCCGGCAGCCTTTTGCCGCCTCTAAATCCCTTTCCAGCAGATGGGGCGGGTGGGAGCAGAGAGCCACGGTCTTGTGACTCCGTGAAGGCCCTCACATCCGTGTTCCCGGTAGCAGGGGAAACCGTTCCCCGAGCTGCGCCCGGCAACACAGTTTACCTTCCGCGCGCACCGTTCCCCTGGAAGGCAGATAAGTGCACCATTTTCAGGACACGCTGAGAGCTTGGGCGGATGAAAACCTCGGCTTCTCTCTGGGACGCTGAAATAGACCCATCCTAGCCCCGTGTATTTCCTATTTATAACGCTGGGAAGGCCACCAGCTGCCGATTTGGGGAAAAAAAAAAAATTAAGTATGTCGATAAAGGCTTGCCTGTGGGGTGGGGAGGAAGGGGGTGGCTTATGGTTTAAGACCCAGATGCCTCCTCCTTATCGGAACTCATTTGTGATTTGCTAATAATCAGACCTCAGGGCTCAAATGAGCGCTTCACTCTGGTTCCTTGATGTCACTGTCTTCTTTTGGCCGTCCCCAAATGCGAAGCCAGGATCTGAGTGCAGGAGCGTCCGGGGCCCACTGAGGACCCACCACACCCCATCCTTAGAAGACTGTGGAGTCAACGCCTGTGGCTGCAGCTGGCAGGGGGTGGGGGTCGGGGGCGGGGCTGGGGGAAGTGTTCCTGGGGGCTGAGGTCACACCCAGCTCTGTATAAGGAAGGCAGAGGCGAAGACCCGCTTCCTCCGGAAAGCAAACGCGTTTCTACTGCCGAGGAGAACTTACCGTCGCGGGAAGGGCCTGGCTGGCAGCTGCCACCCCCGCCCCTCACCCCATAGCATCCAGGAGGGATTTTTTTTTTTTTTTTTTTCCATGCTGCGTGTTACTGTCCCTCCTCCAAGAATGAATGACGACATTGAGGACAGAGAATCGAGTGAGAAACGCTCACCCTGTACGGGGGAGGGTCTAGTTTTAGCCGTCCCCTCCCCCACTTCCTCATCTGACTGAGGCTGCCTCTGGGTCCTTCCTTGGTAATCCACCGTCCCCGATGTAAAGCCGATATCTAAGGCTGGGGGGCTGCAGGTAACCTACTCCGCAGAGAGGCAGTCAGGACGCCATGCGAGTTGGGGGCCTTAGATGCTTTATGTATTTGTTTTTTTGAGACAGGGTCTTGCTATCTTGCCCCGGCTGGTCTTGACCTCCTGTGCGCAAGCGATCCTCCCGAAGTGCTGGGATTACACGTGTGAGCCACTGCCCCCAGCCAGATGCTTTATTTATTTATTTATTTATTTGAAATAGGGTCTCTGTTGCTTAGGCTGGAATGCAGCAACACGATCAAAGCTCACTGCAGCCTCGACCTCCTGGGCTCAAGCAGTCCTCTCACCTCAACCTCCTGAATAGCTAGGACCTCAGGCACCAGGCACCCAGCACCATGTTTGGTTTTTGTATTATTATTATTTTTTTTAGAGATGGAGTCTTGCTATGTTGCCCAGGCTGGTCTTGACCATCTGGGCTGAAGCGATCCTCCTATCTTAGCCTCCTAAAGTGCTGGGGATTACAGGTGTGAGCCACTGCACCAGCCAGATGCCTTATTTTATTTTATTGTTTGAAATAGAACCTTGCTCTGTTGCTCAGGCTGGAATGTGGCAGCACGATCAAAGCTCACTGCAGCCTTGACCTCCTGGGCTCAAGCAGTCCTCTCACCTCAGCCTCCTGAATAGCTAGGAGCTCAGGCACCAGGCACCCAGCACCATGTTTGGTTAATTTTTGTATTTTTTTTTTTTTAGAGATGGGGTTTTGCTATGTTGCCCAGGCTGGTCTTGACCTTCTGGGCTCAAGCAATCCCCCTATCTCAGCCTCCCAAAGTGCTGGAGATTACAGGTGTGAGCCACTGCACCCGCCAGATGCCTTATATTTTATTTTATTATTTTATTTTTTGAAATAGAACTTCACTCTGTTGCTCAGGCTGGAATGCAGTGGCATGATCATACCTCACTGCAGCCTCGACCTCCTGGGCTCCAGCAATCCTCCCACCTCAGCCTCCTGAATAGCTGGGACCTCAGGCACCCACCATCATGCTTGGTTAGTTTTTGTAAATTTTTGGAGAGATGAGGTCTTGCTATGTTGCCCAGGCTGGTCTTGAACCCCTGATCTCAAGCGATCTGCCCAAAGTGCTGAGATTCCAGGCATGCACCACTGCACCCAGCCCCCAGATTATTTAAAAAGTGGATCTAGCGGCCAGGCGCAATGGCTCACGCCTGTAATCCCAGCACTTTGGGAGGCAGGCGGATCACTAGGTCAGGAGTTCGAGACCTGCCTGGCCAATATAGCGAAATCCCGCCTCTACTAAAAATACAAAAATTAGCTGGGCATGGTGGCGCGCACCTGTAGTCCCAGCTACTCAGGAGGCGGAGGTTGCAGTGAGCCGAGATCGCACCACTGCACTCCAGCCTGGGTGACAGAGCGACTCCGTCTCAAAAAAAAAAAAAAAAAAAAGTGTATCTTGCTACTCAGGAACTTTTGAGAGGACACACGGAGGTAATGGAGTGTACCATGCTCTGTAATGACTGCCGGACACGGACCTGAAATCCTTTTGCAAACACGGGAATGCACACAGAAATGACTATTGCCTTTAAGACGAGATTTCTCCACCTTGGATCTATGGATATTTGGGGCCCAGTCATTCTTGGTCATGGGAGGCCATCCTGGGCACTGTAGGGTACTGAGCAGCACCCCTGGCGTGCCCCAGGGGGCACTCCTTTCCCTCAGTTGTGAGAAAAGTGCCTCTAGATGATGCCAAGTGTCCCCTTGCAGGAGGGGTGGCAGAATTGCCCACAGGTGCAAAGCACTGGTTTCAAAGCACAAAACAGATGGGGTTGGTTGAGTCATAAAATGCCGGTATGTTATATCCAAAAGGTATCATAGAGGTCATCTCTAATTCAACTCTTGTTCACAGAAGGGGAAACTGAGACCCAGAGAGGGAGATGGTCTGAGAGTCCATCATGCCCCAGAGCAGACCAGAACTCAGTCTCACCTGGCAGCTCTGATCCTGGCCCCCACCTAGACTGCTTCCCCCTGCCCACTGAGCTCCTTAGAACAAGAAAAACAAAGCTGGTGTGGGGGGTGGGGTGGTGCAGTGGCTCACGCCTGTAATCCCAGTGCTTTGGGAGGCTGAGGTAGGAGGATCACCTGAGCCCATAAGTTCAAGACCAGCCTGGGTGACATAGCAAGATCAGAAAAATTAGCCAGACATGGTGGCACATGCCCATGGTCTCAGCTACTTGGGAGGCTAAGGCAGGAGGATCGCTTGATCACAGGAGTTGGAGGCTGTAGTGAGCCGGGATCACACCACTGCACTCCAGCCTTGGTGACAGAGCAAGACCCCATCTCTAAATAAATAAATAAATAAAGTGACATTTTGTGGTTAGTAAAGATGAGGGTCTCCTTTCTAAACCCAGTCTCTTTAAACACTGTCTTTGTGAGCCCTGGGATCAGAAGGTCACTTGGACTTGCTTGAGGGAGGACAGAGGGGCAGGACAGGTAGCCTGGTAGAGATGGCAGATAGTGATGGGTTAAGCCTACTGGATTCTCTTTGAACTTGGCATTCCCAGCAGGGCAGCTGAAGTATATCAGCCATTCACACTTTAGTATGAATGATGGTTTGGATTTCTTGCTTTCTAGTTGAGGTCCAAAGTACAAGAGGGAGGATAAGTCTATTTGGGTCATGGCTTACCCTGGAGAAGGTGGATTTCAGAGTTTCCAAGGGAGCAGGACTTGTATCCGAAGGCTCAGCCTCTCGCCCACGTTCAAACTCTGAACCCCACTGTGCATCCTAAGCTTTCTGTGCCTCCGTTTTCTCACCTGTAAAACAGGGGAACCTCATGGGACTGGGTGATGGTTCAATAAGAAGTGTTGGCCGGACGCAGTGGTTCACCCTTGTAATATCAGCGCTTTGGGAGGCCGAGGCAGGAGGATTGCTTGAGCCCAAGAGTTTGAGACCAGCCTGGGCAACATAGCAAGACCCAATCTCTTAAAAAATATTTTTAAAAATTGCCCAGGCATGGTGGTACACACCTGTGGTCATAGCCACTGGTGGGGGGGCTGAGGCAGGAGGATTGCTTAAGCCGGGGAGTTCAAGGCTGCCATGAGCTATGATTGTGCCCCTGCACTCCAGCCCAGGCAACAGAGCAAGATCATGTTTAAAAAAAAAAACAGGCCGGGCGCGGTGGCTCAAGCCTGTAATCCCAGCACTTTGGGAGGCCGAGACGGGCGGATCACGAGGTCAGGAGATCGAGACCATCCTGGCTGACACGGTGAAACCCCGTCTCTACTAAAAAAATACAAAAAAACTAACCGGGCGAGGTGGCGGGCGCCTGTAATCCCAGCTACTTGGGAGGCTGAGGCAGGAGAATGGCGTGAACCCGGGAGGCGGAGCTTGCAGTGAGCTGAGATCCGGCCACTGCACTCTAGCCTGGGCGGCAGAGCGAGACTCCGTCTCAAAAAAAAAAAAAAAAAAAACAAAGAGCCAGGCTCAGTGGCTCACCGCTGTAATCCCAGCACTTTGGGAGGCTGAGACGGGCAGACCACTTGAGCTCAGGAGTTTGAGACCAGCCTGGCCAACATAGTGAAACCCCGTCTCTATTAAAAATACAAAATTTAGCTGGGCATGATGGCTCACACCTGTGATCCCAGCACTTTGGGAGGCGAAGGCAGGAGGATCACCTGAGGACAGGAGTTCGAGACCAGCCTGGACAACATGGCGAAACCCTGTCTCTGCAAAAATACAAGAATTAATCAGGCATGGTAGCAGGTGCCTGTAATCCCAGCTACTTGGGAGGCTGAAGCGGGAGAATCACTTGAGCCCAGAAGGTGGAGGTTGCAATAAGCTGAGATTGCACCATTGCACTCCAGCCTGGGCAACAGAGCAAGACTCTGTCTCAAGAAGAAGGAGAAGGGAGGGAGAGGGGGAGGGGGGAAGAGCTGCATGGGCTAGGGCACTGTCATTAGGATTATTGTCCAGTAAAACCCATTCTTTTCAGGGGTCACCCCTGCTTCAAGCCGGTGCCTCTTTCCGGCTCCTATGGGGACCACAGAAGCCACGCTCCGGATGGAAAACGTGGATGTGAAGGAGGAATGGCAGGACGAAGACCTTCCCAGGTAGGACTTCCACACGCCTGAGCCAGCCGTCGGGGGAGCAGGTGTCTCTCCCAGGTGGGACGCAGGAGCCAGGCCGTCTCTAAGTGGGAACGGCCCGGGGCTGGCCTGGTTCCATCTCCGTGTCCTCATCTCCCGCACACTCTGGGAGGGCTGAGGCCCTGTGTGTGAGTGTTCTCTGTGGTTTCACAGTGGAGTAGTCCAGGCCAGGCACATAATGGGTATTTGCTCATTCATTTAAGATTCATTTCTGTCCTCCCTGCCCCAAGGCTCCAAAGGAGCCCCCACCTCTACACCATTTTAAGAGTTCTTAACATTCTGGCCGGGTGCAGTGGCTCATGCCTGTAATCCCAACACTTTGGGAAGCCGAGGCGGGTGGATCACTTGAGGTCAGGAGTTCGAGACCAGCCCAGCCAACATGGCAAAATCACGCCTCTACTAAAACTACAAAAATTAGCTGGGCATACCGGGAGTGGTGGCTCACGCCTGTAATCCTAGCACTTTGGGAGGCTGAGGTGGGAGGATCACAAGGTCAGGAGATTGAGACCATCCTGGCTAACACGTTGAAACCCCATCTCTACTAAAAATACACAAATTAGCCGGGCCTGGTGGTGGGCGTCTGTAGTCCCAGCTACTCCAGAGGCTGAGGTGGGAGAATGGTATGAACCCGGGAGGCGGAGCTTGCAGTGAGCTGAGATCTTGCCACTGCACTCCAGCCTGGGTGACAGAGTGAGACTCCATCTCTAAAAAAAAGAAAAAAAATTAGCTGGACATGGTGGCAGGCGCCTGTAATTCCAGGTCGAGGCAACATGGTGATTTATTAGCAGCTTTTAGGAGACACCTAACTCCCCTAACATGCTGAATTTTTTTTTTTTTTTTTTTTTTTTTTTTTTTTTTTGAGTCTCGCTCTGTCCCACAGGCTGGAGTGCAGTGGCACGATCTTAGATCACTGCAACCTCCGCCTCCTGGGTCCAAGTGATTTTCCTGCCTCATCCCCCCCGGGGAGCTGGGATTATAGGCGCCTGCCACCACGCCTGGCTGATTTTTGTATTTTTAGTGTAAATAAATAGTAGATACCGGGTTTCACCATTGTTGGCCAGGCTGGTCTCGGACTCCCAAAGTGCTGGGATTCCAGGTGAGAGCCACCAAGCCCGGCCCCTATGCTGAACGTTTTGCAGAGATAGCTTGTCTACACTCCGTTTCCCCACCACAAGGAGCCCCACAAGAGCACAGGTCTTTGTTTAGCTCACTGCTGTATCCCAACATAAGGATAGTGCCTGGCATACAGTCGGCGCTTAACAAATATTGGGTGACAGGTGCTGATCACTAATCAGAATAAGAAATCACAGGGGCTGGGTGCGGTGGCTCACGCCTATGATCCCAGCACTTGCAGAGGCTGAGGCTGGGGAAATGCTTGAGCTCAAGAGTTCGAAACCAGCCTGGGCAAGTTAGTGAGACCCCATTTCTACTAAAAAAAAAAAATAGCTGGGCATGGTGGTGTGCACCTGCAGTCTCAGCTACTTGGAAGGCTGAGGCAGGAGGATCACTTGAGCCCAGAAGGTGGAGGTTGCAGTGAGCCATGATTGCACCACTGCACTCCAGTTTGGGTGACAGAGCAAGACCCTGTCTCTATTTATTTATTATTTATTTGTTATTTTTTTTTGAGATGGAGTCTTGCTCTGTTGCCCAGGCTAGAGAGCAGTGGCGCGATCTCTGCTTGCTGCAAGCTCTGCCTCCCGGGTTCACGCCCTTCTCCTGCCTCAGCCTCCCAAGTAGCTGGGACTACAGGCACCCGCCACCACGCCCGACTAATTTTTTTGTATTTTTAGTATTTATTTCACAGTGTTAGCCAGAATGGTCTCGATCTCCTGACCTCGTGATCCACCCACCTCAGCCTCCCAAAGTGCTGGGATTACAGACGTGAGCCACCACGTCCAGCCGCCTATTTCTATCTAAAAAGAAAGAAAGAAAAAAAAAAAAAGGCCAGTCGCAGTGACTCAGGCCTGTAATCCTAGCACTTTGGAAGGCCGAGGTGGGCGGATCACAAGGTCAGGAGTTTGAGACCAGCCTGGCCAACATAGTGAAACCCTGTCTCTACTAAAAATAAAAAAATAATAAAAAATTAGCTGGGCATGATGGCAGGCGCCTGTAATCCCAGCTACTCAGGAGGCTGAGGCAGGAGAATCACTTGAACCCGGGAGGAGGAGGTTGCAGTGAGCCGAGATGTACCACTGCATTCCAGCCCAGGTGACAGTGCGAGACTCTGTCTCAAAAAAAAAACTACGTGGAAAGGAAGCTGTGCGAATTTGCTGTTGAGATGTGTGACTCCGATTTGCTGGCTAGAGATAGCCGCTCATCCCCCTTCCCTTTCAGAGCCAGGAATTCATCCATCCGCCAGACACAATGCCTGCGGGTCAGTTATAGAAACTACTGGGTGAGGTTCAGTCAAAAAAACCAGGTGTGTTCCGCCTGAAAAAGAGAATTTGAAAAGAATCTCCAGGCCGCCCACAGTGGCTCACGTCTGCAGTCCCAGCAGTTTGGGAGGCCGAGGCGGGCAAATCACTTGAGGTCAGGAGTTTGCGGCCAGCCTGGACAATATGGCGAAACCCCATCTCTACTAAAAATACAAAAATTAGTTGGGCGTGGTGGCAGGCACCTGTAATCCCAGCTACTCAGGAGGCTGAGGCAGGAGAACTGCTCGAACTCGGGAGGCGGAGGTTGCAGTGAGCCAAGATCGCACCACTGAACTCCAGCCTGGGTGACAGAGTGAGACTCTGACTCAAAATAAATAAATAAAATAAAATAAAATAAAAATAGTCAGGTATGCTGGTGTGCACCTGTAGTTCCAGCTTCTCAGGAGGCTGAGGCAGGAGGATTGTTTGGACCTGGGAGATTGCAGCAATGAGCTATGATCACACCACGGCACTGCAGCCTGGACAACAGAGCAAGACTGCATCTCTAAGAAAAATAATAAAAATTTTAAAATAATGTCATTTCAAGCAGCACAGCATAAACAAAGGCACATAAGCTTTGGGATCAGACACCCATGGTTCAAATCCCAATTCCCCAGCAAGTTTGCTCTGCCATCTGGGCTACCTCTTTGGGCGTCTCAGTGCCTCTGTTTTCTGATCTGTAAAATGGGACAATAATCTCCCGCACACCAGGTGGTTGTGGAATTTCGATGAAACAGCCGACATGGGCTGTGCAAATGACGAAGGCAGCACAAATAAATAATCATCTCCAGTGTTACTATTATTATTAGCTCCCTTTCCCCCTACTGATGTTTTTTTCTTTTTTTTTTTTTTTTTTTTTTTTGAGACAGAGTCTCACTCTGTCACCCAGGCTGGAGTGCAGTGTGCGATCTCAGCTCACTGCAACCTCCGCCTCCCGGGTTCAATTGATTCTCCTGCCTCAGCCTCCCAAGTAGCTGGATTACAGGCACCCGCCACCACGCCTAGCTCATTTTTGTATTTTTAGTAGAGACGAGGGCTCACCATGTTGGCCAGGCTGGTCTCGAACTCTCAACCTCAGGTGATCTGCCCACCTCAGCCTCTCAAAGTGCTGGGATTATAAGCATGAGCCATTAGGCCCAGCTCCACTGATAATTTTTTTGTTTGTTTGTTTTGAGACAGTCTTGCTCTGTCACCTAAGCTGGAGTGCAGTGGCACAATCTCGGCTCACTGCAACCTCCACCTCCCGGGTTCAAGCAATTCTCCCACCTCAGCCTCCCGAGTAGCTGGGATTACAGGCACCCACCACCACACCCAGCTATTTTTGTATTTTTGGTAGAGACGGAGTTTCAACATGTTGGCCAGGCTGGTCTCGAACTCGCAACCTCAAGTGATCTGCCTGCCTCGGTCTCCCAAAGTGCTGGGATTACAGGCGTGAGCCACCCCACCCGGCCTCTGCCGATAAGTTTAAAAGCTCTTGTCTCACCCAAGGCTTCTTGAGACAAAGACCGAGGCTGAGCGCAGCTGCAAATGTGAGCTGGAGGCCGTTCTGGAAGGGGTGAGGCCAGCGGGAGCGGGAGGAGGGAGTGCTTCTGGTGGATTTCTTACAGCTGCAAGGCTGCTGGCCCCCCCCCCCCCGCTGCAGCAGCTCTGCGTTTGCAGGACAGCGGCCTCGCTGTGCCAGCCTGGGCCCCACAAGCTACGCCTTTGCCAACAGGGCACTTCCTCCACGAGGCTCTGTCTTCCTCGTCTCCGGAGGGACTGAGTGCAGCTCCTCGGTGCAGGTCCAGCTGCGGCCACACATAACCACCTCTGTCTGCTGCAAAACAGCTCACAATTCTATTTCTTCCAGCCCAGCCATCCCCTCCCCTGGGGACTGCAGAAATGGTCTTTGTACTTCCCCTAAGGATGTCGGACAGAGCTCTGCATGGCCTCTGTCCTTCAAGCCCTTTTTTTTTTTTTTTTTTTTTTTTGAGACAGAGTCTCACTCCATCACCCAGGCTGGAGAGCAGTGGTGCAGTCTCGGCTCACTGCAACCTCCGCTTCCCGGTTTCAAGCAATTCTCATGCCTCAGCCTCCCAAGTAGCTGGGGTTACAGGTACGCACCACCACGCCTGACTCATTTTTGTATTTTCGTTAGAGACAAGGTTTCACCATGCTGGTCAGGCTGGTCTTGAACTCCTTACCTCAAGTGATTTGCCTGCCTCGGCCTCCCAAAGTGCTGGGATTACAAGTGTGAGCCACCGCGCCTGGCCTCCTTCTAGCATCTTCCTTCACTCTCACCCTTCTGCAGCCTGCTACGGAGCTAGCGCTGAAGGCAGTCCAGAGATTGCTTGCTGCCTCGATTTCTCCATTCATTCATTCTGATGCTATGCACTGACTGTATACCAGTCCCTTATAGCCTCACAACCCAATGCAAGGTGGCAGCTGGGTTCATGGTGCTTCTGACCAGGTCAGGGAGGGAAGGGGAGCTGTGATTCCTGGCTGCGAAGGGTGAGGGATGAGCCGGGGAAGGAGGTGGGGTGTAGGGGCCCCGCATTCCAAGCAGAGAGGACAGCATGTGCAAAGGCCCTGGGCTCAGTGGAAGCAGGTTGAGGGACTGAAGAAGGCTGTGTGGGGAAACTGAGGACTGGGGGAGGAGCTTGCCCAGGGCATCATAGCCGAGGAGTGTCAGGTGCAGTGTGAGTTGCCTCACAGCTCCCTCTGCTCTCTTCCCCTCACAACTGAGTGGCTGCCGGTTTTGTTTGCTTGCTCGTAACATTTTGTTTTTCGTTTTGGGTTTTTGGGGGGTTTTATTTGTTTATTTATTTGAGACAGAATCTCGCTGTAACGCCCAGGCTGGAGTGCAATGACGTGACCTCGGCTCGCTGCAACCTCCACTTTCCAGGTTCAAGCAATTCTCCTGCCTCAGCCTCCCAAGTAGCTGGGATTACAGGCGCCCACCACCATGCCCAGCTAATTTTTATATCTTTAGCAGAGATGGGGTTTCACCACATTGGTCAGGTTGGTCTCGAACTCCTGACTTCAAGTGATCCGCCCACCTCAGCTTCCCAAAGTGCTGTGATTACAGGTGTGAGTCACCATGCCTGGCTGCTTGTAACTTTTTTTTTTTTTTTGAGACGGAGACTCGCTCAGTTGCCCAGGCTAGGGTGCAGTGGCCGGATCTCAGCTCACTGCAAGCTCCGCCTCCCAGGTTCATGCCGTTCTCCTGCCTCAGCCTCCCATGTAGCTGGGACTACAGGCGCCCGCCACCGCGCCCAGCTAGTTTTTTGTATTTTTAGTAGAGACGGGGTTTCACCATGTTAGTCAGGATGGTCTCGATCTCCTGACCTCGTGATCCGCCCGTCTCGGCCTCCCAAAGTGCTGGGATTACAGGCTTGAGCCACCGCGCCCGGCCCTCCCTCCCTCCTTACCCTCCATCCTCCAACCACTCCCTCCTCCCCCACTGCTCTCTCTGCGCCAGGCATCCTGGGTCTGCTTTCTGATGTGCCCTTGAACTTGGCAAGCTTATTCCGGTCCCAGAGCCTGGAACTCTGCACTGCCTTCCATCTGGAGTGCTCTTGCCTGGTCTCTGCAGGATGCCAACGTCATGCTTAAAAGTCTACACTTAAAAGTCACTTCCAGACAGGCACAGTGGCTCACTCCTGTAATCCCAGTGCTTTGGGAGGCGGAGGCGGGAGGATCACTTGAGCCCAGGAATTCAAGACCAGCCTGCAAGACCCCATCTGCAGAAAAATATAAAAAGTATGTTTTTTATTATATTAGCTGGGTGGCCGGGCGCGGTGGCTCACACCTGTAATCCCAGCACTTTGGGAGGCCGAGGCGGGCGGATTACAAGGTCAGGAGATTGAGACCATCATAGCTAACACGGTGAAACCCCATCTCTCCTAAAAATACAAAAAGTCAGCCGGGCGTGGCGGCAGGCACCTGTAGTCCCAGCTACTTGGGAGGCTGAGGCAGGAGAATGGCGTGAACCCAGGGGGCGGAGCTTGCAGTGAGCCAAGATCATGCCACTGCACTCCAGCCTGGGCGACAGAGCAACTCCGTCTCAAAAAAATAAAATAAAATAAAAATTGCCGGGCGCGGTGGCTCACACCTGTAATCCCAGCACATTGGGAGGCTGAGACGGGCGGATCACGAGGTCAGGAGATTGAGACCATCCTGGCTAACAGAGTGAAACCCCGTCTCTACTAAAAAATAGAAAAAATTAGCCGGGTGTGGTGGCGGGCGCCTGTGGTCCCAGCTACTCCGGAGGCTGAGGCATAATGGTGTGAACCCGGGAGGCGGAGCTTGCAGTGAGCTGAGATCTGGCCACTGCACTCCAGCCTGGGCAACAGAGTTAGACTCCGTCTCAAAAAAAAAAAAAAATTAAAAATTGATCGTTTTAAAGCTCATGATTCAGTGGCAGAGTCCATTCATAATGTTCTGCAACCCCACATCTATCTAATTTGAAGACATTTTCATCACCGTGAGAGGAAATCCTACTCCGTTAAGTCAACCCCCATTTTCATCCCTCTCCCCCAACCCCTGGTGACCACATATCTACGTCCTGTGAAAATTTACGTGTTCTAAACATCTCTCTCTTTTTTTTTTCCTTTTCTTTTTTGAGCAGGGTGCCATTCTTTCACCTAGGTAGAGTGCAGTGGTACAATCATAGCTCACTGCAGCCTTGACCTCCCAAGTTTGAGCAATCCTCCTGCCTCAGCCTCCTGAGTACTTGGAACTAGACATATACCACCACACCCAGCTAATTGTTTTGTATTTTTAGTAGAGATGGGCTTTCGTCATGTTGCCCAGACTGGTCTCAAAGTCCTGGGCTCAAGGAACCTGCCCGCCTCAGCTTTTCAAAGTGCTGGGATTACAGGCATGAGCCACCACACCCAGCCAACATTTCATGTAACTGGAATCACACACTGTGTGGCCTTTTGTATCTGGCATCTCTCACTGAGCATGATGTCTTCAAGGTGCATCCATGCTGTGGTCTGTGTCAGAGCCTCGTTCCTTTTCAGGGCTAAATAGTATTCCATTGAATGGATATACCACATTTGTTGATTCAGTCAGCTGTTAATGGACTGGTTGTTTGTTTTTGAGATGGAGTCTCACTGTGTCCCCAGCCTGGAGTGTAGTGGTGCGATTTCGGCTCACTGCAAACTTCGCCTCCTGGGTTCAGGCGATTCTCTTACCTCAGCCTCCCAAGTAGCTAGGATTATAGGCATGTGCCACCACGTCCAGCTAATTTTTGTATTTTTAGTAGAGACAGGTTTCACCATGTTGGCCAGGATGATCTCGATCTCTTGACCTCATGATCTGCCCACCTCGGCCTCCCAAAGCGCTGGGATGACAGGCGTGAGCTACTGCGCCTGGCCGTCAATGGACTCTTGAATTGTTTCCACTTTTTGGTTTTTATGAATTATGCTCCTATGAACATTCAAGTATGAGTTTTCGTGTGAACAGATGTTTTCATTTCCTTTGGGAATCCGCTCCATTTTGATCTTTGCCATGAACAGGAGGAGGGTGACATCTGATTCCTCCTTTACCTCCAAGCCCCGTAGATGCACTGGAGACGCAGTGGTTACGCAAAAACATTTGATGAATGGAGAAAAGAGAGAGGGAGGAAAAGAGAGAGGGAAAAAAACATTTGATGCATGGGTGAATGGGCAAAAGAGAGGGAGGGAAAGGGAGAGGGAAAAAGCGTAAATAGGTTTATGCCCCAAAAAGGTTACCAGCTCGTGCCCTAAGTGGAACAGAAATGAGGGGAATAAATCTTTTTTTTTTTGAGACAGAGTCTCACTTTGTTGCCCAGGCTGGAGTGCGATGGCGCGATCTCGGCTCACTGCAACCTCCACCTCCAGGGTTCAAACGACTCTCGTGCCTTAGCCTCCCGAGTGGCTGAGACTGCAAGCACGCACCACCACGCCCAGATAATTTTTGTATTTTTTAGTAGAGACTGGGTTTCACCATTTTGGCCAGGCTGGTCTTGAACTCCTGACCTCAGGTGATCTGCCCGCCTCGGCCTCCCAAAGTGCCAGGATTACAGACATGAGCCACCACGCCCGGCCAATAAATCATTTTTTTAAAGGAAAGGAACACGCATTCCACCGCCCTTCCTGTCTAAACAGCTTGCCTTGCAGCTGAGCCAGGAATGTTGAGTTACAGAGATGAATTAAGCTGTAGCCTGGCTTCCCTGAGTCAGCACGCCCTGCCGCTAGGACCTCTGGCAGCTCCATGCAAAATGTTCTGCCCGGAATGGAATATTTCCCAGGGTAGCCAAAGAGCCAGAGCTCCTGGGTCAAACTCGGGCGGCAAGGGCTGTGGCTTCAAGAAGTGGTCCGGGGCCAGGTGCAGTGGCTCACCCCTATAATCCCAGCATTTCCGTCTCATAAAAAAAAAGAAAAAGTTGCAAAGTTAGTACAAGAATTCCTGCAGACTGGGCACCTGTTTTCTCCCATAATTAACATCTTATATTAGCTGTGTATATTTTATATTTGTCACAATTGATGAATCAATATTGATACGATTGGTTATTGATAACCAACACTGATCAATAACGATATTGATCAATGTTGGTTATTAGTTGCCAAAGTCCACGCTTTTTTAGATTTTCATAGTTTTTCCTAATGTCCTCTTTTGCTTTCTTCTTTTCTCTCGTTTTTTTTTTTTTTTTTTTTTTTTTTTTTTTTTTTTTAAGAGACAGGGTCTCACTCTGTCATCCAGGCTGGAGTGCAGTGGTGCGATCATACCTCACTGTAGCCTCCACCTCCCGGGCTGAAGCAGCCCTCCCACCTCAGCCTCCAGCGTAGCTGGGACTACAGGCACCACCATGTCCAGCTAATCTTTGTATTTTTTGTAGAGACGGAGTTTTGCCGTGTTGCCCAGGCTGGCCTACTGTCCTTTTCCTTCTGCCCCACAACCCCATCCAGGATCCCAGATGACATTTAGTTATCACATCTCCTGACACTCCTCTGGACTGTGGCGGTCTCCCTGTCTTTCTTGTTTTGATGCCCTTGATATTTTTCTTTGTTTGCTTGTTTGTTTTGAGACGTAATCTCGCTCTGTCACCCAGCCTGGAGTGCAGTGGCACGATCTCGGCTCACTGCAACCTCCGCCTCCTGGGTTCAAGCAATTCTCCTGCCTCAGCCTCCTGAGTAGCTGGGATTACAGGTGTCCTCCACCACACCTGGCTAATTTTTGTATTTTTAGTAGAGACGGGGTTTCACCATGTTGTCCAGGATGGTCTCGAACTCCTGAGCGCAAGTGATCCTCCCACCTCAGCCTCCCAAAGTGCTAGGATTACAGGCGTGAGTCACTGCGCCCGGCCCATCCTGTATTTTTTGGAATGACATCACTACACACAGCCTACAGAGAGTTATCCTTCATATTCTTCTTTTTTTTTCAGATGGGGTCTTGCTCTGTTGCCCAGGCTGGAGTGCAGTGGCACAATCTCAGCTCACTGCAAGCTCCACCTGCCGGGTTCACGCCATTCTCCTGCCTCAGCCTCCCGACTAGCTGGGACTACAGGCGCCCGCCACCTCGCCCGGCTAGTTTTTTGTATTTTTTTAGTAGAGACGGGGTTTCACCGTGTTAGCCAGGATGGTCTCGAACTCCTGACCTCGTGATCTGCCCGCCTCGGCCTCCCAAAGTGCTGGGATTACAAGCGTGAACCACCCACCGTGCCCAGCCTATCCCTCGTCTTCTTGAGGGCAGATCTGTACATAAACTATTTTCAATTCTTCTGCACAAGAAATGTGTCTCTTCTCCGCTGTTTATTTGTTCAGTGACTTATCTATATCCGTATGGACTCGTAGACATGTATTTCCTCTCTTGGGTGATATCAATATTGCATTATGTATTTGGTTGCACAAACTGGTTCACCATTGACACAGAGATCTCTTCTGGTTGACTCAGGTTTTTGTGGGGTTTTTTATTTATTTATTTTTAACACTTTTTGCTGCATTTGAGAGTCAACAGCTCATCAGAGACCAAATCTCGCAGGGTTGCCCTAGAGAGAATTCAACTTCTTAACATATTTCCAAGTTTTTGAAGTCATGTGCTCTCTGGGGAAAACCTTCATTCTCCTCAAGCCATCCAAAAATCTCCAAAAATCTTAATATTAATTTGATGATTAAAAGGAGCCCTGGCCGGGCGCGGTGGCTCAAGCCTGTAATCCCAGCACTTTGGGAGGCCGAGACGGGCGGATCACGAGGTCAGGAGATCGAGACCATCCTGGCGAACACGGTGAAACCCCGTCTCTACTAAAAAAATACAAAAAACTAGCCGGGCGAGGTGGTGGGCGCCTGTAGTCCCAGCTACACAGGAGGCTGAGGCAGGAGAATGGCGTAAACCCGGGAGGCAGAGCTTGCAGTGAGCTGAGATCCGGCCACTGCGCTCCAGCCCCGGCGACAGAGCGAGACTCCATCTCAAAAAAAAAAAAAAAAAAAAAAAGGAGCCCTTCAGCCCTGATGCATTATAATTTTCTTCCTCTGCTAAAGAAAAAACATGCTGGCCAGGCGCAGTGGCCATCACGCCTGTAATCCCAGCACTTTGAGGCCAAGGTGGGTGAATCACAAGGTCATGAGTTCGAGACCAGCTTGGCCAATATGGTGAAACTCCGTCCCTACTAAAAATACAAAAATTAGCCGGGCGTGGTGGCGGGCACCTGTAGTCCCAGCCACTTGGGAGGCTGAGGCAAAAGAATTGCTTGAACCCGGGAGACGGAGGTTGCAGTGAGCCGAGATTGCGCCATCGTACTCCATCCAGCCTGGGTGACACAGCGAGACTCTGTCTCAAAAAAAAAAAAAAAAAAAGAATGAACGAACAAAAAGAAAAAGAAAAAACGTGCTGCTTGTGGTGGCTCACGCCCGTAATCCCAGCACTTTGGGAGGCCAAGGTGGGAAGATGGCTTGAACCCAGGAGTTCAAGAGCAGCGTGGGAAACATAGCGAGATCCCATCTCTACAAAAAACTACAAAATTAGCTAGCCATGGTGGTGTGTGCCTGCAGTCCCAGCTACTCAGGAGGCTGAGGCAGGAGGATCTCTTGAGCATAGGAAGTTGAGGCTGTAGTGAGCCATGATCACGCTACTGCACTCCAGCCTGGGTGACAGAGTGAGGCTCTGTCTCCAAAAAAAATGTATATATTTAAGTCCAGTGATTCTCCAGAACTAACTGCGTTTTGCTTTTGTTTTTGTCTGACTTGCCTGGCTGGACCTGTCTGGGCGACTCCACTGTCCTCTGACTGAATCTCTGGTGCCCGGCGACTGATGCCCATTCCTGGATGGGTCCGTAGGCCACTCCCAGAAGAGACGGGGGTGGAATTGCTTGGCAGCCCAGTAGAAGACACATCCTGTAAGTTTCCACGTCCACAGAAGGGCAGAAATGGGCTCAGTGCTTCTGGGTTTCAGCCCTGCCTGGGGCTGTAACTGTAGAAATGTCACAGGCCACACCGTGGGCAGAATGTTCCGTCCTGGGGTCTACGGTGGAAGTGGCTGTGGTGGGTGAGAGACACAGTGGACAATGGCGCTGTCGTGAAGCCAGCACGCTGTGTTGCTGTGTGTCCCTGTGCTAGTCACTCAGCTTCTCTGTGCCTCCAATGCCTCATCTACTAAATGTAGGTAGTGAGCTTCTCGCAGAGGGGGCATGTAAGGATTAAATGAGGTGATGCCAAGCGCCCTGGAGGCACAAAGTCAGCACAGCCAAGGGCACCCTGGGAGGCTCTGCTATCCAGAGCTCTAAACATACACATTTTAAGGTATAATACATTATATTGGACCCAAATATACACATTTTTTAGGAGACCAGGTCATAACTCTGTCATCCAGGCTGGAGTGCAGTGGCGTGATCCTTCCTTTATTTATTTATTTATTTATTTATTTATTTATTTTTGAGATAGAGTTTCGCTCTGTCACCCAGGCTGGAGTGCAATGCTATGATCTCAGCTCACTGTAACCTCTGCCTCCTGGGCTCAAGTGATTCTCCTGCCTCAGCCTCCCAAGTAGCTGGGATTACAGGTGCCCACCACCACAACTGGCTAATTTTTGTATTTTTAGTAGAGACGGGGTTTCGTCATGTTGGCCAGGCTGGTCTCGAACTCCTGACCTCAGGTGATCCGCCCGCCTTGGCCTCCCAAAGTGCTGGGATTACAGGCGTGAGCCACCGCAGCCAGGCCAAAGTCAGGCTTTGAACTCATGTCTACCCAATGTCCAAGCATCCATCTTTAATCTCTGAGGCAAGTGCCCCGCCCCTGCCCACAGGACAGTGGTTATAACATTCACCCCGTCAGGATGATGCCTGCTTAATTCTGCCCGCCCCCAACAATGGCATGGACACAGAAGGGAGCCTACCCTCTCTTCCCCATTCCTGTATGATAAAACAGCTTCCACCAGGTAGGAAAACGGGGAGGAGGTAAAAGAGAGAAAGCAACGATTTTTTCCGTGTTTCTCATTTCCCTGCAGCTCCTCCCAACACGCTAAACTTCAACGGAGCGCATCGTAAGAGGAAGACGCTGGTGGCCCCAGATATCAACATTTCTCTGGATCAGAGTGAGGGATCCCTGCTGTCCGATGACTTCTTGGATACCCCTGATGACCTGGATATTAACGTGGATGACATCGAGACCCCCGATGAGACTGACTCGCTGGAGTTCCTGGGGAATGGCAACGAACTGGAGTGGGAAGGTAAAGTTCGGGGTCTCTCGGGGGCCTGCGGGAGGGCCCCCACCTTTCTGTCTCTGGATTCCTATAGGCTCAGAGAGTCACAAGTGGGGCAGGGGCTCTAAGCTGTCTAGCCTTAAATCCAGGAGATCAAGGCTGCAGTGAGACGTGATCATGCCACTGCACTCCAGCCTGGACAACAGAATGGGACCCTGTCTTAAAAATAAAATTTTTGCTGGGCGCGGTGGCTCATGCCTATAATCCCAGCACTTTGGGAGGCCGAGGCGGGTGGATCACAAGGTCAGGAGATCGACCTCATGATCACCGTGGCTAACACGGTAACACCCTGTCTCTACTAAAAATACAAAAAATTAGCCAGGCATGGTAGTGGGCACCTGTAGTCCCAGTGACTCGGGAGGCTGAGGCAGGAGAATGGCGTGAACCTGGGAGGCGGAGCTTGCACTGAGCCGAGATCATGCCACTGCAGTCCGGCCTGGGCGACAGAGCGAGACTCCATCTCAAAAAAATAAAATAAAATAAAATAAAATAATAAAATAAAATAAATAAAATAAAATAAAATAAAATATTTAAAAAAGAGTGAGACCCTGTCTCAAAAATAAAATTTTTTTTTTTTTTTTTTTTTTTGAGACGGAGTCTCGCTGTGTCGCCCAGGCTGGAGTGCAGTGGCGCGATCTCGGCTCACTGCAAGCTCCGCCTCCCAGGTTCACGCCATTCTCCTGCCTCAGCCTCCGAGTAGCTGGGACTACAGGCGCCCGCCACCACGCCCAGCTAGTTTTTTGTATTTTTAGTAGAGACGGGGTTTCACCGTGTTAGCCAGGATGGTCTCGATCTCCTGACCTCGTGATCCACCCGCCTCGGCCTCCCAAAGTGCTGGGATTATAGGCTTGAGCCACCGCGCCCGGCCTAAAAATAAAATTTTTTAAAAAGAGAGCAAGGTGGGGCTGGGCGCCATGGCTCACGCCTGTAATCCCAGCACTTTGGGAGGCTAAGGCAGGCAGATCGCGAGGTCAGATCGAGACCATCCTGGCTAACACGGTGACACCCCGTCTCTACTAAAAATACAAAAAGTTAGCCGGGCGTGGTGGCAGGTGCCTGTAATCCCAGCTACTCGGGAGGCTGAGGCAGGAGAATGGCGTGAACCCGGTAGGTGGAGTTTGCAGTGAGCCAATATCACACCACTGCTCTCCAGCCTGGGCGACAGAATGAGACTCTGTCTCAAAAACAAAAAAAAGAAAAAAAAAGAAAGGGAAGGAGGGAGGGAGAGAGAGAGAAAGAAAGAAGGAAAGGAAGGAAAGAGAGAGAAAAAGAAAGAAAAGAATTAAGGACCGGCCAGCACGGTGGCTCAAGCCTGTAATCTCAGCACTTTGGGAGGCCAAGACGGGTGGATCACGAGGTCAGGAGATCGAGACCATCCTAACACGGTGAAACCCCGTCTCTACTAAAAAATACAAAAAACTAGCCGGGTGAGGTGGCAGGCGCCTGTAGTCCCAGCTACTCGGGAGGCTGAGGCAGGAGAATGTCGTAAACCCGGGAGGCGGAGCTTGCAGTGAGCTGAGATCTGGCCACTGCACTCCAGCCTGGGCGACAGAGCGAGACTCTGTCTCAAAAAAAAAAAAAAAAAAGGAATTCAGGACAATGCAGTGTCTCATGCCTGTAATCCCAGAGCTTCGGGAGGCCAGGGTAGGAGGATTGCTTAAGGCCAGGAGTTTGAGACCAGCCTGGGCAACATATCGAAACCTTATCTCTACAAAAATACAAAAATTAGCTGGGTGTGGTGGTGCCCAACTGTAGTCCCAGGTATCTGGGAGGCTGAGGCATGAGGACCGCTCTCTGTGTGCCAGGCTCCTGGGAGAGTAGAACCCAGGCACGCATGTCCCGAGTGCCCTCGTGGTTTGATGAAGCAGATGCGTTCACCAGCTCTGAGAAGCTCCAGGACACAGGTCCTTAACCAACAGAGCACCCTGGGAGGCCAGCAAAGGGAATGTCCAGAAAGGCTTCCTGGAGGAGGCGGCATTTGAGCCAGGCCTTGAAGCGGGAGTGGGAGAGGAAAATGGGTCAGCAGGGCAGCCAGGTGGGGAGAAGAGAAGGACGTGTGGGTTCCGGCACCAAGGGACACGGGAGAGGGGAAGGAAGGCTGAGTGGGAGGGCGGGAGGTATCTGGACTCGCATCCATGCGACTCTTCCCCTCCTGCTTCTAGATGACACCCCCGTGGCCACCGCCAAGAACATGCCCGGGGACAGCGCAGATCTATTTGGGGACGGCACGACGGAGGACGGCGGTGCCGCCAACGGGCGCCTGTGGCGGACGGTGATCATCGGGGAGCAAGAACACCGTATAGACCTGCACATGATCCGGCCTTACATGAAAGTGGTCACCCACGGAGGTGAGACCTGCCCCTTGGCGCCCCCTTGGGGCTCCAGCCCGGCCCGTGGGGCATCAGGAGGCTCGTCAGTGCCCCTCTCTGAACCTCAGTCTCTTTGTCTGATGCACTGGGATGTTAAGCCGTCAACTCGCTTGGGGTGGACGGACTATGGGCAAGGTGTGCATGGCCAGGCAGGCGCAGTGCTCCTGCCTGGTCACTGTCATTCCCCAACAAAGGCAGAGACTGGCTGAGGGGTCACTGGCTACTGTGGCTCAGAGCCTTGCCCTCCGGAGCGTGTGGGCACCGACTGGCTGAGGGGTCACTGGCTATTGTGGCTTAGCGCCTTGCCCTCCCGAGCGTGTGGGCACCGGGACGTGGTGGGTGGTGCGCAGGAGGCAGCTCAGGGCTGGGAGAGGAGTCTGACGTTGCCGACCAGCTGCCTCTCCGCAGGGTACTATGGCGAAGGCCTCAACGCCATCATCGTCTTCGCAGCCTGCTTCCTTCCAGACAGCAGCCTCCCCAACTACCACTACATCATGGAGAACCTCTTCCTGTGAGTCCCCGCCCGCGTGGGCAGCCTTGGGCCAGCTCTGACGCCTCCCTGGACGCAGGGGCACCAGGTTGCAAGGATTGCATTGTGGGCCTAGGAAGCCTGCCTGGCACCAAGGAAGGGCGTGGCGGCCACAGACCTTGATCTGAGTCCCTGCTGGCCCTGAGGCTCACAGTGGCTTTCCTTCTGGGCCACCCTGTTCTCCTCACCGTCCTCCTCCTCTTCCTCCTCCTCCCCTTCTTCCTTCCTCCCCCTCCCCTTCCTCCTCCCCCTCCCCTTCCTCCCTCTCCTCCTCTTCCTTTTCCTCCTCCCCTTCCTCTCTCTTCTTTTCTCCTCTTCCTCCTTTTCGTCCTCTTGTCTATCATTTACTGAGCAGTTACTCTGTGGCAGCCGTGGGCTAAGGGGTTCCCATCTGCTAACACATCCCACCCTGACCACAGCCCTGTAAGGCAGACGCCATTCCCTCCATTCTACGGGTGAGCACCCTGAGCACAGAGAGGTTGAGTCACTTGCCCAAAGACACACAGGTGTCATTTTATGATGACAGATACAGGCAATACGCACACAGCACCTGATAGCTGATATGAAGAGCTCATCAATCATGACAACTCTTATCATTGTTATTAGTAAGATTTCCATCTTCAAGCCGGGCACAAGGCCTCACGTCTGTAATCCCTGCAGTTTGGGAGGCTGAGGTGGGAGGATCGCTTGAGTCCAGGAATTTGAGACCAACCTGGCCAACATGGTGAAACCCCATCTCTACTAAAAATACAAAAATTAGCCAGGCATATTAGCGGGCGCCTGTGGTCCCAGCTACTTGGGAGGCTGAGGCAGGAGAATCGCTTGAACCCGGGAGGCGGGGGTTGCAGTGAGCCAAGATGGCACCACTGTATTCCAGCCTGGGTGACAGTACGAGACTCCGTCTCAAAAAAAAAAAAAAAAAAAAAAAAGCAAGGTCTAGAGACCAGCCTGGCCAACATAGTGAAACCCTGTCTCTACTAAAAATACTACAACTTAGCTGGGCTTGGTGGCAGGTGCCTTTAATCCCAGCTACTAGGGAGGCTGCGGCAGGAGAATCGCTTGAACCCGGGAAGCGGAGGTTGCAGTGAGCCAAGATCGCACCACTGTTCTCCAGCCTGGGCGACAAGAACGAAACTTCATCTCAAAAAAAAAAAAAAGCAAGACTCAATAAAAGGGTAACTGCCCTAGGAGGCTGCCCGCTGACACTCATGTGGAGTGTGCTGGGATCATCCATGTCCGCTCCCACCCTGCAGTCCGCCAGGACAGCAGACAACACCAGGACCAGTGCGGCTGGCCCAGCCAGGGCAGGGGTGGAGGCAGGTGGGGTCGGCACCACAGGCGTCCTGACGCTGGACCCCTCCATGTTGGGTCCCTGCCTTCTGTGCCCCGTGAGCAGGTACGTCATCAGCAGCTTAGAGCTCCTGGTGGCTGAGGACTACATGATCGTGTACCTGAACGGCGCCACGCCCCGGCGAAGGATGCCGGGGATCGGCTGGCTGAAGAAGTGCTACCAGATGATCGATCGGAGGTGAGGTGGGGATGCCTCAGGAAGCACAGCGGGGGCATGAAAATCACACAGGGGGCCGGCCTTGGTGGCTCACACCTGGAATCCCAGCATTTCGAGAGGCTGAGGTGGGAGGGTCCCTTGAGCCCAGGAGTTTGAGACGAGCCTGGGCAACACAGCAAAACCCTGTCTCTACAGAAACACTTATAGGCTGGGCGAGGGGGATCACACCTGTAATCCCAGCACTTTGGGAAGCCAAGGTGGGCGGATCACCTGAGGTCAGGAGTTCAAGACCAGCCTGGCCAACATATAGTGAAATCCTATCTCTACTAAAAACATTCAAAAATTAGCTGGGCGTGGTGATGAATGCCTGTAGTCCCAGCTGCTTGGGAAGCTGAGGCAGGAGAATCACTTGAACCCAAGAGATGGAGTATGCAGTGAGCCAAGATCATGCCACTGCACTCCAGCCTGGGCGACAGAGCAAGTCTCTGTCCCCATGAAACAGTCACTCCCAATTCCTTCTCCCCAGGCCCTGGCACCCCCCATCCTACGTTCTGTCTCAGTGAATCTGATGACTCTAGGGACCTCCTAGGACTGGAATCACACAGGATTTGCCCTTTTGTATCTGGCTTTCCTCACTGAGTGTGACGTCCTCAGGGTGCATCCACATTGTAGGCTGTGTCAGAGCCTCCTTCCTTTTCATGGCTGCATAATATTCCATTGCATGGACGTACCACATGTGGTTTGTCCATTCCATTCATCTTGATGGGCAAGGGCTGCTTCCACCCGGGGTTATCGTAAATAGCCTCAGAGTGACATTAAAATTGAGCCAGCAAATCCGTCCTTGCACCCAGGTTAGTGGAGGGAGGCTCCAAGGACAGGCTGGTCCCTCCTAGGGCATTAGGTGGTGAAAATACAATCTTGGCTGCTCAAATAACTGCCAACCTGGTTCACCTGCTCTGCACCACGAGGTCTCTATCTACCTCATCCACCTTGGGGTCTTAGGGACTCAAAGGGTGTGTCTTTATCCCACCATGGGACCCCCATGTCTTGGATGGGGGCAGGGATTTGACAGGTACCTGGAGACCACATGTGAAATGAGCAAAGTGACGAATGCTTGCCTGTGGCTCTCCCGTCCCACCCAACTCCTCCCTCCCGAGGGCTCGCCCCAGGAGCCCATCTTGCTTCCTTTGCGGCCCCACACAGATTGCGGAAAAACCTGAAGTCCTTGATCATCGTCCACCCCTCGTGGTTCATTCGGACTGTGCTGGCCATCTCTCGCCCTTTCATCAGGTAAGATGAGGAGGCTACAACCCGAGTCTGGTGGCCTGAGTGTGTGTGAGTGTGTGTGTATGCATGCATTTGTGTGTGCATCTGTGTGTGCACATGTGTACGTGTGTGTGCATCTGTGTGTGTGTGCATCCATGTGTGTGTTTGATCTGCATGTTCCAGCTTCTCTATGATGATACGTATTATTGCTTTAAACAGTTTTAAATTGCACACAGCCAGGCACCGTGGCTCACACCTGTAATCCCAGCTACTCAGAAGGCTGAGGTGGGAGGATCGTTTAAGGCCAGCCTGAGCAACATAGCAAAACCCCCATCTCTACAAAAAATACAAAAATTAGCAGGACATGGTGGTGTGCACCTGTAGTTTCAGCTACTTGGGAGGCTCATGTGGGAGGATGGCTTGAGCCCAGGAGGTCAAGGCTGCAATGAGCCGTGATCAAGCCACTGTACTCCAGCCTGGGTGACCGAGTGAGACCCTGTCTCAAAAGAAAATCAGCCATGCATGGCATCACACGCCTGTAGTCCCAGCTACTCAGGAGGCTGAGGCAGGAGGATCACTTGAGCCCAGGAGGTAGAGGCTGCAGTGAGCCTGGGAGACAGAGCAAAACCCTGTCTCTAAAAATAAAAGATATATATACATAAATAAATAATATGATTAATTAACAACAAATTTAAAATGTAAAACTATATATATTCTATAATGTGTATCATAGTTACTACGTTAAGCATAGAGTAAAACAGATCAAGGGAAATAAAATTAGGCATGTTAAATGCCTTATTCAATCCAATAAAATGTCATGCAAATTTAATTTAATCTGATGCAAAACACTGAATTGAATAAAGATTCCTAATGTTCATGTTCCCAGTTACAAATCTGGGATGAGTGAAAGAGACGACAGGACACATTCACAGCAGGCACGATTTTCAAGGCAGACTCTTTGAACATGCTGTTTTCAAGGACTGCTAAGTACCCTGAAGGGGTTTATTTACATATTAGCAAAATGAGATGAGGAATACACTAATTATGGATCATTTGCACTAATAATGAATCACGCAGGCAAAATGGCAAACACGCATTTCAGTCTAAGAGAATTGCACTTTCTCCTCTATATTCCAGAATTCAGAAACATAGATTGCCTTTGCCTTTTTTTTTTTTTTTTTTTTTTGAGACGGAGTCTCGCTCTGTCGCCCAGGCTGGAGTGCAGTGGCCGGATCTCAGCTCACCGCAAGCTCCACCTCCCAGGTTTACGCCATTCTCCTGCCTCAGCCTCCCGAGTAGCTGGGACTACAGGCGCCCGCCACCTCGCCCGGCTAGTTTTTTGTATTTTTAGTAGAGACGGGGTTTCACCGTGTTCGCCAGGATGATCTCGATCTCCTGACCTCATGATCCGCCCGTCTTGGCCTCCCAAAGTGCTGGGATTACAGGCTTGAGCCACCGCGCCCAGCCCACCTTTGCCTTTAATGTAGATATTGGGTTGGTGCAAAAATAATGGGAGTTCTTGCCACACTTTTCATTACAAAAACTACAATCACTCTTGCACCAACCCAATAATTCTATTCTTCACAGGGCGCCATGGCTCATGCCTGTAATCCCAACACTTTGGAAGGTCGAAATGAGAGAATCACTTGAGCCCGGGAGTTCAAGACCAGCCTGGGCAACATAGCAATACCCTGTCTCTACAAAAAAAAAAAATTTTTTTTAATACGGCCGGGTGTGGTGACTCAGGCCTGTAATCCTAGCATTTTGGGAGGCTGAGGCAGGTGGATCACTTGAGGTCAGGAGTTCCAGACCAGCCTGGCCAACACAGCAAAACCCCATCTCTACTAAAAATGACAAAAATTAGTGGTGGCTCACGCCTGTAGTCCTAGCTACTCGGGAGGCTGAGGCACAAGAATTGCTTGAGCCTGGGAGACAGAGGTTGCAGTGAGCTGAGATTGGGCCACTGCACTCCAGTCTAGGTAACAGAGCAAGACTCTGTCTCCAAAATAAATAAATAAATAAATAATAAAAGAATTAAATTCTATCACTTTTGGTTTATTTGGCCATGGAGAATGTTGAAGATGTAATTTTTTTTTTTTTTTTTTTTTTTTTTTTTTTGAGACGGAGTCTCGCTCTGTCGCCCAGGCTGGAGTGCAGTGGCCGGATCTCAGCTCACTGCAAGCTCCGCCTCCCGGGTTCACACCACTCTCCTACCTCAGCCTCCCAAGTAGCTGGGACTACAGGCGCCTGCCACCTCGCCCGGCTAGTTTTTTGTATTTTTTAGTAGAGACGGGGTTTCATCGTGTTAGCCAGGATGGTCTCGATCTCCTGACCTCGTGATCCGCCCGTCTCGGCCTCCCAAAGTGCTGGGATTACAGGCTTGAGCCACCGCGCCCGGCGAAGATGTAATTTTTGACTCTACAAAGGGGGAAGGAGCTGTAAGCTATCCCCATTTAAAAGCCAACAAGACTGGAGGCTGATTATGGGCTCCTATACAACCCTGAGGTTTCATGATTATATAAATGAAAAGGAAATTTCTGGCCGGGCGCGGTGGCTCAAGCCTGTAATCCCAGCACTTTGGGAGGCCGAGACGGGCGGATCATGAGGTCAGGAGATCAAGACCATCCTGGCTAACACGGTGAAACCCCGTCTCTACTAAAAAAATACAAAAAAAAACTGGCCAGGCGAGGTGGCGGGCGCCTGTAGTCCCACCTACTCGGGAGGCTGAGGCAGGAGAATGGCGTGAACCCGGGAGGCGGAGCTTGCAGTGAGCTGAGATCCAGCCACTGCACTCCAGCCTGGGCGACAGAGCCAGACTCCGTCTCAAAAAAAAAAGAAAAGAAAAGAAAAGGAAATTTCTATTTGTGCCACGATGATCTAAACATTCGGCATGTGGCCGGGCGCGATGGCTCAGCCTGTAATCCCAGCACTTTGGGAGGCCAAGATGGGTGGATCACCTGAGGTCAGGACTTCGAGACCAGCCTGGCCAACATGGTGAAACCCCATCTCTACTAAAAATACAAAAATCAGCCAGGCATGGTGGCGCATGCCTGTAATCCCAGCTACTCGGGAGGCTGAGGCAGGAGAATCGCTTGAACCCTGGAGGCAGAGGTTGCAGTGAGTTGAGATTGCGCCATTGCACTCCAGCCTGGGCTACAGGATAAGACTCTGTCTCAAAAATAAATAAATAAATAATTTAAATAAATCTTTAACCTCTAAAGATACACATAAAACACCAGGCACGGTGGCTCACACCTCTAATCTCAGCACTTTGAGAGGCTAAGGCAGGAGGATCGCTTGAGGCCAGGAGTTGAAGACGAGTCTGGGCAACAGAGCGAGACCTCCATCTCTACAAAAAAAATTTTTTTAATTAGCCAGGCCTGGTGACACGCACCTGTGATCCCAGCTACTCGGAGACTGAGGGAGGAGGATCACTTGAGCCCAGGAGGCCAAGACTGCAGTGAGCCATGATTGCACCACTGCACTCCAACCTGGGTGACAGAGTGAGACTCTGTCTCTAAAAAAAAAAAAAAAGAATACCATGATGTGCTGGTGACGAAACACCACGTGGTACCAGATGGCCAGAGCTCAGGGCTGGACAGGAAAGAACCATTCATCCCTAAAGAACAGAGAATTGGGCCAGGCGGGGTGGCTCATGACTGCACTTTGGGAGGTAGAAGCGGGCAGATCATGTGAGGTTAGGAGTTGGAGACCAGCCTGGCCAACATGATGAAACCCCATCTCCACTAAAAATACAACATTGGCCGGGAGTGGTGGTATATGCCTGTAGTCCCAGCTACTCCGGAGGCTGAGGCAGGGGAAATCGCTTGAACCTGGGAGGCGGAGGTTGCAGTGAGCCGAGATAGCACCGCTGCACTCCAGCCTGGGTGACAGAACGAGACTCTGTCTCAAGAAAAAAAAAAAAAAAAACGAGAATCAATTGGCAGCCCCACGTGCCCCCTTCTTGTGCCCAACTGAGTGTTGGCTGTGCCGTCCTGTGCAGTGACATGGAGGGAAAGCATTCTTGGGGAAAAGTAACACAGACGAGCAACTTTTAGATGATGGTAAAACAGCCTGTAGAGCCTAAGACCATCTCCCCGCCTCCTGACTTCCTTCCAATAAGATCCTCATTGCAAGAACCCATGTCGAGTGCATGGCCCTGCTTGCAAGGGCCTCGGGGCAGACCCGGGGTCTCCACCCCATACATGGGGTGCAGGAGAATTAAGGCTGTCATCGGGCGCAAGGGAGGTATCGTCATCTGCCCTGGGGCATCCTGGAGTGGGGTCCTGTGGGCATCCCTGTCGCCACGGCTCTGTCTGGACCTAGGTAACCCCCACCCCACGGGTTGCATTTCAGACCTCTCTCTCCTTCTCCCCTTGCCAGCGTGAAGTTCATCAACAAGATCCAGTACGTGCACAGCTTGGAAGACCTGGAGCAACTCATCCCCATGGAACACGTCCAGATCCCAGACTGCGTCCTGCAGTAAGTGGCCCCACAGTCCTCCCCGCCGTATTAGTCCATTTTCGTGCTGCTGATAAAGACCTACCTGAGACAGGGCAATTTACAAAAGAGGTTTAAGGGGCCGGGCGCGGTGGCTCACGCCTGTAATCCCAGCACTTTGGGAGGCCGAGACGGGCGGATCACGAGGTCAGGAGATGGAGACCATCCTGGCTAACACTGTGAAACCCCGTCTCTACTAAAAATACCAAAAAACTAGCCCGGCGAGGTGGCGGCGCCTGTAGTCCCAGCTACTTGGGAGGCTGAGGCAGGAGAATGGCGTGAACCCGGGAGGCGGAGCTTGCAGTGAGCCGAGATCGCCCCACTGCACCCCAGCCTGGGCGACAGAGAGAGACTCCGTCTCAAAAAAATAAATTAATTAAAAAAAGAGGTTTAAGGTAAGGGACTCACAGTTCCATAAGGCTTGGGGGAGGTGTAGCTCCCAGTCATGGTGGAAGGCGCGTATCTCCCATGGCGGCAGACAAGAGAAGGCAATTTGTGCAGGGAAATTCCCCTTTATAAAACCATCAGATCTCGTGAGATTTACTCACTATCACGAGAATAGCACAGGAAAGACCTGCCCCCGTGATTCAGTGACCTCCCACCAGGTCCCTCCCACAACACGAGGGAATTATGGGAGCTACAATTCAAGATGAGGTTCAGGTGGAGAGACCAGGCAAGGTGGCTCACGCCTGTAATCCCAGCACTTTGAGAGTCTGAGACGGGCAGATCACCTGAGGTCAGGAGTTCGAGACTAGCCTGGCCAAGATGGTGAAACCCCGTCTCTCCTAAAAATACAAAAATTAGCCACGTGTGGTGGCGCACGCCTGTAATCCCAGCTACTCAGGAGGCTGAGACAGGAGAATCGCTTGAACCCGGGAGGCAGAGGTTGCGGTGAGCCAATATCGCACCATTGCATTCCAACCTGGGTAACAAGAGTGAAACTCCATCTCAAAAAAAAAAAAAAAAAGATTTGGGTGGAGATACAGTCAAAGAATACCACTCCAACACCCCCCTACTGGGTCCCCCTGGCTGCCAGGAGCCAGCAATGAGGGGAAACGCAGACTTGGAATGGGGGGACTGGAATCCACCAATTTATTTCCTGGAGCCCCTCAGGGACCTGGAGCTTGGGGAAGGGATGGGCAGTATCAAGTCCCGTTCTTTTTTCACTGAACGTTACATCATCAATACCTCCTCTAGGTTCATGCTGCAAAAATCTCCTTAAACATACATTTTTTTTATTGTGGTAAAATACACGTAACATTGAACTTGCCATGTTAGCCATTTCTTTTTTTATTTTAATTTTATTTATTTATTTATTTGAGAAGGAGTTTTGCTTTTGTTGCCCAGGCTGGAGTGCAATGGTGCCATCTCGGCTCACCACGACCTCGCCCTCCCAGGTTCAAGCAATTCTCCTGCCTCAACCTCCCAAGTGGCTGGGATTATAGGCATGCACCACCATGCCCGGCTATTTTTTATTTTTATTTTTTGTATTTTTAGTAAAGACAGGGTTTCTCCATGTTCACCAGGCTGGTCTTGAACTCCTGACCTCAGGTGATCTGCCCGCCTCAGCCTCCCAAAGTGCTAGGATTACAGGCATGAGCCACTGTGCCCGGCCTGTTTTTTGTTGTTGCTTGTTTGTTTTGAGACGGAGTCTTGCTCTGTCACCCAGGCTGGAGTGCAATGGCGCAGTCTCGGCTCACCATGTCCTCCGGCTTCTAGGTTCAAGCAATTCTTGTGCCTCAGCCTCCCAAGTAGCTGGGATTACAGGCGCCTGCCACCATGCCCAGCTAATTTTTGTATTTTTAGTAGAGATAAGGTTTCACCATGTTGGTCACGCTGGTCTCAAACTCCTGAGCTCAGATGATCCACCCGCTTCAGCCTCCCAAAGTGCTGGGATTACAGGAGTAAGGCACCGTGCCCGGCCAACACATAAACATTTATAATAAAAAATGCACCTATGGGCCAGGTGCAGTGGCTCATGCCTGTAATCCCAGCACTTTGGGAGGCCGAGGTGGGTGGATCACAAGGTCAGGAGTTTGAGACCGGCCAGGCCAACATAGTCAAACCCCATCCCTACTAAAAATACAAAAAATTAGCTGGGCGTGGTAGCAGGTGCCTGTAGTCCCAGCTACTTGGGAGGCTCAGGCAGGAGAATCACTCAAACCGAGGAGATGGAGGTTGCAGTGAGCCAAATCGCGCCACTGCATTCCAGTCTGGGCGACAGTGCAAGACTCCATCTCAAAAAAAAAAAAAAAAAAAGAAAAAGAAGAAGAAAATAAAAAAGAAGAAGAAGAAAAGAAAGAAAAAAGAGAGCTTGTTTCTCTGCTTGAAAAGGAAAAGGAATTCCCCCAGAAAGTGTATCTCAGGGGAAAAAGAAAGGTCGTCTCTGACATATTTTTCTTTCTTTCAGATACGAAGAGGAAAGACTGAAGGCCAGGAGGGAGAGGTGTGTGCAGAGTGGCGTCTGCTGGGGCTGGGTCGGGGCAGTGGGGGGCTGAGCTGGACTCTCAGTTAGGAAAACCCAGTGACTTCCAGGCAGCAGGGACCGTTGTCCTGTGCAGGGCTTAAGATGCTACCCCTCTGGCAAGGACGTTAAACTCAGACCTGGGTTCAAATCCTGGCTCCCACATTTAGCTGCAAGGTTACATTAAGCAAATAAAATGCTAACAACCACCTTGGAGGTTATTGTGCAAGATGAGGGACCCTTGGCAAAAAAAAGGTTGAGCACAGACTTCACCCTCCATAAAGCATAAAAGTCAGGACGGCCTCAGTGGCTCACCCAGCCCTTTGGGAAGCTGTAATCCCAGCACTTTGGGAGGCTGAGGCAGGAGGATCATGTGAGGGCAGGAGTTGGAGACCAGCCTGGGCAACATGGAATAACCCCATCTCTACCAAAAATACAAAAATTAGCCAGGCGTGGTGGTGCGTGCCTGAAATCCCAGCTACTTGGGAGGCTGAGACAGGAGAAGAACTTGAACCCGGCGGCGGAGGTTGCAGTGAGCCGAGATCGTGCCATGGCACTCCAGCGTGGGTGACAGAGCAAGACTCTGTCTCAAAAAAAATAAATAAATAAAAATTAGCCAGGTGTGGTGGCATGCGCCTGTAGTTCAGCTACTTGTAGGAAGACTGAATTGGGAGGACTGCTTGAGCCCAGGAAGTGGAGGCTGCAGTGAGCCATGATTGTACCATTGCACTACAGCCTGGGCAACAGAGCAAGACCCTGTTTCAAAGCAAAAAAAAACAGCCTTTATCATGCTAGATCCGATGTCAGCTTTGAAGGGAAACAGAGGCAAATAAGACAGAGTCTTGGTCCCAGAAGTTTTCTCAAATAGAAAGGTGGGGAACGTCTCACTGGTTCGGAAAACAGGTCCCAGGGACAGGAAAATCAGAGAGGCCAGTACTAGCCGAGAGCCCCTTGGCCTGGCCAGGCTGGTCACCCTCATCACCTCGTTCTCTCTCCACAGCGCGAGGCCCCAGCCGGAGTTTGTGATGCCCAGATCTGAAGAGAAGCCAGAGGTGGCACCAGTGGAAAACAGGTAGGTGTGCAGGGGACTATGGGCAGAGAGCTGACAGTCACGGGAGGCTGCCTAGTCCCTTGGGGGAGGCTAAGTAGGAGGCGGGTCCTTGTTCAGGGACAGAAAATGGAACTAAGTGGCTGGGCGTGGTGGCTCACGCCTGTAATCCCAGCACTTTGGAAGGCCAAGGCAGGCGGATCACATGAGGTCAGGAGTTCGAGACCAGCCTGGCCAGCATGGTGAAACCTCATCTCTACTAAAAATACAAAAATTAGCTGGGTGTGGTGGTGGGTGTCTGTAATCCCAGCTACTTGGGAGGCTGAGGCAGGAGATTCACTTGAATCCAGGAGACAGAGGTTGCAGTGAGCCGAGATAGCACCACTGCACTCAGTGACAAAGTGAGACTCCATCTCAAAAAAATAAATAAGGCCGGGCGCAGTGGCTCAAGCCTGTAATCCCAGCACTTTGGGAGGCTGAGTCGGGCGGATCATGAGATCAGGCAATTGACACCATCCTGGCTAACACGGTGAAACCCCGTCTCTACTAAAAAATATAAAAAACTAGCCGGGCGAGGTGGCGGACACCTGTAGTCCCAGCTACTTGGGAGGCTGAGGCAGGAGAATGGCATAAACACAGGAGGCGGAGCTTGCAGTGAGCTGAGATCCGGCCACTGCACTCCAGCCTGGGCAACAGAGTGAGACTCCGTCTCAAAAAAAATAAAATAAATATAATTAATTAATTAATTAATTAAAAATAAAAATTATCAGGCGGGCGCAGTGGCTCATGCCTGTAATCCCAGTATTTTGGGAGGCCGAGGTGGGAGGATCACAAGGTCAAGAGATCGAGACCATTCCTGGCTAACACGGTGAAACCCCATCTCTTCTAAAAATACAAAAATTAGCTGGGTGTCGTGGCTCATGCCTATAGTCCCAGCTACCCGGAAGGCTGAGGCAGGAGAATCACTTGAACCCGGGAAGCGGAGCTTGCAGTGAGCCTAGATCATACCACTGCACTCCAGCCTGGCGACAGAGCAAGACTCCATCTCATAAATAAATAAACAAATTAATTAAAAAAATAAATATCGAGGTGTGGTGATGTACACCTATAGTCCCAGCTACTCAGAAGGGTGAGGCAGGCAGATGGCTAGAGCCCAGGAGTTCAAGGCTACAGCAAGCTATGATTGCACTCCAGCCTGGGCAACATCACAAGACCCTGTATCTCTTTTTTTTTTTTTCTTTTTAAGACAGATTTTCACTCTTGTCGCCCAGGGGCTGGAGTGCAATGGTGCGATCTCGGCTCACTGCAACCTCCACCTCCTGGGTTCAAGTGATTCTCCTGCCTCAGCCTCCCGAGTAGCCGGGATTACAGGCACCCGCCACCATGCCCAGCTACTTTTTGTATTTTTAGTAGAGACAGGGTTTTACCATGTTGGCCAGGCTGGTGTCGAACTCCTGACCTCGAGTGATCCGCCCGCCTCAGCCTCCCAAAGTGCTGGGATTACAGATATGAGCCACTGCACCCAACCAAGACCCTGTTATCTTAAAAAAAAAAAAAAAATCAAGTTAAAAAAAAAAATGGAAAATGCCCAGGCTCCCAAATAAGCAAATAATGCCCAGTCTCCGTCTCTTCTCCACAGGTCTGCTCCGGTCACAGAAGATCAGGAAACAAGGTGGGTGTCACGCACGGTGGTCTTCGTGCTGTTTTCAGAACGTCCTGCATGGACCTGTATTAGTCAGAGTTCTCCAGAGGGACAGAAAATCGAATCAGCTGCCGGCGAATATAAAGCAGGCAGGGAGCCTAATCCCAGGAAAACTGCCCCATGACTTATTGGGAGTGGGGGATACGGCACCGGGGAGGCAGGGAGGTAGTGGTTCCCTTAACCAGTCAGGCCGTCCTTGCACAACTCCAGGGGGCGCCATTACCCAGACCAGGATGCAAATGAGGCCCCAGAGTTATGCAGTGGAGCGGCCCTCAAGGAAAAACCCACACAGAGCCAGGCTCCCCGAAGCCGAGGATATGATGCCACAAAAGGGCAGACGGTCCACACTGTGCCTCCGATTCTCCACTTGGTTCTGGATGCCAAGAAAAGCCTCCCTGTGGCCGGGCGCAGTGGCTCACGCCTGTAATCCCAGCACTTTGGGAGGCCGAGGCAGGCGGATCATTTGAGATCAGGAGTTCAAGACCAGCCCGGGCAAGATGGCAAGACCCCGTCCCTACAAAAAATACAAAAATTAGCCAGGTGAGCCAAGATTGTACCACTGCACTCCACAGCCTGGGCAATAGAGTTAGACTTTGTCTCAAAAAAGGAAAAAAAAAAAAAAAAAAGGAAAGAAAAGAAAGCCTCCCTGTGTGTTAGTTTCCAAGACCCTCAGATGCAATGGTTTGCCAGAGGGACTCACAGAGCTCAGTAAAGCTGTCATACTCACGGTTATGGTTTATCACAGTGGAATGGTTTATTACAGTACACTTAAAAATCAGCAAAAAGCCGGGCATGGTGGTTCATGCCTGTAATCCCAGCACTTTGGGAGGCTAAGGCAGGTGGATCACTTGAAATCAGGAGTTCAAGACCAGCCTGGCCAAACGGGGTAAAACCCCATCTCTACTAAAAATACAAAATTAGCTGGGCGTGGTGGCACACACCTGGAGTCCCAGCTACTCAGGAGGCTGAGGCAAGAGAATCGCTTGAACCTGGGAGGCAGAGGTTGCAGTGAGCTGAGATTGCACCATTGCATTCCAGCCTGGGCAACAGAGCGAGACTCCGTTTCAAAAAATATATATATCAACAAAAGGAAGAGGTGCATAGGGCAGGATCCAGGAGAGATCGGGTGGAAGCCTCCAAGTGTCCTCTCCCAGTGGGGTTGTGTGGACATCCTTTATTTCTCCCAGCAGGGATGTGTGGCAAAACACACAAAGTGCTGCCAATTAGAGAAGCTGACCCAAGCCTTAGTGGCCAGGGTGTTCATTAAGAGTCAACTACATACACCTGGCTGACTTCTGCATGGCTGTTCTTAGCCTCCAGCCCCTGCACAGATCGAGCTGATGCCACACGGCCCAAGTTTCCACCCTAAGTCACGTTGTGAGTGTATTAGTCCGTTCTCTTGCTGCTATGAAGAAATACCCGAGACTAGGTAATTTATAAAGAAAAGAGGTATAATTAACTCACAGTTCTGCATGGCTGGGGAGGCCCCAGGAAATTTACAGTCCTGGCGGGAGGCACCTCTTCACTGCACAGCAGGAGAGAGAAGTGCTGAGCAAAGGGGGAAAGCCCCTTACAAAACCATCAGATCTTGTGAGAACTCACTATCACGAGAATAGCATGGGGGTAACCGCCCCCATGGCTCAGTTACCTCCCACTGAGTACCTCCCACCACAAGTGGGGTTACAGGAACTACAATTCAAGATGAGATTTGGGTGAGGACACAGCCCAACCATATCAGTTAGCATAGACTATCTGGCATGACCCACATAGACACTCCAGGCAGGATGCTCTAAGAGTTTAGAGGTTACTCACAGGAGCCAGGGAAGGACCAAACTTTTCTTTAAAATGTGTGGGATTTATCCTTGACCATACAGTTGTGGTGGTGGTGGTGGTGTTGTTGTTGTTGTTGTTGTTGTTGTTGTTGCGACGGAGTCTCACTCTGTCATCCAGGCTGGAGTGTGGTCGCGCGATCTTGGCTCACTGCAAGCTCTGCCTTCCGAGTTCACTCCATTCTCCTGCCTCGGCTTCCCAAGTAACTGGGACTACAGGCATCCGCCACTACGCCCAGCTAATTTTTTGTATTTTTTAGTAGCAACGGAGTTTCACCATGTTAGCCAGGATGATCTCGATCTCCTGACCTCGTCGTGATCCTCCCGCCTCGGCCTCCCAAAGTGCTGGGATTACAGGCATGAGCCACTGTGCTCAGCCGACCACAGAGTTTTATACAAATCTATAAATCTCTATGCCTTACTATCCATGTGACCCAGGAAGCTCCAAGCTAAGAAATAAGCATCAAAAAGGGCCTTAGAACAGTGCTGCTTCAGGGGCACTGAGTAAAAGCAAGTTCTCAATGCATTTCTGAAAAGACCACCTCAACCCAGGCTCTCTGGAGATGAGTTCACATATACAGACAGGAAACACAAGGAAATCATCCACATGAGCAAAAGATAGCAGAGAAAACAAACAGAAGAATTAGATCCTGTCTGGAGATCCTTAGGTGGAGAAGATATAATAAGCATGTTTTAAAAGATTAAAAACACAAAAGAAGGAATTTTAAGAAGCAATAGATGAATGGATGAATGGATAGGTGGATGGATGGATGGATGGATGGATGAGTGGGCAGATGGATAAATGGATGGATGAGTGGGTGAATGGAAGGATGGATGGATGATGATGGATAGATGAATGAATGAGTGGATGGATGGATGGATGGATGCGTGGAGGTTGATTCTGTGGATGGATGGGTGGATGAATGGATGGGTGGAGGGATGGAAAGATGGATTGATGGATACATGGATGGGTAGGCAGATGGATGGGTAAATGGGTAGATGAATGGTTGGTTGGATGAATGGTTGGGTAGATGAATGGGTGGGTGGATGGATGGATGGATAGATGGACGAGTGAGTGGCTGGATGGGTGGGTAGATGGATGAATGGATGAGTGGGTGGGTGTGTGGATGGATGGATGGATGGATGGCCGGATGGATGGATAGATGGATGGGTGAGTGGGTGGGTGGGTGGATGGATGACTGAGTGGCTGGATGGGTGGGCAGATGGATGAATGGATGGGTGGGTGGGTGGACGGATGGATGGATGAATGGATGGATGGATGGATGGAAGGATGGATGAATGGATGGATGGTTGGATGGAAGGATGGATGAGTGGATAGATATGTGGGTGGCTGTATGGTTGGGTGGATGGATAGATGGATGAGTGGGTGGGTGGATGGATGGATGGATAGTTGGATGGGTGAGTGGGTGGGTGGGTGGATGAGTGGCGGGATGGGTGGGCAGATGGATGAATGGATGGGTGGGTGGGTGGATGGATGGATGGATGAGTGGATGGATGGATGGATGGATGAGTGGATGGATGGATGGATGAGTGGATAGATGTATGGTTGGTTGGATGGATGGGTGGATGGATAGATGGATGAGTCAGTGGGTGGGTGGGTGAATGGATGGATGGATGGATGAGTGGATGGATGGATGGATGGATGGATGGATGGATGGATGGATGGGTGGATGGATATATGGATGAGTGGGTGGATGGATGGATGGATGGATGAGTGGGTGGATGGATGGGTGGGCAGATGGATGAATGGATGGGTGGGTGGATGGATGAATGGATGAATGGGTGGATGGATGGATGGATGAGTGGATAGATGTGTGGGTGGTTGTATGGTTGGTTGGATGGATGGGTGGATGGATAAATGGATGAGTCAGTGGGTGGGTGGGTGGATGGATGGATGGATGGATGGATGGATGGATGGATGGATGAGTGGGTGGATGGATGGGTGGGCAGATGGATGGATGGGTGGGCAGATGGATGAATGGATGGTTGGATGAATGGATGGATGGATGGATGAGTGGATGGATGGATGGATGAGTGGGTGGATGGATGAATGGATGGATGGGTGGATAGATGGATGAGTGGATGGGTGGGTGGATGGATGGATGGATGGATGTGTGGGTGGGTGGGTGGATGGGTGGATGGATGGATGATTGAGTGGCTGGATGGGTGCACAGATGGATGAATGGATGGGTGGGTGGGTGGATGGATGGATGGATGGTTGGATAGATGGATGAGTGGATGGGTGGGTGGATGGATGGATGGATGGATGGATGGATGGATGGATGGATGGATGAGTGAGTGGTTGGATGGATGATTGAGTGGCTGGATGGGTGTACAGACGGATGAATGGATGGGTGGGTGGATGGATGGATGGTTGGATGGGTGGGTGGATGGATGGATGGTTGGATGTGTGAGTGGACGGGTGGATGGATGGAGGAGTGAGTGGCTGGATGGGTTGGCAGATGGATGGTTGGATGTGTGGGTGGACGGGTGGATGGATGGAGGAGTGAGTGGCTGGATGGGTGGGCAGATGGATGAATGGATGGGTGGGTGAGTGTGTGGATGGATGGATGGATGGATGGATGGATGGATGGATGGATAGATGGATGGATGGATGGATGGATGGATAGATGTGTGGGTGGTTGTATGGTTGGTTGGATGGATGAGTGAATGGGTAGGTGGGTTGAAACCTCCCTCCGGGCTGATTGAGGGTGCCAGTCTCCAGGGCCTGTTCTGCTGAGGTACCAGGAAGGAGGCCCTCAGAGCCACACTTAGAAAGTGCATGGCAGGAGCCAGGCCCTGAAGGTCATGTGCCACTCTTGCTGCTGGGAGCTCACCCATGCCGGGTGGGGTTATTATTTTGGATTACATACATGTGGAAGAGAGCACTTTGCACTTTTAACATTAACAGTAATAACTTGGCCTGTGTCTTTCCCTCCCTAGCATGTCCTGAGGCGACGTGAGCATAACGAAGGACATGAAAGAAGATTCCAGATGCCAGGAAACCTCTGTCAGACGCCCACTGGCCCCAGATCTCATCCTGCCTCATCCTGAGTCCCAGTCTTCCAAGGGTGCCAGCCCCTCCGTTCATCTCTGAAACCCAGCATCCTTTTCAGCTGCTTGAAAACATTGTATTTTTTTTTAACGATGCAGTATTCGTGCGTTCCAGAAAAGGGCCCAGCTCTGAGCCCCTCACCCTTCCACACTCACAAACTCTCAGCCGAGGAAGGCAAGAAGCACAGGGGGTGGCCCGTGTGGCGTCGGTGGCCTCCGCTTCTGCTCGCAGCCGCCGTGGTCAGAGCTGGATACAAGATTCAAGACCCTTCTCTTGCTTGTCACCCGCTCTGGGTTGGAGCCACAGACGCCCACCACCACCCCGGCTGGGTCTGCGTCCTTTCCTGTGCCTTTCCCCCCAGAACGCGGCCCTGGACCTAGAAGCTCAACCCCCCAGGAGGGCCACGTCCTGAGGTACCTCCTGGCCTCTGACCTTACATCCAAAATTCACACCCGTGGTTTTTCATTTGACCCGCCCCCTTCTCGCTCATAATGACACCCAGCTCCTTTGAGAGGATCAGAGCCCATTGCACAAGAAGAGCTGCTGCCAACCATCCTTGTCCTCTGATTGCAAAACGACACCCCGGTAATCTAGAACATTCTCAAGCCCCTTTAACTCAGATGCCAAGCCACAGGGCAAACCCAGTCAATACCTCCCACCAAGGAATGAGATATGTGGACCTCACTGCTCCCCCAACCCGGCATCAGGCTGGGACACACCAACGCTGTTCTGGGTTGGAACAGCAGAGGCTCAGAAGCTGGCTCTGAAATAGACCTAGCAAAAGGAAGATACAGGGTATCCAGCGGGTTCTTGTTCGGGAGGCAAATTTCCCTTGGAAAAAGAAGACAGACTTTTCTAATGTGGTCCAAATGCCGGTCACTGGTCAGATGGACTCTAGAAGCAGTGAGCTCCCTGTCTCTGGAAGCATTTAAGAAAAGGCTAGGCCGGGCACGATGACTCACGCCTGTAATCCTGGCACTTTGGGAGGCCGAGGTGGGCGGATCCCCTGAAGTCAAGAGTTCGAGACCAGCCTGGCCAACATGGTGAAACCTCATCTCTACTAAAAATACAAAAATTAGCCAGGCATGGTGGCAGGTGTCTGTAATCTCAGCTACTTGGGAGGCTAAGGCACGAGAATCACTTAAACCTGAGAGGCAGAGGTTGCAGTGAGCCAAGATCGTGCCACTGCACTCCAGCCTGGGTGACAGAGCAAGACTCTGTCTCAAAAAAAAAAAAAAAAAAAAAAACTAGTCAGGGCACAGTGGCTCATGCCTGTAATCCCAGCACTCTGGGAGGCTGAGGTGGATGGATCACCTGAGGTCAGGAGTTCGAGACCAGTCTGGTCAACATGGGGAAACCCCGTCTCTAAAAAAAAATACAAAAATTAGCTGGGCATGATGGTGCACGCCTGTAATCCCAGCTACTCGGGAGGCTGAGGCAGGAGAATTGCTTGAACCCGGGAGGCGGAGGTTGCAGTGAGCCGAGATCACGCCGCTGCACTCTAGCCTGGGCAAGAAGAGCAAAACTCTGTCTCAAAATAAAAAGCAAAGAATGGACAGTGTTTGCAGAGAGTTGCTCACGAAGTTCCCCCTAATCGTAAATGTCTTCATGTCTATCAACCTGAGCAGACAGCGAGTAGAGCGGGCACATTCTCCAGGCCCTTCTTCCTGGCTCTGTGGTTGGCCTCTCAGCAAGTGCTGTCCAGGCTGGGCCAACCAGACCCACAATTGACTGAGCCTCAGTGAAAGCGTCCAGTGCATCTCTACCTGAGACAGCAAGGAAGTGCATTCTGGGCTATTCCAACAACGATGGCAGGGGACTGGTGGTGCTTAGTGCTGAGGGGCAGCGGTACAGAAAAATGTGCCCTGTGGGACGGGGTCCTGCGCAAGCCCCGCCCCCAAAACCCAGCAGCTTCTGCCATGAGGAAGGTGGGGTTTCTGAGCGGGCTTAGGCCTGCAGGTTCCCATGGAGCCCCCGGCTGTGATGGGACACTTCTGGGTCTCAGCATTGCCCTGGGGAGGCTGGGACATTTAGGGACGTGGTAGGGTTTTAACATTTGTTTCCCAAATGTCAAATCTCGGCCGGGTGCAGGGGCTCACACCTGTCATCCGAGCACTTTGGGAGGCCGAGGTGGGTGGATCATTTGAGGTCAGGAGTTTGAGACCAGCCTGGCCAACATGGTGAAACCCCGTCTCTACTAAAAACACAAAAATTAGCCAGGCGTGGTGGCGCATGCCTGCAATCCCAGCTACTTGGGAGGCTGAGGCAGGAGAATCACTTGAACCCGGTAGGTGGAGGTTGCAGTGAGCTGAGATCAAGCCACTGCACTCCAGCCTGGGCGACAGAACAAGATTCCATCTCAAAAACAAAAAAAAAGAAAAAGAAAAAAAAATCGTGTCCTGGAACCAGCTGTGTCACGTGGAGCCTGAGAAGCAGAGGCTGATGGATGGGCCTCTCCCCACTGCTCTCCAGCAGACCCTGCTGCCCTGGGCCTGCCTCTCCCCTGCGCCCGCTCAGGGCACCTCCTTTTATAAAAGGTGTTCTGAGAATCTGCCCAAGTTCCAGGCTCTGGAGCCGGCCCTGCAGAACTGAGATCCATGCATGGCTCAGAAGGTCCCAAACTCAGCCAGGTGCGGTGGCTCACATCCGTTACCCAGCAGTTTGGGAGACCAGCCTGGGCAGTAGAGCAAGACCCCATGGCTACAAAAAAAAAAAATCAAAATTAGCTGGATATGTTGGAGTGCACCTGTCATCCCAGCTACTTGGGAGGCTAAGGCGGGAGGATTGCTTGAGCACAGGAGGTGGAGGCTGCAGTGAGCCGAGATCAAGTCACTGCACTCCAGCGTGGGTGACAGAGCGAGACCCTGTCCCGAATTCCCACCCCAGTGAATGGTGCCACTGCCAAAGCCAACACAAGATAACAGAAGTGGCCAGGCATCGTGGCTCACGCCTATAATCCCAGCACTTTGGGAGACCAACTCAAGCAGATCACCTGAGGTCAGGAGTTCGAGACCAGCTTGGCCAACATGGTGAAACCCCGTCTCTCCTAAAAACACAAAAATTAGCTGGGTGTGGTGGCAGGTGCCTGTAATCCCAGCTACTCGGGAGGCTGAGGCAGGAGAATCGCTGGAACCCGGGAGGCGGAACTTGCAGTGAGCCCAGATTGTGCCACTGTATTCCAGCCTAGGAGACAGAGCGAGACTCTGACTCAAAAAAAAAAGACAGAAGCCTGCTTATCAGACTGCCCTGAGGAGAGAGGCTCCAGTAGAGAGATGCCAGCCGGGCCCAGCTGCCACGATGTGTCCCCGGTGACCAAAGGCACATGGCTCCAGCATGAATCGTTCTAACCCGACAGTGACAAGAACTCCTGGGCCTTAATCTTCGTGGAAGACTGCAGGGTGGAGGGGGCCGCTTCCAAGTCACAGACAGGAGACACGGACAGGAAAGAACTCGTTCCACCCAATCGGACACCGAATAATTGAGTGTCTACAGCAGCAGCCAAGTGACAAGTGAGGCTCGACCTGACCCAGAAGGTGCCTGCCGGCTGAACATTCTGCCCCCACCAGAACCTCCGGGGGGTACCGCCCGTCATGCCGTGGTTCACCCACGCCCCTTTGGATCACCAGCAGTCACAGACAACAGGCAGGCGAAACTGAAGACCCCAACTCAGCCCCAGCGGACCCTCCCGAGCAAAAGAGACCCCCGGCGAGGCCAGCTGTCGGCAGGCATGCCGAGGTGGAACAGCCAGGCCCACCGTTCCCAGCTGGGCTGCAAACTGCACCACCCACAGATGGGCTTTGAGATGGATTGGTATCAGGGTGGGGGGTGTGGTTTTGGCTAAAATGTGATGGACCCCTACCCCTCCTCGTAAAAGGACGCTGGGTTTCCCTCTGGTGACACGTGGGATGCGTCAATCATAAGCCCTCCCCCAAAGTCCTGGCCAGCACGCCCATCCTTCGAACGATGAGTTTTGCGGTTTTTCAGAACAGAAATGATCATTATGATTGATGATGGTCGTGAGGTTAAGGCGTCGTCTCCGTGAGCTTTGGGGGGATTTTTATGTGGAATAAAGAAATTATCACTGAGAAGGGAGGTTTGTTCCTTTTCAATACTAGTAACAGGCAGGGCCCAGTGGCTCATGCCTGTAATCCCAGCACATTGGGAGGCGGAGGCAGGAGGATCACCTGAGGTCAGGAGTTCCAGACCAGCCTGGTCAACATGGTGAAACACTCGTCTCTACCAAAAATACAAAAATTAGCCAGTCGCGGTGGTGGGCGCCTGTAGTCCAAGCTACTCGGGAGGCTGAGGCAGGAGAATCACCTGAACCCAGGAGGCAGAGGCTGCAGTGAGCTGAGAAGGCACCACTGCACTCCAGCCTGGGCGACAGAGTGAGACTCGGTCTCAAAATAATAATAATAATAATAATAGCCTCTGCCAACCTAGTACAGTTGCCATGTTACTGAGAGGGAAACTGAGGCACAAAACGATGACATGGCTCCCCCAGGGTCACACGGGCAGTGAGTGAGGGTTCTGACGCCTGATCCTGAGCCCTATAGCTACAGTCACCCCATCCCACAGCTGGGGGTACCTGTGGCCCTCTGACGGCTGCAGAGAACTGGGGGACCGTGCTTCTCAAAGGGTTGCAGTTGGACCTCCAGCTCCAGGTGCAAAAGGAGTTGCACCATCGTCCATGCCTGGGACTTTGGGACCTGCTGGTGACACAGACATCAAGGTGGGTATGACATGGCCACCGCACAATGTCCCACTGGGTGGACGGAGGGAACTGGCAGGTGTGAGGCCACCTGGGCATATCACCCTCTGTCCTGTGACGTCAGACCAGGGGCCCTTCCTGGAGGGGCTGGCTTGGGAGAGGTGTTTATGTCAGCAGGTGCCGTTTAGGGGAAAAGGTAGGGTCTTCGTGGGTGGATGGAGGGGATAAAGAGGGTGGAGCTGGTGCTGGGATCCTGGGGAGCCACTCCCAGTTTGGAGGTGACAGCCCCCTCCTTTATCCCACTGCACGGAGTCTCTGATTACCCTGAGAGGTTTCTTGAACATTTCATTCACAGCCAGGCTCGGTGGCTCACGCCTGTAATCCCAGCACTTTGGAAGGCCGAGGCAGGTGGATCACTTGAGGTCAGGAGTTTGAGGCCAGCCTGGACAGCGTGGCGAAACCCCATCTCTACTAAAAATACTAAAATTAGCCGGGCGTGGTGGTGCGTGTCTGTAATCCCAGCTACTCAGGAGGCTGAGCCAGGAGAATCGCTTGAACCCGGGGGGGGGCGGAGGTTTCAGTGAGCAGAGATCGTGCCACTGCACTCCAGCCTGGGCAACAGAGACTCCGAACCCCCCCACCAAAAAAACAGAGAAGGAAACCTCACTCCTTCATGCATTTCGGGGCACGGGGGGTCCAGTCCCTCACGCCACTCCCAGCCCAAGGGGCGGGCTCAACCCAGGGACATGGGGCCTTCCTGGGAACCAGGAGGAAGGGACCTTTCTGATCAGAGAACCAACACACAAGCAGCTGTCAGCCAAGCCAGCAGGAGGAGGGATGTCCCCGGCAGAGTGACCCATGGGGACCAAGGCCTGGGGCAGGCAGAGCTGGGGCAGCCAGAGAGGGGTCCGAGGGCAGGATCAGCTGTCACCAGTGTTTCAGAAAAACCCAAGACTAAATTAAAGCCTTCATCGTTTGGTCACTTTCTTTTTATTATCATTACTACTTTTTTTTTTTTTTTTTGAGTCTCACTCTGTCGCCCAGGCTGGAGCGCAGTAGCACAATTTCAGCTCATTGCAACCTCTGCCTCCTAGGTTCAAGCAATTCTCTTGCCTCAGCCTCCCGAGTAGCTGGGATTACAGATGCCTGCCACCATGCCTGGCTAATTTTTGTATTAAGTAGAGACAGGGTTTCGCCATGTTGGCCAGGCTGGTCTCGAACTCCTGTCCTCAAATGGTTCTCCCACTTTGGCTTCCCAAAGTGCTAGGATTACAGGTGTGAGCTATTGTGCCCAGCATTTTTTTTTTTTTAAATCAGGGTTTTCCTCTGTTGCCCAGGCTAGAGTGAAGTGGTGCAATCACAGCTCGCCGCAGCCTCGACTTCCTGGGCTCAAGGGATGGATCCTCCTGCCTCAGCCTCCCAAGTAGCTGGTACTACAGAAGCACACCACCACACCCAGCTAATAGTTTTTATTTTTGGGTGGAGACGGTGGGGGGCAAGGAGGCAGAGGTCTCACAAGGTTGCCCAGACTGGTCTTGAACTCCTGCTCCTGGTCTCAAGCGATCCTCCCACCTTGGCCTCCTAAAGTGCTGGGATTACAGTAGTGAGCCACGGCAAACACTTTTTTTTTTTTTTTTTTTTGAGACGGAGTCTCGCTGTGTCGCCCAGGGTGGAGTGCAGTGGCCGGATCTCAGCTCACTGCAAGCTTCGCCTCCTGGGTTTTTACGCCATTCTCCTGCCTCAGCCTCCCGAGTAGCCGGGACTACAGGCGCCCACCACCTCGCCCGGCTAGTTTTTTGTATTTTTTAGTAGAGACGGGGTTTCACCGTGTTAGCCAGAATGGTCTCGATCTCCTGACCTCGTGATCCGCCCGTCTCGGCCTCCCAAAGTGCTGGGATTACAGGCTTGAGCCACCGCACCCAGCCACTTTTTTATTTTTTATTTTTATTTTTATTTTTTTTCTTTTTGAGACGGAGTCTCACTCTGTCGCCCAGGCTAGAGTGCAGTGGCCAGATCTCAGCTCACTGCAAGCTCCGCCTCCCGGGTTCCCACCATTCTCCTGCCTCAGCCTCCCGAGTAGCTGGGACCACAGGCGCCGCCACCTCGCCCGGCTAATTTTCTGTGTTTTTAGTAGAGACGGGGTTTCGCCGTGTTAGCCAGGATGGTCTCGATCTCCTGACCTTGTGATCCGCCCGTCTCGGCCTCCCAAAGTGCTGGGATTACAGGCTTGAGCCACCGCGCCCGGCCCGGCCACTTTTTTAATAAATCAAGGTGAGAGTCACTTAACATAAAATTCATCTTTTTTTTTTTTTTTTTTTTTGAGAGACAGAGTCTCGCTCTGTCACCCAAGCTGGAGTGCAGTGGCGCGATCTCAGCTCACTGCAAGCTCCGCCTCCCAGGTTCATGCCTTTCTCCTGCCTCAGCCTCCCGAGTAGCTGGGACTACAGGCGCCCACCACCACGCTCGGCTAATTTTTTTTTTTTGTATTTTCAGCAGAGACGGGGTTTCACCGTGTTAGCCAGGATGGTCTCCACCTCCGGACCTCGTGATCCGCCCACCTCGGCCTCCTAAAGTGCTGGGATTACAGGCATGAGCCACCGCACACAGCCAAAATTAACCATTTTTAAGAGTACATTCTGCAGTACTCAGTACCTTCACAATGTTTTGCAAATACCGCCTCTATCAAATTCCAGAACATTCCATTACCCCAAAAGCAAATCCGTCCCCAGCAGCCACAGTCATCTCCACCCACCTCCCCCAGCCCCTGGCACCCACGCCTCCCCTTCCTGTCCCCGTGGATTGGCATGTCCTGGGCACTTCATGTAAATGGGATCACGCGCCGTGTGGCGGTGACGTTGCTAATCAATACCCTGGGATCTGAGATTGCTTGGGGACTGGCAGGCATTTGTAGCTCCTGTGACACCTCCCTCTCCTTCCTGCCGGGGTGGGCTGCCACAGGGAGGCCTCCCAGAGGTGCCCTGCCAGGGCCTTTATCTGGGCATGTCACTGTCACCTGAGGCCCCAGGCCACGTGACCCACCAAGAGGCTGCCAGGAACTGCTTGCCACCGAAACTGGGCCAGAGGTGAAGCCCAGGAGCCGGGCTTTCCTGGGTGTCTATCTGAGCACCTGGAGGAGCTCAGGCCACAAACACAGCCACCCTGCCACACTGCCACAGATCCTGTGGCTGAGGGACTGCTTTTCTGAGCTTTCCTCATGAATACCCCAAGATTTCCAGTCCATTTTGCAAGAGCTCTTGAAGCCCAGGCTCACAATTTTGTTAACAGGACTCATAAAATACATCACTGGTCGGGCATGGTGCCTTAAGGCTGTCATTCCAACACTTTGGGAGGCTGAGGAGGAAGGATCACTTGAGGCCAGGAGTTCGAGACAGGCCTAGGTAATGTTACAAGATCTCATCTCTTAAAAATTCTCTCTCTCTGTGGTGTATTGATCTCTTTTTTTTTTTTTTTTGAGACGGAGTCTCACGCTGTTGCCCAGGCTGGAGTGCAGTGGCGCGATCTCGGCTCACTGCAAGCTCCGCCTCCCGGGTTCCGGCCATTCTCCTGCCTCAGCCTCCTGAGTAGCTGGGACTACAGGCGCCCGCCACCGCGCCCGGCTAATTTTTTGTATTTTTAGTAGAGACGGGGTTTCACTGTGGTCTCGATCTCCTGACCTTGTGATCCGCCCGCCTCGGCCTCCCAAAGTGCTGGGATTACAGGCTTGAGCCACCGCGCCCGGCCGTGTATTGATCTCTTACTGCATACAGGCATACACACCTGGCCGTCCTGTCACCCCACCTTCCTAGTCACTTCCCATCCTCTGATCACCCCCTGCTCCTGGGCTACAATTCTCCACTTTTCCTTGCATTGGTGGAAGGGGAGAAGATTGAATCCAATCTCCCTCCCATACTACAAAGCCCCATGGTAGTAGTCCCCCACCCCCCTCAATAAAGTCAGCCTTACTGTTTTAAGAAGCATCAGAGGCCGGGCGCGGTGGCTCACGCCTGTAATCCCAGCACTTTGGGAGGCTGAGACGGGCAGATCATGAGGTCAGGAGATCGAGACCATCCTGGCTAACACAGTGAAACCCCGTCTCTACTAAAAATACAAAAAAAATTAGCTGGGCGTGGTGGCGGGCGGCTGTAGTCCCAGCTACTCGGGAGGCTGAGGCAGGAGAATGTAGTGAACCTGGGAGGAGGAGCTTGCAGTGAGCCGAGATCGCACCACTGCACTTCAGCCTGGGCGACAGAGCAAGACTCTGTCTCAAAAAAAAAAAAAAAAAAAAAAGAAGCATCAGAAAAATTATTTTCTGGCTGGGAGAGGCATCCCATGCCTATAATCCCAGCACTTTGGGAGGCCGAGGCGGAGGAATCATCACTTGAGGCCAGGAGTTCAAGACCAACCTGGGCAACACAGCAAGACCCCATCTCTACAAAAAATTAAAAAGTTAGGTGTGGTGGTGCGAACCAGTCGTCTCAGCTGCTCGGGAGGCTGAAGCAGAAAGATCGCTCCAGTCTGAGAGGTTGAGGCTGCAGTGAGCCGTGATCACATCACCACACTCCAGCTTGGGCCACAGAGTGAGACCCTGTCTCAAAAAATTAAAAAATGTAGGCCGGACGTGGTGGCTCACACCTGCAATCCCAGCACTTTGGGAGGCCTGAGGCAGGCGGATCAACTGAGGTCAGGAGATCGAGACCAGCCTGGCTAACACAGTGAAACCCCATCTCTACTAAAGAATACAAAAAATTAGCCGGGCGTAGTAGTGAGCGCCTATAGTCCCAGCTACTCGGGAGGCTGAGGGAGGAGAATGGCGTGAACCCAGGAGGTGGAGGTTGCAGTGAGCTGAGATTGTGCCACTGCACCCCAGCCTGGGCGACAGACCAAGACTCCATCTCAAAAAAAAAAAAAATTAAAAAATTAAAAAATGTTGGCCGGGCGTGGTGGTTCACACCTGTAATCCCAGCACTTTGGGAGGCCTGAGGCAGGTGGATCAACTGAGGTCAAGAGTTCAAGATCAGCCTGGCCAACATGGTGAAACCCTGTCTCTACTAAAAATACAAAAATTATCTGGGTGTGGTGGTGCATGCCTATAATCCTAGCTACTCGGGAGGTTGAGGCAGGAGAATCGTTTGAACCCGGGAGGCAGAGGTTACAGTGAACCGAGATGGCACAACTGCACTCCAGCCTGGATGACAGGACAAAACTCCATCTCAAATTTATTTTTTTATTTTTTATTTATTTTATTTATTTTTTTTTTTTTGAGACGGAGTCTCGCTCTATCGCCCAGACTGGAGTGCAGTGGCGTGATCTCGGCTCACTGCAAGCTCCGCCATCCGGGTTCACAACATTCTCCTGCCTCAGCCTCTCAAGTAGCTGGTACTACAAGCGCCCGCCACCACACCCGGCTAATTTTTTGTATTTTTAGTAGAGACGGGGTTTCACCATGTTAGCCAGGATGGTCTCGATCGCCTGACCTCGTGATCCGCCTGCCTTGGCCTCCCAAAGTGCTGGGATTACAGGCGTGAGTCACTGTGCACGGCCTAATTTTTTTTGTATTTTTAGTAGAAACGGGGTTTCACCATGTTGGCCAGGCTGGTCTCGAACTCCTGACCTCGTGATCTGCCCGCCTCGGCCTCCCAAAGTGCTGGGATTACAGGCGCCCGGCCCCATCTCAAATTTAAAAAAAAAAAAAAAAAAATTAAAACATTAAATAAGAGAATGCTTTTTCCCTTTACCAGTAGAAGAGAGGAGCGACAGAATGTCATTCCTCCCCATTACCCCCCTCCCCGCCCCGCCGGCCCCCAGTCAAAGGACTCCAGCCACACGGCAGGTGCTGGATGAATGGTGCCTGGTGTCACGCTGATATCTTGTGGCTGAGCACCCCCCCGCCCCCGGTCACCAGGGCAAGGCTATCTCGTGATTCACTGCTAAGGATCTGAAGCCCACCTTGGCCTTGACCTTGTTGGAAAAGGAGGCTCCCCACAGGGCCCCGGCTTCTAGGGCTGCTGTGCGAGCGGGGGTGGGTGAGTTCGCTTCCTTGACGCCCGGAGAACCAGTCTTAATGTCAGGGTCAGGCCACAGGACACACAGAGTGGGATATTTTTAGGGAGAGAAAAGTGTGGGGTTGCTCATCTGAGCTCTGGCCAGGAGGAGGGAAGGGGGTGGAGGTGCAGAGGAGGGAGGAGGGAGGAAGAAGGGGAGGGGAGGGGAGAGGAGGGGAGGGGAGGAGGGAGTGGAGAGAGGGCAGGGAGGTGGGAGGAGGGAAGAGGCAGCCCCCTGCCCGGCCAGCTCGTGACTAATTTAGGCAAAAGGCAGCCTGAAGCTATTTCCATTCGGCGGCGGGAACAGGTGCCGGCGCCTCCGCCCCACCCCCACGGGCCACCTCCCCCAGGGCGGCCTCCAGGTTGCCGAGACCTATAAAGGCCCCCGGTTTTCTCAATGAAGCCGGGACGCGCTCCGGAGCGCACTGCGTGGTCGCGCCCTGCCCGGGCTGCTTTGGAAGTCGTCCCCGCCGCCCTTCCGCGCCGGCATGAAGCTCATCGTGGGCATCGGAGGGTGAGCGCCGGGGAACCTGGCGGGCGGCCCTGCGGAGCAGAGCCCCCTGTGCGCGCAGAGGGGGAGGCCCGGGAATGAATGGAGGGATGCCCGGCGCCTGAGGTCGCCGACTCCCCGCCTGAGGTCTGAGTGCAGGGAGGATTTTCTGCTCGGGGGGTCTCGGTGTCCCCAGTGGGGAGGCTCAGAAATACTGAGCCCCGTATTTCGTTTTTTAAATGGAAATGATTCCCGCCACCTTCCAATTATACTCAGCATGGAAAAAAAAAAAAAAAAAAAGACCAGGCACGGTGGCTCAGGCCTGGAATCCTAGCACTTTGGGAGGCTGAGGTGGGTGGATCACCTGAGGTCAGGAATTTGAGAACAGCCTGGCCAACATGGTGAAACCCCATCTCTACTACAAATACAAAACTTAGCCGGGCACGGTGGTGCATGCCTGTAATCCCAGTTACTGGGGAGGCTGAGGTGAGAGAATTGCTTGAATCCGGGAGATGGAGGTTGCAGTGAGGCGAGATAATGCCACTTCGCTCCAGCCTGGGCGACAGAGTGAGACTGCGTCTCAAAAAAAATCGGTAGGAATAGAAAATCAACTAAAGCTCCGGTGAACCCTGCTCCGGCCTCGGGGCTGTCCTGGCTAAATCGGGGACTGACACGCAGCCAGGTGGGGCGGGGTCCTCAAAGCGTCATTCCACATGACTGTGCCTTTGGAGCCTCTCTCAGGTGACCTCAGGCTAGAGGAGATTAAAACGCTCTGTAACCTGCAGGGCTGGTTTTGTGGTGCTCATACCCCCGCCTTGGAAGGGACTGGAGCTTGGTCTGATGCTGGCCGGCCTCCCTCTTGAATTTCCTATTTTTTGCTTTTGGAGTGGTTTTTTTTTTTTTTTTGGTGGGGGGGTGGTTGTTGCTGCTGTTGTTTGAGACAGAGTCTCGCTCTGTTCGCCCAGGCTGGAGTGCAGTGGCGTGATCTCGGCTCACTGCAACCTCCGCCTCCCGGGTTCAAGCGATTCTCCTGCCTCAGCCTCCCGAGTAGCTGGGATTACAGGCGTTCACCACACACCTGTCTAAATTTTGTGTTTTTAGTAGAGATGGGGTTTCACCATGTTGGCCAGGCTGGTCTCAAACTCCTGACCTCAAGTGATCCAACCCTCTTGGCCTCCCAAAGTGCTGGGATTACAGGCATGAGCCACTGTGCCCAGCCCCTAATATTTTTCTTTTTTTTTTTTTTTGAGACGGAGTCTCGCTCTGTCGCCCAGGCTAGAGTGCAGTGGCCGGATCTCAGCTCACTGCAAGCTCCGCCTCCCAGGTTTATGCCATTCTCCTGCCTCAGCCTCCCGAGTAGCTGGGACTACAGGCGCCCGCCACCTCGCCCGGCTAGTTTTTTGTATTTTTTAGTAGAGATGGGGTTTCACCGTGCTAGCCAGGATGGTCTCGATCTCCTGACCTCGTGATCCGCCCGTCTCGGCCTCCCAAAGTGCTGGGATTACAGGCGTGAGCCACCGCGCCCGGCCCCCTAATATTTTTCAAATAAGAGGCCTTGAATTTTCATTTTGCACTCAGCAAAATTAAATGCAAATGTCACAGCCCACCCGGGGCACAAGTTAACTTGGATTCATGTGAAGCACTTTCTTTTTATTAATTTTTATTTAAAAAATTATTAATACCTCGAGACCATCCTGGCTAACGCGGTGAAACCCCGTCTCTTCTAAAAATACAAAAAATTAGCCGGGCGTGGTGGGGGGCGCCTGTAGTCCCAGCTACTCGGGTGGCTGAGGCAGGAGAATGGCGTGAACCCGGGAGGCGGAGCTTGCAGTGAGCTGAGATCTGGCCACTGCACTCCAGCCTGGGCGACAGAGTGAGACTCCGTCTCAAAAAAAAAAAAAAAAAATTATTAATACCTGGGGGCTTACATTTTAAAAATTGGTTTTTAAATTTTATAATAGAGATGGGAGTCTCACTATGTTACCCAGGCTGGTCTGAAACTCCTGGGATCAAGTAATCCTCCAGCCTCAGCCTCCTGTACAACTGGGACTACAGGTGAACACCACTATGCCTAACTAATTTTTTAATTTTTTGTAGAGACAGGGTCTTGCTATGTTGCCCAGGCTGGTTTCAAACTCCTGGGCTCAAGCAATCATCCTGCCTCAGCCTCCCGAAGTTCTAGGATTACAGGCAGGAGTCACCACACCTGACCAACATCAGGCATTTTTCTTTTTCTTTTCCTTTTTTTTTTTTTTTTTGAGACAAAATCTTGCTCTGTCACCCAGGTTGGAGTAGAGTGGCACAGTATCAGCTCACTGCAACCTCCGACTCCCAAGTTCAAGTGATTCTCCTGCCTCAGCCTCCCTAGTAGCTTGGATTACAGGTGCCCACCACCACACCCAGCTAATTTTTGTATTTTTACCAAAGACGGGGCTTCACCAGGTTGGCCAGGCTGATCTCGAACTCCTGACGTCAGGTAATCTGCCTGCCTCGGCCTCCCAAAGTGCTGAGATTACAGGCATGACCCACCGCACCTTCCTAAAATTGTTTATGTTATTTGTTTATTTATTTAAAGACAGGGTTTCACTCTCACCCAGGCTGGACTACAGTGGGGTGATCACAGCTCACTGCAGCCTCGAACTCCCAGGCTCAGGCGATCCTCCCATCTTAACCTCTGGAGTAGCTAGGACTATAGGCATGCACCACCACAACTGGCTAGTTTTTAATTTTTTGTAAAGATGGGGTCTTACTATGTTGCCCAGCCTAGTCCTGAGCTCAAGCGATCCTCCTGCCTTGGCCTCCCAAAGTGCTGGCATTAGAGGCGTAAGCCACTGTGCTGTTTTATTTTTTTTTTAAGCCCTGCTGAGACAAAATCAGGCATGGACCTCAGTTTCCTTATCTGTAAAGATAGGTGGGCTGGGCCCAGTGGTTCACACCTGTAATCTCAGCACTTTGGGAGGCCAAGGCGGGTGGATCATCTGAGGTTAGGAGTTCGAGACCAGGCTGGCCGACATGGCAAAACCCCATCTCTACTAAAAACACAAAAATTAGCTGGGTGTGGTGGCGGATGCCTGCAATCCCAGCCACTTGGGAGGCTGAAGCAGGAGACTCTCTTGAACCCAGGAGGCAGAAGTTGCAGTGAGCTGAGATCGCATCATTGCACTCCAGCCTGGATAACACAGTGAGACGCTGACTCAAAAAAAAAAAAAATAGGTGAATGGTCCCACCTCCTGTGTTTTGGTAAGGATGACATGAGCCCACACATCAGAGGAGGACATAGAATATTCTGGGTGCACACCACGTCTGTGTACATTAGCGTTTGTGTGTTTGTGCTTTCTGCCTCTTTTCTTTGCCCAGAAAGCCTCCGTGAACACAAATGTTCTGTCTTCACTACAGTTTTACAGTTTTGTGTTTTATATTTAAGTCTAATCCTAGGACTGGGTGTGGTGGCTCACACCTATAATCCCAGCACTTTGGGAGGCAGAGGTGGGAGGATCACTTGAGCCCAGGAGTTTGAGACCAGCCTGGGCAACATGGCGAGACCCCATCTCCACAAAGAATAAAAAATTCCCCAGGTGTGGTGGCAGGCGCCTGTAGTCCCAGCTACTAGGGAGGCTGAGATGGGAGGATCACCTGAGCCCAGGAGTTCAAGGCTGCAGTGAGCTACAATGGTGCCACTGCACTCCAGCCTGGACAACAGAGTGAAACTCTGTCTCTAAAAAAAAAATAGAAAAAGAAAAAAAAGAAAAATTGCCAGGCATGGTGGCTCATGCCTATAATCCCAGCACTTTGGGAGGCTGAGGATGCCGGATCTCCTGAGGTCGGGAGTTCGAGACCAGCCTGGCCAACATAGTGAAACCCCATCTTGCCGGGTGCGGTGGCTCACACCTGTAATTCCAACACTTTGGGAGGCCAAGGCGGGCAGATCACCTGAGGTTAGGAGTTCGAGACTAGCCTGGCCAACATGACAAAACCCCGTCTCTACTAAAAACACAAAAATTAGCTGGGTGTGGTGGTACACGCCTGTAATCCCAGCTACTTGGGAGGCTGAGGCAAAATAATTGCTTGAACCTAGGAGACAGAGGTTGCAGTGAGCCGAGATCATACCACTGTACTCCGGCCTTGGCAACAGAGTAAGACTCCGTCTCAGGGAAAAAAAAAAGAAAGAAAGAAACCCCGTCTCTGCTAAAAATACAAAAATTAGCCGGGTGTGGCAACGTGCACCTGCAGTCCCAGCTACTTGGGAGGCTGAGGCAAGAGAATCGCTTGAACCTGGGAGGCGGAGGTTGCAATGAGCTGAGATCACACCACTGTACTCCGGCCTGGGCAACAGAGCGAGACATGGTCTCAAAAAAAAAAAAAAGATAAAGAGAAATCCTGGGAGCTCATTTGCAGGAAGACCCTGAGACTTGGACAGGCCCCGGGGAGCCCAGGCTATACCTCAGGCCCCTTTCTGAGCACCCTGACCTTCTAGGGGGTGCCCAGGCAGTCTCACGCACACGATCTCTCCCCAGCATGACCAACGGCGGCAAGACCACGCTGACCAACAGCCTGCTCAGAGCCCTGCCCAACTGCTGCGTGATCCACCAGGATGACTTCTTCAAGGTGCCCGCCCTCGCCCAGGGAGGTGGAGCCGGGAGGGGACACAGGGCGGGCAGCCAGGCCCCGGCCAGCCCCGCCCTCCGCTGCCCAGTGCCCATGTGGGCTGGGCACCGGCTCTGCTCCCTGCCTGACCCCTCCCGGGGTCTCTGGGATAAACTGGGCCAGGAGAGCTAGGGATGGGTGTCGTGTTCCCATTTCCTGAGCACCTGTTTCGTACCCAGCCCATTCCCACTGGACATCCCTACAGTGGGGACCCCGATTAGACGGACGGGAAAATCACCATTCCTCAACAGGACCAGCCGGCTGTGGCTTTCTGGGCTAACACCCTTTATCCCTCCCCACTTCCCCTTTCCCATCTGCAAAATGGACTCTGAGCCCAGCTCGCTGCGTGGGTGGGGGTGAGGGCTAATGAGGTGATTGATGGTCTGGGGAGAATCTGAGGGTCAGCCAGAGCCCCCACCCCTCAGGGACCTCGGACCCTGTCAGCAGCAGCTCCAGCGAGGGACCCCGTAAGACTCCATCACCCAGGGCAGGGGTTAGCCAGGACTGGGCACTGGGCCTGAGATTCAGGCTCCTCTGTTTCAGCCCCAAGACCAAATAGCAGTTGGGGAAGACGGCTTCAAACAGTGGGACGGTAAGGACAATGGCAGCCCCTGCATCACCTCCAAGCCCCACTGTCTCCCGGGGTCCGCCCTCCCGCAATGCCTGCTCCCGTCCACTGTCCCCCGGGGTCCGCCCTCCCGCAATGCCTGCTCCCGTCCACTGTCCCCCGGGGTCCGCCCTCCCGCAATGCCTGCTCCGGTCCACTGTCCCCCGGGGTCCGCCCTCCCGCAATGCCTGCTCCCGTCCACTGTCCCCCGGGGTCCGCCCTCCCGCAATGCCTGCTCCTGTCCACTGTCCCCTGGGGTCCGCCCTCCCGCAATGCCTGCTCCCCCTCCATTGTCCCCCGGGGTCCGCCCTCCTGCAATGCCAGCTCCCCTGTCCCCAGTGCTGGAGTCCCTGGACATGGAGGCCATGCTGGACACCGTGCAGGCCTGGCTGAGCAGCCCACAGAAGTTCGCCCGTGCCCACGGAGTCAGCGTCCAGCCAGAGGCCTCGGACACCCACATCCTCCTCCTGGAAGGCTTCCTGCTCTACAGCTACAAGTGAGCGTCTGCAGGCTCTGGCCCCAGGCATGGCCCTCCTTGGGCGGGTATAGCCATCTCTTGTTTGTTTGTTTGAAACAGAGTTTTGCTCTTGTTGCCCAGGCTGGAGTGCAGTGGTGAGATCTTGGCTCACTGCAACCTCCACCTCCCAGTCCAAGCAATTTTCCTGCCTCAGCCTCCCAAGTATCTGGGATTACAGGCCTGCGCCACCACACCTGGCTAATTTTTGTATTTTTAGTAGAGATGGGGTTTCACCCTGTTGGACCAGGCTGTTCTCAAACTCCTGACCTCAAGCCATCCACCCGCCCCGGCCTCCAAAAGTACCGGGATTACAGGCGTGAGCCACCACGCCTGGCTCACATCTCGATTTTAATAGGCAGGAGACCCAGGAGCAGAGCCACCATGAGAAGTCAGGAGTTGGGGGCACAGCTGGGATCAACCCAAGCCTGGAGCCTGGCGTGGTGGCTCACGCCTGTAATGCCAGCACTTTGGGAGGCCAAGGTGGATCGATCACCTGAGGTCAGGAGTTCTAGACCAGCCTGGTCAACATGGTGAAACCCCGTCTCTACTACAAATACAAAAAATTAGCTGGGCGTGGTGGCGGGCACCTGTAATCCCAGCTACCTAGGAGGCTGAGGCAAGAGAATCGCTTGAACCTGGGAGGTGGAGGTTGCAGTGAGCTGAGACAGCGCCACTGCACTCCAGCCTGGGCGACAGAGAGAGACTCCGTCTCAAAAACAAAGTTAAATTAAAAAACTCAAGTCTGCGGTAAACAGCCACCCTTCTTGGGGAAACTGAGTCTTTCTTCTGGAACCTCAGCCTTCTCGGGCAGACCAGTAACCTAGGCTGCGCCCTCCAGCCTCACTGTGTGGCCCTGAGCAAGACATTCTGTCTCTGTGTGCCCGTCCAAGTTGGAGAAGAGGCATGATTCAATTTTGTGGGGGGCAGCTGCAGGGATGTTGGTCAATTCAGCTTCCCTCCCTGACCCCTAAACTCACTGGCCCAGACCACCCCTTGCCCTCGCCACCCTCTGAGAGCCAAGGCTAGGGGGCTGGATATTTTGACCGCAGTTGAAGGAAAGCTCACAGGTGCTGACCGTGTCTCCCCCGCCCCTCCCAGGCCCCTGGTGGACTTGTACAGCCGCCGGTACTTCCTGACCGTCCCGTATGAAGAGTGCAAGTGGAGGAGAAGGTGCACTTGGTGTCTGGGGTGTGGTGGGCTCCCGAGGGCCCTGTCTTGAATTCCCAGGTGGGACCAGCAGTAACTTAGAAAATGCCACTAGGGGCCAGGCGCGGTAGCTCCAGGCTGTAATCTCAGCACTTCCGGAGGCCGAGGCTGGCGGATCACCTGAGGTCAGGGGTTCGAGACCAGCCTGGCCAACATGGTGAAACCCTATCTCTACTAAAAATACAAAAATTAGCTGGGCGTGGTAGCACACACCTGTAATCCCAGCTACTTGGGAGACTTGGGAGGCTGAGGCAGGAGAATCGCTTGAACCTGGGAGGCAGAGCTGAGATTGGGTCACTGCACTTCAGCCTGGGTAGCAGAGGGAGACTCTGTCTCAAAAAAAAAAAAGGGGGGCGGCCAGGCACGATGGCTCACGCCTGTAATCCCAGCACTTTGGGAGGCCGAGGTGGGCGGATCACCTGAAGTCAGGAGTTCGAGACCAGCCTGGCCAACATAGTGAAACCCCGTCTCTACTAAAAATTTAAAAATTAGCCCGGCATATTGGCGGGTGCCTGTAATCCCACCTACTCGGGAGGCTGAGGCAAGAGAATGGCTTGAACCCACGAGGCGGAGGTTGCAGTGAGCCAAGATCGGGCTACTGCACTCCAGCCTGGGCAACAGAATGAGACTCTGTCTCAAAAAAAACAAAAAAGAAGAAAACACCACTGGACACAGGCCACATCCCAAAGCCACAGGCACCGGGCACTTAGCTGGCTAGAGCTCTGTGCCAGGCGCCCAGAGCCCGAGGCCTGAATAGCACGGCCCACCCCAACCCTGTCCAGAGCATTTCCTGGGCCTGTAGGGGGAACATGCTGGAGGTTGGAGCCTGCAGCCCAGGACTTCTGACCGAGGGTCCCCTTGCTCAGAGGTTCTGTCCCTGACTGTGACAGCTTTCAGGTCCCCCCCACCCCGGGGATATATTCTTGGCATCACCCTTCTGTGCTCTAAGCCATCCTTGCCTTCTCCCTCTGCAGTACCCGCAACTACACCGTCCCTGATCCCCCCGGCCTCTTCGACGGCCACGTGTGGCCCATGTACCAGAAGTATAGGCAGGAGATGGAGGCCAACGGTGTGGAAGTGGGTAAGCCCCTGAGCATGACCAGGCCTTGCCCTGGGGAGGACCCTGAGCCCAGTCCCTCTCCATCTTTTTTTTTTCCAAGACAGGGTCTCGCTCCGTCACCCAGGCTGGAGTGCAGTGGCGCGATCTTGGCTCACTGCAACCTTGCCTCCCGGGTTCAAGCCATTCTCCTGCCTCAGCCTCCCACATAGCTGGGATTACAGGTGTGCGCCACCACGCCCAGCTAATTTTTGTATTTTTAGTAGACATGGGGTTTCGCCGTTTTGGCCAGGCTGGTCTTGAACCCCTGACCTTGTGATCTGCCTGCCTTGGCCTCCCAAAGTGCTAGGATTACAGGTGTAAGCCGCCGCGCCCGGTCCCTTCTTGCTGTTGGTCCAGGAAACCGACTCCAGCAGCCCGACTCTGCAGGTCTCCTTGCTCCCGACCCAACTGTCCACTCCTCCTCCTGTGCTCTGGCCCCCTTCCTCCTGGCGGCCCTGACCGCGGCCTTTCTGATTTCAGTCTACCTAGACGGCACGAAGTCCCGAGAGGAGCTCTTCCGTGAAGTCCTGGAAGATATTCAGAACTCGCTGCTGAACCGCTCCCAGGAATCAGCCCCCTCCTCGGCTTGCCCAGCCAGGCCACAGGGACCCGGACGCGGATGCGGCCACAGAACAGCCAGGCCTGCGGCGTCCCAGCCGGACATTGTGTGACTGTTTCCCTAAGCGGGAGGTCTGTACGTTGGAGAATGGAGGCCCCACTCCCAGTTGGGTGTCCCAGAGCTCAGGGACTGAGCCCCAAGGTGCCTCTGTAACCTCGCTGCAGCTTAAATATTAAACTGGGTCCTGTTTTTCTAACTGTTGGTGTCTACTGTGTTCTGTTTAAGATCCTGTCAGGCCAGGTGCGGTGATTCATGCCTGTAATCCCAGCACTTTGGGTGGCCGAAGGGGGCAGATTACCTGAGGTCAGGAGTTCGAGACCAGCCTGGCCAAAAGGGCGAAACCCTGTCACTACTGAAAATATAAAAATCAGCCAGGCATAGTGGCGCATGCCTGTAATCCCAGCTACTTGGGAGGCCAAGGCAGGAGAATCGCTTGAACCCAGGAGACAGAGCTTGCAGTGAGCCAAAATTGCACAACTGCACTGCAGCCTGGGTAACAGAGCGAGAGCTGTCTCAGAAAAAAAATTAAAAATTAGCTGGACATGGTGGTACACCTGTGTAGCCCCAGCTACACAGGAGGCTGAGACAGGAGGACTGCTTCAGCCCAAGAGGTTGAGGCTGCAGTGAGCTATGATCGGGCCACTGCACTCCAGCCTAGGTGACAAAGCGAGACCCTGTCTCAAAAAAAATTTTTTTCTCAATGTCTATAAATAAAGTTTTATTGGCACCTGGCCCCTGCCATTTGCATGTGTCAGCCCTGTGGCTGCTTTAGTACTACAATAGCACGTTGAGTCACCCGGACAGAGGAGGTCTGTCTGCAAAGCCTGCGAAGCCAAAAATATTTACTATCTGCCCCTCTGTGCAAAACGTGTGCTGAACAGTGTGGTGTACGGCAGGTCGAGTCCAGGGCCACAGGGAAGGTCTGAGGTCTGTGTGCTGGAGGGGAGGCAGGAGTGGACATGGAATGAGAGGATGACGTGGAAGAGGTGGCTTGCCAAGGCTTGTCCTTCACCATAAGCACGGAGTGTGGTAAGGATGATCTGCCAGTCACTGCGCCCAAAATAGTCCAGGACAGGACAGAGATGTAAGAGAGAAAGGTGGCTCCAGGACAGCAGAAGCCCTGCCTGGCAGCCCAGACACCTTGGGCATTATTGTTTAAAAAAAAGAAAGGTTCATGCCTGTAATCCCAGCACTCTGGGAGGTTGAGGTGGGAGGATCAATTGAGCCCTGGAGTTCCAGACCAGCCTGGGCAACATAGTGAGACCCCCGTCTCTACAAAAAATGATAAAATATTAGCCGGGCGTGGTAGCTCATGCCCGTAATCCCAGCACTTTGGGAGGCCGAGGCAGGTGGATTGCTTGAGCCCAGGAGTTTGAAACCAGCCTGGGCAACATACTGAGACCCCGTTTCTGTTTTTGTTTTTATTTATTTATTTATTTTTGAGACGGAGTCTCGCTCTGTCGCCCAGGCTAGAGTGAAGTGCCACGATCTCGGCTCACTGCAAGCTCCACTTCCCAGGTTCAAGCGATTCTCCTGCCTCAGCCTCCCAAGCAGCTGAGATCATAGGCATGCACCACCATGCCCAGCTAATTTTTTTATTTTTAGTAAAGACGGGATTTCGCCATGTTGACCAGGCTGGTCTCGAACTCCTGATTTTAGGTGATTCACCCGCCTAGGCCTCCCAAAGTGCTGGGATTACAGGCATGAGCCACCATGCCCAGCTGTGAGACCCTGTTTCTGCAAAAAATTAGCCAGGCATGATGGCACACGTCTGTAGTACCAGATACTTGGGAGGCTGAGGTGTGAGGATCCCTTGAGCCCAGGAATTCGATGCTGCAATGAGTTACGATTGCATGAGTGCACTCCAGGCTGGGCAACAGGGCAAGACCCTATCTCGAAAAACAAAAAAACAAAAAACAACAACAAAAAAACCCAACAACAACAACAACAAAAAAAAAAAAAAAACAAGAAGGGGAACAGCAGCCATAGGGTAACCAAGGTAACCAACTGAAAAACGGAAGATGATAAGGGTTGGCGAGGATGTGGAGAGAGCAAAACCCTTGTGCTCTGCAGTGGGAAATGGAACACGGTGAGCATGGGGAGAAACAGTCTGGCCATTTCTCAGAATTAAACATGGAATTATAGGCGGGGCCCGGTGACTCATGCCTGTAATCCCAGCACTTTGGGAGGCCGAGGCAGGTGAATCACCTGAGGTCAGGAGTTCGAGGCCAGCCTGGCCAACATGGAGAAACTCCATCTTTACTAAAAACACAAAATTAGCCAGGCGTAGTGGCACATGCCTGTCATCCCAGCTACTTGGGAGGCTGAGGCAGGAGAATCGCTTGAACCCGGCAGGCGGAGGTTGTGGTGAGCGGAGATTGCGCCACTGCCCTCCAGCCTGGGCAACAAGAGTGAAACTCCACCTCAAAAAAAAAAAAAAAAGGCTGGGCGCGGTGGCTCAAGCCTGTAATCCCAGCACTTTGGGAGGCTGAGACGGGTGGATCATGAGGTCAGGAGATTCAGACCATCCTGGCTAACACGGTGAAACCCCGTCTCTACTAAAAAATACAAAAAAAATTAGCCGGGCGCGGTGGCGGCGCCTGTAGTCCCAGCCACTCGGGAGGCTGAGGCAGGAGAATGGCGTAAACCCGGGAGGCGGAGCTTGCAGTGAGCTGAGATCCGGCCACTGCACTCCAGCCTGGGTGACAGAGCGAGACTCCGTCTCAAAAAAAAAAAAAAAAAACAAAACCTGGAATTACCGTAGGGACCAGCAATCCTGCTCCTGGGCAAGGCCCCAAGGAACTCACAGCAGGGACCCAAAGAGGTCCTTGCACAGCCACGTTCATGGGAGCATGACTCACAGCAGCCAAAATGCAGAGGCAACTCAAGTGTCCATGGACCGGCCTGGCCAACATGGCGAAACCCCATCTCTACTAAAAATATAAAAATTAGGCCGGGCGCGGTGGCTCAAGCCTGTAATCCCAGCACTTTGGGAGGCCGAGACGGGCGGATCACAAGGTCAGGAGATCGAGACTATCCTGGCTAACACGGTGAAACCCCATCTCTACTAAAAATACAAAAAACTAGCCAGGCGAGGTGGCGAGCGCCTGTAGTCCCAGCTACTTGGGAGGTTGAGGCGGGAGAATGGCGTGAACCCAGGAGGCAGAGCTTGCAGTGAGCTGAGATCACACCACTGCACTCCAGCCTGGGTGACAGAGCGAGACTCCGTCTCAAAAAAAAAAAAAAAAAAAAAAAATTAGCCGGGCATGGTGGTGGCACGCCTATAGTCCCAGCTACTCTAGAGGCTGAAGCAGGAGAATTGCTTGAACCCGGGAAGTAAAGGTTGCAGTGACCTGAGATCGTGCCATTGCACTCCAGCCTGGGCAACAGAGCAAGACTCCATCTCAAAACAAGAGAGAGAGAGAGAGAGAGAGAAAGAGGGAAAGAGAGAGAGAAAAGAGAGACAGAGAGAAAGCAAACAAGCAAGGAGGCAGGCTGGGCGTAGTCGCTCACACCTGTGCATCCCAGAACTTTGGGAGGCTGAGACAGGAGGGACCAAGGAGTTTGAGGTCAGCCTGGACAACATAGCAAGACCCTGTCTCTACTTTAAAAAAAAAAAATTGGGGGGCCAGAGCAGTGGCTCATGCCTATAATCCCAGCACTTCGAGAAGCCAAGGCAGGAGGATCGCTTGAGCCCAGGAGTTTGAGACCAGACTAAGCAACATAGTGAGACCCTGTTTCTTTTTTTAATTTAAAATTTTATTCTTGGCCGGGCACAGCAGCTCATGCCTGTAATCTCAGCACTTTGGGAGACTGAGGCGGCCAGATCGCTTGAGGTCAGGAGTTTGAGATCAGCCTGGCCAACATGGGGAAACCCCATCTCTGCTAAAAATACAAAAATTAGCCGGGTGTGGTGGGGGCACCTGTAATTCCAGCTACTTGGGAGGCTGAGGCAGGAGAATCGCTTGAACCTGGGAGGCAGAAGTTGCAGTGAGCCGAGATCGCACCACTGCACTCCAGCCTGGGTGACAGAGTGAGATTCCATCTCACACACACACACAAAAAATTAAATTTAAAAAGTAAAATAAAATGAAATATTTTATGGCCGGGCATGGTGGCTCACGCCTGTAATCCCAGCACTTTGGGGGGCCGAGGCAGGCAGATCACGAGGTCAGGAGTTTGAGACCAACCTGGCCAACATGGTGAAATCCCGTCTCCACTAAAAATACAAAAATTAACCGGGCATGGTGGCACACGCCTGTAATCCTAGCTACTTGGGAGGCTGAAGCAGGAGACTAGCTTGAACCAGGGAGGCAGAGGTTGCTGTGAGTTGAGATCACGCCACTGCACTCCAGCCTGGGTGACAGAGCAAGACTCTGTCTCGGGGGGAAAAAAAAAAGTAATAATTAAGATGGCAAATTTTGCTATGACAAATTTTGCTCTGTGTGTTTTGCTAAAAGTTAAAAAAATAGGAACAGGAGGCCGGGCGCAGTGGCTCATGCCTGTAATCCCAGCACTTTGGGAGGCTGAGGCGGGCAGATCACGAGGTCAGGAGATCAAGACCATCCTGGCTAACACGGTGAAACCCGTCTCTACTAAAAATACAAAGAATTAGCCGGGCGTGGTGGCGGCGCCTGTGGTCCCAGCTACTTGGGAGGCTGAGGCAGGAGAATGGCGTGAACCCGGGAGGCGGAGCTTGCAGTGAGCCGGATCGTGCCACTGCACTCCAGCCTGGGTGACAGAGGAGACTCCATCTCAAAAAAAAAACAAAAACAATAGGAACAGGAGCACTAGGGTAGCTAGCTCATGCCAGTTTGCCCAGAACTTTCCCGGTGTTAGCACTCAAAGTTCTGTGTTCCTGGGAGAAATAGGAGGATTAGTCACTCTTATGGGGGCCAACCAGCTCAGTCAGATCATTCCATGACCCCATTCCTATAGGGCTCAGAGAGGGAAAGAAACTTGCCCAAGGTCACTCAGCAGAGCTGAATTTTTTTTTTTTTTTTTTTTTGAGACGGAGTCTCGCTCCTCAGGAATCCTTGTTCCACCAGAGGAGACACCTCCTGCTCCTGTGTGGGACCCCCCTCCACCACCTCCAACTTCCTGGAATCCCCTCTGGGTCCCACCAATCCTCCAGGGCTTTCTGGTCCCCTCAGCAGAGGCCCCAGCCCCCAGCAACCACCCCGTTGGCTGGATCCTTCTAAAGTCCCTCATTCTCCTCCTGCACTCACGATGGGGCCACAGACACCCCCACACACAAGTTTGTGTATTTACTTTCTTTCTTTCTTTCTTTTGAGACAGAGTCTTGCTCTGTTGTCCAAGCTGGAGTACAGTGGCACAATCTCGGCTCCCTGCCTGTAACCTCTGCCTCCCGGGTTCAAGTGATTCTCCTGCCTCAGCCTCCCGAGTAGCCGGGATCACAGGCGTGCACCACCACGTCCGGCTAATTTTTGTATTTTTTAGTAGAGATGGGGGTTTCACCATGCTGGCCAGGCTGGTCTCAAACTCCTGATCTCAGGTGATCCTGCCTCGGCCTCCCAAAGTGTTAGGATTATAGGCGTGAGCCACCGCGGCTGGCCTGTATTTACTTTACAAGTCCCACTTATTTTATTTATTTATTTATTTATGTTTATTTTTTTGAGATGGAGTCTCACTCTGTCGCCCAGACTGGAGTGCCGTGGCAGGATCTCGGCTCACTGCAATCTCTGCCTCCCGGGTTCACGCCATTCTCCTGCCTCAGCCTCCCGAGTAGCTGGGACTACAGGTGCCCGCCACCACGCCGGGCTAATTTTTTGTATTTTTAGTGGAGACAGGGTTTCACCCTGTTGGCCATGATGGTCTCGATCTCCTGACTTCATTATGCGCCCGCCTCGGCCTCCCAAAGTGCTGGGATTACAGGCTTGAGCCACCGCGCCTGGCCTGTTTTATTGATTTTTTTTTTTTTTTTTTTTTTTTTGAGACAGAGTCTCGCTCTGTCGCCCAGCCCAGGCTGGAGTGCAGTGGCGCGATCTCGGCTCACTGCAAGCTCCGCCTCCCGGGTTCACGCCATTCTCCTGCCTCAGCCTCCCGAGTAGCTGGGACTACAGGCGCCCACAACCGCGCCCGGCTAATTTTTTGTATTTTTAGTAGAGACGGGGTTTCACCGTGGTCTCGATCTCCTGACCTTGTGATCCGCCCGCCTCGGCCTCCCAAAGTGCTGGGATTACAGGCGTGAGCCACGGCGCCCGGCATTGATTTTTAACTAAATTCCTCTGAAGAGGAAACTTTCTGACATGATATGAGGAAAACTGGATTTTCTGACACATGTTAAAATAAACACAGAGGAGCTCAGTGGCTCATGCCTGGAATCCCAACAGTTTGGGAGGTCGAGGCTGGAAGATCACTTGAGCCCAGGAGTTCAAGACCAGCCTGGGCAACATAGCAAGACCCTGTCTCTACAAAAAATATTAAAAATCAGCTGGGCTTGGGGGTGCACGCCTGTGGTCCCAGCTACTAGGGAAGCTGAGGTGTGAGGATTTCTTGAGCACAGGAGGTGGAGGCTTCAGTGAGCTATGATCACGCCACTGCACTCCCGCCTGGGTGACAGAGCAAGACCCTGTCTCAAAAACAGTGCAAAAAGCCACAGAACTTGTACCACCTAAAATCATCCTTGCCTTCACCTTCCTGAAATGCTCCCGGCCAAGAGCAATCTCAGGCCAGTGGTTCTCACCCGGGGGTGATTCTGCACCCCCCAACCAGGGGACACTGGATGGTGTCTGGAGACATTTGTGGTCCTCACGTCTTGGGAAGGTGTGAGTGGAGGCCAAGGATGCTGCTCAACCCCTGCAGTGCCCAGGACGGCCCCACCCAGAGAACAGTCCAACCCCAAATATACACAATGCCCCAGGGAAGAAAACTATTCTAAGAGCAGAGAATGGACTCCAATCCTATCCTGGGCCGGGCGCGGTGGCTCACACCTGTCAACCTAGCACTTTGGGAGGCCGAGGCGGGCAGATCACTTGAGGTCAGGAGTTCGAGACCAGCCTGGCCAACATGGTGAAACCCTGTCTCTACTAAAAATACAAAAATTAGCTGGGCGTGGTGGTGGGTGTCTGTAATCCCATGTACTCAGGAGGCTGAGCAGGAGAATCACTTGAACCTGGGAGGAAGAGGTTGTGGTGAGCCGAGATCGCACCGCTGCATTCCAGCCTGGGCGACACAGCCAGACACTGCCTCAAAAAAAAAAAAAAAAAAAAAAAAAATCCTGCCCCGCTCCCTTAAGGTACCCATCGTGGGCCCAGGAAGGGACTGAGAGTCCAGGGCGGGCACCAGCCCTCACACACAGGCCCCCATGCTGTCCCGTGGCTGACACTTCTCTGGGCCAAGTCATTTCTGGGGTGTGAGGAACTTGGCTGAGGGAAGCCTAGCTCTGGTGAAAGTCCCCTGCCTGGGGGCCTTCCTCCTTGACCCCTGCAGGACCCCGGGTGACAGGCAGCGCACGGAGTCTGCGGAGGGCAGAGGACCTCATTGGAAGCTGGCCTTCTGAGCTCCCATGTGAGGGTGGGAGTCTCAGGCCCACACTGGGGAACTTGGTTCAGGGCTTCTGAGGGCTCTCCCTGTGAGGGGCTGGGGAGGGGTGTCTCAGGGTCCCCAGGGTCTGGGGCAGACAGGCAGGAGCCCGCTGTGCCCCTGACTCAGTGGCTTCTCCAGCTGGGAAGGCAATCTTTAGGGGGTTTTTTTTGAGGCAGGGTCTCACTCTGTCACCCAGGCTGGAGTGCAGTGGCACCATCGTGGCTCACGGCAACCTCAACCTCTTGAGCTCAAGCGATCCTCCCGCTTCAGCCTCCCAAGTAGCTGGGACTACAGGGCGTACCACGGCGCCCAGCTAGTTTTTTTATTTTATGTAGAGACGGGATCTACGTTTCCAAGGCTGGTCTCCTGGGCTCAAGGGAGACTCCCACCTCAGCCTCTCAAAGTGCTGGGATTACAGGTATGAACCACCTGGGTCATTAGGAAGCCAGTCTGCAGCCCCCTCCCTGTCTGGGAGGCGCTGAAGGGTGTGTGCGCAGACAGATGGACAGTCCCTTCCATGGAGAACCGGAATGCGCTGCCCTGCCCTGCCCGCTCCCCTGGGACCGCCCAGTCCTCGGACTCTGCCCTCGGGCCCTTCCCCAGAAGTCCTGCCCGCCATGGGAAGAGAGAGGCTGAGACCCACCCCGATGGAAGCAGAGAGGCCCTGGAAGGTGGGGGAATGTGCCTTTGGTGCCGGCCTCCCCCCAACTCTATTTCAGGCACCCCCACCCCACTCCCAGCATCTGCCACTCACATCAGGTAGCAGTCAGCCGGCCTCTTAATCAGCAGTTACTCTGTTGGCACCGCCCCTGCCCCCCACCCCAGGGCCCTACCGGAGCCAAAGCTGTCAATTCCAAGGCCACCGAGCTTGGGCGCCCCGGACTCCCCGCTACCAGAGCCTTAAGGGGGTGTCCTTGGGGCCAGCTGGGGGCCCAGCCAGGGCCTGGGGGAGAAGCAGGCTGAAGGGCCCAGGCAGGATCCACCCTGCACATTCTGGGGGAGCTGCGGGCTCCCGAGAATTGGCCTTGTCTCCTCTCTGCCCCCATTAAGCTTCTGCAGCATTCAAGGAGGTGGAGAAAGCGCTGAGCTTCAGGGAGGACCACGGCCCAGCCCCCTCCAAGGTAGGGGAGGGGGTGACAAGGTGGGGGTCCGGCCGGCTCTCCAAGCAGGGAGCCCGTGAGGTGCAGTCAGTCCAAACAGGGCTCATTGAAGACACGGCCTGTAAGTTCTCCCCTAAAGGGTCCCTGAAACTGTGAAACCCCAGAGAGGGGCAGGAGACCCCGGAATGGCCAGGGGCGGGGGTAGGGACGGGGCTGGAAGGAGGGAGCCCCCACCTCCGTCCTCACCATTCGCCTTCCCCACTGAGGGAGCCATGGCCGTGGCCACATCATCGCAAGACACACATGCATTGTTGGGGTCGCCCGGCCTGCGGCGGGATCCCCGGCTCCGTCCCCTCTTAGATAAGGAGAAGCAGTGAGCAGGCCCAGCCTCCAAACAGCTCAGCCACTGCCACCGCTGCCTCCTCCTCCTCCTCCTCCTCCTCCTCCTCCTCCCCACAGCCATCTTCCCTGCTCCTTAGGCAGGGACGGGCCTGGGCTGTCCTGGAGGCCACCAAACCGCCTGGGACAATAGGTACCACCCCGGATCTGTGCTTCGGACGTCCTTTGAGGGGATCTCGTTTCACCATTGTTCTGTGTCTGACTTCTGGCCACCGAACGGGGGCCCGTGTTCTGCACGAGGCTGACCAGGGGGACGGGGGGCGGGAAGAGATGGTTTTGGTACTTACTTTTCTTTTTGTCTCACAACAGGGGGGTTAAGGTTCTCGGGGGCTGAAGGAGCCGCTTGGGGCTGGCAGGCCTGGCTTTATAGCGGCCGTCACCCCGGACCTGGGCAAAGGCGCTGTGGTTATTAATAGTGACTGCAGCTTCATGCCCGTATATGGTCAAGGCCACGGCAGCTGCGGGCTCTGCCAGACTCAGGCCTCCTCCCAACACCTGCTCCGGGCCCTGACCTGGAGGCACCGGGCAGCACTTGCCCCACCCAATGTGACTTGGCGATGACTACATCAGAGACCCTAGAATCAAACAAGACTCACAGTTGGGGGCCCTCCAGAGGGTGCCGGGCCCCGCTGCACCCCTTCCTTCCGCCCTCACCACCGTCTTGGGAGGCAGATGGAATCCCTGTCCCCGGGGAGGGGGAAATGGCAGAGAGAGAGGCAGCACTGTTTACCAGGAGCGCAGCCAGGATGTGCTTCAACCCAGGACACATTTTTGCAGACGGTGTGTAACTAAATCCAGGCTGCGGCCTGAGGCCTCAAATGGGTGTTGTGTGTCCTGTGCTGCCTTTACTCAGCCTGGGGAAACCGGGAGGACCCATGGCCTCCTCCGCTCCTGCAGGTGGGTCCCCTAGACAAAGAGCTCTCCTTCCTCAGAGGGGGCTGGGCGGGGTCCTGCTTCTCCTTTAGTAGCTAGTTTCTGTCCCCTGCCAGCCCTGGAACTCTTCTCTTTTCCTCTTCTCCGCTTCTCTTCTCCGCTCCTCTTCTTTTTTTTTTGAGACAGAGTCTCACTCTGTTGCCTAGGCTGGAGTGCAGCGGCACAACCTCGGCTCACTACAACCTCTGCTTCCCGGGTTTAGAACGATTCTCCTACCTCAGCCTTCCGAGGAGCTGGGACTACAGGTGCCCACCACCATACCCGGCTAATTTTTTGTATTTTTTTTTTTTTTTTTGAGACGGAGTCTCGCTCTGTAGCCCAGGCTGGAGTGCAGTGGCCGGATCTCAGCTCACTGCAAGCTCCGCCTCCGGGGTTCACGCCATTCTCCGGCCTCAGCCTCCCGAGTAGCTGGGACTACAGGCGCCTGCCACCTCGCCCGGCTAGTTTCTTGTATTTCTTAGTAGAGACGGGGTTTCACCGTGTTAGCCAGGATGGTCTCGATCTCCTGACCTCGTGATCCACCCGTCTCGGCCTCCCAAAGTGCTGGGATTACAGGCTTGAGCCACCGCGCCCGGCCCTAATTTTTTGTATTTTTAGTAGAGACGGGGTTTCACCCTGTTAGCCAGGACGGTCTCGATCTCCTGACCTTGTGATCTGCCCGCCTCGGCCTCCCAATGTGCTAGGATTACAGGCATGAGCCACTGCGTCCAGCCTCTTTCTTTTTTTTTGAAATGGAGTCTCGCTCTGTCGCCCAGACTGGAGTGCGGTGGTGCAACCTCGGCTCACTACAACCTCCGCCTCCTGGGTTCAAGTGATTCTCCTGTCTCAGCCTCTGGAGTTGCCGGGATTATAGGCGCCCACCACCACACCTGGCTAATTTTTTTTTTTTTTTTTGAGACGGAGTCTCATGCTGTTGCCCAGGCTGGAGTGCAGTGGCGCGATCTCGGCTCACTGCAAGCTCCGCCTCCTGGGTTCCCGCCATTCTCCTGCCTCAGCCTCCTGAGTAGCTGGGACTACAGGCGCCCGCCACCGCGCCCGGCTAATTTTTTTTTTTTGTATTTTTAGTAGAGACGGGGTTTCACTGTGGTCTCGATCTCCTGACCTTGTGATCCGCCCGCCTCGGCCTCCCAAAGTGCTGGGATTACAGGCTTGAGCCACCGCGCCCGGCCAATTTTTTGTATTTTAATTAGAGACAAGAGTTTCACCATGTTGGTCAGGCTGGTCTCGAACTCCTGACCTCAGGTGATCCACCCGCCTCGGCCTCCCAAAGTGCTGGGATTACAGGTGTGAGCCACTGCCCCTGGCCTGCTGTGTGTACTTTAACCACAATAAAAACATACTTGAAGCTGGACATGGTGGCTTATGCCTGTAATCCCAGCACTTTGGGAGGTGGAGGCGAGAGGATCACTTGAGCCCAGGAATTTGAGACCAGCCTGGGAAACATAGTGAGACCTTGTCTCAACAAATAACAATAATAATAATAATAATAGTAATAATAACACATCTAGTACATCCAATCTGGTTGATCGTCACAGCATTCAGCACTTCCTACCAGATCCCCTAGGGCTCCTCATCCCCTGGTGCACAAAGCATCAAGCCCTGGCCTCTTGGAGGCCTCTGGGATCCCACCGGAGGCCGGGACCATCACCCCCTCAGCCGTCAGAAGACCAGGAGGCCCCTCCGGTCAGCCCCTCTGGTCAGACAAGGAAATTGAAGTCCGTGGAAGCGCAGCAGGGCCCCAAACTCACACTCCCAGCCCTTTTCCTGGAACCAGCAGAACGTGAACCCTGCTGGGGTGGGGGGACAGACCAACCACACCAGGAGACCAGGACCCCTGGGGGCTCCCACTGCTAGGAGCATGCGACCACACCTGGCCCAGCCTCCCTCAGTGGGGTGACCCTGAGCCCCTGGCCCCGTCTCTGGCCTTCCTCTGGGCACCTGAGATGGAGCTTGAGTGAGAACCCTCGCCTCAGCCTCCCAAAGTGCTAGGATTACAGGCATGAGCCACTGCACCCGGCGCTGTGTGTGTGTGTATTTGAGATAGGGTCTTGCTTTGCTGCCCAGGCTGGAGTCCAGTGGTACAATCATGGCTCACTGCAACCTGAACCTCCTGGGCTCAAGCGTTCCTCCTCCCTCAGCTTCCCTAGAGGCTGGGACCACAGGTATGGGCCATCACGTTAAGCTAATTTTCTCATTTTTCATAGAAGCAGGGGTCTCACTGTGTTGCCCAGGCTTGTCTCAAATTCCTAGACTCAACAATCCTCCTGCCTCAGTCTCCCAAAAGTGGTGGGATTACAGGCGTGAGCCACTGAGTTGGGCCACATTCCTGGAACTTTCTCACCTTCCCAAACTGAAACTCTGTCCCCTGCAACACTCTCCACCCACCTCCCCAGCCCGACACCCCCCATCCTACATTCTGTCTCTCTGACTCTGACGGCTCCAGGGACCTCCTAGTAGTGGAATCGGTGTTCGTCCTTTTGTGCCAGGCTTCTCAGCAAGTGTGACATCCTCAAGGTGCATCCATGCTGTGGCCCTTGTCAGGGTTCCCTTTTTTCAGGCTGAATCATGTTCCATCACAGAAGGGACCCTCCATTACTCCATTGATCTGTGGATGGGCGCCTGGGTTCCCTCCACCCTTTGGCTGTCAAGTTGTGCAGCTGTGAACATGGGTGTGCAAACGCCTGTCTGAGCCACGGGTACTTAAATCCCTTGCCTGGTCCGTCCACACTTGGCTGCCCGGCCCAGCATCATCCTGGACCTCCCAGGCAGAGTCCAGTTGCAGGGATGGGGCGCTGGACCGGTCGGCCTCCTCAGTGCCACCTGGTGGCTGTGTCCCACAAGGTTCCTCCGTGGCCAGGCTGCAGTTCCCAGTGGCTCTGTGGCAGGTGACCGTTGGGAGTTCTAAGGCATCCTTTCTGCCTACGGGGCCGGATGAGATGGGCAGGAAGAGGAAGGCACACGTGATCCACTGACTTAACATGCTCACAGCTGGCACCAGGAGACACACTGTGCTTTTTTTTTTTTTGAGATGGAGTCTCGCTCTGTCACCAGGCTGGAGTGCAGAGGTGCTATCTCGGCTCACTGCAAGCTCCGCTTCCCGGGTTCACACCATTCTCCTGCTTCAGCCTCCAGAGTAGCTGGGACTACAGGTGCCCGCCACCACGCCCGGCTAGTTTTTTTACTTTTAGTACAGACGGGGTTTCACCGTGTTAGCCAGGATGGTCTCAATCTCCTGACCTCGTGATCCGCCCACCTCGGCCTCCCAAAGTGCTGGGGATACAGGCGTGAGCCACCATGCCTGGTGCACTGTGCATTTCTTTATGAGACAAGGTGTTGCTCTGTCACCGAGGCTGGAGTACAGTGGCGGGACCACAGCTCACTGCAGCCTCCGCCTCCTGAGCTCAAGTGATCCTCTTGTCTCAGCCTCCTGAGTACTGGGGACCACAAGCAGCCCCACGATGCCTGGTTCACATACAATTTTTGTGTGGATGTACATGTTCCTGCCTCTGTGAATATACTAAAACCACTGAATTGTACACTTAAAAAAAAAGATTTTAGGGTGTGTGAATCATAGCTCAATGAAAAAAAATAAAGTAAAAAAAAAATGGCCAGATGCAGTGACTCACGCCTCTAATCCCAGCACTTTGGGAGCCCAAGGAGGGCGGATCACTCGAGGTCAGGAGTTCGAGACCAGCCTGGCCAACAAGGTGAAACCCCGTCTCTATTAAAAATACAAAAATTACAGCTGGGCATGGTGGCTTACGCCTGGAATCCCAGCACTTTGGGAGGCCGAGGTGGGCAGATCACCTGAGGTCAGGAGTTCGTGACTAGCCTGGCCAACATGGTAAAACCCTGCCTCTACTAAAAATACAAAATTAGCCCAGCGTGGTGGCACATGCCTGTAACCCCAGCTACTTGGAAGGCTGGGGCAGGAGAATCGCCTGAACCTGGGAGGTGGAGGTTGCAGTGAGCCAAGATCGTGCCATTGCACTCCAGCCTGGGCAACAAGAGCAAAACTCCATCTCAAACAAAAACAAAAGACAAAAATTAGCCACGTGTGGTGATGCACGCCTATAATCCCAGCCACTTGGGAGGCTGAGGCAGGAGACCCACTTGCATCCAGGAGGCGGAGGTTACAGTGAGCCGAGATCACACCACTGCACTCCAGCGGGCGACAGGGCGGGACTCCATCTCAAAAAAAAAAAAAAACAAACCTCCTCAGGAAGGCCGAGCAGGGTGGGGCACTCTCTGAAACCACGTGTGAGTGAGACCCAGTGGCTGTGCTGAGCCTGCTCCTCCAAGGCCACTGGCCTGTGGCTCCAGGCGGGGCAGGGGCTCCCACGTGGGACACAGCAGCATTTGGTAAGGCGCAAAAGGACAAGAAATGGCTCTGATCCACCTCGGCGGCCTGGAGCTTCCATCTCATTGCAATCCAAACACCCAGGGGTGCCAGAGACCAAGATGCAGCAGCTCCCAGGATACCGTGAGGGTCTGCGAGGCCACCCAACTTTGTCCCCTTCTTCCCAAGGAGCACAGCGGCAGGCAGGGAACACAGACAAACATGAAAGCCTCGGAGGGCACATCCCCGGAGGCCAAAGGCTGCTTATCCCCTGCCAAGGTCTGAAGCACACAACACGCTGCGTATCTGGAAGCCGGTGTTTTATTTCTCTTGGCTGCACAGGGCCGCTCTTGTCTAGGCCTGCACATGCGCCAGGACGGGGCTCGCGGAGGAGTCCGCAGCAGAAGACCCCACATCCAGGGAACCGACCTGGGCAAGGAGGGCACATGGTAGAAGACCCCACCAAGCCCGGCGCCACCCAGAAGTGTGGGGACTGCCTGTCCGCCGTCTACCCCACCCTCGCTGTCCCACGACCTCCTCCTGGGCCAGTGGCAGCAGCGGGCAGCACCCCGCCGAACTGCCCGCAAACCCTCCCCCAGGCCTGGGCCTGGGCCAGGGCTGCATTCGGACGGCCGCTGTGCCTCGGTAGCCAGTCCCATCCTGGGTCCCAACCCTCACAGCGCCAGAGGCCACGCTGCCTGGAGGGTCCCAGCGTCATTGATGATGCAGGAGCGAAGGTGAAGGCCGGCTTGGAGGCTGTGCAGAGAAGCAGCCCCGTCCCACACCCACCCTTGCCCTCCAGCTCTTCCCACTCCGCCTCCAGCCTGGGGGCGGTGTACAAGGGCTGGAACGGGACAGGAGGAGCAGCGTCCAAGTAAGCGCCCCCACCGAAGGCCGAGCTCCAGCTGTCCTGGGGCCTGGCCCATCCCAGTAGGCCTAGCGCAGCCCGCACTCCACGCCCTGCAGCTTCTCCTGCTCCAGGGCGCGCACCAGGTCCTGTACGAAGCGCATCTCGGAGGCCACCTGCTTGGCCAGCGCCTCGTAGCGGTTCTCCAGGCGGCTGAAGCGGCGCTTGAGGCCGCTGGTCCCCAGCAGCGCGCCCTTGGCCTCCTCCTGCGCCTGCCGCTTGAGTGCCTCGGTCTTGAGCAGCTCCTGCCGCAGCCGCCGCAGGTCCTGGCCCAGGCTGTCGCTCTCCTCGCGGTACCAGGCCTCCTTCTCCTCGTAGATGGCGGCCAGCGCCTCCACGTCCTCATGGCAGAGCCGCCGGCTTCGCTCCAGCTCACGCAGGCCCTCCTCGGCCGCCGCCACCTCCTCCAGCACCTTGGAGAAGCGCTCGAAGTTGGCGTAGCTGTTGTTGGGCGGCATGCTGGAGTGCGACTTGATGGTGTACTCCTTCAGACGCGTGGTCTTCAGGCGCCGCCGTTCGGGCTTGCGGCCGCTGTCCTCGCCACGCACGTTCCGCCGCCGGATGGCCTAGGAGGGAGGGAGGCCTGAGGGGGTCCCCGCGACGCCACCCAGCCCTGCCAGCCCCCGCCTGCCAGTGTGAACTGAGGTTCAGGGGCTCATCCGGCAGCCGAGTCAACGCCTCATGACAGAGACTGCCCGGCCCAATGCCAAGCCAAAAGTGCTCCCTCGAGAAAAACGTTGCAGCCCTGGCCCTGGGAGTCTCAGCCCTGCTGGACACACACCAGCCGAGGACGCCACCAGGTCTGTCGGGTGCCACATGTCCCACGCCCAGGACCCGACCCCCACCACCCAGGCCCACTCCTCTGGGGACCCTTCCCAGCCACTGGGGTTTGTCACATCCACAAGCCTTAAATGCTGAAGGCCATCCGGACCCCAGTGAGAAGGCCAAGGCGGGAAGCCCAGGGAACTCCCCCCGCTCCACTTACCTTAATCCAGGAATGTTCCAGGCTCTGGGCAATGGTCATTCTCTGCCTGGAAGACCCCTGCCCTGGTTAGTTACACCTGCACCATCTGTCCCGTCCTCCCGCGGATGACTGACTCCCAGGACCCCCAAAAGCCCTAAAGTCCCCCCCAGCCTCTGCTCAGCCAACCACAGGAGCTGAACAAGGGGACTTCAGGGAGCGCAGGGTTATCTGGGGGACGGTGGAGAGAGCCGAGACTTCAGGCTGGAGTAGCAAACCCAGGTGCCCGAGAGAGAGGCTGGGTGGCCGGGGAGGCCCAGGGAGGTCTGGGGGTCTGGGGAGGCCTGGGGACACCCAGGGAGGCCCGGGGAGGTCAGGGGAGGCCCAGGAAGGCCCTATGAGTGAGGGCTCAGCACTGCCAGGATTCTAAGTGTTTACAGGAAAACAAGTCACCTGGAATTTTACATGGAACCTTATTTTACACACTGGCAACTAAAAGTTTGTTAAATACACGGCAAGCAGCCAGACACAGTGTGTCACGCCTGCAATTCCAGAACTTTGGGAGGCCAAGGCGGGCAAATCACTGGAGGTCAGGAGCTCAAGACCAGCCTGGGCAACACGGTGAAGCCCCGTCTCTACTAAAAATACAACAATTAGCCAGGTGTGGTGGCGGGCACCTGTAATTCCAGCTACTCAGGAGGCTGACATGGGAGAATATCCTGAACCCGGGAGGCGGAGGCTGCAGTGAGCTGAGATCGCACCACTGCACTCCAGCCTAGGTGACAGAGCGAGACTCCGTCTCAAGGAAAAACCATGGCAATGGCCAACCTGCGCCATCAGTTTCCTCTCTCCAGCCCAAGAGCGAAGCCATGTCTGATGCCCAGCCGCAGGGAGGTGGCGCTGGGAGGAGAGTCCCCTGCAGCCTCCATGGGTGGAGTGGGCCCGTGTCCCATGTCCCACCCCGTGCCCTCTGCTGGCCCCTCGTACTTGGGATCTTTGACGAGCAGCCGGCGAATGAAGTCCTTGGCCAGCTCACTGGTGTTGCTGAAGTACTCCTCGTCGAAGTCATAGTTCACGGCTGAGATGTTGGTGAGCGTCTCCTGCTTGGTCTCGCCCAGGAACGGGGATGCACCGCTCAGGCTGTGAGACGGGCACGGGGTTCAGTGGGGTCCTGGGGTCCCACCACAACCGTGCCACCTCCCCGGCTGCCCCCAACTCCGTTCTGCCCACGACAGGCAGAGCACAGACGACAGGCTGACAGCAGGGGCCTGGGCCACTCACATTCCTGAGCCCCTAGAATCTTCCCGCAACGATCCCAGCCACCACCCAATAGGCATTCAAAATCCACCCCCACACCCTGACACTGACAGCAGCAGCAATGAACGGGCAGGGTCTCCTTGGAGATTCGAAGTATCTGTGCAGATGCAGGACCCGAAAGACCCCAGTCCTCAGGAACGCCGAGGGGAGGAGGGTAACTGCAGGGGGGAGCCCAAGCTGACAACACCTTAGCCAAGAGATCAAGGTCAACAGCCCGGCAGCAAGAGGGCCCGACAGCGTCTGCCTCCCAGCCTGATGCTGGGCAACAAGAGCAAAACTCCGTCTCAAAAAAAAAAGAAAAAAAAAAAAAAATTAGCCAGCCGGGCATGGTGGCTCACACCTGTGATCCCAGCACTTTGGGAGGCCGAGGCGGGCAGATCACCTGAGGTCAGGAGTTCAAAACCAGCCTTGACCAACATGGTGAAACCCCGTCTCTACTAAAAATACAAAAATTAGCTGGGTGTGGTGATGGGCACCTGTAATCCCAGCTACTCGAGACTGAGGCAGGAGAATCACTTGAACCCGGGAGATGGGGGTTGCAGTCCACAGCCGAGATCGCACCACTGCCCTCCAGCCTAGGCAACAAGAGTGAAACTCCGTTAAAATAAATAAATAAATAAAAGCCGAGCATGGTGGTGTGCACATGTAGTCCCAGGTACTCGGGAGGCTGAGGTGGGAGGACTGCTTAAGCCTGGGAGGTGCAGGCTGCAGTGAGCTAGGACAGCACTCCAGCCTGGGCAACAGCTAAGACCCCGTCTCAACAAATAAAAATAATAAACAACGGCAGGCCCATGTGTGGCCCAGGGAGGAGTCAAAACCCAGCCTGGGGCCAGGTCCCTTCCTTGCACTTTGAGGAGGCTGGCCTCCCTAGCAGCAGCAGGGACAGGAGCATACACACCCCCGAACCCGGGGCCTGCTCAGGTGCTCTGTGAGCGTCCTGCCTTCAGAACTCTTCAGAAGCCTCTGGAACAGCAGCCACAGAGAATCACTCATCCGTTCACCCGGTATACCCTGAGCACCCGTGATGGGTCACAGCCAGGCTGGGGAACCCCAGCATCCGCATGAAACACACGGAGCCCGGGACCCGTGCCAGCTGTGCTGCACAGCTGAGGGGCCCCCACCAGGTACTCACAGGATGTAGGTGATGACGCCGATGCTCCTGGGGACAGACAAGAGGAAGAGGTCAGTGCGGTGTGGGGCCGCCTCCCCTCCCAGTGCAGGGCCCCGCCTGCCCTCCTAGGACGAGGGCGTCCAGAGCCCCTGTTCTAGGGCAATGGTCCCCCCATACTCGAGCAGCAGCAAGGCCCCGCTTCATCCCCAGCTGCAGCGCTGGCCTGCGCTCCAGGACAGCAGGGAGGCCCGGGGGAGGGGGTGGCACACTCACCACATGTCCGCCTCCAGGCCCAGCGGCTCATAGTTCACAATCTCTGGGGCTGCAGAACAGGGAGATGTGGATCAGGCACTGGGGACACACGGGCCAAGGAAGAGGCTCACGACACAGGCACGGGGTCAAGGCTCAACACATCACAGCCCTTGGGGCAGGAATGCGGCAGAGCTGGCCCTCAGGGCCTGACGGTAGGACAGCTGGGCTGCACCAAACGGAGGCCCTGACCTCCTGCAATGCCGGGCCCAAGAGGGGCAGCCTCAGGGCTATGGAAGCGGCAGCTGGCGCCGGGCATGACCCACCCCATGCCCAGCAGGCAGCCCCAGACCACCCTCCCCAGGCTGGGCTGCCCACTGGGCAGGGCCTCACCCACAAACTCTGGGGTGCCGAAGATGTTCTTGAACTCATTCCCCGCCTCGATTTTGTGCGCGATGCCGAAGTCGATGAGCTTGATGCGTGGGTTGGGCACGTTCTTGTCCAGCAGCATGATGTTTTCCGGCTGGGGCGGGAGGGGGCTCAGCGGGAAAGCACGGGCCTCCCCCAACCTCACCCCGACGCTCCCCCTAACCTCACCCCCATGCAGCCCCCACTCTCACCCCCATGCTCCCCACAACCTCACCCCCACGCTCCCCACCTCACCCCCATGCTCCCCCCAACCTGACCCCCACACACCCCCCACTCTCACCCCCACGCTCCCAAGCTCCCCCCACCCTCACCCCCACACGCAAGAGGTGCTCTCCAGGCTCTTCCCCGCCCCCACACTGGCCGGCCCCACGGGGCTCACCTTCAGGTCAAAGTGCGCAATGCGCTTGGAGTGCAGGTAGTGGACGCCGTCCAGGATCTGCTTGAGGAACTGAGTGGCCTCGTCCTCCGTGAGCGACTCCTTCTCCGCCAGGAAGTCGAAGAGCTCCCCGCCAGAGACCAGCTCCAGGATGAGGACTACGTCCGTCTTGTTCTCGAAGATGTCGTGCAGGGTGATGATGTTGGGGTGCCGGATCTCCCGCAGGATGTTCACCTCCCGCTCGATCTCCTCCCGGCTCACCCCGCGCCGGCTGGATGACAGGCGGCGCTTCTTGATGAACTTGGCCGCGTACTCCTTGCCCGTTCCCTTCTGCCGGCACTTCCGCACGATCGCAAACTGGCCGCTGGAGGAAGGGGAGTGAGTGAGTGGGGGTGGCTGGCTCCCCGCCACCTCCACCTGCTCCTCTGGGCGCAGCCCTGCACCAGGCACATCGAAAGACATGAGCCAGTCGCTGCAGGGGAGCAGACTCCACGCCTTCTCAAAGAGCAATTCCCCAGAGTCCCACACCATCAGACGCAGCGTTCCCACCCATCACAGGGCTATGCCCAGCAGGTGTGCGGAGGCGAGTGCAGAGCCAGCACTCACCATATGGCACCAGCATATTATTGAAAAGTGAAAGAACGAAGAGTTCAATGCATATCAAGAGGGAACTGAGGGGGGACCAGTCACGGTGGCTCAGGCCTGTCGTCCCAGCACTTTGGGAGTTCCAGGCGGGCCGATGACTTGAGCTCAGGAGTTCAAGACCAGCCTGGCCAACATGGTGAAACCCCGCCTCTACCAAAAATACAAAAAATTAACTGGGCTTGGTGGCGGGCGCCTGTAATCCCAGCTACTCAGAAGGCTGAGGCAGGAGAATCGCTTGAACCCGGGAGGCAGAGGGTGCAGTGAGCTGAGATGGCGCCACTGCACTCCAGCCTGGGCAACACAGCAAGACCCTGTCTCAAAAAAATAAAAGTAAATTTAAAAAATAAAGAGAGAACTGAGCCAGGTGCAGTGGCTCACACCCGTAATTCTATCACTCTGGGAGGCTGATGAGGGAGGATAGCTTGAGCCTAGGAGTTTGAGACCAGCCTGGGCAACACAGTGAGACCCCATCCCTACAAAAAAGAAATACTAAAAAATAAGCAAAGGCCGGGCGCAGTGGCTCAAGCCTGTAATCCCAGCACTTTGGGAGGCTGAGACGGGCGGATCACGAAGTCAGGAGATTGAGACCATCCTGGCTAACACGGTGAAACCCCGTCTCTACTGAAAAAAAAAACACAGAAAACTAGCCGGGCGAGGTGGCGGCGCCTGTAGTCCCAGCTACTCAGGAGGCTGAGGCAGGAGAATGGCGTAAACCCGGAAGGCGGAGCTTGCAGTGAGCTGAGATCTGGCCACTGCACTCCAGCCTGGGCGACAGAGCGAGACTCCGTGTCAAAAAAATAAATAAATAAATAAATAAAAATAATAAAAATAAATTTAAAAAAATAAGCAAGGTGACCAGGCACAGTGGCTCATGCTTGTAATCCCAACACTTTGGGAGGTCAAGGCGGGCGGATCACTTGAGGACAGGAGTTCAAGACCAGCCTGGCCAACATGGTGAAACCCTGTCTCTACTATAAAAATACAAAATTAGCCAGGCATGGTGGTGGGCGCCTGTAGTCCCAGTGACTTGGGAAGCTGAGATAGGAGAATTGCTTGAACCCAGGAGGCGGAGGTTACAGTGAGCTGAGATCACGCCATCGCATTCCAGACTAGGCAACAGAGCGAGACTCTGTCTCAAAAAAACAAACAAAGAGCAAGGTGTGTGGTGCACCTGCAGTCCCAGCTGCTCGGCAGGCTGAGACAGAAGCACTTGAGCCCAGGAATTCAAGGCTGTAGTGAGCTGTGATCGCACCACCACCCTTCAGCTTGGGCGACAGAGTGAGACTTTGTCTCTAAAAAAAAAAAAAAAAAAAAAAAAGAGAGGCACTCATTTCCAGACAAATAACTGAAAAGAAATAAACGGGAACTGGGAGAGATTTGGATTAATCCAGGGGAATTTTACTCAGTCACAAGAAAGAATAGGCCAGCTCTTTACGTGTGGACAAGAAGAGACCTTCGTGACGTCACCCACTCCGTGAGGCGGAGAACACGGTCTTTTTCGTCAGAAGGGTCCCGAGGCTACACAGCAGCCTGTCCGCAGCAGGTCCCCCAGGAGGGGGGTTGAGGGCGCGCGCACAGAGGGAGGGTTTGCTTTTTATTTGCTGCAGTTCCATCCTGACCAAACTAGTCACCGCAGAATTCATTTCACCATTTTCGTAAATCTATGCCACTGACCTCGAAAGAGCTCCCTACTCAGCGTACAGAGGGAAAGAAACACGCATGTTCACGAGACAAGAGACCAGAGTGAGGATGTGGGGCCGGAGCCGCACGCGCCCGGGTGGAGCTGTGGAAACAGCCTGGCCCCTCGGAAGCTTCAACACGGAGTTTCCACGTAACCCACAATTCCACTCCCGGGATCTCCACAAGAAACGCACACACACGTCCACGCGGTAACTTCCACAGGGACGCTCACAGCAGCACCGCCACAGCAGCCGCGGGTGGAGACAGCTCAAACGCCCGTCAGCGGAAGCATGGTCAACACAGGGTGGCCCATCCACACACCGGAGCCCGAGCCAGCCACGAACAGGAACAAGCCCCACGACGGGCCACAGCATGGAGGAACCTTGAGGACATCACGCCAGACACAAAAGGCCTAAGCCCTGCTCCAGGCGCTGGAGTCGCTGCCATGGGCTGGGCGTGGGCCTGTCCTTCCGGGCCTCACGTCCCAGCAGCATGGAGGGCCACAGATAAACAGTGTGTGCTCACTGCACCTCCAGGAGACCCAGGTCAGGGTGTGCTGGTAACAACTCCCATGGCGGGCCACCAGGGACATGCTCTGCACGCCGGGGGTCAGAGGCAGGGACATTTGAGATGGGCAAGGGGAGGTGCCCAATTATTACTGATCATGGGGGAGACTAAACATAACAGCCCCTTCAAAGACATCATCCACATGCTAACCCCTGGGACCTGCCAAGATGGCGTCTTAACAGCAGAAGGGGCTCGGCAGATGGGATGAGGTTAAGGATCTGGAGACGGGAGAGCATCCTGGGTAATCCGGCGCCCAGTGTCCTCGTAGCATCCTCGTGAGATGAGAGTCAGAGAGAGACTGGAAGAGGCTGAGCTGTGGCTGTGAAGGGGAAGGAAGGAGTCCCCGAGAGCCAAGCAGGTGCCTCTAGACTCTGGGAAAGGTGGGAACCGAATTCCCCCCTGGAGCTTCCAGGAGGGCCCAGCCCTGTGGGTCCACGGTAGACTCGGAACCCCCGAGGGAAGCCATGGTCATCCAGGGCACTCACTTGTGGGGTTTGTTACAGCGGCTGCAGGAGCCTCACGCTGACAGCCAAGGGCAGAGGTGGGAGGAAAGCGAGGCAGTCCTCATCAGACTCGGCCCACCCGGCCCAGGCTGCGTGCAACACGACGTCCCCTGCATACATTCTGCTCCCTCAGACTCGGCCCACCCGGCCCAGGCCGCCTGCAACACAACATCCCCTGCGTACATTCTGCTCCCACCCTGGTGCCGTCCTTGCTGTAGCACTCCCTGCACCTGGAGCTCCTTCCTCCTTTCCCTCTGCCTGCACCCACCAGGCTGACGGTAATACTTCCACCTCCTATCGCAGGAGGACTCCCACGGCCACAGCATCCAAATCCAGTGGTACCCGCGTGCCAAGAACTCGGAATATCTGGATGTGTTGCCTCTTTATTTATTTATTTATTCATTTATTTATTTTTGAGACAGAGTCTCACTCTGTCACCCAGGCTGGGGTGCAGTGGTGCGATCTCGGCTCACTGCAACCTCTGCCTCCTGAGTTCAAGTGATTCTCCTGCCTCAGCCTCTCAAGTAGCTGGGATTACAGGCGTGCACCACCACGCCCGGCTAATTTTTATATTTTTAGTGCAGATGGGGTTTCACCAGGTTGCCCAGGCTGGTCTCAAACTCCTGACCTCAAGTGATCTGCCTACCTTGACCTCCGAAAGTGCTGGGATTACAGGCATAAGCCACCACGCCTGGCCGGGTTGCCTCCTTTTTAAACACGCAGATTTTATCCCTCTAGTGTTATTCCAACCTGAACTAAAAAATAAAGAGGAGGCTGGGTGCAGAGGCTTATGCCTGTAATCCAAACACTTTGGGAGGCTGAGATGGGAGGATCACTTGAGGTCAGGAGTTCGAGTCCAGACTGGGTGTAACACAGTGAGACCCTATCTCTACAAAACATAATTAGCACACACACACAGGCGCAAAAGAAGCGTGTCCATGCTCCTTCACCCCCAGTGAGTCGGGTCAGCAGTAGCCTGTGGTCCAAAGGTGAGCGGACGTGGCTCTGCTTTGCTCCCAGCCCTGTTAACAGTGGTGATTTCCAGCAGCTAGTCCAAAGTCAATCAACAATAAAAGTTAGGAGACATGAAGTACTGCTCAGAACGGAATCCCAGCTCACTCATGCCTCTGAACCTGAGGGCTTATCACAGTCACCCACGTAAGAGCCCCAGGCTGAGAATATGGGGGAGGCCAGCCTCTGGGCCACCAGGTCCACACTTCCTCCCCACCCCCGGCTGATCCAGTCTACGCTTCTTCCCCCACTACAGGGCAGATCCGGTCCACACTGCCTCCCCACCCACGGCAGATCCAGTCTACACTGCCTCCCCGACTGCAGGGCAGATCCGGTCCACACTGCCCCCCAACCCTGGGCGGATCCAGTTCACACTGTCTCCCCGACTGTAAGGCGGATCCGGTCCACACTGCCTCCCCACCCAGGGCTGATCTGGTCCACGCTTCCTCCCCACTGCGGGAAGGATCCAGTCCACGCTTCCTCCCTACCCAGGGCTGATCCAGTCCACGCTTCCTCCCCACCCAGGGCTGATCTGGTCCACGCTTCCTCCCCACCCAGGGCGATCCAGTCCACGCTTCCACCCCACTGCAGGGAGGATCCAGTCCATGCTTCCTCCCTACCCAGGACGGATCCAGTCCACGCTTCCTCCCCCCCAGGGCTGATCCAGTCCACGCTTCCTCCCCACTGCAGGGCAGAGCCGGTTCATGCTTCCTCCCCACCCGGGGCTGATCCGGTCCACGCTTCCTCCCCCACTGCAGGGCTGATCCGGTCCACGCTTCCTCCCCACCCGGGGCTGATCCAGTCCACGCTTCCTCCCCCACTGCAGGGCTGATCCGGTCCACGCTTCCTCCCCACCCACGGCTGATCCGGTCCACGCTTCCTCCCCACCCGGGGCTGATCCGGTCCACGCTTCCTCCCCCACTGCAGGGCTGATCCGGTCCACGCTTCCTCCCCACCCGGGGCTGATCTGGTCCACGCTTCCCCCCCCACCGCCCAGGGCTGATCTGGTCCACTGGAGGGTCTGATCACTGGAGGGTCTGAGTTCCAGGCTGTCTTGGTGTCATTTCCATCCGTCTCCGAGTTAACCCTACAAAGCAAGGGCCAGACCCACCCTTTTTTTTTGTTTTTTTGAGACAGGGTCTGGTTCTGTTGCTCAGGCTGGAGTGCAGCAGTTCATTCATGGCTCACTGCAGCCTCGACCTCCTGGGCTCGGGCAATCCTCCTGCCTCGGCCTCTCAAGCAGCTTGGACTACAGGCACACACCACCACACCCAGTTAATTTTTTTTTTCTTTTTGTAAAGATGAGGTCTCACTCTGTTGCCCACGCTGGTCTCTAACTCCTGGGCTCAAGCGATCCCTCCCAAGTAGGTGGGACTACAGGCACATGCTGCCACACCTAATTTATTCATTCTATTTTTTGTAGAGACAAGATCTTGCTGTATTGCCCAGGCTGGTTTGGAACTCCTGACCTCAGGAGATCCTCCCACTCCACCCCCCCAAAATGTTGGCATTACAGGTGGAGCCACTGCACCTGGCCACTATTCGCATTTTAAAGAAACTGAGGCTGAGAAAAGGAAGGCAACTAGCCCGAGGACATGCAGTCAGCCAGCGGCGGGAGGATTCAAACCTTCACAACAGGTGCTGCAGGCTCCAAAGCCCAGGTGCTCTCACAGGAAGCGGGCACCTGGGGCTGGGCACTGGGCTTCTGCCTGCCCAGCTCCCAGCTCCACCCAGTCTCCTAATAGACCCAGCTGTACCAGGGCAGCCTTTACTGCTCACTCCCAGTCCGTGGGACTCAGTGGTCCAGGAAAGGGGTGGAAGGGGACATGACTGGACCTGGGCAAACAGAAAACCACACCCCCCAGCCCAAAGAGACCGATCCAGTCCACACGGCTCGGAACGCCTGCCCGGAAGAGAGCCTCTCTCTCTCCCTCTGCTGGGCTGGGATTCGGGCTCGAGGCAGGGGCCACCATGTAGAATGCTGCCTAAGAACAGATCAGGCCAGGAGAGGGGAGCCACCAGGCACTGCGGGTGGCACGTAAGCCCTGTCACTCACTCTGCCAGGGCGCCTCCTCCACGCTGGAGTGGACCTCGGCCCGGGGGACACAGGGCACTGCACACACCAGCACCCAGCCGCACCTGCGGCCACCGCACACCTGGACTCCCCGGTTCCGTAAACCACGCCTTTCCCTGTTTTGCTATTGCCAACGGGATTTCAGGTTCTGCCACTGAGTCCTCCTACAGCAACACCAGACCACAGCCGCCCACCTCCAACAGCTCCCGGTCTCGCTGGCCACAGACGGACTTGCCCCATAGAGGCAAGGCCACCAGCATGCTCTCAGTTCCTCTACAGGTGGAACTCTACAGGTGCTTATCTCCCCAACCAGGAAAGAAACTCCGAGAGCCGAGCCCACCTGCTTCGCTTCTCTGTAACTTCCCTGGCCCCCAGCGCAGGTGGGGACACAGCAAGCCCTCCTCAATGATGGTCTCAGGTATCACTCCCAAACCACTTCTTTTCTTTTTTTTTTTGAGACGGAGTCTCGCTCTGTCGCCCAGGCTGGAGTGCAGTGGCCGGATCTCAGCTCACTGCAAGCTCCGCCTCCCGGGTTTACGCCATTCTCCTGCCTCAGCCTCCCGAGTAGCTGGGACTACAGGCACCCGCCACCTCGCCCGGCTAGTTTTTTGTATTTTTTTTTAGTAGAGACGGGGTTTCATCCTGTTAGCCAGGATGGTCTTGATCTCCTGACCTCGTGATCCGCCCGCCTCGGCCTCCCAGAGTGCTGGAATTACAGGCTTGAGCCACCGCGCCCGGCCCCAAACCACTTCTTAAGTGCCTGCCACAGCCCAGACACGGCCCAAGCGTGGCCTATACACTGACGATTTCTACTGATAGGGTTTGTGATGTTTAAAAATGTGGGCTGGGAAGCCGGGCACGGTGGCTCACGCCTGAAATCCCAGTACTTTGGGAGGCAAAAGCGGGCAGATCACGAGGTCAGGAGTTTGAGACCAGCCTGGCCAACATAGTGAAAGCCCTTTCTCTACTAAAAATACAAAAAAATTAGCCGGGCGTGCTGGAGGGTGTCCATAATCCCAGCTACTCGGGAGGCTGAGGCAAGGAGAATCGCTTGAACCAAGGAGATGGAGACTGCAGTGAGCTGAGATCGCGCCATTGCACTCCAGCCCGGGCGACACTGCAAGACTCCATCTCAAAAAATAAATAAATAAAAAATAGTGTGGGCTGGGGCCAGGCACAGTGGCTCATGCCTGTAATCCCAGCACTTTGGGAGGCAGAGGCGGGCAGATCATTTGAGGTCAGGAGTTCGCGACCAGCCTGGCCAACATGGCAAAACCCCATCTCTACCAAAAATACAAAAATTGACCAGGCATGGTGGCAGGCGCCTATAATTCCAGCTGCTTGGAAGGCTGAAGCAGGAGAATTGCTTGAACCTGGGAAGCGGAGGTTGCAGTGAGCCAAGATCGAGTCACTGCATTCCAGCCTGGGCAACAGAGCCAGATTCCGACTCAATTTAAAAAAAAAAAAAAATGTGGGCTAGGCACAGTAGCTCACACCTGTAATCCCAGCACTTTGGGAGGCCAAGGTGGGTGGATCAAACTCCTGAGGTCAGGAATTCGAGACAAGCCTGGCCAACATGGTGAAACCCCCTCTGCACAAAAAATACAAAAAAATTACCCAGGCGTGGCATGGTGGCGGGAGCCTGTAGTCCCGGCTACAGCTACTTAGGGGGCTGAGGTAGGAGAATTGCTTGAACCCGTGAGGTCGAGGCTGCAGTAAGCAGAGATCTCACCACTATACTCCAGCCTCGGTGACAAAGTGAGACCCTGTCTCAAAAAAAAAAAAAAAAAAAATTAAAATTCCAAACCATTCCTAGCTTGCAGACCATATAAAATCAAGTGTCAGGCCGGGCGCGGTGGCTCAAGCCTATAATCCCAGCACTTTGGGGGGCCGAGACGGGTGGATCACGAGGTCAGGAGATCGAGATCATCCTGGCTAACACGGTGAAACCCCGTCTCTACTAAAAAAAAAAAAAAAATACAAAAAACTAGCCGGGCGAGGTGGCGGGCGCCTGTAGTCCCAGCTACTCTGGAGGCTGAGGCAGGAGAATGGCGTAAACCCAGGAGGCGGAGCTTGCAGTGAGCTGAGATCCAGCCACTGCACTCCAGCCTGGGCGACAGAGCGAGACTCCGTCTCAAAAAATAAATAAATAAATAAATAAAATAAAATCAAGTGTCAGGGAAAAAGAAGTGTTTGCCCCAGTTGGGTTTGGCCCACGGGCTGCAGCACGCTGACTCCTGAGTAAATGAATCAGGACAGCAGACATGAGGGTGCACAGGCAGTCCGTGCTTGCAGTTTAAAAAAATTAGGCTGGGTGTGGTGGCTCACACCTGTAATCCCAGCACTTTGGGAGGCCAAGACGGGAAGATCACTTGAGGTCAGGAGTTCAAAACCAGCCTGGCCAATATGTTGAAACCCCATCTCTAATAAAAATACAAAAAAATTGGCCAGGCGTGTTGGCAAGCGCCTGTAGTCCCAGATACTCAGGAGGTTGAGGCGTGAGAATCGCTTGAACCCGGGAAGCAGAGGTTGCAATGAGCTGAGATTGCACCATTGCACTCCAGCCTGGGCGACAGAGTGAGACTCCATCTCAAAAAAAAAAAAAAAAAATTACAGCACGTTATGCTGCATTCTGGGCCTTCATCTTGCACTTTATGTGTCTCTGAGAACGTTCCAGACCACTACCTGAAGCAGTGCCCTCAGAACGGCATACACTGGCCACCCAGAGCTGTCAAACCCGTGAGGTGTGGCCAGTCCTGGGAAGAACTGTGACATGAAATACACACCAGACGTCCAAGTCTTCACAGCAAAAACAGAAGGCTAAATATTTTTTTTAATTATAAATTTCTGTTCATTTGAGAGATGGGCTCAATTTATGTTACCCAGGCTAGTCTTGAAGTCCTGGGCTCAAGCGATCCTCCCGCTCTGGCCTCCCAAAGCGCTAGGATTACAGACGGAAGCCACCACACCGGCCTTGCCTGGTTCTTTTTAAGAGCTGCATCCTATTCCAGCCCTGATGCAGTGGTTTGGGGGGGCCATTTAAGAGGCTGTTGTTCCCAGCAGGGCGCAGTGGCTCACGCCTGTAATCCCAGCACTTTGGGAGGCCAAAGCAAGCAAATCACCTGAGGTCAGGAGTTAGAGACCAGCCTGGCCAACATGGTGAAACCCCGTCTCTACTAAAAATACAAAATTTAGCCGGGGGTGGTGGCAGGCGCCTATAATGCCAGCTACTCAGGAGGCTGAGGCTGGAGAATACCCGGAACCCAGGAGGCCGAGGTTGCAGTGAGCCGAGATCTTATCACTGCACTCCAGCCTAGGCAACAGAATGAAACAGTGTCAAGAAAAAAAAAAAAAAAAGGCTGGGTGCGGTGGCTCACACCTGTAATCCCAACACTTTGGGAGGCTGAGGCGGGCGCATCATGAGGTCAGGAGATCGAGACCATCCTGGTTAACATGGTGAAATCCCGTCTCTACTAAAAATACAAAAAAATTAGGCCGGGCGCGGTGGCTCAAGCCTGTAATCCCAGCACTTTGGGAGGCCGAGACGGGCGGATCACGAGGTCAGGAGATCGAGACCATCCTGGCTAACACGGTGAAACCCCATCTCTACTAAAAAATACAAAAAACTAGCCGGGCGAGGTGGCGGGCGCCTATAGTCCCAGCTACTCGGGAGGCTGAGGCAGGAGAATGGCGTGAACCCGGGAGGCGGAGCTTGCAGGGAGCTGAGATCCGGCCATTGCACTCCAGCCGGGGCAACAGAGCGAGACTCCGTCTCAAAAAAAAAAAAAAAAAAAAAAAAAGGCTGTTGTCCTGGTAAACGTTGTTCTAGCAACTACCCCAGTCTTAAGTCATTCCATCCATGTATTTACATTTTTCCAAAGAATTAATTCCTACAGGTGAAATCAGCGGGTTAAAAGAAATAGACATAATCAATTTGGCTGAATTTTGCTGACTTTTGCCAAATAACCCCTAGCAGGAGGTCCTAACACATTTTCAACACTGAAGCAGGAGAAGTCACTATGGGAGGAGGGGGCGTGCCTTCTCTGCCACTAAGGGAAGAAATTCCTGAAGGAGGGACCTCAAGATCCCAAAAGGGCCGCAGCACTCTCCCCAGCCTGACACAGAGCTCAGTTATTTACATTCCCTTCTGGTGACATCATGGGGCGGCTCCAGGGAGGCTGGCCAGCAGCAAACTCACCAAATAAGGTTGGAGGCTCTACAAAAGGAGGCAGGGCCTAGTGGTGTCTGGCTGGTCTGGAGGGGGCGGGGTCTCAGGGGACCCTCCAAGCTCCAGACAGGCAGGAAATCGGCTGCCTCCCTGGAAGAGGAAACCTCTGCTTTTTCCCACAAGAATGTTAAACAATTGACAGAGGTGTGGGCGCAGCTGGGAGACACGCCCCTCCCTCCCCCTCCTTTAAATATCCAAGAGCTAGGAAAAAACTCAAGGGCCTCCCACAAAAGACGATTCACACACGGAGAATTTTTTTTTTTTTTAAATAAATGGGGTTTTACTGTGTTGCCCAGGCCGCAGTGCGGTGGCACAATCATAGCTCACTGCAGCCTCCGACTCCTGGGCTCAAGCCATCCTCCTGTCTCAGCTTCCCTAGTAGCTGGAACTACAGGCATAAGCTACCACACCTGGCTAATTTTTTTCATTTTTATTTTTTGTAGAGATGGAGTCTTGCTATGTTGCCCAGGCAGAAGACACACCTTTTAATAACAAAAGCAGCTGGCATCTGTTGCTCTGGTGCCCCATGCCAGGCACGGTATTGGCTGCTGTAAAGACTCAATTACTTTCCTCCCCACAGGAAACTGACGATTCACAAGCAGGAATTCACAGCCAGGGCTGTCTGACTCCACCGCCCAAATTTGTTCCACCAGCACACGGTACTGACTCATTCCTTCTCAAGATACAGGATAAAGAACAGGAAGGAGAGTTGCTGTTCAGAAAACCCCACAGCGCCTCCCTCCTATCCCTGGAGCCCAGCCGTGGGGGCGGACAGCTCACCTGCCCAGCTCCTCCCCCATCTCATAATGGTCCTCCACGTCCTCCTGCCTGAACGTGGACATGTCGGCCGGTCTGCCTTCCAGCAGCTTCCACTCCAGGGAAAGTGCAGTCACCGCAGCCTGGAGATAGGACCTCAGGAGTCCCCTAATGGTGACCCTGGAGGAGACAGGGAAAGAGAGAAGTGAGGAACTGAGACACCACCCTTTTCTCCTAGATTAATGGACAGACCTGCCTACCAAACACAAGCCTCCTACCTCTCCACTCTGAAGCTCCAGACTCCTCATAGAGGTGCTGTGTTTAGTGGACTGGGTCCTGTCATGTCACCTCTTTTAAAGCCCCATAACCACTCAAAAGGTTAGTAACAGCCCCACTGGGCCACCTTCACCCCACAAAACTCTCCAGACACATAATTCTGACTTCCCTGACGCTGCCGGCGCCTTTCTTTGCCTCTCCTAGACTTCTCCCAACCTGCTCAGCCAAAATCCCCCACCATTCCTGCACGTTCCCCACGCTCCCCTCAACCTCAAATCCCAGGGCTACCATACTCCCTGGCCAATGTCTTAACGAAGTTCTCAAGTCTACTTCTTTTTGTTGTTGTTGTTTTGAGAAGGAGTCTCGCTCCGTCGCCCAGGCTGGAGTGCAGTGGTGCAATCGTGTCTCACTGCAGCCTGGAACTCCACGGCTCAAGCGATCGTCCCACCTCGGCCTCCCAAAGTGCTGCCATTCTGGTCAAAATTCTCAAGTTACTACCTTAACCCCTCCCTTGTCCTTGCCCTCGGTAGGTCTCTGAAGAACCTCATCGATGGAACACCCCCGCCCACCCCTAACCATCTCTGACTCCCTCCAATTCTGAATTTTCCAGGAACTGGACGACGCCTTCCACGCTCCTGCAAGCCCACTTTGCCTCCCTCCGGCGCTGACCTCCACCGTCCTCGCAAGATTAACCTCTTCCTCCCCGCTTCATGTATCAAAGTCCCCCAACCACAGTCTCCCCTACCCCCCAAAACGGGCCTCCAAAAAGGACACCATCTGAGTGTCCTCCACCGTCCTCCACCCCCTCTCGCCCCAAATCTCCGCACAAGCCCCTAGGCAGACCCCAATGGCTACCTTTGCAGAACCGCCCCCAAGGCCTTCCCCATCCCTAAGGCTCCGCTCCAGCATCCCTGGTGCCGCCACGCCCCTCGCAGGCCCGGCCGAGCCCCTTCCCCGGCCCAGTCAACCAGATGGGTCCCCAAACCTACCAGCCCCTCAGGTTCTCTCCCTCCCTCGTCCTCCGCGGGCCCCCGGAGCGCCGCTCCGAACCCACCCAGCCCTTCAGTCTCGGCCCGAGTCCGCTCCTCACCCTCAGTCGTCCGGAGTCCACGGCCGGCGCCGCCTCGCTGGCCACCGCCGCCTCCTCCAGAAGCCCCGCGCCCCGGCGCCGCGACGCGCCTGCGTCGACGTCACCACACTCGCCAGTGCCCGCCCCCGGGAAGCAGATCCCGCCGCCTATTGGCCGGTCCTCCCGCCGCCTATTGGCCGATCCGCCCGCCGCTCGCGCCGCACCTCAACGCCCCGCCCCCAGCTGCCTTTTCGGCCCCCCGCACCCGGATGCAGCCTCGCCATTGGCTGAGGACTCGCCATCCCTGATTTGATTGGCTGCAGTCGACGCTGGGCCGCGGACGGAAAAAAGGCCGAATTCTGGCCCCTTGATCGCCCCGCCCGCCTCTCCTCTGACCCTGGTGCTGAAGCTAGAGAAGTGAAGCTGAAGCCCTGCATCCCGCTTCCTGCCTTCCCAGAGCACCGGATGCGCGAATGGATGGTTCACCTGTGGCTGAGCGCGCATGGCAGCTCCTGGAGTGGACCCCGGGAATGCTTTAGGCCCTATGTGGCAGTTTCCTCCTCTGAAAACTGTTACCCACATTCTAAATACTTAAAATGCAAATGAGGCCAATCCGGGGTTGTCATTCACAGGGCTCCTGTTCGTCTCAAAATAGAGGATAACAGGCCGGGCGCGGTGGCTCACGCCTGTAATCCCAGCACTTTGGGAGGCCGAGAGAGGCGGATCACGAGGTCAGGAGATCGAGACCATCCTGGCTAACACGGTGAAACCCCGTCTCTACTAAAAATACAAAAAAAAATTAGCCGGGCGTGGTGGCGGGCGCCTGTAGTCCCAGCTACTCGGGAGGCTGAGGCAGGAGAATGGCGTGAACCCGGGGGGCGGAGCTTGCAGTGGGCCGAGATCGCGCCACTGCACTCCAGCCTGGGCGACAGAGCGAGACTCCGTCTCAAAAAAAAAAAAAAAGAGGATAACAGCAAGCATTGTATTGAGACTTAGTATGTGCCAACTGACAACACTGGGAGGTAACTTAATTTTTTGAGACAGAGTGTCACTCTGTCACCCAGGCAAGAGTGCAGTGGAGGTATCCAGCTCACTGCAACCTCCACCGCCCGCGTTCAAACGATTCCCGTGCCTCAGCCTCCCAAGTAGCTGGGATTACAGGTGCCCATCACCAAGCCCAGCTAGTTATCCTATTCTTAGTAGAGATGGGCTTTCACCATGTCACCCAGGCTGGTCTCTCCTGAGCTCAAGCAATCCTTGATCTCTGTGATCCGCCTGCCTCGGTCTCCCAAAATGCTGGGATTACAGGTGTGAGCCACAAGCTGGCCTTTACATTTTTTATTTACGTTTTCAACATATAATGGGTTGGTCAGGTGTGGTGGCTCGCACCCATAATCCCACTTTGAGAAGTCGAGGCCAGTGGATCACGAGGTCAGATGGAGACCATCCTGGCTAACATGGTGAAACCATCTCCACTAAAAAATACAAAAATTAGCCAGGTGTGGTGGCGAGCACCTGTAGTCCCAGCTACTCGGGAGGCTGAGGTTGGAGAATGGCATGAACCCGGGAGGCGGAGCTTGAAGTGAGACGACATCGTGCCACTGCACTCCAGCCTGCGCAACAAAGACTCTATCTCAAAAAAATTTAAAAAAGGCCGGGCGCGGTGGCTCAAGCCTATAATCCCAGCACTTTTGGAGGCCGAGACGGGCGGATCACGAGGTCAGGAGATCGAGACCATCCTGGCTAACACGGTGAAACCCCGTCTCTACTAAAAAATACAAAAAACTAGCCGGGCGAGGCGGCGGGCGCCTGTAGTCCCAGCTACTCGGGAGGCTGAGGCAGGAGAATGGCGTAAACCCGGGGGGCGGAGCTTGCAGTGAGCTGAGATCCGACCACTGCACTCCAGCCCGGGCGACAGAGCCAGACTCCGTCTCAAAAAAAAAAAAAAAAAAAAAAAATTAAAAAAAAAGTTCAGCTTCCACATACCACCTTAACTTTTGTACTATTAAAAAAGAACAGAGGCTGGGCGTGGTAGCTCACACCTGTAATCCCAGCACTTCGGGAGGCTGAGGCAGGAGGATCATGAGGTCAGATCGAGACCATCCTGGCTAACACGGTGAAACCCCGTCTCTACTAAAAATACAAAAAAATTAGCCAGGTGTGGTGGCGGGCACCTGTAGTCCCAACTACTCGGGAGGCTGAGGCAGGAGAATGGCGTGAAACCGGGAGGCTGAGCTTGCAGTGAGCCGAGACCACACCACTACACTCCAGCCTGGGCGACCAGTGAGACTCCATATCAAAAATAAAAATAAAGAATAGGCCAAGTGCAATAGCTCACGCCTGTAATCCCAGTACTTTGGGAGGCTGAGGTGGGTAGATCACGAGGTCAGGAGATCGAGACCATCCTGGCTAACATGGTGAAACCCTGTCTCTACTAAAAACTACAACAAAAACTAGCCGGGCGAGGTGGCGGGCACCTGTAGTCCCAGCTACTCAGGAGGCTGAGGCAGGAGAATGGCGTGAATCCAAGAGGCAGAGCTTGTAGTGAGCAGAGATCGCACCACTGCACTCCAGCCTGGGCGACAGAGCGAAACTCCGTCTCAAAAAAAAAAAAAAAAAAAAAAACAGAACAGGACCCGGTATGGTGGCTCACACCTATAACCCCAGCACTTCGGGAGGCTGAGGCAGCTGCTCTCTTGCAGTCGAGAGTTTGAGACCACCCTGGCCAACACAGTGAAACCCCATCTCAACTAAAAATACAGAAATTAGCCAGACATGGCAACAAGGCACCTGTAATTCCAGCTACTCGGGAGGCTGAAGCCCAAGAATTACTTGAACCTTTGAACCCGGAGGTAAAAGCTATAGTGAGCAGAGATGACGCCACTGCAGTTCAGCCTGGGCGATAGAGCGAGACTCACTCTGAAAACACAGTAATCCAAGCCGCCTACAATTTCCCTGACTGCTGGGAAACATAGTTCAGTTACAGCCCAAATTCAACAGCGAAGCCAAACCTCAGGCATACCTACATGTGGGCAAAGCCTCAGCTGAGGCTTGGCCTCGGCAGTGCGGGGCCAGAGTGCCCCCTGCTTTGCCAGAAACCCCACAGTGCTACTTCGCAGTCCCCACCTGCCTTCCTGAGGACACAGAAACACGCAGAAAATGATCATGTTAACTTTCTTACCAGCATTGACAAGATTAGGCCTCCTCACATCTTTGGCACCATTTAGAGAACAAATGAGGTGTGGTGGCTCACACCTGAGATCCCAGCACTTTGGGAGGCTGAGGCAGGAGGATTGCTTGAGTCCAGGAGGGAGACCAGCCTGGGCAACACGCCACAGTGGGTCACACCTGTAATTCCCAGCACTTTGGGAGGCCGAGGCAGGCAGATCACTTGAGGTCAGGAGTTCAAGACCAACCAGGCCACAGCAAAATTCTCAAAATAAAAATTAGCTGGGCATGGTGGTACATGCCTGGAGTCCCAGTTACTTGGCAGTTCGAGGCAGGAGAGTCCAGGAGGTGGAGGATGCAGTGAGCTGATTGCACTACACCCATCTGGAAACAGCAAGACTCTGCCTCTAAAACGTTGTTTAAAAGGCCGGGCACAGTGGCTCACGCCTATAGTTGGCCAAGGCAGGCAGATCACAAGATCAAGAGATCGAGACCATCCTGGACAACATGGTGAAACCCCCGTCCCTACTAAAAATACAAAAATTAGCTGGGCGTTGTGGTACACGCCTGTAATCCCAGCTACTCAGAAGCCTGAAGCAGGAGAACTGCTTGAACCCAGGAGGTGTAGGTTGCAGTAAGCAGATGGTGCCATTCCACTCCAGCCTAGGAAACAGAGACTCCATCTCACAAAAAAGTTTCAAAGCAAGCAAATGGATTTCTAGCAAACTAGTCAGGACTGGGATGACCATAGAAAATCCTGATGGTGGATAGAACGCGTGAGCTTGTCAGCAATTCAGAGGGCTGCTGAAGTCTGCCAAGTTCAATCCGGTGCCCCTCACTCCACAGGGCCATCCAAATGCATTCAAAGTGACATCTTATAATTCTTTGCCACGCTAATTCCCTGAGCACTTCAAATGCTCGGCAGACCCATGCAGCTGGCAGCTGCTTCTCTGACACAGGGGTAGGGCATTCCAACCATTCCAGAACGTTCCACCTAACACACCGAGGCAGCCCCAGGCTGCACCTAACTAGGGCCCGGGTCCCCTTCTAGGCTCTGGTGAGCCCGGTACTGGGCAGCCCTGCTCTCCTAGGAAGACACGGTGAAAAACGCAGAACGGAGTCACCACCATATCAAATTTATTATTCCAATGGCACTAGTACAGCTGGAGGTGCTCATGGTGACACCGCACAGGACTTCCTGCCTGCTAGAAATCATCTACCCGCTTGTTCCTTTCCCCTTTCCGGGGCAAAAGCCACTACGGGCCATTTACCCAAATAAACCTCTTAATGCGTTTGTTAAAATTTGTTTGGACATCTGAGTTTCCCTCTGAAGAAATGGAAAAAGTGTTGGGTGTCCCATCCCACCTCCCCCTCCCCGACCAGCCCAGTAAAAGTCCCTGCTAAGAGGGCGTGTCTGCTGCCTCTGGACTCTGGAAATAAATATCGAAAGAAACGGCATCAAGTGTTAAGGTTGAGTGATGGCACGCAGCGGGCCCCAGAAACCTCTCAGGGGAGCGTCGCTGTGTCGGGACAGTCTCCAGGACGTGGTGCTGTGGGTGCTGCGAGTCCCCAGGGCAGCAGATGCTGCAGGAAGGGCCGCCTACAATTTGTCCAGGAAGTTGTCCAGGGCCGGGATGCCTTCCTTCAGGCCCTTGCGTTTGCGGGTCTCAGCCACCACCTGGCTGGGGCGGCTGCTGTTGTCAAAGGGGTCTCCGGGCAAGATCTGCCAGTGGTCAAACACACACTGCGGGAAAGCCTGGCCGCCTGTGTTGGACCTCAGGTCAGCGGTGAAGCCTGCAGAGGGAAGCAAAAGGCTCACTGGGCTGCCAGGAAGGTGGCAGGACGGAGGAAAGTCCTGTCGGGAGCTCAGGCTAGTTCCTCAGCCCAAGTCACCCTGCAGACCAGACACTCGGCCTGGTGCCCAGCACTCCACCAAGGGCCTGCTCAAAGGCCTCAGTCCCTGCTTGTTCGGGATGACCCTGTGCTATAGCTCAGCTACTCTACTGGCAGGAGGCCTAAGCCTTCAGAGCTCCAGGCCCAGAGCCCTTCTCACACTGGGAATAGGAGAGTCCCTCCCCTGTGAATTCAGTGATTTGGGGTCACAAGCAGTCAGAAGCTGGGCCACCTGCTAAATCCATCACCTGCTCCCATCAGGACACCTCCTTTAACACCCTGCTAAACTTACTGGGCTTCTGGTCCCCAGACTAGCCTGCCGGGCTCTGCAGGCCACGCTGGGTAAACACTCACCAAAGGACTCGTTGACAGGCAAGTAGGCCTTGACGACAAACATGGGGGTGCCGGCCACTTGGGACTCCTCAAACACGTGGCCCCGCTTCCTGTTCAAAACTCCATAGATGCCACCGACCACTTGCTCTGGACACTGCCAGAAGGGAAAGAGAAGCTGTCAGCGGCTGCTGGGCAGGACGGTGGCAGGGTCAGCGGCAGGCAGGCAGACCTCACCTGGATCTCCACAAGGTAGATGGGCTCCATGAGGCGCGGCTGGGCGGTCAGCACGCTGGCGTAGAGGCAGCGCCGCGCCGTGGGGATGATCTGGCCGCCCCCACGGTGGATGGCGTCAGCATGCAGAGTCACGTCGTGGACGTCGAAGCGCACACCCCGCATGTTCTCCTCACACAGCGCACCCTGAGGGAGGGGGAGAGCCGCTGTCAAGGGCCGAATGCATCTCGGCTGCTTGCCTTCCACCTGCCAAGTCCTGCAAGTCTCCACCAAGGGGACCTGGGGCCTTGCCCGCCTTGGCCCCATTAGGGTCCCTGACTCAGCAGGCAGGATCATAAGGTCCCTCTAGAGCCTGGAAATGGGTGTGGTCTGCATGTGCTGAGCTGTGCCTCACCTCCTTGGTGGCCCACTGGAAGCCGGCCACCACACTGTCCTTGATCTCGTTGAGGTACTGCACGCCCTTGGTGATGTCGGTGAGGATGTTGGGGCCGGTGCCGTCAGGCCCAAAGCACCAGATCTTGCGGGCCTCGGCCACGTCCCACTCGTACTTCTCGGCCAGGTAGCGTGCCCGCTGCTTGAGCTCCTGGCGGGCAGACACCTCGCCTTTATCGATGTCCTCGGCCAGGCCATCGGGGAAGGGCCGCGCCTTCATGTACAGTCGGTTGTGCTTGTTGGGGGACTTGGAGAGGCAGAGCACGTTTGACTCTTCACTGACTGTCTCGCGGTACGAGACGACCGGGTCAGATTTCTGCAGAAAGAGGAGGAAGGTCACACACTTGCCTGTCAGAAGAGGGGACCTTACACGCAAAGGCATCCTTAAACGCTTTTCCCAGTAAGGCAGACCTAATACAGTCTGGCAGAGCCACATCAATCAGAACCAAGTGGAATCAGTATTGCACCACCAAGGACATCTCACTCCCCGCAAGGACAAGCAGCAGGGGCTCCACTGAGCTCTCCAGCACAGAAATCACAGGCTTGCGGAATTTTAAGCATTAACAGGAAAGAAACAAGGTCTGGAGCAGGCCTGGCCCGATCCCACCAGAGCAGCTGTGTTTGTGGACAGAAAACAGCAAGATGAGCTGTCTCTGAGTTAACTCAAAAAACAGCCCTGGAGGCTGGGCACGGTGGCTCACACTTGCACTCCCAGCACTTTGGGAGGCCAAGGCGGGTGGAACAAGAGATCAGGAGATCAAGATCATCCTGGCTAATGCGGTGAAACCCAGTCTCTACTAAAAATACAAAAAATTTCCCAGGCATGGTGGGCACCTGTAGTCCCAGCTACTTGGGAGGCTGAGGCAGGAGAATCACTTGAACCCGGGAGGCAGAGCTTGCAGGGAGCTGAGAGCGCGCCACTGCACTCCAGCCTGGACAACAGAGCGAAACTTTGTCACAAAAAAAAGAAAAAAAAATAGCCCGGGCCAGGCACGGTGGCTCACACCTGTAATCCCAGCACTTTGGGAGGCCAAGGTGGGGGACTCACGAGGTCAGGAGATTGAGACCATCCTGGATAACACAGTGAAACCCCGTCTCTACTAAAAATACAAAAAAAATTAACCAGGCGTGGTAGCACGCGCCGCCTATAGTCCCAGTGACTCAGAAAGCTAAGTGAGGCAGGAGAGTGGCGTGAACCCAGAAGGTGGAGGTTCCAGTGAGCTGAGATCACGCCACTGCACTCCAGCCTGGATGACACATCGAGATTCTACCTCCAAAACAAAACAAACACAAAACAGCCCCACATGTTTGGAGAAGACCCTAAAGAGGAGACTTGAGGAACCTAAAATGCTGAGACCAAGGCTAAGATCGAGTCTAGGCGCCTGCACGGAGCCCACTTGGGCTCAGCTTTAAAACAGAGAGCAGGAGTCGGTGCCTGGGGAGGGGCGTGGGGACGGCTGGTCACTGGCGCCTCACCTTGATGGGGATGCAGGCATGGTCCTCCTCCAGGTCCTTCAGGCAGATCTCCAGGTGCAGCTCACCGGCGCCCGCGATGATGTGCTCTCCCGACTCCTCGATGATGCACTGAAAGAGACACGAGTTAGCACCAAAGGGGCAGGGGGCTCGGAACGGGGGGACACCAGGCTACCAGCTTCCATTTAGCTAGGGAGAAGCTGGACCCCGCCAGGACAAGATTTCAGGGGAAGGTGCCGGGAGCCTGGGACCAGCACAAACTCCTGAAGAAATGTAAGGCCCACAAGCTACAGTGAACATGCACAGGGCAGCCTAGGAGAGGGCGGGGGCCTCCTGGGCGTGAGTCCCCGTTTACACAACTTCCATCTGAGAGGTGTGAGCCCCACGGAAGCAGGGGTTTTTCCCGCAGCTGGGAACCCCTCCTTTCATGACATGTCACCCCAATCTCACCACCACAGCAACCCACACAGCCACAGCTGAGGCCACAAGCCGCCCCCCACAGTGACTGCTCCCAGCGGGTACACTCCGTGCCCACCTGCACCATAGGGTCGGACTTGGCCAGCCGCTTCAGCCCCTCCACCAGCTTGGGTAGGTCAGCCGGGTTCTTGGCCTCCACGGCCACTCTGACGACAGGGCTGACGCTGAACTTCATCACCCGCATGTTGTGTGCGTGCTCGAAGGTGGTGATGGTGCCCGTCTTCACCAGGAACTGGTCCACACCCACCAGGCCCACAATGTTCCCACAAGGCACGTCCTCGATGGGCTCCACATAGCGGCCCATCATCAAGATTGTTCTGGAGAAAGCAAAAGGTGGCAGCAGGCCGCAGGGATGATTCTGCTGGATCCTAGGCTAGGGCAGGTCCCTCCCAGGGTTGGCAGCCCTCCTGCCTGGTCCCAGGGCAGGCTGGGGGCTTCCGCAAGTCCCTGACTGCTGTGTGGGGGCTGCCAGGAAACATACCCTCTTCGGAGTCACTGCCCTCTCCCTGGGTATGGGTCAAGACTGTCACCACCCACCTGGAGCCCAAGAATACAGATGAGCGGGGATCTGCTGTGCCCTAGGACTTGTGGCTTCTCCAGGAACACCCTCACTGGATTCTGAGGATAAAAGCTGTGGCTGGCACTAATATCACCCTACACTCCCTCTACACTCCTCACTTCTAGCTCCTGACCGAGGCACCAAAGACCTGGAGCGGGGCAGGGCCCACAACAGTGCCAAGGGGCCAGGCCATCACCCAGCAGCTCACCTCTGGATTGGCTTCAGGTAGAGGTCCTCCTTCTTCCCGGGGGTGTAGTTGGGCCCCATAATCCTGACCTTCAGGCCGGTGGAGACCAGGCCCGAGAAGACCCGTCCAAAGGCGTAGAACCGACCTTTGTCGGAGGTTGGCACCATTTTGGAAATATACATCATAAGGGGGCCTTTGGGGTCACAGCTTTTAATGCCTGAGGGACAGAGAAAACCCGCAACCTTTATTCCAGTGCAGCTCAGCCTTCTGGAACCCTGCAACCCGCAACCTCAGGAAGTCCTCCAGCTGCAACTCAGGACTCAACCACCAGGACCACGTACCCATGGCAGCCTCGTCGTCCGGGGGCCCCTCGTACAGGAGCTCGCAGCGGTACTTTTGGGCCGTCACAGGGGAGGGCAGATGGATGGTGATCATCTGCAACAAGGCGTCTCCGGCGGGCAGCCAGCGGCGCATCACAGCCTGCAGGGGCGGAGGGTGGCGCATCAGACACCTGGGGAGCCCAGGAAGGCCCCATACACCCTTCCTCTCTTGAAGCCAAGGAAGCCAAAGTCACGAGTCATGTTCTCCAAAGCATGGCCCCTTTTGGAAGGCGGCAAAGGCCACGCACACTCCTGCCAAGGCCCTTGTCCACACCTGTCTCAGATGGGGCTCTAGCTGCTAGGATGTGTCTCCAGCAACACCTGAAGACTAAATCGAGAGGGACAGCAGCTGTCCCTGCGCAGCTGCGGACCTCAGCCCCCAGGGCCTGGGCTGTCAAAGCATCCAGAAGCCGCAGCCTGCGTTCCCTCCACCCGCGGGCCGGGCCCAGGCCGCACCTTTAGCAGGGGTTTGCCTTCCTTGTCCTTGTCTTCACTGTCCAGTTTGATGTCCAGTTTCTCTATCAGTTTTGCTGTCTCCTCTTTCTTGAAATTCATGATGGCATCAAACACCTAAATTCACCACGAGGAGACAGGAAAGCCCATTTGGGAACGGCAGGAGGAAGCCTTGTGCTTCTTGCTCGGGAGACTAAGGTCAGCGCAGGGGGACGCAATGTGGAGCGGGAGCAGGCCTGGCCTGCCTACCAGGGGCCCAGCCGAGCGAATGGGGAGCTGGAGGAAGCCTCGAGATAGAGCAGAGAAAAAGCCCACTCTGACTCATAGACAAGAGCACGAGTTCTGACTTACAAGCACTGAATGGCCACCTGTAGCCAAAACCGCAAGTTACCCAAACCCCTCCTTGCAAGGGAGGTCCCAAGGCTCTGGCTGTGTAGTCCAGGCCTTAAGAGAAGAACCCTGACTCCACCTCCGTTAGGAGCTGCCCCCCTCCCACCTTGCACCTGCCCCACAGGGAGATGGGCCCAATCAGCTGACAAGCAACCGACCAGAACCAGCAGGACCAGGGGCCAATAGGCCCGGCGCAGCCCTCACTCCTCACCTTGAAGATGGGGTCCAGGATCAACTGGCAGAAGGTGCGTGGCAGCTTCTTCCCATCGGGGCTGGTGGCTGACTTGCTGAACTTGCCGTTGGCTGGGTCAAAGTACCTGGCAGGGAGAGGCAAAGCCAAATCAAGTTAGGGCCTCCAAGGCATGCGGCAGGGGGGGCGGGAGGATCGCCAAGGGGACGTGCTTGGGCCAGACTCTCTGGGGTGACTGGTGGGCTTGAACCGTGCTGTGAATATGGCACCACAACCCTGGGCGATGCCACTCCCCCCAGGTGTCAGGAACCCCACAACCATACCCCGCAGGGCTCACCTGTCACCCCACAGCTTCTTCATCATGTCCTCCACTTTTTTGGCCCGCTCGGCAGGCCCCAACTGGCCCTCCCCTTTGGCAGCAAACTTGGCCACGTACATCTCCGCAAACTGCTTCAGGGTGAAGGCCCACCCATGGAGACCAGACCCGAAGCCCACGGTACCGAGGACAGGATCGATCTGGAAGTATGAGAAATGGGAAGCGACTGTGAGGAGGGCCCCTGGGCAGAGCCTGCAGTTGTGGACTAGGTGCCTCAGGCATGGGCCTCAGACGCTGGATTTCTTCAGTAGACATCAGGTCAAAGTGAAGAAATGATCAGTCATCACGAACAAGGGGGCCAGCCCCTCCACCACCCACAACACCGTTCCTTGCGCTCGCCACTTCCAGCTGCCCAAAGATCAAGGGCTGGGTCAAGAAGGTTGAGAACATTCCAGCCCCCTTCTCTGTCACCCCAACATTCCTGGCAAAAACACACTTCCAGTCCCCTCAGCTCAACTCCGCTCCCCGCCAGCTCCTGCGGTGCCCACTGCGGCGGGCACACCACCCAGCCAGGGAGGGCCGTACCATGATGTTGCCCATGGGGCCGCTCTCGCCCTCGCCATAGGTGGAGATGATGACGTTCACGTTCTCCACAATGCGCTGGAAGGTCTGGTAGAGCTCCTCGGGCTCCAGCTGCAGCTCCAGCAGGGCACGGTCCATCTTGTTCATCATCAGCACAGGCTTGATGCGCTCCGCAATGGCCTGCCGCAGCACTGTCTCCGTCTGCACACACACGCCTAGGGATGCAGGGCACGGGGCGGCGCTGTCATCCTCAAACAGGGAAGGCCCCGGGTTCTAGGCCCTGCCTCAGGGGGACCCGCTGCTTACCTGACACGCAGTCCACCACAACCAATGCACCATCAGTGACTCGGAGGGCAGCGGTCACCTCCGAGGAGAAGTCGACGTGCCCGGGGGAGTCGATGAGGTTAATGAGGAAGCCGGCGCCGTCCTTGCTCTGCTTGATGAAGTTCAAGTCATTCTCCGAGAGCTCGTAGAAGAGGGAGATGGCACTGATGGAGGGAGGGATCCATCAGGGGGACAGGATGCACACACCTGGCCCAGGGAGGCTGGGATCCTGTCAGAAGCCAGGCTGCTCCTCCCTCCATGACTCATCCCTTGAGAGGCTCCCACAAGACCCAACCCACCCACAAGACCCAACCCACCCTTGTCCTTTGCCTCCACAATACTCTGTCCAAGACAGGCCCCCCGCCCCCCCCACAGGGAACTCCTGGTACCAGCCCCACAGCCAGCGACTCAGAGCCCTCCTGACCAGACACTCTGCCCCACCGACTTGGTCCCCCCAAGACTCATCACACCTGACTCAAAGTAGCAATGAAAAGACCCCGCAGGACAGCAAAAGCCTTCAGAGACTCTGACCCTTCCCTCCTCACTTCTGCCCCTGCTCCAGTGAAAATGAAGAGCTTTAGCCAGAGACCCTCACTATGGTGCCAACCCAGGACAAAAGGCATTTGGGATCACTGTGCTCTGCGCTCACGTTTTAGACTCTCACCCCACTCACGTCAGGGGCCAGAAACTGTCACGGAATGAACGCCATCCAGTGCAACACAAGAGCTTTCCGCATCCTGAGTGCCAGAAACACCCCCCCTTCCAGGTGTGACAGCAAAACCCCTCCAGATATTGTAGGAGTGGCGGCAAGTCCCCCAGGGAAGGAGAACCACTGAGTGAAGCCCCTCCTCAAGAAAATCTTCCGGCTCGCAGTACCCCCAATCCCTGTGACTCTTAATCCCCGTCTCGCTGGACTGAACCTCACTCATTCTCCCATGAATTAAGAAACCAGGAGAAAGAGACGTTGCCTAGTCTCTCCCCGCCCACCCTGGCCCAGTGGCCTCCAGCTGCCAGGCCAGCACCTCCCTGCCTGGGTACAGAGGGCACAGGGAGCTCACGTTGACTTGATGGTGATGCAACGCTCCTGCTCATCCTTCCGGGTGTCAGTGAAGCGTGTCTCCCCGGCCCGGGCCGAGGCGATGATGCCCGCCTTGCACACCAGGGAGTCTGTCAGCGTGGACTTGCCGTGGTCCACGTGGGCGATGACAGACATGTTTCGGATGTTGGCCTTCTTGTCCATGATGGCGCGGATCTGGTCTACCGTGAAGTTCACCTGGGCAAGAAGGGGAGGCTCAGACCAGCTCGAGATTTCCAGGAACACGGCTTGGCATGGAGCGTTCGGTCCAAACGAACCAGCATGCCCAAGGCCAGGAGGGGACTGGTGTTGGGGTACCCGAAGCCCACCCAATCCTGCCAGCCTAACACGCCTTGAGAACTACCCCACAATCTCCAAGGATCCACTGTCAACAGATGTCATCCAGAACGGACAACCCAGAAATAAAAGCGCTCAGAAATAAAACTCAGTGGCAACAGATTTCCTTGATACCGAATATAAACACTAAAGAGTTATTAGAGGCCAAACACGTAAGGGGTGAACCTTCTCCCAAAGCCCCCTCCACGTTGTCATTGGGCCACCCAGGCTTCCCCGACCAAAAACTGTCATAATAAAATGCAAGGTCACCCCTCGGCAAGAGGGATCACACAAGGCCACCCACCCCAGGAGATAACGGGGAGCCGGAACGGCCCTAACAGCCACAAGCCTACACCTCGTGTCTCAAAACGAGTCTTTGCACATTTCGGAGTCACAAGGACAAGCGCCTAGGGCCGACAGTTAACAGCATCAGGAGAAGATATTTGGGAGGAAAAGGGGAACCTTTCAGGTGTCGCTTTGCTGGTTCTGCCATTTCCCTGCCGCCCCTAGTCCCCCGGCAGAAAATCGATCTCAAACTCGCGGCCCGCGAGTTACATAAGGCGCCTCCCCGTCTCCCCGCTTCCACCGCGGTGCCCGCCATTACAACGCCTGCCACATCATCATACCCCACCCCCATCCTCCCTAACACCCCAGCTCCAGCCAGGTCTGGGCAAGGTTACGGCGCCCCCGGAAGCGGAGAAGGGGCTCCGTGAACAGTGCGGCGCACAGACATGGCGGCGACCGCTGCCCCAGCCCCGGCTCCTCCGGCTCTGCCGCCGCTACGTCTCCTCCCGGCACGGGCGGCCCCAGCGTCTAGGCAGCGTCGGCCCCGCGGAGGTCCCGCCGCCGTTCCGGGACACCAGCGAGGCAGGGTTACTCACCATGGTGGCGGATGGCGGTGGATTCTCCCAGGTAGAACCGAATGAAGCGAGCCGCGCCGAGGATGGCGACGACGACGGCGGAAGAGAACGCTGACGTCAACACTCAGCACTTTATAGGCGGACGCCGGTTGGGCGGGTCATGTGACTGCGCTGCGGAGGCGGGGCGAAGCGACGCCGCGCAAGCGCACGGAGGCGTTCCCGCACACCTCCCCCGTTAACCCATTCGGCGCTGGCGAGGCTGCTTTAGGATACAGTCTGGGCGTCTCGGGGATGGTGGTCGCCCTCGGTATGCAGTGTTCAGGTGCACAAAGCAAAGAGCGCCGTTTTAGCTGAGAATAAGAACCATAGCAACGATATCAGCTTACAAAATGTCCAGCACTTCTATTAAAGCCACATTGCAAGGTGAATAGAGTCTGTGGATTTTACCCAAGTCAATTTCCCGGTTTGGGCGTTGTTATGTAAGCCGATATCCCTGGGAGAAGCAGAAGGAAAAAGGACACTCGCGACCACTATACTGTTTTTCAACTCCTTACCTGCAATTATTTCAAAATAAAAAGATTTATAAGAAGCAGGCATCGGAATCACTGATCCCACAAATGCATACTGAGCATCTATGCACCAGGCATTGTTAGAGGTTTTGTAGATACAGCAGTGGACAAAACACCTTGCTAGCTTGACCACACTGCGTGCACTTCTACTAACTACTAAGATTTCTCTTTGCCTCAGTTTCCTCGTCTGTAAATCGGAGGTGATCAATACCACTCTTGTTTGAGGTGGGCTAAAACGAACTAAAGACATCTAAAAGAATTAGCACCGTGCCTGATACCCAACGCTCAATAAACGCTATGTATTTTAATTAGCTAAGATTGCTATTAATAAAACATTTATTTCAGGACTGGTTTGCCATGTCCCAGGCACCCGGCTAAGCGCTTTACTGGCACAATTTCATTTTCTAGTTCATTTCCTCTCCAGGGGGAGGCGCAGGAAGACTGTTTAGCATTTGTGTCCTAATCTGACCCTAAGAAACAGTTGAATGTGTTTCATAGCTCATGAATTGGCATTCAATTGAGTATCTCTATTCCTTATGAAAAGCCCAGCCCGCTGTTTAGCACATAGTAGGTACTCAGTATTTCTTGCATGAATGATGTTCTCGCAGTGCAAATGAACCCCCTGCGGCACGTCTTTCCCTAAACTCACTTTGTGAAACAGAAGAGCCACTGCAGTGCTTTTCCTGGGCTGAGAGAGGGGGAGGTGTGGATCCACAAAAAGCAATGCAAATTCCAGCCTGGACTCTAAAATAAACCTGTACACTCCTCCCCCTCACAAATGCTTCGGGCACTTTGCTTTACAAAGCGCTGTCTCAACCTTGGTTTTCATTTAATGGATGATTGCTCTTGCTATCACCATTTAACCCGATGGAAAACGGAAAGTATCTTCTGAAAGAATTGAGGCTCCGAAAGGCAGATGGCATGGCAGGGAGCAGATGTGAGCGCCCGGGGTCCCTAACCACCTACACCTGTGCCGGTGACGCGTTTAATGTTAAGTTACAAGTCAAGCGCATGCGCCATTTGGGGGCTGAGTTTTGAGCAGAGAGGTATTCCGTTTCTCGTTCTTAATAATAAAATTCTTCAAAATCTTTAAATGCACTAAGCACCTACTACGTGTTGGGTTCCCTATTGGGCGCTTCGCAGCCGTTTTTTCCTTGCAAGGTGGGGGCATTTCAGAGATGTAATGGAAAGGTTTTCATTGAAAGACGGGTTAGGCGAGAGGCGGAGGTTGCAGTTAGCCGAGATCGCGCCACTGCACTCCAGCCTGGCGACAGAGCGAGACTCCGTCTCAAAAAAATTAAAAAATTAAAAATGGGTTAGGCTGGGTGCAGTGGCTCACGCCTGTAATCCCAGAACTTTGGGAGGCCAAGGCAGGCAGATCACCTGAGGTTGGGAGTTCGAGACCAGCCTACTCAACATGGAGAAACCCCGTCTTTACTAAAAATTAAAAAAAAAAAAAAAAAAAAAAATAGCCGGGCGTGGTGGTGAACGCCTGAAATCCCAGCTACTTGGGAGGCTGAGTCAGAAGAACCGCTTGAACCCGAGAGGCGGAGGTTGCAGTGAGCCGAGATCAGGCCACTGCACTCCTGCCTGGGCGACAGAGCGAGACTCTGTCTTTAAAAAAAAAAAAAAAAGGGTGGGGGGGCTGTTCACATCTATCCCGGAACTTAATAAAACAGGGGTTGAATTTGTTCTCAAGTGCACGGATTGCTTATTGAAAAATTCTAATATCATGTAATTTAAAGAAGTAGGGGGAGAGCTTAAGGGAAAAAGGGGTATTTTCAACCCCACAGCTGCAGGGATGGAGCCAGGTGTTGGCAGGGAAGGATCTCTCCCACTGTCATCCCCACATCCACGAATAGCAGAATCCTGGAGTACCACAAGCAGCCACAACCAGGTCAGCTGTCATAAGTACAATAATAAATACAGGCTGCGTTTAAAGGGTGGGGACCAAGAAAAAAATTCACCTCTGCAGAGAAGCTCCGTTGCGCATGCGCCTGCTGCGGCGCCAGGAGGGCTCAGAGACCGCAGTAGCGGCCTCTGCTGACCGACAGTCGCCAGTGCAGGCCTCTCGACACTGCCTTTTTTTTGGGGGGACCTAGTCTCGCTCTGTCGCTAGGCTGGAGTGCAGTGATGCGCTCTCGGCTCACTGCAACTTCCGCCTCCCGGGTTCAAGCGATTCACCTACCTCAGCCTCCCGAATAGCTAGGATTACAGGTGTGCGTCACCACGTCCGGCTGATTTTTTGTATTTTTAGTAGAGACGGGGTTTCACCATGTTGGCCGGGTTGGTCTTGAACCCCTGACCTCCTGATCCGCCCGCCTCGGCCTCCCAAAGCTCTGGGATTACCCGCGTGAGCCACCGCGCCCGGCCAACACTGCCTTTTAACGGTTTATTGAGCGTTTACTAGGCCCTGACCTCACGGTCCTTTAAATCAAATACTCCACCTAACCTACCCACACCCTGGGCTTTGGGTGGGCTCCTTTACACCTGAGAAAATGGAGACTCAGAGATGTTAAGTCATTTACCCACGTTGACAGAGCTAGTAAAGGTGCAGCTGAATCCGACTCGAGGAGTGGTTTAATCGGGAAGGAGTCCGACCCTGCGACTGTTGCCCAGAGGCATTTCAGATTTGGGAAATGGGCCGGGCATGGTGGCTTATGCCTGTAATCCCAGCACTTTGGGAGGCAGAGGCGGGTGGATCACCTGAGGTTAGGAGTTCGAGACCAGCCTGGCCAACATGGCAAAACCCCATAATACAAAAAATTAGCCGGGCGTGGTGGTGGGCAGCTGTAATCCCAGCTACTCGGGAGGCTGAGGCAAGAGAATCGCTTGAACCGGGGAGGTGGAGGTTGCAGTGAGCCAAGATCAGGTCACTGCACTCCAGCCTGGGTGACAGAGTGAGATTGTCAAAAAAAAAAAAAAAAAAAAGGGAGGGGGGCCCTCTCTGGCTGTGTGACCTTGGACAAGTTACTCAACCTCTCTGAGCCGTGGGTGCTGCATGTAATATATTGAATTACAACAGAATCGGTTTTATAGGGCTCTCGTGAGATTTAAAGAAATGAATAGAAATAGGTTAGACATGGTGGCTCACACCTGTAATCCCAACAATTTGGGAGGTCGAAGTGGGAGGACTGCTTGAGCCCAGGAGTTTGACCCCAGCCTGGGCAACATAAGGAGACCCCCACCTCCATTAAAATAATAATAATAATAACAAGCCAGGCGTGGTGGCGCGTGCCTGTAATCCCAGTTACTCAGGAGGCTGAGGCACGAGAATTGCTTGAACCTGGGAGGCAGAGGTTGCCATGAGCCAAGATCTCACCACTGCACTCCAGCCTGGGCAACGGAGCGAGATTCTGTCTCAAAATAAATAAATACATAAATGAGCTTGGCTTGGTGGCATATGCCTGTGGGTTGAGGTGGGGTCACTGCTTGAGCCCAGGAGTTTCGGGCTGCCGTCAGCTATGATTTCACTACTGCACTCCAGCCTGGGGGACACAGCAAGACTCTGTCACACACACAGACAAATAAATATAAATAAAGCACCTAATATTACCAGTACCTGGTATAAGATAATCCATATTAAGAGTTGACTCCGGCCGGGTGTGGTGGCTCACGCCTGTAATCCCAGTACTTTAAGAGGCCGAGGCGGGCGGATCATGAGCTCAGGAGATCGAGACCCCCATGGCCAACACGGTGAAACCCTGTCTCTACTAAAAATACAAAAAGATTAGCTGGGTGTGGTGTAATCCCAGCTACTCGGGAGGCTGAGGCACGAGAATCCCTTGAACCTAGGAGGTGGAGGTTGTAGTGAGCTGAGATTGCACCACTGCACTCCAGCCTGGGTGACAGAGCGAGACTCCGTCTCAAAAAAAAAAAAAAGTGGATTTTCTCTTTTGGGTGATTAAACAAATGGGTTCAGGGAGGCCTGGTGAGTCTGCATAGTAAGAACAGGCACAGTGGCTCGTGTCTGTAATCCCAGCACTTTGGGAGGCAGAGGTGGGTGAGTCACTTGAGGTCAGGAGTTGGAGACCAGCCTGGCCAACATGATGAAAACCCAACTCTACTAAAAATACAAAAATTAGCCGGGCATGGTGGCGGGCGCCTCCTGTGGTCCTAATTACTCAGGAGGCTGAGGCAGGAGAAACACTTGAACCCAGGAGGCTGAGGTTACAGTGGGCAGAGATCACGACACTGCACTCCAGCCTGGGTGATAGTGGGAGACTCCATACCCCCAAAAAAAGAAAAAAGGAAAAAGGCCGAACGCAATGGCTCGCGCCTGCAATCCCAGAACTTTGGGAGGACAAGGCGGGCAGATCACCTAAGGTCAGGAGTTCGAGACCAGCCTGGCCAACATGGTGAAACCCTGTCTCTACTAAAAACACAAAAATTAGCTGGGCCTGGTGGTACGTGCCTGTAATCCCAGCTACTCGGGAGGCTGAGACACGAGAATCGCTTGAACCCGGGAGGCAGAGATTGCAGTGAGCCGAGATTGCACCATTACACTCCGGCCTGGGCAACAAGAGCAAAACTCCATTTCAAAAAGAAAAGAAAGAAAGAACAGAAGCTCCAAGCAAAAGCTGGTACTTCTGACCACAGAGCTATGCAGAGTCTTTATGGTGAATATGGATTTATGCAGCCCCAGATTACTGAGGCTTAAACTGAGGGTCTCGGTCTGGGTCTGTCCAGACTCCCCGTTCTGCTGAGGACCCCAGTGCAACCTTAGGGACGTGCATTAGAGCCTTCAGCTACCTGTTTTGCATTTCTTTGTTTTTTTGGCTGCCCTGGGGGCCTCTAGGCTAGGGGACTTTCCACTGGGCCACACCCACATTGCCCGCAAACACAAGCATCAGTTTTTCCCCTGGTTTTCAACTTCTCCCGAAAGCCAGTTCCTAACATTCCTCAGACCCTGGCACTCGTGTGTCCAGCAACCATGGGACCCAGCTTTAAAAGAAACAGAGAGAAATCCTTGCCCTCAGGAGATGGTGGGCTGGAGAGAAAATAGCCAATCAAATATCTGCACAAATGGAAGCTCTCAAATTGCACTAGGAGGGCGAGGGAGACTGAGTAAAGACACGGCATAAGAGAGGAGGGTAGGCCAGGCGTGGTGGCTCATGCCTGTAATCCCAGAACTTTGGGAGGCAGAGGCAGGATATTCACTTGAGGTCAGGAGTTCGAGACCAGCCTGGCCAACGTGGCGAAACCATACTTCTACTAAAAATACAAAAATTAGCCGGGTGTGGTGGCGCACGGCTGTAGTCCCAGTTAGTCGGGAGGCTGAGGCAGGAGAATCGCTTGAACCCGGGAAGCAGAGGTTGCAGTGAGCTGAGATTGAGCTACTGTACTCCAGCCTGGGCGACAGAGAGAGACTTCCTCTCAAAAAAAAAAAAAAAAAAAGAAAAAACAAAAACAGGAGAGGATTGAGATCTAGCATGGGGAATCAGGGAGGGCATCATGGAGGAGGTGTTTTCTTGTTTGTTTGTTTTTAAGCCGGAGTCTTGCTCTCTCGCCCAGGCCGGAGTGCAGTGGTGCAATCTTGGCTCACTGCAACCTCCACCTCCTGGGTTCAAGCAATTCTCCTGCCCCAGCCTCCCGAGTAGCTGGGATTACAGGTGTACGCCACCACGCACAGCAAATTTTTGTATTTTTAGTAGAGACGGGGTTTTGCCATGTTGGCCAGGCTGGTCTTGAACTCCTGAACTCAGGTATCTGCCCTCCTTGGCCTTCCAAAGTGTTGGGATTACAGGTGTGAGCCACGGCACCCAGCATTTTTTTTTCTTTTTTTTCTTTTTTTTTTTTTTTTTTTTTTGAGACGGAGTCTCGCTCTGTCGCCCAGGCTGGAGTGCAGTGGCGCGATCTCGGCTCACTGCAAGCTCCGCCTCCTGGGTTTACGCCATTCTCCTGCCTCAGCCTCCTGAGTAGCTGGGACTACAGGCGCCCACCACCGTGCCCGGCTAATTTTTTGTATTTTTAGTAGAGACGGGGTTTCACCGTGGTCTCGATCTCCTGACCTTGTGATCCGCCCGCCTCGGCCTCCCAAAGTGCTGGGATTACAGGCGTGAGCCACCGCGCCCGGCCCATTTTTTTTTTTCTTTACACGTAGTTTAGCTTTTATTGCCCAGGCCGGAGTGCAGTGGCGCAACCTCGGCTCACTGCAATCTCCGCCTCCCGGGTTCTGAGCGATTCTCCTGCCTCAGACTCCCAAGTAGCTGAGATGACAGGCGTGCGCCACCACGCCTGGCTAATTTTGTATTTTTAGTAGAGACGGGGTTTTCCATGTTGGTCAGGCTGGTCTCAAACTCCCGACCTCAGGTGATCCATCGCCTCGACCTCTCAAAGTGCTGAGATTACAGGCTTGAGCTACTGCGTCTGGCCAGAGGAGGTAATTTTTAAGCTGTTACCTGAAAGAAGAAAAAGAGCTAATTAAGCAAAAGTACAGAGGGGAACCCAGGGTGAAAGAACAACACAGGTGCAAATCCCTGGGGGTGGGAAGCAGGGTTAAGAAGTTGCACAGAGGCCGGGCGCGGTGGCTCAAGCCTGTAATCCCAGCACTTTGGGAGGCCGAGGCGGGCGGATCACAAGGTCAGGAGTTCGAGACCATCCTGGCTAACACGGTGAAACCCCGTCTCTACTAAAAAAAATACAAAAAACTAGCCGGGCGAGGTGGTGGGCGCCTGTAGTCCCGGCTACTCGGGAGGCTGAGGCAGGAGAATGGCGTAAAAACCCGGGAGGCGGAGCTTGCAGTGAGCTGAGATCCGGCCACTGCACTCCACCCTGGGCGACATAGCGAGACTCCGTCTCAAAAAAAAAAAAAAAAAAAAAGTTGCACAGAGGCCAAAAAAAAAACAAACAAACAAAAAAACGGCCGGGCATGGTGGTGGGCGCCTGTAGTCCCAGCGACTCAGGAGGCTGAGGCAGGAGAATGGCGTGAACCTGGGAAGCGGAGGTTGCAGTGAGCCGAGATCCAGCCACTGCACTCCAGCCTGGGTGATAGAGCGAGACTCTGTCTCAAAAAAAAAAAAAAAAAAAAAAAAAAAGGTTGCACAGAGGCCGGTGCAGTGGCTCATGCCTATAATCCCAGCACTTTGGGACGCCAAGGCAGACAGATCACTTGTGGTCGGGAGTTGGAGACCACACTAGCCAACATAGCAAGACCCTGTCTCCACTAAAAGTACAAAAATTAGCTGGGCGTGGTGGCGGGCGTCTGTAATCCCAGCTACTCGGAAGGCTGAGGCAGGAGAATTGCTTGAACCCGGGAGGTGGAGGTTGCAGTGAGTCGAGATCTTGCCACTGTACTCCAGCCTGAGTGACAGAGGGAGAATCTGTCTCAGAAAAAAAACAGAAGTTGCACAGGGCCGACGTAGTGGCTCACGCCTGTGATCCCAGCAGGTTGGGAGCCCAAGGCAGGAGGATCGCTTGAGCCCAGGAGTACCAAGCTGCAGAGAGCTATGATCGTGCCACTGCACTGCAGCCTGGGCAGCAGAGCAAGACTCCCACCCACCACAACATTGTCTCTTGAAAAATAATAATAGGCCAGGCACAGTGCCTCATGCCTGTAATCCCAGCACTTTGGGAGGCTGAAGCAGGCAGATCATGAGGTCTGGAGTTCAACACCAGCCTGGCCCACAGGGTGAAACTCCGTTTCTACTAAAAATATAACAATCTATTGCTTCAAGCCAGGGGGCAGAGGTTGCAGTAAGCCGAGCTCGTGACACTGCACTCCAGCCTGGTCGACAGAGTAAGACTCCATCTCGGAAAAAAATATGTATATTATAATAATAATAAAATTAGGCCAGGCTTGGTGACTCACATATATAGTCCCAGCACTTTGAGAAGCCAAGGCAGGTGGACCACTTGAGGCCAGGAGTTCGTGACCAGCCTGGCCAACGCAGTAAAACTGTCTCTACTAAAAATACAAAAAATTAGTTGGGTGTGGTGGTGTGCGTGTGTAGTCCCAGCTACTTGGCAGGCTGAGATGGGAGGATGGATCCCTTGAACCCAAGAGGTGGAGGTTGCAGTGAGCTGACATTACACCACTGCACTCCAGCCTGAGTGAGAGAGGGAGACTCTGTCTCAAAAAATAATATTAAAATAAAGTGTAACCTATATACAGAAAGAACATGAATTGAATGTATAAAGCCTCGTGATTTTCACAAACTGAAAACACTCCAACACCCAGCACCAAGATCAAAAAAACATACAACATGATCAGGCCCCAGAAACACCCTCTTCCCTGCCAAGGGTAACCACCCTATCTCCTGACACAGATTGTTTTGTGTGGCCTATTTTTGAGCTTCTCACACCTTGACAGTGCAGCACGGCCTCTTCTGGATCCAGCCTCTTCTTGCACTCAACATTACCTAGAAGAATTCGTCCACTTTGTGGGTCACTGGCATTTGTGCATCCTCACTGCTGTATTCTCTTTTTTTGAGGCCAAGTCTCACTCTGTGTCCCAGGTTGGAGTGCAATGGCGCAAGCTCAGCTCACTGCAACCTCCGCCTTCTGGGCTCAAGCGATTCTCCTGCCTCAGCCTCCCAAGCAGCTGGAACTAAAGGCATGCGCCATCATGCCCGGCTAATTTCTGTATTTTTAGTAGAGATGGGGTTTCACCATGTTTCCCAGGCTGGTCTTGAACTCCTGGCCTCCAGTGATTTGTCTGCCTCTGCTTCCCAAAGTGCTAGGATTACAGGCATGAGCCACCGCGCCCAGCCGCCCCAGGGGATTTCTTTTTCCCGCAAGATGTTGCCCAGGCTGGTCTGGAACCATAGGCTCAACCGATTCCCCGCCTCAGACTCCTGAGCACCTGGTGTTACAGGCAGGAACCCGTGCACCTGACTAACCTCCTGTGTGGGTTCTGCTCCAAGGGGACACTTAGCAACCTCTGGGGATATGCATGGTTCTCATGACTTGGGGTGCTCCTGGCATAGAGTGGGTGGGGGCCAGGGATGCCGCTCATTGCCCTGACGGCCCCACCCCAGAGAAGGATCTGGCCCCAAATGTTGATGATGTTGAGGTTGCAATTGAAATCCTGCCTCAATTATTTGGAAAAAACATTAAGACACAAGAAAAAACTCCCGATGGGGTGAACAGCATACATCAGGGAGACCGCAGCTCCCGGATTCTCCTCCTCTCTCCCTCCCCACTCAGTGTGTGGATTTCAATGTGTGTGGCCTCCTGGGACCTCAGCAGGGCAGAGGATCAAGAGACACAAGAGTCTCTTGGAGGTCCATGGAATCCCCTAACCCAGGGGGTCTCAGCCAAGGTCGATCCTGCCTCCCCAGGGCACAACGGCAACATCTGGGGACATTTGTGCTTGCCTTGGCAGAGTGGGTGCTGTTCAGCACCCTGCTTTGGACAGCCCCACCCAAGAGAATTATCTAGCCCAATTGTCAATAGTTCTGTGCTTTAGAAGTGCTGGATATAATTGTTTAAAATTATGAAGCCGGGAGCGGTGGCTCACGCCTGTAATGCCAGCACTGTGGGAGGCCAAGGCGGGCGGATCACAAGGCCAGGAGATCGAGACTATCCTGGCTAACACAGTGAAACCCCGTCTCTACTAAAAATACAAAAAAAAAAAAATTAGCTGGGCGTGGTGGCGGCGCCTGTAGTCCCAGCTACTCGGGAGGCTGAGGCAGGAGAATGGCGTGAACCTGGGAGGCAGAGCTTGCAGTGAGCTGAGATCGCCCCACTGCACTCCGGCCTGGGTGAGAGCGAGACTCCATCTCAAAAAATAAATAAATAAATAAAATGAAATGAAATGAAATGAAATAAAATAAAATAAAAAAGTTATGAAATGCAGAAACTATTTCAGAGTTGCTACGCAGGTTGTATTCACTCATTCCACACATACGTACAGGGCACTTTGTATCTGCCAGACATTAACTGAGGGACTGGGGACACAGACCTGGTGGGGCTGGCATTCTAGTGGTGACAGCAGGGAGGTGATGGAGCAGGTTGTGCACGGCCTTGTGGGCCTCAGCAAAGACTGGAGCTTTTATCCCCAGGAAGGTGGGAGCCATAGAGGGCAGTGGGCAGAGGAGGGACAGGGTTTGATTCAGGTGCTCACACACGCCCTCTGCTGGCTGCTGTAGGGAGAACAGACTGTAGGTGGGAAGGGCAGGAGGCTGAGATCCGCCCAAAAAAAGCGGCAGGTTCTCCCAGCTCAGGGTATCTTAGTGCAGTGGAAACCGAACGTGTGAGCAGCTTGCACCCGGGCCCTTTGCACTGCCCCATGGGACTTGGAAGACTTGGGAAACAGATGTCAACATGATATTCATTTGGCCTCCTGTGGTGTGAGTTTGTTTGTTGAGACAGTCTCGCACTGTTGCCAGGCTGGAGTGCAGTGGCACAATCTCGGCTCACTGCAACTTCCGCCTCCTGGTTCAAGTGATTCTCCTGCCTCAGCCTCCTGAGTAGCTGGGATTACAGGCCCACGCCACTATGCCCAGCTAATTTTTGGATTTTTAGTAGAGACCGGGTTTCACCATGTTGGCCAGGATGGTCTCGATCTCTTGACCTTGTGATCCACCCGCCTTGGCCTCCCAAAGTGCTGACATTACAGGTATGAGTCACTGCACCTGGCCCTTTTTTTTTATTTCCATAGGTTTTGGGGACACAGGTGGTATTTGGTTACATGAGTAAGTTCTTTTTTTTTTTTTCTTTTGAGACAGAGTCTCTCTCTATCGCCCAGGCTGGAGTGCAGTGGCGCGATCTCGGCTCACTGCAAGCTCCACCTCCCAGGTTCACGCCATTCTCCTGCCTCAGCCTCCAGAGTAGCTGGGACTACAGGTGCCCTCCAACACGCCCCGCTAACTTTTTTTGTATTTTTTTTTTTTTTTTTTTTTGAGACGGAGTCTCGCTCTGCCACCCAGGCTGGAGTGCAGTGGCCGGATCTCAGCTCACTGCAAGCTCCGCCTCCCGGGTTCACGCCATTCTCCTGCCTCAGCCTCCTGAGTAGCTGGGACTACAGGCGCCCGCCACCTCGCCCGGCTAGTTTTTTGTAGTTTTTAGTAGAGACCGGGTTTCACAGTGTCAGCCAGGATGGTCTCGATCTCCTGACCTCGTGATCTGCCCGTCTCGGCCTCCCAAAGTGCTGGGATTACAGGCTTGAGCCACCGCGCCCGGCCCTTTTTTTGTATTTTTTAGTAGAGACAGGGTTTCACCGTGTTAGCCAGGATAGTCTCGATCTCCTGACCTCGTGATCTGCCCGCCTCGGCCTCCCAAAGTGCTGGGATTACAGGCGTGAGGCATCGCAGCCGGCCTACATGAGTAAGTTCTTTAGAGGTGATTTGTGAGATTTTGGTGCATCCATCACCCGAGCAGTGTACACAGAGCTCAATTTGTAGTCGTTTATCCCTCACCCTTTCCCAAACTTTCCCTCGAGTCCCCAAAGTGCAATGTATCATTCGTATGCCTATGCATCCTCATAGCTTAGCTCCCACTTATGAGAGAGAACATACACTGAGACCACGGTGAAACCCCGTCTCTACTAAAAATACAAAAAAAAAAAAAAAATTAGCTGGGCGCGGTGGCAGGCGCCTGTAGTCCCAGCTACTCAGGAGGCTGAGGCAGGAGAATGGCGAGAACCCAGGAGGCGGAGCTTGCAGTGAGCCAAGATGGCGCCACTGCACTCCAGTCTGGGGGACAGAGCAAGACTCCATCTCAAAAAAAAAAAAAAAGAGAGAGAACATACTGTTTCGTTTTCCACTCCTGAGTTATTTCTCTTAGAATAATAGTACCTAATCCCATTCAGGTTACTGTGAATGCCATTAATTTAATCCCTTTTATGGCTGAGTAGTATTCAATCATATATATGCGCCACATTTTCTTTTTCTGTCCTTTTTTTTTTTTTTTTTTTTGAGACGAAGTCTCACTCTGTTGCCTAGGCTGAAGTGCAGTGGCAGGATCTCAGCTCACTGCAAACTCTGCCTCCTGGGTTCAAACGATTTTCCTGCCTCAGTCTCCCAAGTAGCTGGGATTACAGGCATGTGCCACCAAACCCAGCTAATTTTTTTTTTTTTGAGACGTAGTTTCACTTTTGTTGCCCAGGCTGGAGTGCAATGGCATGATCTCGGCTCACTGCAACATCTGTCTCCCAGGTTCAAGCGATTCTCCTGCCTCAGCCTCCCGAGTAGCTGGGATTACAGGCATGGGCTACCAAGGCCGGCTAATTTTGTATTTTTAGTAGAGATGGGGTTTCTCCACGTTGGTCAGGCTGGTCTCGAACTCCCCACCTCAGGTTATCTCCCTGCGTCAGCTTCCCAAAGTGCTGGGATTAGAGGATTGAGCCACTGCACCCGGCGGAGTCTATCTTTTCAAATCTCTCGGGTATACACCCAGGAGTGGGATTGCTGCCTTGTTAATGTTTCTCAAACAGCCGGGCGCGGTGGCTCACGCCTGTAATCCCAACACTTTGGGAGGCCGAGGCGGGCGGATCACGAGGTCAGGAGATCGAGACCATCCTGGCGAACACGGTGAAACCCCGTCTTTACTAAAAATACAAAAAAATCAGCCGGGCGAGGTGGCGGGCGCCTGTAGTCTCAGCTTCTAGGGAGGCTGAGGCAGGAGAATGGCGTGAACCCGGAAGGCGGAGCTTGCAGCGAGCGGAGATTGCGCCACTGCACTCCAGCCTGGGCGACACAGCGAGACTCCGTCTCAAAAAAAAAAAAAAAAAAAAAAAGAGACAATTGAAACAATTACCCTCCCAGGTAGAAATTCCCGGCTGATGGGGTGCAGCTGTTCAGCATCGGTGTTGAGAGCGCAAGCTTTTTTTTTTTAACGCTTTGCCTCGCTGTCCCCAAAGTATTCCTTCATCCTCATAGTCCAACGTGTCCACCATCGCATTCACATTTCAGCCAATAGCAAGAAGGAAAGAGAAAAACAGGAAAAGAGTTTACATGCCACTCCTGCTATTGGCCAGAATCGTGTAACGTGACCACATTCAGCTGCAAGGGTCGCTGGGAATTGTAGTCTTTTTTTTCTGAGAGGCCACGTGTTCGGCTTAAAATTGTCTTTTCTTTTTCTTTATTTCTTTTTTTTTTTTTTTTAGGAGGACTTTTGCTCTTGTTGCCCAGGTTGGAGTGCAGTGGCGCGATCTTGGCTCACTGCAACCTCCGCCTCCCAGGTTCAAGCGATTCTTCTGCCTCAGCCTCCTGAGTAGCTGGGATTACAGGCGCCCACCACCACACCCAGCTAATTTTTTGTATTTTTAGTAGAGACGGGGTTTTACCATTTTAGCCAGGCTGGTCTCAAACTCCTGACCTCAGGTGATCCACCTGCCTCGGCCTCCCAAATTGCAGGGATTACCAGGGCCTTTTTCTTTATTTATTTCCTTCCTTCCTTCCCACCTTCCTTTCTTCCTTCCTTCCTTTGTTCCATCCTTCCTATTTTCGTTCCTTCTCCCCCTCCTTCCTTCCTTCTTTTTTTCTTTCCTTACTTCCTTCTTTCTTTTTTCTTTTCTTTTTTATTTTTCTGAGACAGAGTCTTGCTGTGTCACCCAAGCTGCAGGGTGCAGTGTTGCCTTCATAGCTCATTCTGGCCTCAAACTCCTGCGTTCAAGCAATCCTTCTGTCTCAGCCTCCATAGTAGCAGGCATGCACCACCACATCCAGGTAATTTAAAAATATTTTTAGAGTTGGAATCTCACTATGTCGTCGAGGCTGGTTTTGAACTCCTAACCTCCAGGAGCCCTCCTGCCTCTGTCAGTTTATTTTATTTTATTGTTTTGTAGAGATGGGGTCTCGCTGTGTTGCCCAAGCTGGTCTTAAACTCCTGGGTCCAAGGGATCCTCCCACTTCAGCTTCCCAAGGTGCTGGATTACAGGGATGAAACATCACACTCAGCCAGATTTTTTGTTTTCATTTTCACAAAGCACCAAAGAAGCAGCACAGTTGCGTTGTTTTGTTTTTTGTTTTTTCGTTTTGTTTTGTTTTTGTTTTTGTTTTGAGATGGAGTTTTGCTCTTGTTGCCCAGGCTGGAGTGCTGTGGCGGGATATCAGCTCACCACAACCTTTGCTTCCCAGGTTCAAGCGATTCTCCTGGCTCAGTCTCCTGAGTAGCTGGGATTACAGGCATGTGCCACCACGCCCAGCTAATTTTGTATTTTTAGTAGAGATGGGGTTTTTGCATGTTGATCAGGCTGGTCTCAAACTCCGGACCTCAGGTGATCCACCCACTTCGGCCTCCCAAAGTGCTGGGAATACAGGTGTGAGCCACCGCACCGGGCTTAATTTTTGTATTTTTAGTAGAGATGGGGTTTCCCCATGTTGGCTAGGATGGTCTCCATCTCTTGACCTTATGATTCGCCCGCCTCGGCCTTCCAAAGTGTTAGGATTACAGGTGTGAGCCACCGCGCCCCGCGTATTTATTTATTTTTATTTTATTTTATTTTTTTTTTGAGACGGAGTCTCGCTTTGTCGCCCAGGCTGGAGTGCAGTGGCCGGATCTCAGCTCACTGCAAGCTCTGCCTCCCGGGTTTATGCCATTCTTCTGCCTCAGCCTCCCGAGTAGCTGGGACTACAGGCGCCCGCCACCTCGCCCGGCTAGTTTTTTGTATTTTTAGTAGAGACGGGGTTTCACCATGTTAGCCAGGATGGTCTCGATCTCCTGACTTCGTGATCCGCCCGTCTCGGCCTCCCAAAGTGCTGGGATTACAGGCTTGAGCCACCGCGCCCGGCCGTATTTTTTTTTTTTTTTAATTGAGATAGCGCAATCTCAGCTCACCGCAACCTCCCTTTCCCAGGCTCAAGCAATTATCCTGCCTCAGCCTGTTGAGCAGCTGGAATTACAGGTGCCCGCCACCATGCCTGGCTAATTTTTGTATTTTTAGTAGAGATGTGGTTTCGCCATGTTGGCCAGGTGGGCCTTGAACTCCTGACTTCAGGAGATGGGCCCACCTTGGCCTCCCAATATGCTGGGGTTACAGGCGTCAGCCACCATACCCAGCCTTTGTATTTTTGTGTTTTTTTTTTTTTTTTTTTTTGAGATGAAGTCTCACTCTTGTACCCCAGGCTGGGGTGCAATGGCACGATCTCGGCTAACTGCAACCTCTGCCTCCCAGAATCAAGCAATTCTCTTGCCTCAGCCTCCTGAGTAACTGGGATTACAGGCGCCTGCCTCCCCATCCAGCTAATATTTGTATTTTTAGTAGAGACAGGGTTTCACCATGTTGGCTAGGTAGGTCTTGAACTCCTGACCTCCAGTGATCCGCCTGCCTTGGCCTCCCAAAGTATTGGGATTACAGGCGTGAGCCACTGCGCCCGGCCTGTTTTCATTTTAAACTTTTTTTCTTCCTTCAACTTATTTTAAGTTCTGGGGTACATGTGCAGGATGTGCAGGTTTGTCATATACGTAAATGTGTGCCACAGTTGTTTGCTGCACAGATCAACCCATCACCTAGATATTAAGCCCAGCATCCCTTAACTGTTCTTCCTGATGCTATCCCTCCCCCCACCCCAAGTCCTAATTTTTTTTTCTTTTTTTTTTTTGAGATGGAGTCTCATTCTGTTACCCAGGCTGGAGTGCAGTGGTGCAATCTCGGCTCACTGCCAGCTCCTCCTCCCGGGTTCACGCCATTCTCCTGCCTCAGCCTCCCAAGTAGCTGGGACTGCAGGTGCCCACCACCATGCCCAGCTAATTTTTTGTATTTTTAGTAGAGACAGGGTTTCACTATGTTAGCCAGGATGGTCTTAATCTCCTGACCTCGTGATCCGCCCGCCTTGGCCTCCCAAAGTGCTGGGATTACAGGCGTGAGCCACCGCGCCTGGCCAAGGTCACACCTTATGTACAACATCAGAACAAGAAATATGACATTAGTACAATGTGTGTATACAGTTCCAAGTTATTGTAGCTGGACACCGTGGCTCATACCTGGAATTCCAGCACTTTGGGAGGCCAAGGAAGGAGGATCCTTTAAAACCAGGAGTTTGAGACCAGCCTGGGCAACATCATGAGACCTTATCTCTAAAAAAAAAAGAAAAAAAAATTAGCTGGGGGTAGTGGCACATGCCTGCAGTCTCACCTCCTAGGGAGGCTTGAGCCCAGGAGGTCAGGGCTGCAATGAGCTATGATCATGTCACTGCACTCTAGCCTGGGTGACAGAGTGTGACTCTGTTAAACCAAAAACAGACGCTGGGCACAGTGGCTCACGCCTGTAATCCCAGCACTTCGGGAGGCTGAGGCAGGTGGTTTGAGGTCAGGAGTTTAAGACCAGCCTGGCCAACATAGTGAAATCCCATCTCTACTAAAAATACAAAAATTGACCACGTGTGGTCATGGGCACCTGTAATCCCAGCTACTCGGAAGGCTGAGGCAGGAGAATCACTTGAACCTGGGAGGCGGAAGTTGTGGTGAGCCGAGATCGCACCACTGCACTCCAACCTGGGCAACAAGAGCGAAAGTTTGTCTCAAAAAATATGTATAAATAAATAAAATAAAAACACACAGAACTATTTCATCACCACAAAGATCGCTGTTCTGTTACCTCCTTATTGTTACAAACTATTCCCCTCCCCGTGGCCCTGCCCTGATCCCTAGAAATGACTGATCCATGTTCCAGCTCTATAATTCTGTCATTTCAAGAATGTTTTTATTGTTGTTGTTTTGAGACGGAGTCTCACTCTGTCACTCAGGCTGGAGTGCAGTGGTGCGATCTTGGCTTACTGCAACGTCTGCCTCCCGGATTCAAGTGATTCTCCTGCCTCAGCCTCCCAAGTAACTGGAATTACAGACACCCACCTCCACACCCAGCTAATTTTTGTATTTTTAGTAGAGACAGGCTTTCATCATGTTGGCCAGGCTAGTTTTGAACTCCTAGCCTCCAGTGATCCACCTGCCTTGGCCTCCCAAAGTGCTGCGATTACAGGCGTGAGCCGCTGTGCCCAGCCCAGATTGGCTTTTACCCCCCACTCAGCAGAATGCCCTTGAGACCCTCTTGTCCTTTCTAAATTAATGACAATCTAATAATATTTCACAATTCTTGAGGGCGTACCGTGTACCAGACACTGAGCTAAATACTTCGTGGCCCTACAATCACCCTGTAAAATAGATACTATTTGTGGTGCCCAGCCTGCACGATTGTGCCAACAAATCTGCCCTCCTGACATCCAGGTATGACCTGCTCACATTGAACAGGGCTGAGCTTTATGGGGTGTTTTGAAAATGGGAGTGTGCGATTTCAGGCTAGGTTATACAACACATCATGGCAGGTCCCAGTAGCTCACATCTGTAATCCCAGCCCTTTGGAAATGGGGAAGATTGCTTGAGGCTACCAGTTCAAGACCAGATTTGGCAACCTAGGGAGACCCCGTATCTACCAAAAACCTTTTTTTCTTTCTTTCTTTTTTTTTTTTTGAGATGTTGTCTTACTCTGTAGCCAGGCTGGAGTGCAGTGGCACAATCTTGGCTCACTGCAACCTCCGCCTCCCGGGTTCAAGTGATTCTCTTGACTCAGCCTCCCAAATACCTGGGATTACCATGCCCGCTATCAAGCCCAGCTAATTTTTTTTTTTTTTTTTTTTTTTTTGTATTTTTAGTAGAGACGGGGTTTTACCATGTTGACCAGGATGGTCTCGATCTCTTGACCTCGTGATCCACCCGCCTCAGCCTCCCAAAGTGCTGGGATTACAGGTGTGAGCCACCACGCCCGGCCCTCCAGAAACCTTTTTTAATAAGCTGGGCATGATAGTGCACGCCTGTAGTCTCAACTACTTGGGAGGCTGAGGTAGGACGATCACTCAAGTCCAGGAGTTTTTTTGTTTGTTTTGTTTTGTTTTGTTTTTTGAGACAGAATCTCGCTGTCGCCAGGCTGGAGTGCAGTGGCATGATCTCAGCTCACTGCAACATCCACCTCAAGCGATTCTCCTCATATCTACAAAAGCTGCAAAAAAAATTAGCTGGGCATGGTGGCATGTGGCTATAAAACCAGCTACTCAGGAGGCTGAGGTGGGAGGATTGCTTGAGCCCAAGAGGCGGAGGTTGCAGTGAGCCAAGATTGTGCCACCGCACTCCAGCCTGGGTGATAGAGTGAGACTCAGTCTCAGAAAGAAAAAAAAATAGTAGGTGGGTGGTTATTTCTATGAAAGAGACTTCTGTGTCCCTGAGAAGATGCCCTGAGGGTGGGGTGGTGGGAGAGAGAACAAATTCCTTAACTCTCAATTCAGTTATTTACTTATTTGTTTTTACACAGCATCTCTCTGTTACCCAGGCTGGAGTGCACTGGTGTGATCATAGCTCACTGCAGCCTCGACTTCCCAGGCTCAAGCAGTTCTCCCACCTCAACCTCCCGATCAGCTGGGACTACAAGTTCACACCACCATACCTGGGTGTTTTTTTTTTTTTTTTCTTTGAGACGGAGTCTCACGTCTCGCTCTGTTGCCCAGGCTGGAGTGCAGTGGCACAATCTCGGCTCACTGCAAGCTCCGCCTCCCGGGTTCACGCCATTCTCCTGCCTCAGCCTCCCGAGTAGCTGGGACTACAGGCACCCGCCCCCTCGCCCGGCTAGTTTTTTTGTATTTTTTAGTAGAGACGGGGTTTCACCATGTTAGCCAGGATGGTCTCGATCTCCTGACCTCGTGATCCGCCCGTCTCGGTCTCCCAAAGTGCTGGGATTACAGGCTTGAGCCACCGCGCCCGGCCGCATTACCATCATTTTAAAGACGGAGTCTCCCTCTGTTACCCAGGCTGGAGTGCAGTGTCGTGATCTCGGCTCACTGCAACCTCCGTCTCCCAGGTTCAAGAGATTCTCCTGCCTCAGCATTATAAGTGGCTAGGGTTACAGGTGCGTGCCACCATGCCCCGCTCATTTTTTTTGTATTTTTAGTACAGACGGGGTTTCACCATGTTGGCCAGGCTGGTCTTGAACTCCTGACCTCGTGATTTGCCCGCCTCGGCCTCCTAAAGTGCTGGGATTACAGGCGTGAGCCACCGTGCCTGGCTCATAGGTATTTTTGCCCAGGGAACGACTCCATTTATTTAAGTGCAAAAAGGGAATAACGCTCTGTATGTATATCTATCTCTCCCCATCTATCTCTATGTATCTTACATAACAGTGGAGGTGGTTTGTGAATTTTGTCAGAATTGCAAAGGATCTGATTTAGAACTGATGAATTTTGTCCTAAAACAGGCTGTAAAGCTTTAAATTGGTCATGCGGGGATTTTCCATAGCTTCCCTCTCCTCTTGTCTGTCTACCTCCCATCAGTGTCTGAACATGTTCTGTATTTAGCCTTTTTTTTTTTTTTAAGATGGAGTCTCCCTCCATCGCCCAGGCTGGAGTACAATGGTGCAATCTTGGATCACTGCAACCTCCATCTCCTGGGTTCAAGCGATTCTCCTGCCTCAGCCTCCCAAGTAGCTGGGATTACAGGTGTGTACCACCACGCCCAGCTAATTTTTGTATTTTTGGTAAAGATGGGTTTTCACCATCTTGGCCAGGCTGGTCTCGAACTCCAGGCCGCAGGTGATCTGCCCGCCTCGGCCTCCTAAAGTGCTGGGATTACAGGTGTGCGCCACCGTGCCTGGACCTTCAATTAGCTTTTGATTTTGTTTGTTGTTTATCTCCCTCCTGGAATGTCAATTCCACGAGGACAGGGAATTTTGCCTTTTGTGGTCACCACTGAGTCTAAGCATCTCTAACAAAGATTAGGAAGCTACAGCCCTCAGCCCTAATCTAACTTGACACCTTTGTTATTATTTTATTTATTTATTTATTTATTTATTTATTTATTTATTTATTTATTTTTGAGACGGAGTCTTGTTCTGTCACCCAGGCTGGAGTGCAGTGGCATAATCTCAGCTCACTGCAAGCTCTGTCTCCTGGGCTCACGCCATTCTCCTGCCTCAGCCTCCTGAGTAGCTGGGACTACAGACGCCCGCCACCACGCCCAGCTAGTTTTTTTGGGTGTGTTTTTAGTAGAGACAGGGTTTCACCGTGTTAGCCAGGATGGTCTCCATCTCCTGACATCATGATCCGCCCGCCTCAGCCTCCCAAAGTGCTGGGATTACAGGCATGAGCCACCACGCCTGGTCTTTATTTATTATTTTTTGCGATGGAGTCTCATATGTTGCCCGGCCTGTTGCCTAGGCTGGAGTGCAGCGGCACAATCTCAGTAACCTCTGCCTCTCGGGTTAAAGCGATTCTCCCGTCTCAGCCTCCCAAGTAGCTGGAATCGCAGGTGCGCACCACTATGCCCCAGCTAATTTTTGTACTTTTAGTGGAGACGGGGGTTTCACCATGTTGTACGGGCTGGTCTCAAACTCCTGACCTCAGGTGATCCTCCTGCCTCGGCCTCCCAAAGTGCTGGGATTACAGGAGTGAGCCACCATGTCTGGCCTACAATCTGTTTTAGAGCCACAAAATGCAATCAATAGTGATAATACATTGCACATTGAGCCACCACGCCCAATGTATTATTATTATTATTATTTATTATTATTAGTGAGACAGAGTCTTGCTCTGTCACCCAGGCTGGAGTGCAGTGGCACAATCATGGTTCACTGCAGCCTAGAACTCCTGGGCTCAAGCCATCTACCCGAGTAGGTGAGACTGTAGGTGTGCACCACCATGCCCAGTTAATTTTTTGTTTTTTTGCAGAGACAGGATCTCATTATGTTGCTCAATCTGGTGTAGAAGTCCTGTGTTCAAGCAGTCCTCCCACCTAGATCTCCAACAGTGCTGGGATTGCAGGCATAACCCACAGTACACAGCTTTCTTTCTCTTTAAAATGTTCAAACAAAAGCATAATAATAATATAATGACCTGTGAAAATACATAAGATTGAACTCTCTGTGTTTATGAAGTTTTACTAGCATATAGACTCAGTGGCTCACACCCGTAATCCCAGCATTTTGGGGGGCCCAGGCGGGCAGATCACTTGAGGTCAGGAGTTTAAGACCAGCCTGGCTAATATGGTGAAACCCTATCTCTACTAAAAATACAAAAATTAACTGGACGTGGTGGCGCATGCCTGTAGACCCAGCTACTGAGGAGTCTGAGGCAGGAAATCGCTTGAACCCAGGAGGCAGAGGTTGCAATGCGTCAAGGTCAGGCCCCTGCACTCCACCTTGGGCAACAGAGCAAGACTTTGTCTCAAATAAATAAATAAATAAATAGATAAATAAATAAATGAAGTGTTACTAGCATACAGCCATGCTCACTTGTTTATTTATTTATTTATTTTTATTTTTATTTGAGACGGAGTCTCACTCTGTCTCCCAGGCTGGAGTGCAGTGGCACAATCTCGGCTCACTGCAAGCTCTGTCTCCCTGGTTCACGCCATTCTCCTGCCTCAGCCTCCCGAGTAGCTGGGACTACAGGCGCCCGCCACCACACCCGGCTAATTTTTTTTTTTTTTTTGAGACGGAGTCTCGCTCTGTCGCTCAGGCTGGAGTGCAGTGGCCGGATCTCAGCTCACTGCAGGCTCCGCCTCCCGGGTTCACGCAATTCTCCTGCCTCAGCCTCCCCAGTAGCTGGGACTACAGGCGCCCGCCACCTCGCCCGGCTAGTTTTTTGTATTTTTTAGTAGAGACAGGGTTTCACCGTGTCAGCCAGGATGGTCTCGATCTCCTGACCTCGTGATCCGCCCGCCTCGGCCTCCCAAAGTGCTGGGATTACAGGCTTGAGCCACCGCGCCCGGCCAATTTTTTGTATTTTTAGTAGAGACAGGGTTTCGCCATGTTAGCCAGGATGGTCTCGATCTCCTGACCTCGTGATCCACCCGCCTCCACCTCCCAAAGTGCTGGGATTACAGGCATGAGCCACCGCGCCCGACCGACTTCTTTATTTATAGTCTACGGTTTCTTTTACCCTTAGATGGCAGAATTGAGTAATTGCTCCAGACATTATATGTGGTCCAGAAGCAGAAAATACTTCCCTGATCTCTACAGAAAATGTTTGCAGATCCCTGAACCAGAAAAGAAGACTGGCTTAGTCAATGCCTGGGCAGGTGTTCCTATCTGATCCTGGCTTTCATCATCAGAGAATGAGGGGTCGATGGGGATGCAGCTAACATGGAAACACCTTATTCTGACAGTTTCTAGGACAGGGCTCAGCAATTTTTTATTTTTTTTATTTTTATTATTTTTTTATTTATTTTTATTTATTTTTTTTGAGACGGAATCTCGCTCTGTCGCCCAGGCTGGAGTGCAGTGGCCGGATCTCAGCTCACTGCAAGCTCTGTCTCCCGGGTTCACGCCATTCTCCTGCCTCAGCCTCCCGAGTAGCTGGGACCACAGGCGGCCGCCACCACGCCCAGCTAATTTTTTGTATTTTTAGTAGAGACGGGGTTTCACCGTGTTAGCCAGGATAGTCTCGATCTCCTCACCTCGCGATCCGCCCGCCTCGGCCTCCCAAAGTGCTGGGATTACTGGCGTGAGCCACCGCACCCGGCTGCAATTTTTTATTTTTTTAATTTATTTTTTATTTATTTATTTTTTTTTTTGAGACGGAGTCTGGCTCTGTCGCCCAGGTTGGAGTGCAGTGGCATGATCTCCACTCACTGCAAGCTCCGCCGCCTCCCGGGTTCATGCCATTCTCCTGCCTCAGCCTCCCGAGAAGCTGGGACTACAGGCGCCCGCCACCATGCCTGGCTAATTTTTTTGTATTTTTTAGTAGAGACGGGGTTTCACTGCATTTGCCAGGATGGTCTCAATGTACTGACCTCGTGATCTGCCCACCTCGGCCTCCCAAAGTGCTGGGATTACAGGCGTGAGCCACCACGCCCGGCCTTTTTTATTTTTTTGAGACAGAGTCTCACTCTGTCGCCCAGGCTGGAGTGCAGTGGTTCGATTTCAGCTCACTGTAACCTCTGCGTCCCGGGTTCAAGCAATTCTCCTGCCTCACCCTCTTGAGTAGCTGGGATTACAGGTGCCCACCATCATGCCCAGCTAATTTTTGTATTTTTAGTAGAAACCGGGTTTCACCACGTTGGGCAGGCTGGTCTCAAACTTCTGGCCTCAAGCAATCTGTCTGCCTCGGCCTCCCAAAGTGCTGGGATTACAGGTATGAGCCACTGCACCGGGCTACGGCTCAGCAATTTTAGGTACAGAACGTCCTGAGTCCCTCCTCATCCATCCTTCAGGTTCAACAATTGGCAGCACAGGCCGGGCGCGGTGGCTCACGCCTGTAATCCCAGCACTTTGGGAGGTCGAGACGGGCGGATCACGAGGTCAGGAGATCAAGACCATCCTGGCTAACACAGTGAAACCCCGTCTCTACTAAAAAAATACAAAAAACTAGCCGGGCGAGGTGGCGGGCGCCTGTAGTCCTAGCTATTCGGGAGGCTGAGGCGGGAGAATGGCGTAAACCCGGGAGGCGGAGCTTGCAGTGAGCTGAGATCCGGCCACTGCACTCCAGCCTGGGCGACAGAGCGAGACTCCGTCTCAAAAAAAAAACAAAAAAAAAATTGGCAACACAAAATCCATTTTGTTTTATTTTTCTCCCTCAATACTCTTCCCATTCCCATTATTTGTTCTCTTCTTTTTTTTTTTTTTTTTTGAGACCGAGTTTTGCTCTTGTTGCCCAGGCTGGAGTGCAGTGGTGCTATCTAAGCTCACCACAACCTCTGCCTCCCAGGTTCAAGTGATTCTCCTGCCTCAGCCTCCTGAGTAGCTGGGATTACAGGCCTGTGCCACTACACCTGGATAATTTTGTATTTTTAGTAGAGACAGGGTTTCTCCACGTTGGTCAGGCTGGTCTCGAACTCCCAACCTCGGGTGATCTGCCTGCCTCGGGCTCCCAAAGTTGCTGGGATTACAGGTGTGAGCCACAGTGGCCGGCCTCTTCCAATTATTTCATTGCAAATCCTATACCATTTTTTCTGTAAATATGCTTGGCAGTTGTTTGTTTGTAACTGATAAAGACTCTTTTTTTTTTTTGAGACGGAGTCTCGCTCTGTCGCCCAGGCTGGAGTGCAGTGGCCGGATCTCAGCTCAAGCTCCGCCTCCCGGGTTTACGCCATTCTCCTGCCTCAGCCTCCCAAGTAGCTGGGACTACAGGCGCCCGCCACCGCGCCCGGCTAGTTTTTTGTATTTTTAGTAGAGACGGGGTTTCACCGGGTTAGCCAGGATGGTCTCGATCTCCTAACCTCGTGATCCGCCCATCTCGGCCTCCCAAAGTGCTGGGATTACAGGCTTGAGCCACCGCGCCCAGCCGATAAAGACTCTTTATTGATTTATTATAGTTACTTTTGAGACAGGGTCTGGCTGTCACTCAGGCCGGAGTACAGTGGTGCTATCATAGCTCACTGCAGCCTCAAAGTCCTGGGCTCCAGTGATCCTCCTGCCTCAGTCTCTGGAGTAGCTGGCACTAAAGGTATGTGCCTCCATGGCCAGCTAATTTAAAAAAAAAATTGGGGGGGGCCGGGCACAGTGGCTCACACCTGTTATCCCAGCAGTTTGGGAGGCCGAGGAGGGCAGATCACCTGAGGTTCAGAGTTCAAGACCAGCCTGGCCAACATGCTGAAACCCCGTTTCTACTAAAAATACAAAAATTAGCCGGGTGTGGTAGCACGCAGCTGTAGTCCCAGTTAGTCGGGGGGCTGAGGCAGAAGAATTGCTGGAACCCAGGAGGCGGAAGCTGCAGTAAGCTGAGATCACGCCATTGCACTGCAGCCTAGGCAACAGACCCAGACTCCATCGCAAAAAAATAAAAAATAAAAATAAAATAAAATAAATTTTTTTGTAGAAATGGGGATCTTGCGTTACGTTTCCTGGCTGGTCCCAAACTCCTGGGCTTAAGTGATCCTCCTCCCTCAGCCTCCCAGAGGGCTGGGATTACAGGCTTGAACCAGGCACCCAGCCCAAAACATTTTAAAACACAGACACAGTACCATGATTACACAGAACCTTCAAACCACAAGGGTTGCAGGAATCTACAAGTGAGACAAAATTTCACAGAACTGCCAGGCACACTGTCTCATGCCTGTAATCCCAGCCCTTTGAGAGATTGAGGCAGGTGGATCACTTAAGGTCAGGAGTTCAAGACCAGCCTGGGCAACATGGCAAAACCCCGTTCTCTAGTAAAATTATAAAAATTAACTGAGTGTGGTGGTGCCTACCTGTAATTGCAGCTACTCGGGAGGCTGAGGCACGAGAGTTGCTTGAACCTGGGAAGCGGAAGTTGCAGTGAGCCGAGATTACACCACTGCACTCCAGCCTGGGCAACAGAGTGAGACTCTGTCTCAAAAGAAAAAAAAATAAAAAATTCATAGACCCAAACACACAGAGGAAAGTGCACGTAAAAATGGGTGAAATCCAAATAATGTCTGCACTTGAGTTGATTCCATTATACTAACATTAACACCCAGGTTTTGACAACACAACATGGTTTGTTTGTTTGTTTGTTTTTTTGAGACTCTGTCACCCAGGCTGGAGTGCAGTGGCTCGATCTCAGCTCACTGCAACCTCCACCTCTCAGGTTCAAGCAATTCTCCTGCCTCAGCCTCCTGAGTAGCTTGTATTACAGGTGTGTGCCACCACGCCTGGCTAATTTTTGTATTTTTAGTAGAGGGGGTTTCACCGTGTTGGACCAGGCTGGTCTAGAACTCCTCAGGTGATCTACCTGCCTTGGCCTCCCAAAGTGCTGAGATTACAGGTGGATCCACCATGCTCTGCCCATTCTTTTTTTTTTTTTTTTGATCTGGAGTCTCACTCTGTCGCCCAGCTGGAGTGCAATGGCACAATCTTGGCTTACTGCAACCTCCGCCTTCTGGGTTCAAGCGATTCTCCTGCCTCAGCCTCCCGAGTAGCTGGGATTACAGGCACATGCCACCATGCCCGGCTAATTTTTGTATTTTTAGTACAGGGTTTCTCCTTGTTGGCCAGGCTGGTCTCGAACTCCTGACCTCTGCCTTGGCCTCCCAAAGTGCTTGGAATACAGGTGCGAACCACCGTGCTTGGAATACAGGCACAAGCCACCCCGCCTGGCTTTTTTTTTTTTTTTTTTAACACGGAGCATGGCTCTTGTCTGGGCTGGAGTGCAATGGTGCAATCTCAGCTCACTGCCACTTCTGTCTCCCGGGGTCAAGCGATTCCCCTGCCTCAGCCTCCTGAGTAGCTGGGATTACAGGCGCATGCCATCACGCCCGGCTAATTTTTGTATTTTTAGTAGAGACAGGGGTTTCACCATGTTGGCCAGGATGGTCTCGAACTCCTGACCTCAGGTGATCCACCCGCCTTGGCCTCCCAAAGTGCAGGGATTACAGGTGTGAGCCACCACGCCCAGCCAGTTATATAAAATGTTATCACTGGGGAAAGCTGGGAGAAAAGTGCACAAATCTCTCTGTACTGTTTTTGCAACTTCTTGTAATCTGGATCTTCACCAAAACAAATATAAATTATACTTAAAAAAAAAAAAAAAAACCTGGCCAGGCATGGTGGCTCACACCTGTAATCCTAGCACTTTGGGAGTCTGAGGCCAGCAGATCACTGAAGGTCAGGAGTTCGAGACCAGCCTGGCCAACATGGTCAAACCTTGTTTCTACTAAAAATACCAAAAATTAGCCGGTGTGGTGGTGCACACCTGTAATCCCCACTGCCTGGGAGGCTGAGGCAGGAGAATCTCTTGATCCTGAGAGGTGGAGGTTGAAGTGAGCCAACATCCCACCACTGCACTCCAGCCTGAGTGACAGAGAGAGACCCTGTCTCAAGAAAATAAAAATAAAGCCGGGCGCAGTTGCTCAAGCCTGTAATCCCAGCACTTTGGGAGGCCGAGACGGGCGGATCGCGAGGTCAGGAGATCGAGACCATCCTGGCTAACACAGTGAAACCCCGTCTCTACTAAAAATACAAAAAAATAAGCCAGGTGAGGTGGTGGGCGCCTGTAGTCCCAGCTGCTCGGGAGGCTGAGGCAGGAGAATTGCGCGAACCCGGGAGGCGGAGCTTGCAGTGAGCGGAGATCTGGCCACTGCACTCCAGCCTGGGCGACAGAGCGAGACTCCGTCTCAAAAAAAACAAAAAACAAAAAACAAAAAAAGAAAATAAAAATAAAATAAAATAACATTACAAAAATTAGCCTGGTGTGGTGGCACACGCCTGTAATCCCAGTTATTTGGGAGGCTGAAGCATGAGAATCACTTGAACGTGAGAGGCGGACATTGCACTGAGCCGAGATCGCACCACTGTACTGCAGCCTGGGCGACTCAGCAAGATCCTGTCTAAAAAAACAAAACAAAACAAAACCAAAAACAAAAACCCATCCCCAGCAGAATCAGCAGGGCTGGAATGAAGGTGAGGTCAGACTCATACGTGCAATGGCAGAGCTGGGTTCTGTTGTCAATGGACAACATTTTAACACATTTAAGGACATTAACTGGCTTCACTGCAATTTGCTACACTTCATTCCATAAAATAGGGTAATTGTTCCAATCAGTTGGGCAGAGAAGGTTGACTCTACAGGCAGAGAAGGGTTGTAGAGAGCAAAAGCAAAGAACAGGCTGGGCCGGGTGGCTCATGTCTGTAATCCCAGCACTTTGGGAGGATCCCTTGAGCTCAGGAGTTCGACAGCAGCCTGGGCAACTTGTCAAAATCCCATCTCGACAACAAATACAAAAATTAGCCAGGCGTGGTGGTGTGCATCTGTAGTCCCAGCTACTCAGGAGGCTGAGGTAGGAGGATCACCTGAGCCTGGGCAGTTGAGGCTGCAGTGAACCATGATTAAACCACTGCACGACAACCTGGGAAACAGAAACCCTATCTCAAAAACAAACAAACAAACAAAAAACCCAACAGCAAAGAATGTGTTAAGTCATTAGTTACCATTAGGTTGTTTCAGGCTAGTTTTTTTTGTATAAGGATAAAAGCAATTAAGCAGAGGGAACTTCAGAGCATTGCCCACTGAAGACTGAAACTGGCCTGTTTGGAAAATTGACTGGCCGGGCAGTGGGGGCTGATGCCTGTAATCCCAGCATTTGGGAGGCCAAGGCGGGTGGATCATCTGAGGTCAGGAGTTCGTGACCAGCCTGGCCAACATGGCGAAAACCCATCTCTACTAAAAACACAAAAAAATTAGCCGGGTGTGGTGGCAGGTACCTATAATTCCAGCTACTCAGGAGGCTGAGGCAGGAGAATCGCTTGAACCTGGGAGGCAGAGGTTCCAGTGAGCCGAGATTGCGCCATTGCATCCCAGCCTAGGCGACAAATGCGAGACTCCTCCAAAAAAGAAAAGAAAAGAAAAGAAAAGAAAATTGGCTGATAGGGCTCCCTCCTGATTTCCCCAAAGGTCAGATAACAACTTAGTTTTGTCGTGGTGACTTAGAATCTGAGTGTGAGTAGCTGTGTTTTGTTTATTCCAGTCTGTTGGTGCCTAGTGCAAGAGCTTAGTCCAAAACAACCGTGTCCGATAATTTTGTCGCCCAGTGACATGATCAAAGCTCACTGCAGCCTCGAAATCCTGGGCTCAAGCAATCCTCCTGCCTAAGCCTCCTGAGTAGCTGAGACTACAGGCGCACACCCCTATGTCTGGCTCTTTACTTCAAATTTTGGTATTTCAGGCCGGGCGCGGTGGCTAACACCCGTAATCCCTGCACTTTGGGAGGCCGAGGCAGGTGGGTCACCTGAGGTCAGGAGTTCGTAGACCAGTCTGGCCAACATAGCGAAACTCCATCTCTACTAAAAATACAAAAATTAGCTGGGTGTGATGGTGCCCATCTGTAGTCCCAGCTACTCAGGAGGCTGAGACAGGAGAATCACTTGAACCTGGAAGGCAAAGGATGCAGTGAGCTGAGATGGCACCACTGCACTCCAGCCTGGTGAAAGTGAGACTCCATCTCAAAAAAAAACAAAACAAAACAAAAATTAGCTGGGTACGGTGGTGCACACCTGTAATCCCAGCTACTAGGGAGGTTGAGGCAGGGGAATCGCTTGAACCCAGGAGGCAGAGGTTGCAGTGACCGGAGATTGCTCCACTGCACTCCAGCCTGGGCGACAGAGCAAGACTCTCAAAAAAAAAAACAAAACAAAACAGGCCGGGCATGATGGCTCATGCCTGTAATCCCAGCACTTCGGGAGGTTGAAGCGGGCAGATCACTTGAGGTCAGGGGTTCGAGACCAGCCTGGCCAAAAAAAAAATTAGCTGGGCGTGGTGGCAGTCACCTGTAATCCCAGCTACTTGGGAGGCTGAGGCAGGGCAATCCCTTGAATCCGGGAGATGGAAGTTGCAGTGAGCTAAGATCGTGCCATTGCACTCCAGCTTGGGCAACAAAAGTAAAACTCTGTCTCGAAAATAAATAAATAAATAACAATTTGGTATTTCATCCATCATGGACTCTTTTGCATTGGTTTTTCTAAGTTTAAAATGTTGGACTAGCCGGGTGTGGTGACTCATACCTGTATTCCCAGCACTTTGGGAGGTCCAGCCAGGAGGATCATTTAAACCCAGACATTCGAGACCAGCCTGGACAACATAGTGAGATTCTCGTCTCTACAAAAATAAAAATAAAAAATAAATGCACTAAAATACTTCATTACTGAAGTTTGAACTCCACTTCTACGGGCACTAAGCCACTCGGCTCCAAAGCCAACCAAGGGGCGCTTTGGAGCAGGAGAGGTCCCAGCTGGTGCAGATCCAAGGTTTCCCATGGGTGGGGAGGCAGGATGGGAGGGTGCAAAGACGTGAGGGCTGCACGATCTCCGAAGAATTTGGAAGCAGGTGTCTCGCTTTTCTCCGCCTGGCGCCCCCAGCCAACTGGGTGCCGAGCCCACGCCCCATCTGCACACCAGGACCCGGATGTGCAGCGCGCGGGGCGTCGGGGCCCGTGGAGCGTGCACCACGCGGCGCTGCAAGGCGTCGCACTGCACGCACTGGCGACTGCTGCGGCGGAGCAACCATTCCCTGCCCGACGCCGCCGGGAGTCTGGACACGCACCTGGCGGCCGCCGCGCGCAGGAAGCCACGGCACCTGGTCGCATTGTTGTCACTGCCACCGCCCCCTCCCGCCCTCCCTCCCTCCCTAGAGGCAACCCAGCACCCGTCCCCACCTGCGCAGGGCTCGTACCCCTTTAAGGAGTCAGACGCCGCCAAGGGTGGGCGTGGTCGCCGCGAGCGAGAGAAGAAGGGTGGAGGGGAGGGGCCGGTGTAGGGCAGACCTGATTGGCCCGAGGCCCGGGCGGCGGCCGCGCGCGCCTGCGCAGGACGCAACAGCGCGCACGGGCGGCGGGAGGAGCGCGCGCGGGTGCTAATTGGCTCGGGTGGCGGCCCCGCCCGCGAGTGGTGGGCGGTCACGTGACGCGACGGCTGGGGGCTCCCGGCGCGGGGGACGCTGGTGGCCAAGATGGCGGCGGAGCTGGTGGAGGCCAAAGTGAGTGAGCGGCGGCGGAACCGGCCGGGGCAAGTGGGCGAGAGGGCGGGGGCCGGGCCGCAGGTCGAGGTCTGCGCCTTCTGTCCGGGGCCCCACAGCGCGGCCGGCCCGCGGCTCGCGGTCCCGGCCCCCGGACCCCGACCCCGGGTCTCAGGGTGAGGGCGGGGGGCGGGGAGGCCGGGGGCGGGGCCCTCCTGCCTCACCCGGGTCTTCGCTCCGGGGGTCGCTTCCCCGGCTTCAGGCAGGCTCCCCCCCACCCAGCCCGAGCCCTTGGAGTCCCGGTCCCTAAGCGCCAGGCCAGGGCCGCGCCTCCCGGTTGAGGCACCGTTCTCCCGGGCTGCGGGACGTGTTGAGCTGCTCGTTGCTCTCTTGGTTCCGAGCCGGGGTCTTTGCTCTTTGGCTGGTGTGTAGGGGGGAGTGTCTGCGCCTCCCCGCCCGCAGGGCTCCCAAGAATGGTATCTGGGTCTCGTCCCCGCCCAACAGGCCAGACTGGGGTTTGCGAGTCTCCTGCTTGGAAGGGTCCCCTGAGTCCCGGAGAGTGTCCTGCCACAGTCCAGGTAGAGGAGTCAGGGCCCTGAGGCCACCTCCAAGACACAGCACGTCCTCTTGGGGTCTGGAGTCCAGGCTCGGGCTTGAGCCCCTCTGCAGCTCCTGCATTGGTCCCAGAACCCCGCCCCCTTCCCGACACCGTCTCTCACACGCTGGAGTGGGCGCTGGGGAAGACTGGGCCCCCTCTTTCCCTCCCCATAGAATGGAGTCCTGACCACTTTTCTTGGTCAAAGACTTTCCTTATTCTCCTTTTTTTTAATCTTAAATCCTGGACTGTGCTTTGGTCCTACCTCATTCCCGTTGGGACAGAATCTAAGGCTACTAATTCTGCTTCAGGGGCCTCTAAACCTTACCTGTGCAGCATCAGATACTGTCTTCAAACCTTGGGTGCTTCTCTTATTTTCTGTTCTTGAGCGAGTCTACTTTTTAGGTCAGACACCCTCCCTCCCTACACAGCCCCCAGAATCTTTATGCACCCCAGCTTTGGTTTTTAAGGTCTCCTGTCTTTCTGCCTATTCTCTTATGTTGATCTCTGGAGGGTCCCCACTGGGTCCAAGATTGGCCTCTTTAGAATAACTTCTGCTGCTAGTCTTTTATACTACGGATCCTGTGCAGGTCCCATGTCCCATAGATACCATCTCCTAACTTGGAACCCATTTTAATCCTAGGATTGAGCTCCGAGTATCCGCATTCCAGGGGATGTACCTTCTTGTAGGTGCCTGCCTAAAGCTGAGGGTCTAAAACCCTTAGAAGTGCCCGCAAAACCACGGCTTCCAAGGAAGTTAGGGGACCTCTCCCTCCCCCATCCCTCTTCACGTCTTCCCTCCCCACAGTCCTGACCTGTACATATTTTCTTCTCAGTCCTCTCACATTACCCACTGGGATCTGAAAACACAGCACTCAGGGCTCTGTGATTACAGCATACACCTCTCTTCGCCTCCCAACCCTGCCCCTCTCCCCCGCCCCGCACACACTTCTGTCCCTCTCTAGAGTTTTGAAAAGTGGAGACTCGCCCTGGAGATGTGGAGGCCTAAACTCTGTAAACCCGAGGTGGCAGGCTCTGGGCTTGAAGTGCCCTGGAGTCCTGAAATGTAACCTCCTTTCTGGACTTGGAGCTGTGACCCTGGACTCCCCACCCCCACCCTGCCTGAGGGCAGGGTCTGCACTCTTTTGTACCATCCAGGCCTTGAAATATGATCTGATGAACTTTCCTTGACCCTCTGGTGACTAGGTCCCCCCACCTCAATTAAATCAAGTTGATCCTTCTTTCAGGTTCTCTAAACCGTGAGCTTCCATTCAAGGGGGCCTGGACCCTGGGGAGCCTTCTTTCTTCTTGAGTCCATTGCTACCCCTCTAAGTACCTTAAATGTCATTGAAACATCCCCCTTTTTTACAGGGGCCTTCCTCAGCCTGTCATATTCATGGCTGCAGATTCTGTCTTTTGGGGTGCATCACAGACTGCTCGGAGGGACGAATGTTGGGGGCTTGTTGGTGAACTTTGAAATCTGAGACTCTCAGCTTGAGACCTGGAGGCAGGTTTGGGGCAGGGGTGTCTGCGAGCTCCCTGAAATAGTCCGCAGCACACATCTCCACTTTCCTGGAAAGAGGCGCCTTCCTGAGCTTCCCCCAGCGCTCCGAGGGGCCTGTGCTAGAGGAGAGGTTCAGCGCAGCTGCTGTGTCTCAGCTGATGTCTCCCCACGCGACTTCCAGGCAAGCCTGGAGTTGAAACTCTGGAAGCTGCCGGGGCCTGGCGCTGTTTATAAACACAGCTCTGACGGCAGGCAGGTCAGCTCAGAGCCAGGGCAGGAAGTGATCCTGGGGCATTTGGGGCTTCTTCCTGAATGCTTGTCCCCCCCGCATTCCCTCCAGTGTCAAGGGCAGGCTCCTCTGAGGTGGCAGCTGCCGGGAAATCTGAGTCGTGAACATATGGCCGCCTAAGGGGTGTGCTCCGGGAAGTGGGAGCTGGGGCTCCACTGTCCAGCCTGGGCGGGGCGGAGGCTCCCGGGGTGCCAGGATGTCAGCAGGTTCCTGAGCCCACCTGCCTTCGACCAGGCTGCCAGTGTGAAGTGTCCACATGACATCGTCTCTCCCTGCTAAGGCCTTGGGCCACTTCCAGAAGAAACATCTTGTCCGCAAGCCTTTGTGTTTTCTGCACAAGGTAGGAAGTCAGGCCAAGGGAGGTGAGGCATTTTTGTTTTCAAAGCATCACTGACTCTGAGGCCCAGCAGACCACGCAGGTCCCCATAGCCAGTGTGCTGGTGAGTGAGGGTCCCCGGCAGCGGACGGGAACACCCTGGGGAGCCCAGGGGCCGAGGGGCCGATGCCAGTCCCATGCATGTACTAGGGAGGCTCTGGGCCAGCCACTTCTCTCTGTGAGCCTCGGTTTCCTCACCTACACGATGGGTGTGGTCATTGTGAAATTAGCGACATAGGCCTCGCTGGTGCCTGGCAGGGAGCAGACGCTGGCATCCCGGTTCTTCACGGTCACGGGGCCGCGCAGCCCTGATACGGGAAGAGGCTTCTCCCGAGGCTCTTAGGGCAGGACTGGGCCACCCACACGTGCGTCCCTGTCCTTTTGAGCTGAGAGCCTCTTCGTCTCCAGCAGGATCCTGGCCTGGTACAGCTGGAAGGAATCAGAGTTGACAGATGAGGACCCCGCCAGCGGCCCCGGCTGCTGCAGCCTTGGTGCTGAAATGGGCGGCTAGGCTCCTGGCCTCACCCTGGGGCAGCCGGGAGCTGGAAACCCCAGCACTTCCTGGCACGGAGGCCGCAGTGTAGACACTCCAGTGGGACTGCCTCTGGCTTTGACCCTCAGGGTCTTTCGAGTGGAGTTTGGATGACTTATTGGTTTCTTCGGGTGCCTGCCAGCTTTGCTTACCACCCTTGACACTTGAGCTTTTTCTCCATTCCTCCTGGAAGTTTCTCTTTCCCACCACATCTCATTCATCCCAGGCCAGCTTCAGGGCTGAGGGTGGGTGGCCCCGAAACCCTGCCAGCCCATCCCTCGAGGACACCTGGCTTCTGCAGCCTGTTGAGCCCTCTTTCCCTTTCATGGTCCTACCCCTCATGGAGGGGAGGCCACTGCCAGGCTACCCCACATCAAACACTAGGGTCAGCTGGGCTCTGTTGTTTGGTTTGATTTCGCGGGAGAGGTACTGTCGGGGGATGAGGGCCAGGTCCTGCCAAGCCTCATTCGTCACTTTGGCCCAGGTCCCGCAACAGCCCCTGTGGCTGCTGCCTTCCCCTCGGACCAGTCCCCCAGGGACTCAGGGCGATGTCTGGAGATGTATTTGGTTGTCATGAACTGTGGGTGTTTAGCACCCCACAGTGCCCGGGACGTTCCCAGCGTCCACAGGGCCGAGGGGACGAAACCCTGCTGGAATGATGGGTAGACGTTTCGGAGGCCCCCACAGGCCCGGCCCTGTGTTGCTGTCCGGAGGAGAGTGTGGCAGCAGGGACCGCCCCTGGCTTCAGAGCCAGGTCTGGGTTTGAATCTTGGCACTGCCACCTCTGAGCCTACAGTTCTTTTGTGACAGAGCTCACACACCAGCCTAGCAGGGGTGTTTTAAGGATCAGAGTTAAATATATAATCACATGACCGACTTGGTTCCCGGCAGGTGATTAGTGCTAAGTAAACTGTGGCTACCGTTGGCGAGACCGAAGGGAAAACATGTCTGTGGCTGACAAGGGTTGAGCGCCCGCCCAGCCAGTGCTTTATGTCATTATCCTCCCGACGAAGAGACTGAGGGTCAGAGAGGCACTTGGTGTTTGTTGGCAAGGCACTGGCAGAGGCCGTTTACAAGTAAAGCACGATTCCCAGTTCCTGCCCTGGGGATGCTTTCAGGCTGAAGACAGGGAAAGAGAACCTAAAATAGAAGGGGGGCCTAGTCAGAGGCGCTTTTGCTGCGTTGGCGATGCTGGGAAAGTTTGATGAGGAGGAGGGAGGGGGCAGGGCTTTGCTGGGAGGGGGCATCGTAGGGGCAGGGCACTCCACCAGCCCCAGCCAAGGCTGGCGCTTCCTGGCGAGTGGGTGTCTCTCACGGCCCCCGCCTCAGGGCCTGGCCTCTGCGGAGTCCCCTGCCTCGCAGCTCTGCCTTCTGAGTTGTGTGTGCTTGCTCCTCCTCAGAACATGGTGATGAGTTTTCGAGTCTCCGACCTTCAGATGCTCCTGGGTTTCGTGGGCCGGAGTAAGAGCGGACTGAAGCACGAGCTCGTCACCAGGGCCCTCCAGCTGGTGCAGTTTGACTGTAGCCCCGAGTTGTTCAAAAAGATCAAGGAGCTGTACGAGACCCGCTACGCCAAGAAGAACTCGGAGCCTGCCCAGCAGCCGCACCGGCCCCTGGACCCCCTGACCATGCACTCCACCTACGACCGGGCCGGCGCTGTGCCCAGGACTCCGCTGGCAGGCCCCAATATTGACTACCCCGTGCTCTATGGGAAGTACTTAAACGGACTGGGACGGTTACCCGCCAAGACCCTTAAGCCAGAAGTCCGCCTGGTGAAGCTGCCCTTCTTTAACATGCTGGACGAGCTGCTGAAGCCCACCGAGTTAGGTGAGTGGCCGCCCCGGGGAGGCTGCGACGGGAGGCCTCACCTAGGCCCTGTCGCCCAGCCCAGCCATGCAGCCCACCTTTGGTGATGTTCTCTGGCGCGGCCAGGGCGGGAGCCACGGTGGCCAGGGCTGTCCTTCCCTGGAAGCAAAGGGACCATCTTTGATATTGGTCACCCCTTGCTGTGGTACAAGTTACCCTGAAATGGAGCAGTGGGCGTCTGTTAGCTCTCAGGAACCAGCGAGCTGCGTTGCGGGGCGTTGGGGCTCGGGGGCTCTCATGAGGCTCAGTCAGGCCGGAGCCACCTCATCCGGAGGCTCGACCAGGGCTGGAGCAGCCACTTCCTCGTGTGGTGGCTGGCAGGCTGCAGCTCCTCACCGGCTTTTGGCCGTCGTCCCCAGGTCCTCACTGTGCGGCCTCCTGCACGGGCTGCCCGGGCTTCCACAGCCTGGTGGCTCCCTCACCCTAGGGTAGCGAGCGTGCACGTCCAGCTGGGAGCTGGAGCCCTTTTTATGACCCAGCCTCGGACACGCCTTGCCGTCTCCCCCATGGAGTCCATTGCTCACAGACTCTGTGGCACAGGCAGGGACCACACCAGGCTGTGACTGCCAGGGCCAAGGGTGACCAGGGTCACCTGGGAACCTGGTTTCCCTGCTTATTCCCCATGGAAAGGGGGCTGGCCAGTGGCATCGGCCTTCCCTCCTTCCCCCAGGCTCTGGTTCCTCGCTGGCAGCCTGCAGGTATGGCCTTGGTCAGCGGGCTCAGGTCACTGCCAGGCTGTGCGCACCAGGCGTGCTGGGGGCTCAGGGCGATCCCAGGCAGAGGAGAGGTGCTGGGCTCCACGCTTCTCTCTCTCATGTCTTTGTCTGCAAGCACTGACTGAGCAGGAGTGTGTCAGGACCTCGCAGCCCGCAGCAGTGTGGACAGGCCCCTGGCGCCTCCCAGCAGCCGTGACCATTCAGGCTGCAGGTGGGTATCAAGCCCGGTCTCTGCCTCAACCATAGCCCTGAGCTCAGGGCCAGGGAGGCCAGAGCAGCCCCAGCCCCCAGGGCAGGGAGAGTGTGCAGCCTCTGGGACTCCCAGTTAGGGAGTGGAACATCCTGGGCCTTTTGCGGACCTGTGCCCCAAGGCGCTCAGATTTTACCAGGTCCTCTGTGTGCCTGGAGGTCTCTTCTTCCTGCCACCCTTCCCCTGCCCCCACTCTTTCCTTCGCAGTAAACGTCGCGCAGTAAACGTCGGAGTGCAGTAAACGTGGGAGTGCCTGCTGGGTGGGTGCGTGATGGGCACCAGGCATGGACACGCAGCAGGGAACGGAACCAAGGCCGCGAGGTTCAGGAAGCCTCTGCACGCCCCCTCCCACCCTGCTGACCCAGCGACCTGCCTGGTCCCTGCTGTGGCCTGAGGGCTCCTCTCTGGCACGCTTCAGTCCACTGGGTGCCAGCTGGCCCCACTCCCCTGCCCCGGGAGGCAGGGTCAATGGGGGTGTGGGGAAGGGGAACTGGCCGCCATTCCCCTCCCACCTACAGCCCTGGGACTTTGTGAGGTTAGGTTGGAGGGGCTGGGCTTCCAAGTGAGGTTGGAGGAGGTGGAGGAGGTGGAGGAGGTAGGAAGATGCTGCTGGTGGTTCCTGAGACAGTGAGGCTCCTCCCTCCAGCCTGAGGCTCCGCCTTCCAAGTGAGGCTCCGCCTCCACCTTTTTTCTTTTGCAGGAGGTGTCTAGCGGCAGCCTCCTGGGGAGCAGGTTGGCCCAGCAGCACCTGTCCTGGGAGACTCGGGGCCTTGGCCTGACTTTCCCGGCCTTTGCTGCCTCATGAGGGAAGCGGTTCCCCCTGGCGGGTTCTTGGGCAGAGCTGGCTATCTCTGAAGCTTGGGCCTTGGGAAGGACCTGCATCACAGGGAGGCTGGGCTTTCCCGGGAGCGGCAGGGCAGGCTTGGTCCAGGGCGGGGGACAGGGCTGACTGTCTTCCTTCCTGCACGGGGACCAGTAGCTCCATCCCACAATGCATCACTGTGCCCTGAGCCCCCAGGGACCCCGGTCACCTGATCTCCGGGAGAGCCAGCTCCCCTGTCTACACCAGTATGACTCTGCTGGCGGCTCAGAACAAAGAGGCCAACCCCACCCTGCCTCTCCTTCCCACTGGCCCCCTCTCCATCCTAGGCCACCAGGTGAACCTCCTTTCCTGGATTCCCATGCTCTTGGGGGACCCCCCCGGGGAATGCCTGGGTCCTCAGAGGTTTCCTGGAGCATAGACCCTGGCCCCAAAGCAGTGCTCCCCTTGGTTTCAGGGCCTGAGATGCCATTCCTCCACCCCGACCCTGGGCTGTGTCCTTCCCCAGGGTGCACTCTGTGGTGCTGGCCTTGCGGGGGACCGCCTCAGGAGGACCCAGTTCCACCGGCTTCCCCCTTGCCCCCGCCTCTGGCTGTGACCCACCGGCCAGCGTGAGGCCCACTGCTCTGGTCTGTTTCCCCGGAATAGCTGCCGGCCGGCTCCAGGATGGAGACTGCGCCAGGCGGACAGGAGCCATAAATCACGTGGCGCGGAATGCTGGGCTGGGGGAGGGGGTGACAGAGCTGCAGAGCAGGCTACGGGGGCCTCGGGCCACAGATGATCGGCTCCAGTGGGAGGTACCATGTGTGGGGACGGGGCTGGCGCCCAGAACAGTGCGGAGAATGGCCCAAGGTCACACAGCGGCCTGCCTTCCCTTATTCTGAGCCGACTGGGTCCTGCCTCTGAGCAGAGGCTCTGGCCTGGACCTCGTGAAGGCTGGGGACCCTGTCCTGCCTCTCAGCAAGGAAGCCCGCCCCACCGCTTCCCAGCCTGCACCACCTGGGGAGTCCGGCTAGGGGGCCTGACCCTCCTGTCAGGGCACATGGGAAGAGAGGCTGTCAGGAGATGTGGGGCGGAAGGAAGGACACACGCTGGCCGGGCACAGAGCTGCTTCTCCAGGGCCTCGGCCCACAGCGGGCACCCCGAGGAATCTGCCTGCTTGCCCGCCTGCTGTGCAGAGTGGAGCCCCTGTCGCCACGGCTTCAGACGCCCCCAGAGGCAGGAAGCCCTGGCACTAGCCAAGAGCTGCCAGTCGGGCATGTGCTGTGCTGTGCTGTGCTGTGTGTAGACACATGTGCCCTTCAGTCTCTGAAGCCCTTGGGTGAGCATTGCCCAGGCCACAGCAAGGTAGCATGGTCCCTGCTCAGGTGCCACACAGAAGTGCCAGGTGATGAGTGTCTCGTGGCTGGCAGAGGGCTTTCAGGGGCAGCTGTCAGTAGCGGGAGCCATTCACTGTACATTTGGGAGGAGGTAGCAGTCAGGAAGGCTTCCTGGAGGCAGCAGCTTCCAGTCCAGACCTGAGGGTGATTCCCAAGAAGCCAGGCAGCGAGGAGGGGGCAGAGGAGTGTACTCCAGGCAGAGATGGGGGCAGGGGAGTGTACTCTGGGCAGAGGGGAGGGGGCAGAGGAGTGTACTCCAGGCAGAGGGCAGTGAGGGCAGAGGCCGATGGCCAGAGAGGGCTCATTCACAGGGCTGAATGGAGTCCATTGTGGCCAGAGTGTGGTGTGCCCAGGAGGAGGGACGCAGCAGCCTGGGTGCAGGCGGCAGAGGCTGGAACCCGAGAATGGTGGGTCCAGGGAAGGTTGGAAGCTACCCTGCTTTCCCCGAGGGCTGCAGCGCCCCTGAGGTTCTGGCGTGATTTTGGGGGTCAGTGAGAAAACTGAGAGGTGCAGGAGGCAAGTGGCCACCTGCCTTCCACAGCCAGGCCTGCTGCCCGCCCAGGCCCACCATCTGTCCGTCTGCACACTGGGAGCCTGGGGGGCATGGGGCATCCTGTGTCACTGTCCCGTGTGTAGGGTAGTCTGACCCACTCGGCCCGCTGGCACTTCCCGTGCCTATGATTGGGGAACAAGGGGACTCCGCCAGCTCTGCCCCAGGTCCGGGCCTTCTGGTTGAGGAGGAGGGATGGGCCCACCGCTACCAACTGGGGGACTGCTGGCAGCCACCCCCACATCCCACTGGTCCTTCTCCTGTCCCCTGTGGCCCCTGCCCTGCCCAGCCCAGTTCCCCACCTGCCCGCCGGCCACAGCCTCCTGCTCTGCTTCCTGCCCACTGGTCCCCCTCCCATGGCAGCCTGTGAATGTTCTCGCTGATGGGTGGAGCTGTCAGCACCGCCCCCTGTGCCTAGCCAGGGGCACCTGTTCCCCACCCCTCCAGGACAGTGCCCCCTGTGTCCCTCATACCTGACTGTGCTGCCTCTACTCTTAATCTGGGGGACCTGGGGTGGGGAGTTGGTGCTGGTAGCTCTTAGCTGGACAGGGTGGGGCTGGGAGTTAGAGAACTTGTATGTGCTGGGGAGGGGACAGCCTGGAGGAGGGGGCCAGCACATGGGCCAGCTGGAGGCAGAATGTTCCCATCCGATCAGCTTTTTAAAAATTTTTTTATTTTTGAGATGGAGTCTTGTTCTGTCGCCCAGCCTGGAGGGCAGTGGCCGGATCTCAGCTCACTGCAAGCTCCGCCTCCCGGGTTCACATCATTCTCCTGCCTCAGCCTCCCGAGTAGCTGGGACTACAGGCGCCGCCACCGCACCCGGCTAGTTTTTTGTATTTTTTAGTAGAGACGGGGTTTCGCCGTGTTAGCCAGGATGATCTCGATCTCCTGACCTCGTGATCCGCCCGCCTCGGCCTCCCAGAAGTGCTGGGATTACAGGCGTGAGCCACCGCGCCCGGCCCCGATCAGCCTTTTAAAATCTCCCCGTGTTTCATTTCTATTTACACTTGCACAATGATGCGCCTGTCCCAGAAAACTGGAGTCAACAGCAGAGCAGCCCGGCTGGCGCCCTGCTGCCCGAGCGGGCCGCCTCAGCGCAGCGGGCCGTGCTTGCCGCCTTCCCCCTTTGCCTGTGTGATTGTAGGAGCGTGTGGCTGTCCTGGCTGCTGTTTTATAACCACCCCCCATGCTGTGAGCATCTGCTCCTGGCGTTAAATATTCATGTCAGCAGCATCTCGCGAGGCTCCCTGGCAGCCTTGGGTGGAGCCAGCGGCTGGGCCCTTCTTGTTGGGCTCTCGGATTGGGCCCATGGGCTGCTTTGCATGCCCGGGCTGGAGGGCCTGGCTGGGCACCTCATCCCAGAACCGGCTCTGCCTGGCAGGGCCCAGCCTCGCACCTGGCCGCAAAGGTGCATCTGGTTCAGCAGCGCCTGTGCCTTGGTCCTGTGGCCCGTGGGTGCCGGGCAGTCCACGAAACCGTCTCCCCCTCGGGGAACTTCATGCTTCAATGGCCCAACAAGAAGGAGCAGCAGAGTGATGCAGGGGAACTGAGTCGATCCTTGGAGGGAGAAGGTTTGGAGAAAAGCGGGGCGGGGGGTGCAGTTTTTAAATGAGGTGCTCAGGGAAGCCTTTCCTTCTGGTTACATTTGTGCAAAGACAAATATAGGGCCATGAGGCTGGTCGGGAGAGGAAGGTTCCAGAAGAGGGAATGGCGTGTGCAGAGTCCCCGAGGCAGCATGGCTGGTAGGGCCCAGGCAGGAGGCCAGGGTGGGTGTGGCCCTGAACAGGGATGCTGAGGGCCAGGGGTCTCCTGCAGAGCCAGCCCAGGGAGCAGGCTCTGGCTGCTGAGACCAGCAGAGCTGGGGGCAGGTGTCCGCGTCGGGTGGCATTTGAAAGCAGAACTGACAGGACTGGCTGGGGGAGTGGATGTTTGCAGGACAGCAGAGGCGGGGGCTGCGTGGATGCCACCTGGGTTTCTGGCCCCAAACAGCTGACCCCGAGGGCAGAAGAGGAGGTTTGCGGTAGCCCCTCTTCCTAAGGGCCAGCCACAGCCCCTTCCCCAGCAGAGGGGGGCCAGGTGTTTGGGGGGATCCGTGAGCGGCCTGGGGCGAGTAGCACAGCAGAGCAGTCAGAGCACAGGGCATCTCCCGGGTCCCCAGCAGAGAAGCACAGCCTGGCCTCCCCCAGAGGGAGCCTCCCAGGGCAAGGACCCCAGAGTTTTGGTCTTCAATGACTGGGCCCTTTCTGCCCCAGGCATGGACTTGCTGCTTATTGGGGACCCACTCTCCTCCCCTAATTCCTGGACTAATTTCGTGGACTGAGACACTGAGGGGTGGAGTGTCCGTGTTTTCACCTCTGACCCAGCCTGGAAGCTCAAGGCCCAGCTCAGGTGTCGGCTCCTGTGAGGCCTCCCTGCCCCGAACCATTGCTCCCCGGCGCTTGGGGCAGATCTGGGCGCGTCTACAGGTGGCCTGTGTGCCCCACCCTCCCAATTAGGCGGCCTTCCTCAGGGGCCCAGCTGGGCATCCACAGCCCATCACCTCTGCAGAGACTGGCTGTGCCCTCAGCACATAAACGGGAACAGGCTGTGGCACTGTGGCGCTTGTGGCAACGCCACTGCTGCGGTAGCACCCTCTTCCTGAGGGCCAGCCACAGACCCGGCACCGGTTCCCGCAGAAACGGGTCAGCATGGGCCGGACATGCAGGCTCAGGCCACAAAGGCCCTGGCAGGGCTGGGATCCCAGCCCAGGCAGTCTGGCTTCTTTTTTTTTTTTTTTTGAGACAGAGTCTTGCTCTGTGGCCCAGGCTGGAGTGCAGTGGCACAACTTCGGCTCACTGCAAGCTCCACCTCCTGGGTTCACGCCATTCTGCCTTAGCTTCCCGAGTAGCTGGGCTTCCCGTGAGCCACCACACCCAGCCGGCAGTCTGAGCTTCTGAGCCTAAAGCAGATGTACTTTTTACATCGTTACCCGTTCTCATGGGTTTTAATTGAGAAAGTTCCAAGACGGTGCTGGCAGTTGAGGTCCGATGCCACGGCTCCGGTTCTTGTAAAGGCCCTTGTCATAGGTGCAGGCCACACTGCTGTGTGCACTGCCGTCCTGGGAGCACCTTTCCAGGACCGGGCAGTCTCTGCTCATAACACAGACAGTGTGGCCTGCGAAGCTGATGAACTCCAGCCTTTACCAGGGCAGTTCGCCGTCCTTGTTCTGAAGGGCTTGCCCGTCATCTTGTCTCCCGGCCACTCCAAGGCTGCCATTGTGGCCGGATTCTCTCTCCCCCACGCTCCTCCGATATTTTTTTACACTTATAGACAAATAGGCATTTACTCAGATTCCTTCCCTCCGTTTTCGTTACACAAGCGATGGCAGGGCATACATGCCGCTCAGTGTTTTTGATTTACGTCTAAATATATTTTTTAACGTAGACACAGTCTTGCTGTGTTGCCCAGGCTGGTCTCACACTTCTGAACCCAAGCAATCTTCCCGCCTCAGCCTCCTGCGCCGCAGGGATGACAGCTGCACACCAGCACACCTGGCTCAGGCTCATTTAAAAATGGTTTTTTAGAGACAAGGTCTCACTATGTTACCCAGGCTAGTCTCCAACTACTGTGCTAAAGCGATCCTCCTACCTTGGCCTCCTAAAGTGCTGGGATTACAGGCATGAGCTGCCGTACCCGGCCTGCAAGTCTCTGAATGCATGTTTCCATTTACTTTGTTTTTTTTTTTTTTTTTATTTTTTTTGAGACGGAGTCTCGCTCTGTCACCCAGGCTGGAGTGCAGTGGCCGGATCTCAGCTCACTGCAAGCTCCGCCTCCTGGGTTCACGCCATTCTCCTGCCTCAGCCTCCTGAGTAGCTGGGACTACAGGCGCCTGCCACCTCGCCCGGCTAAGTTTTTGTATCTTTAGTAGAGACGGGGTTTCACTGTGTTAGCCAGGATGGTCTCGATCTCCTGACCTCGTGATCCACCCGTCTCGGCCTCCCAAAGTGCTGGGATTACAGGCTTGAGCCACCGCACCCGGCCGCATGTTTCCATTTACTGAAGGAAAATACTTTGAGTGGGATTCCTGGGTGCTGGGGTAGGTCTGTGCTTACCTTTATAAGGGCAGTTTCCCAAAGTGATTGTACTGTCTTATAACCCCACCAGCAGAGAGTTTGCTCTACACCCTCGCCACCTCGTAGAGTTGCCAGTCTTTTCATTTTAGCCATGCTAGTGGATGTGTAGAGAGATATTTTACTTTATTTTACCTCATTTTATTTTATTGATACGGAGCCGCACTCTGTCACCCAGGCTGGAGTGCAGTGACCCAGTCTCGGTTCACTGCAACCTCCGCCTCCTGGGTTTAAGCGATTCTCCTTAGCCTCCCAAGTAGCTGGGATTACAGGCGTGTGTCACCATGCCTGGCTAATTTTTGTATTTTTAGTAGAGATGGGGTTACCATATTGTCCAGGCTGGTCTTGAACTCCTGACCTCAAGCGATCCACCCGCCTTGGCCTCCACAGTGCTGGGATTCCAGGCATGAGCCACCGCGCCTGGCCTGTGTGTGTAGAGAGGATTTATACCAGTCTTAGATTTCTCACACAAATCGCAGGGGCCTGAAATACTGGCTGATATTTTGTGGAGGATTTTACATCTGTGTTCGTGAGGGGCATTTATTGGTAATTTTCCTTCCTTGACGCCGTGTTGTGAGGTTTTGGTATCAGAGTTATGCTGGCCTTGTAAAATAGGTAGTATTCTTTCCTTCTCTGTTGTTTGAAAGAGTTTACATACAGTTTATGTGGTTTCTTTCCAAAATGTTTTATAGAATTCACCAATATGGACCTGCAGTTTTCTTTTTCTTTTTCTTTTTCTTTTCTTTTTTTTTTTTTTTTTGAGATGGGGTCTGGTTCTGTTGCCCAGGCTGGAGTGCAGTGGTGCGATCACGGCTCACTGCAGCCTCCACCTCCTGGGCTCAAGCGATCCTCCTGCCTCAGCCTCCAAGGTAGCTGGGACTACAGGTGGTGCGCGCCTCCACACCTGGCTAATTTAAAAAATTTTTGTAGAGACAGGGTCTCACTGTGTTGCCCAGGCTGGCCTCAAACTCCTGGGCTCAAGCGATCCGCCCACCTCAGCCCCCAAAGTGCTGGGATTACGGGCGTGAGCCACCGTGCCCGACCTGGACCTGCAGTTTTCAGAAAAGGTTTTAATTATGGATCCAAATTCCTTAACAGGTAACAAACTTTTCAAACTTCCTGTATCTTTTGGTACCCGTTTTGGTAATGTGCATCTTTGGAAGAATTTGTCACTGAGTTGTCAGATCCATTGGCATGAAGGTACACCTTTTCTTCCCCTGTTGGACCAGAAAGCGGTAGGGTCTGTACTGTGGTTCTCTTTCATTTCTGATATGGGTAGTTTGTGTTCTCACTGTCTTTTTGTTGTTCAGCTAGAGTTTCGTTCGTTTGTTTTTGTTTTTGTGTTTTGGGGGTTTTTTTGGAAACAGTCTCGCTCTGTCGCCCAGGCAGTGGTGTGATCTCCACTCACTGCAACCTCCACCTCCCAGCTTCAAGCAGTTCTCCTGCCTCAGCCTCCCAAGTAGCTGGGATTACAGGTGCCTGAACCACGCCTGGCTAATTTTTTTTTTTTTTTTGAGACGCCACACCATGCTGTTTTTTTTTTTGAGATGGGGCAGCCAGGTGCAGTGGCTCATGCCTGTAATCCCAGCACTTTGGGAGACCAAGGCGGGCGGATCACCTGAGGTTGGGAGTTCAAGACCAGCCTGACCAACATGGAGAAACCCTGTCTCTGCTAAAAATACAAAATTAGCTGGGCGTGGTGGCACATGCCTGTAATCCCAGCTGCTTTGGGAGGCTGAGGCAAGAGGATCGTTTGAACCCATGAAGCGGAGGTTGTGGTGAGCCGAGATGATGCCATTGCACTCCAGCCTGGGTGACAAGGGTGAAACAAAGTCTCAAAAAAAAAAAAAAGATGGGGCTGGCTGAGCGCAATGGCTCACGTCTGTAATCCCAGCATTTTGAGAGGTTGAGGTGGGCAGATCACCTGAAGTCACGACTTTGAAACGAGCCTGGCCAACATGGTGAAATCCGATTTCTACTAAAAATACAATAATTAGCCAGGCGTGGTGGCTATTTGGGAGGCTGAGGCAGGAGAATTGCTTGAACCTGGGAGACGGAGGTTGCAGTGAGCCGAGATCGTGCCATTGTACTCCAGCCTGGGCGACAGGGTAAGACTCCATCTCAAAAACAAAACAAACAAACACAAAGAACAGTGTTTTCTGACTGCGCCTCTGCTCGTCAGTCCAGTTGTAAGTAATAGGGTAGGGCCCAGGCTTGTGAGCGCCATGGCCTTCATCCCGTCAGTACCTCCGGCGCCACCTCTGTCCATGTGACGCCATGGCCACCTTGCAGGCACGAGGAGAGCAAGGGCCGGGTCCATTTTGTACTTAGGAGGGAGGAGGGATGGCAGGTCCTGCAGGCCTGGCTGGGTCCAGCTCTCCCCCCAGGCAGCTGGGCATTTTTCAGCCTTCCTAAATAGACGCCTGCATCCCATGGGCTGCAAAGGGCACTGGCTCTCTGAGTGGCCCTCAACAGGACACGGGCCGTGGTGAATGGCCCCGAGAAGGGGATGGGCGGGAGTCCTCCCTCATTCTCCTCCCTCATCCTCCTCCCTGGGCGGCCCCCACCTCTGCCCCACATATCTGTCCCGCCAGCTTCCCATTTCCTGTTTCCTGATCTGAAGAGGAGAAGGCCGGGAAAAGCGACTGGGCTCGGGGGACCTGCCAGGGACCAGACATGCCCATGACCCTGTGTTTGTCTTCAGTCCCACAGAACAACGAGAAGCTTCAGGAGAGCCCGTGCATCTTCGCATTGACGCCAAGACAGGTGGAGTTGATCCGGAACTCCAGGTGCGCGGCTCCCCCCCAGCCCCGTGCCCTGCCGCCTGCCCGCTTTCTCCTGGGCTCACTGGAAGAGCCGGCAGCCACGCCCACTGCAGGCCCGGCTCGGGCTCAGTCCAGAACCGTGCTGCGAGGCAGTGGCCGGGTTCGCTGCCTTCCAGAAAACCCCGTCCTGAGTCTCACCTGCTGGGCTGTGTGCCCACTGCCTGTACCCTGCAGCCCGCTAGAGAGAGGCGGCTGACTGTCCCCTTTTAACACGGTCTTGCCCTTTGCATGTGGGACCATCCTGGGCGCTGCAGGGTGCTGAGTAGCATTCCTCGCCTCTACCCACTCCATGCCGAGAACACACCCATGTTGTGACAGCCACAGATGTCCCCAGACGTTGTCCAGTGTCCCCTGGGGCAGGATAACGCGGGTGAGACCTCCCTGGGTTATTGGATTCCACGTACCCCCAAGAGACTCTGCGTCCCTTAATCCTCTGCCCTGCTGAGGTCCCAGAAGGCTGCATACATTGAAATCCACACCCTGAGTTGGAGGGGAAGAGAGGAGGAGAATCCCGGGAGCTGGGGTCCCTGGTTTACACCGCCCGCCTTATCCGGAATTTATTCTGGTGTCCAGCATGAGCAGGAAGTTAGGTGTTTTGTTTTGTTTGTTTGTTTTTGAGACTGAGTTTCACTCTTGTTGCCCAGGCTGGAGTGCAGTGGCACGATCTTGGCTTCCTGCAACTTCCACCTCCCGTATTCAAGCGATTCTCCTGCCTCAACCTCCCAGGTAGCTGGGATTACAGGCGCCCGCTACCACGCCCGGCTGTTCTTGTATTTTTAGTAGAAATGGGGTTTTGCCATGTTGGTCAGGCTGGTCTCGAACTCCTGACTCAGGTGATTCACCCACCTCAGCCTCCCAGAGTGCTGGAATTACAGGCGTGAACCACCGCGCCCGGCCAAAGTCAGGTTTTTTCCCAGATAATGAACGCAGGGTTTACCCCTGTGCACCGTGGATAGTGAGGTGGGATCGTTCCCTCGGATGTCCCCAGACACTGCCCTCAGATGAGGACGGTTGAACTCTAGCAGGTGAGGGGCCAGTGTGGCTGCCCGGTGCTCTGCTCCTCCCTCAGTCTCTCTCAGGCTGTCCTGCCTCCAGCTGAGACAGATTCTTGCCGGGGCAGCCTCATGGTGGGTGCTGGACCCTCAGGACAGGGGAGGCCTTTTGCCCAGGTCACCGCTGAGTCCGTGGCAGGGCTGGGCTGGGCGCCCCCATTTGATGCCCAGCTTCTCATGCTCAGCTGCTTCAGACCCACCGCCTCTACTTGCTGTGGGGCCAGGTTCCCGGGGCCTCCCAGCCTGGCCCTCACACCTAGTAAGGGTTCAGAACCAGCTGAGCCAGGCTTGGCCACGGAGGCCTCTCTGCCTGGGTGACCCAAGGTGGTGACGTCACCTTCCTCCTCTTCCTTGTCTGTGAACCTGGGTCCACACAGCTCCACCCGCACTGCGTCCCTGCTGCGGGGTGCTTGAGCCAGCCACACAGTATAAAAAAATCAGTTTGGGTTTCTCCTCAGAAAGCTTCTGGACATTTCCTTTTCTTTTTTTTTCTTTTTTTGAGACGGAGTCGCTCTGTCACCGGGCTGGAGTGCAGTGGCGCGATCTCGGCTCACTACAAGCTCCGCCCTCTGGGTTCAAGCGATATTCTTCTCCTGACTCCGCCTCGCGAGTAGCTGGGACTACAGGCATGCGCCACCACGCCTGGCTAATTTTTGTATTTTTAGTAGAGACAGGGTTTCACCATGTTGGCCAGGATGATCTCGATCTCTTGACCTCGTGATCCACCCGCCTCTGCCTCCCAAAGTGCTGGGATTACAGGCGTGAACCACCGTGCCCAACCCGCATTTGTATTTCTTACGTTGAGATATGATTTGCATGCCATAGAATACGCAGTTTTTAAGTGTGTCATTGAGTGGGTTCTCGTGGATCAATAGGTAGTGCAGCTCCCACCACTGCCTAGTCTCGGAGCAATTGTGTCCATCCCCATCAGCCACCACCCTTCATCCGCTGGCCCCCACGCATCCCCTCCTATCTCCGTAAATGGGCTTGTCCTAGACATTTCGTAGAAGTGGAGTCACGGCCGGGCGCGGTGGCTCAAGCCTGTAATCCCAGCACTTTGGGAGGCCGAGACGGGTGGATCACGAGGTCAGGAGATCGAGACCATCTGGCTAACACGGTGAAACCCCGTCTCTACTAAAAAATACAAAAAACTAGCCGGGCGAGGTGGCGGGCGCCTGTAGTCCCAGCTACTCGGGAGGCTGAGGCAGGAGAATGGTCTAAACCCGGGAGGCGGAGCTTGCAGTGAGCTGAGATCCGGCCACTGCACCCCAGCCTGGGCGACAGAGCAAGACTCTGTCTCAAAAAAAAAAAAAAAAAAAGAAGTGGAGTCACACACAGTGGCTTTTTTAAATGATTATTATTTGAGACGGAATCTCACTCTGTTGTCCAGGCTGGAGTGCAGTGTCACGATCTCAGCTCACTGCAACCTCCGCCTCCCAGGTTCAAGTGATTCTCTTGCCTCAGACTCCTGAGTAGCTAGGATTACAGGCATGTACCACCGCATTCAGCTGATGTTTGTATTTTTAGTAAAAACGAGGTTTCATCATGTTGCCCAGGTTGGTCTGGAACCCCTGACCTCAGGTGACCCACCCACCTCTGCCCCCCAAAGTGTTGGGGTTACTGGCGTGAGCCACCTGCCCTGTGTGTCCTTTTGTGTCTGGCATCTCTCACTGGGCGGGACGTCCTCACGGTGCACCTGTGCTGAGGCCCGGGTCAGCCTGGCTCCTTTCCGTGGCTGGGTCACGTGCCGTGTGTATTGGTCCTTCCGTCTGTGGAAGGACACTCAGGCTGCCGCTACTTTGTGGCTGTCGTGGTCATTTCTGCTGTGAACATCCACGGATGCGTCTTTGGGTAGAGAGACTTTTTCCTCTTCTCCTGGTGATGTTTCTTATTAAAGTTTATTCTCAGGTGTTAACTGGGTTTTTTTTTTTTTTTTTAATTTGGAGAGTGTTTCTCTTTGTTACCCAGGCTGGTGTGCAGTGGTGCAATCATAGCTCACTGCAGCCTCCGCCTCCACGGGTTCAGACGATCCTCCTGCCTCAGCCTCCAAGCAGCCGGGACCACAGGTGTGCACCACCATGCCCGGATAATTTTTTGTATTTTTTGTAGAGACAGTTTCACCATGTTGCCCAGGCTGGTCTCAAATTCCTGGGCTCAAGAGCTCCGCCGGCCTCGGCCTCGCAGACTGGGCATTTTCTTGCCGTTGTGAGCTGGCTGCTACATTCCAGCATGCACGTTTTAGCTGTTTCCTCGCAGTGAGAGGCACCTGGCTGCCCTCTCTGGTTCAGGGTTTTGTGGTCGATTCTCTTGAATTTTCCAGGGAGGCCAGCCCCTCTCCTGACCCCACAGCCACTCCTGTCTCACCTGGCCTGCACAAAAGAGTCCTGGGCCTCAGTTTCCCAGCTCTAGGGGAGGGAGCCTTGTGGGGTGGCGGTCTCCACCTTGTGGGGCAGGCTGAGGTTGCGCCTTCCTCACTCCGCTCTCCTTTCCTTTCCTCTGGTTTGCTCCACACCCACAGAGAACTGCAGCCCGGAGTTAAAGCCGTGCAGGTCGTCCTGAGGTATGCCCAGGTGTGCCCACGACCCCAGGGCTGGACCCCGGTCACCTGCCCCTCCTCCCCCCTGCCCCCCAGTCCTGGTCCAGGCTCTTCTCAGTCTCCCCTGCCAACAGCAGAGCCCAGCTCCCCCCAGCCTGCCATCTGTCCCTGTCTGGGAATACGCCACCATCCCACCACCTGCTCAGGCCACACCCGGGGGCCCCGATACCCACCATGTCACCTTCTCCAGTGCCCCCATCACCGCCACTTGACTCCCACTTGTGTACCCCCGCAGCGGCCCAGCCCCTCCTGTGCGCCTCATGGTCCCCATTGTTCCCCACAGCGGCCTAGCCCCTCCTGTGCGCCCACTCCTGCCGCCCCATGGTCCCTGTTGTCGTTGCAGAATCTGTTACTCAGACACCAGCTGCCCTCAGGAGGACCAGTACCCGCCCAACATCGCTGTGAAGGTCAACCACAGCTACTGCTCAGTCCCGGTGAGCACGGCCCGCCCCACATCTGCTACACGGGTTTGGGGGGCGTGGAGGGAGGGTGGGGGCCGTTGGATTTTCCAGCCATTCTTGGCTCGAGGCTGAGCGGTCTGTCTGCTTGCAGGGCTACTACCCCTCCAATAAGCCTGGGGTGGAACCCAAGAGGCCGTGCCGCCCCATCAACCTCACCCACCTCATGTACCTGTCCTCGGCCACCAACCGCATCACCGTCACCTGGGGGAACTACGGCAAGGTGAGTGCATGCTCGGTGCCCACCCTGCCCCCCTGCCCCGGCCCCCGCCCTGCCAGCCCTGACCCCGCCCCTCTGTCCCCAGAGTTACTCCGTGGCCCTGTACCTGGTTCGGCAGTTGACCTCGTCAGAGCTGCTGCAGAGGCTGAAGACCATTGGGGTGAAGCACCCGGAGCTGTGCAAGGCACTGGGTGAGCAGCTCAGGGCCACCTCGGCCGAGGGGCAGGCCAAGTCCCCCCTGGAAACCTTCCCTGTACTGGGCGAGGGTGGGGGGGCCTGCACCCGAAGGAGATGGGTAAGGGGCTGCCTGTCACTCTAGGGGTCCATGGCCTCCCCGCTGTGGCTGAGGAGGTCTGTGGAGGATACGGATGGCAGAGGGGGCACTTGGCAGTGGGAGCTGCTGTGCAGAAGCCTGTGGGGTCACACCCCGTGTTGCTGGCCCCAGGCGCCCCAGCCTACAGGGGTCCAAGCAGCAGAAGAGCTGGGGCCTCGTTCCTCATTCCGGGGCAGCACAGAGGCCGGGAGGGGTGAGAGGAGTCCAGAGGGAGCTGCGCTCTAAGCAGGCTCTTCTGGTTGCCTCAGCGGGGTCAAGGGTGCTGCGGGGCCTGGCGGGGCACGGACAGCGATGGCCATGGAGACAGTTGCTATGGGAGGAAGGTGAACAGCGGCGGTCTGACCTCACGTGGTGAGGCCCCATTTTATCTTTTTTTTTTTTTTTTTTTTTTTTTTTAAGAGAGTCAGGGTTTCCAGGAGGTGGAGGTTGCAGTGAGCTGAGATTGCACCGCTAGACTCCAGCCTTGGCTGCAGAGCGAGACTCCACCTCAAAAAAGAAAAAAAGAGGGTCTCACTGTATCGCCCAGGCTACAGTGCAATGGTGTGCTCGTGGCTCACTGCAGCCTCTGACTCAGGCTCCAGCCATCCTCCTGCCTCAGCCTCCTGAGTAGCTTGGGACCGCATGTGTTTACCACCACACCCAACTAATTTTTTTTTTTTTTTTTTTTTTTTTGTGAGACAGAGTCTCACTGTCACCCAGGCTGGAGTGCAATGGCATGAGCTTGGCTCACTACAACCTCCGCTTCCTGGGTTCAAGCAATTCTCCTGCCTCAGCCTCCCGAGTAGCTGGGACTACAGGCACCCGCCACCACACTCAGCTAAATTTTTGTATTTTTAGTAAAGACAGGGTTTCACTGTGTTAACCAGGATAGTCTCGAACTCCTGACCTCGTGATCCGCCCACCTCCGCGTCCCACGGTGCTGGGATTACAGGCGTGAGCCTCCGCACCCGGCCCCAACTAATTTTTTAATGTTTCCTAGAGACAGGTTCTTGCTGTGTTGCCCAGGCTGGTCTTAAACTCCTGGGTTCAAGCGGTGCACCTGCCCCAACCTCCCAGAGTGCTGGGATGACAGTCTTGGCCTCTTTTGCACCTGTTCTCTTTTGTGCTTGTAACAATGAAAACAATATTTTTTAAGTGACACGCAGAGCAATTTTAAAAGAAAGCCTACTGGCCAGGCGCAGTGGCTCACGCCTGTAATCCCAGCACTTTGTGAGGCCGAGGCGGGCGGATCACGAGGTCAGGAGATCAAGACCATCCTGGATAACACGGTGAAACCCCATCTCTACTAAAAATACAAAAAACTAGCCGGGCGAGGTGGCGGGGGCCTGTAGTCCCAGCTACTCGGGAGGCTGAGGCAGGAGAACGGCGTGAACCCGGGAGGCGGAGCTTACAGTGAGCCGAGATCACGCCACTGCACTCCAGCCTGGGAGAGTGAGACTCCGTCTCAAAAAAAAAAAAAGCCTGCCAAGCTGGGCAGGTGAATGAGTCCCCCCGTGCAGCCGCATAGCACAAAGCCAGCGTACAGTTAGCCCTGCTTGGTGGCTGTGTGGCCTTGGAAAGTCACTGGCTTTCTCTGGTGGCCACTGTCTTCAGGAGAATAGATCTGAGCCATCTTGAGGGCACCTGGGCCTCTCTCTGGACCCCACATGCTTGGGGCTCAGGCCTCAGTGGGCTCCACAGGCCTGTTCTATGGAGAGGCTAGGCCTAACCTGGAGTCCTTTGTAGCTGGGAGTGGGAGTTGGGCAGGTGGGCGAGGACTGGGACCACCTGCCAGACTGAGAAGAGGGTGGTTCTGGGCCAACCGGGTTAGCTCGTGCCCCCTTCCAGAATGCTCGCTGTTTTCAGGTGGAATCTGGGCACCACCCCAGCCCCTTGGCAGAATGGGGGCCAGAGGGTCTCCCAGCTGCCCTTCCTAGCTGCCCAGGGCTCCTGTGCCCAGGCCTGAGAGTTCCCCATGAGCACTGCCCTCCTGGCACAGCCAGGCCCGGGCCTCTGGCCCCTGTTCCTGACCACCAAAGGGCACCTACTAGCCTGGGTGTCCAGAAGCCTGGAGCGATGGTGGGACTGCCAGGGGCCTGCGAGCCCCATCGTGTTGAAGCTTCCTGCACACTCCGGTCCCCCAAGTCAGGAAGGATGGCCGGCAGCACCCCCTCTGCAGAGCAGGATGTGCAGGGGTGAGGGTGCCCACCGCAGAGTCCCGCATCCCCGGCCAGCCTCCTCCAGGCTCGGGGAGGGAGGGCCTGGCGATGTCCCCGTGGGACCAGTGGGGACACTGAGGCACAGATTGGCAAAGTTAGGGTTCTGTGACCTGGGTGTCCCCGCCCTGCCTCCCTCTTCCCTCAAAGGGCCCTTTCTTCAACCCCCCCCCACCTTCCTTTCCTTTGGGGACAATGGCCAACTTGAGGGAGGAGGCTGGGGCCGGGCAGGCCTCTTCTAGGCCCATGGGGTGGGGGCCGGCCTTAACTCCTCAGTGACCAGAGCCCTGCAGTGCTGGGGGCTGCAGGGTCAGATTTCCTCTCTGAAGGGGTCTCCTGCCGCTTCCCACAGCTGGCCCCAGCCTTAGCCTCTTTGTCACTGGATTTTTTTCTCGTTGCACCTAGGAAGTCCTCACGTTTGCCTCACTTGAACCCTTCCTGCTGCACATGTCTTTCTGTACATGGAGAAGGGAGAGCTTGCTTTAAAATCAGATGGGCACCTGCATCCCCTCCTAGCTGCCCAGGGCCCCTTTGCCAGGCGTGAGGGTCCACGTGGGCACCGGGTAGCCAGAGCTGGGTCCCAGGGGTGGAAACTCAGCCAAGGAGTGAGCGACTAGGGCAGCCTTGGCTCAAGCAGGAGAGCTGCTGGGAGCCTGCGAGGGGGCCAGACCATGCTGGCCCCTTGTGGCTGCCACTGCGTCCCTACGGGAGAAGGAAGAACCCACTGCTGCACACACAGGCCGGGGGGCTGGGTGGGGGTCAGGAAGGAGGAAGTGGCTTCCAAGCGGCCAGAGATAAGTGGTGTTTCAGGCCGACAAGGGGTGGTAGGAGCATTTCCAGACAGAGAAACGTCAGGACAGCTGGGGGAAGCGGGGAGACAGGCTGGCACCATCACTCTGAACCCCAAGTCGGTTGGGCAGGTGGCTTCCTAGAGGAAGCAAAACTGGTCCACTAGGCAGCTGAGGGCCGGGTGGTGGATGGAGAGGCCCTGTGGACTGTGGGCCAGGGTGGTCTGCCCTGCAGGGCCCAGGGCTGGGGGCTGTCCTGAGCTAGCCGAGGATGGAGTTCAGCCGCATCCCAGAAGTGTCAGGAGGCAGCCGGGGTCCCCGCGTGAGTTCCTTCTGGCTGTGGGCCTGCTGCCTGTGGAGGGGAGGGCGGTGCCTGCCCCGAGCCTTCATGTTTCACGTGTTTGCCCGTGTTCCGTGCAGCTTGCTGGCGGGCACCGTCTTTTCCTTTAAAGAAGCGGCTACACTCCTGGGTGTGCGGGCTGCCTCGGCGTGGTGTCCGGGGCTGGGCGGCGGCCTCTTCCTGGCTCACAGCCGGGAGGCCCCCGGGTCCATCTCCCAAAGGAATCCCTGCCTCATTCCCCACTGTGGCCTTGGGGATGGTGCGTCAGTGACGGAATTAAGTCACAGCAATGACCCCGTCGGTGGCTGTGTTGCATGAAACTTTCCAGAAAAGTCCCGTGGGTCACAGCCCACGCGGGGTAGGGGAGGCCACATAGGCCACCTGCGTGTGGGGGCGTCGGCTGGGTCTGTGGTGTGCCCAGGTTGTGGTCAAATCTAATGGTGGTCGCCGCCTGACTTCCTCTGGTGCCTCGTGGCCCTGAGCCACACAGCGAGGCTCAAGGCTCGTTTTGGGGGCATCTATTCTGGGAGGTGGTCACGGGTGCTGGAGAGAACCCGAATCCCAGTCCTGTGCCCCACTGTGCCCACCTCTCTGACGGCGTCCTCCGTTCCCTCCCCACAGTCAAGGAGAAGCTGCGCCTGGATCCCGACAGCGAGATCGCCACCACTGGTGTGCGGGTGTCCCTCATCTGCCCGGTGAGTTGGGGCAGCCTCCTCCTTGGGGCCTCTCCTGCGGCTGTACTTCCTCCCTGGTGGCCCTGGGCCCAGGGCATCTTGGCTGGACCGTGAGCCTGCGGGGGCAAGGCTGGTCTTGGTCCCCCCGTGTTCCTGAGGCATGAGCGTTGGAACAAGCCACAGGATGGAGCTGGGGGTGAGGGGTGCCGGGTGGGCGGGCACAGCAGACGGGTGCCATGCTCACGCAGCCCCTCCCCCGCAGCTGGTGAAGATGCGGCTCTCTGTGCCCTGCCGGGCAGAGACCTGCGCCCACCTGCAGTGCTTCGACGCCGTCTTCTACCTGCAGATGAATGAGAAGAAGCCCACCTGGATGTGCCCCGTGTGCGACAAGCCAGCCCCCTACGACCAGCTCATCATCGATGGGTGAGCCTGGGGCCCCGGGAGGGCGGCCGGAGCCGGGCGGCCATGGAGATCTCGGCAGCACCCTGCTTCCTGCAGACCCCGTGCTGCCCCAGCAAGACACAGCAGTGGGGACACACGGTCCCGGAGCTTTGGAAGCCCCGGGCTGTGAGAAGAGCCCGTTTCTTGCTCGCGGAACTTTTCAGAGCCTTTGCTGTGCAGGCGATAGGCATGTAGCTTAGGCTGCAGAAGGCGGGCTCAGGTCCACCCCGCTCCCACATGACCTCAGGCAGGTGTGACCTTGAGCTCCAGGAGTGTGGTTTTTGCCCCAAAAAACCAAGCCGGACTCTGCTTTCACACGGCGTTCGCCCCAGGACGCGCAGCAATGGGGGTGGCTCCTCACAGAGAGGCGAAGGAGGTGGTGCCCCTGGAGTGCTCTGGCCACGCCATACCCTTCCCTTCCTGGGTGGCACAGCTGTGGCCAGGCATTCCCCAGGCACCAGGGGACAGGAGGACAAGACCTTTCTCCCTGGAGGGAGGCTCTGCCCAGGGCTTAAGTTTCCAGAAACTGAGCCCTGTTGTCTGTGGCACCTGATGCGGCTCCTGCATGGCGCCGGCCACGCCCACCTCTCGTCCCCAGAGCCTCTGGCAGGGCGTGAGGCCACAGCGGCACGAGCTGGTGCCCTCACAGGCGGGAGCAGGCCCTGCCTGGGGGGGTGAGCTGGGCCCCCAGCCCTCGGGTGCACGGCCTCAGTGGACCGTGCAGGTGAAGGCAGGGCTGGCCTGCCTCTGGGGTCATAGATTTGGTCCCTAAGTAGACCTCCGGTTTGTGCAGTTGTCCCCATCCTGGGAGGCAGACCTGTGAGCTTCCCCATTTTACAGACGAGGAAACAGGCTCAGAGGAGGCAGCCAGCAGCTGGAGCCCCCCTCGGCTCACAGGGGGCCAGACTGGGACTTGAACTTGGCCTGAGTCTGGGTCGCCTCTGTGGAAGGCTGGGTGGCCACCCCCTTGCATCCCAGCTTCGGGTAGAGAGAGGAGACCCTGGGGCCGGGCACGTGGACTGCCTGAATGGCTGCTCTGTTCCCAGCTTGACAGCTGTGCAGCCGGGTGCCCGCCTTCCCCCACAGGCCCGGAGTGGGGCTTGGGCTTGGGGTGGCGGCAGCTCTTACAGCTCTCACAGCTCCAGGGCCACCAGGGCTGGGGCAGACAGCTGTATCCCACACAGGCCTTGGCCTCAGCAGCCCATGGGACTCAGTGTAGCCAGGGAGGCTTCCTGGAGGAGAGGTCCTTGATTCATACTTTGTTCCATGAGCCCTGTCGTCTGTCTGTCCCTGGCTCTGAGTGGGTGACCCCAGGGTCCCCAAAAGAGTCCTGTTCCAGACCCTGCCTACAGGGAGCCTTGTTCTTGGCGGGGGGAGCGGATAGAGGAGCAGAGCCAGACATAAACTGCTGTGTCTGTCTTGGAGAGGAGGAAGAGAAGCTGTGGGGTGGGACTTTGGAGGGTGAGAAGGAGTTTTGCAAACAGGGCAGTGAGCAGGCAGAGCTGTGCTACGCCTGGGGTGGCCCCCCGGCACAGGGGGCTCTGAGCATTGCCTCAGAGAGACCTCGGTGGGGCGGGCGGGGGACTGGCCTGGGTGAGAGGAGTCCCATCAGCCTCAGAAAGTGTCGCCCAGAAGGCTGGGTATGGTGGCTCACGCCTGTAATCCCAACACTTTGGGAGGCCGAGGCGGGTGGATCACGAGGTCAGGAGATCAAGACCACAGTGAAACCCCGTCTCCACTAAAAATACAAAAAATTAGCCGGCGCGGTTGTGGGCGTCTGTAGCCCCAGCTCCTCGGGAGGCTGAGGCAGGAGAATGGCATGAACCCGGGAGGCGGAGCTTGCAGTGAGCCGAGATCACGCCACTGCACTCCAGCCTGGGGGACAGAGCGAGACTCCGTCTCAAAAAAAAAAAAAAAAAGAAAATGTCGCCCAGAGCGGGACGAGGGCTGTCCTGTGTGATGAGAACGACACCACTGCAGGCGCCTGGGAGCAGCTGTAGCCTTGACAGTAACAGGCCAGCCTGAGCCCTGCATGGACCCATGAGGCATGGGGCCTCTCCCCAGACGCCCCCCAGCCACTGCGCCCTTCCCTCCTGCGGGTGGGGAGACCGAGGCCCTTTGGCCAGGACGGGGTCGGGGAGCAGAACCAGTGCCTGCCTCCAGTTGGCCCTGTGGCCTCAGGGAACTCATCCCCTTCCTGAGCCTCTGTTTCTGCGTTTGTGAAATGGGACTGGCGGGACCTCCAAGGAAGAAGGCCGTACACAGCGGGGGCGCTCTGGAGAGGCTGTGGCTGGGATGGGCATGGGGAGCCCTGGCTCTGCTTCCAGTGCTGCCCTCACAGCCTCTGCAGCGGCTTTGAGCAGCCTTCACTGCAGGCCGTTTCCTGATCTGGGGGGTACACAGTGCAGTATGAAAGCAGATGTGGGCGCACACCCGCATGTCCACACATGGATGTGGTCCACACCGTCTCACACACCCCCACACCCATACAGTCCACACCGTAACCCACACCCACATCCCTACAGTCCACACCGTAACCCACACCCACATACCCACATCCCTACAGTCCACACCGTCACACACACCCCCACACATCCATAGTCCACACCCTCATGCGAACACACCCACACATCCATACGGTCCACGCCATCACACATACACCTATACAGTCCACACCATCACACATACACAATCCATACGGTCCACATCACACATGCACACACCTATACAGTCCACACCGTCACACACACATCCGTACAGTCCACACCATATACACACCCATACAGTCCACACCGTCACACATACACACAAATACATCCATACATTCCACACCATCACATACACACCCATCCATACAGTCCACACTGTCACACATACAAACACATCCATACAGTCCACACCATCACACACACACCTATACGGTCCACACCATCACACATACATTCATGCAGTCCACACTGACACACACAGTCAATACAGTCCACACTGACACACACACAATCGATACCACACCGTCACACACACAAATTGATACAGACCACAGTGACACACACACAATCGATACCACACCGTCACACACAGTCTACAGTACACAGTCACACACACAATCTATATAGTCTACACTATCACACATCCATACAGTCCACACCGTCACACATACACACACACATCCATACAGTCCACATTCACGTATGCCCACATGCATCCACACATGGATGCACACATACACTCACGTGCGCGCTTGTACACATGCATCCATGCACACGTGTGCACACATGCACAGATACACTCACATCCCCACACAAACATGCATGCACACCTGGAGGTGCCCAGAGGGGCAGGGAGGGCCGGACCCCTGCAGCCCCCACATCCCCTGCTCTTGTGGGTGGTTGGGGGCCACTGGTTTTGTGCATCCTTGCCCCACCACCCCTGGCGGTGCCGTGCGCATGACCTGCCGGGGATCAGCAGCTGCAGGAGCCTGAGGCCAGGGGAGGGAATTCAGGGCCCCTGGACCCTGTAGTCGGGGCGTGAAGCTGCTCTTGCAGAGAGCAGTGGGAAGTGCCTGGCGGCATCCAGGAGGAATGGAAGGCTGGGGAGTTGGGGGGGCGGGGCACCCCCAGCCGCATCGTCAGCTGTCCGCCTCGCCCCAGGCTCCTCTCGAAGATCCTGAGCGAGTGTGAGGACGCCGACGAGATCGAGTACCTGGTGGACGGTTCGTGGTGCCCAATCCGCGCCGAAAAGGAGCGCAGCTGCAGCCCGCAGGGCGCCATCCTCGTGCTGGGTGAGTGCCTCGCCACCACCAACCGCGCAGTCCCCAGCCAGGGCCGCCTCAGTTTCCCCATTTATCAGTGGTTGCATCCTAAGTACCTGCACCCTGTCGCTGTCACCCGCAGGCCCCTCGGATGCCAATGGGCTCCTGCCTGCCCCCAGCGTCAACGGGAGCAGTGCCCTGGGCAGCACGGGTGGCGGCGGCCCGGTGAGCGGCGTGGAGAATGGAAAGCCGGGCGCCGACGTGGTAGACCTCACGCTGGACAGCTCATCGTCCTCAGAGGATGAGGAGGAAGAGGAAGAGGAGGAGGAGGAGGACGACGAAGAGGGCCCCCGGCCCAAGCGCCGCTGCCCCTTCCAGAAGGGCCTGGTGCCGGCCTGCTGACCCCGGCCGCACACTCGACTTTCCTGGTGCTCACCACGCAGAGGGGCGCGGGCCAGCCTCAGGCACAGAGGGAGGAGTGACCTTTCTTGTTCTTTTTCTTGTCGTTCCTTTTGTTTTTCCACCCCTTTGCCTGGCTCCTGGCACCTGTACCTCTGGACTCTCCTATGGGGGATTAAAAAAAAAGTAAAATGACAAAAAAAGATACAAAAAAGAAAAATGAAACAAAAAAGTCAAACTCTTCAAAACAAGGCCGGCCACCCACACAGCCGCCTCCCCGGCTGGAGTCCGAGCCGGGAAGGGGTAGTGGGCGGGAGGGACCAGGACGCTGCCCCGCGCCCTCCCCTCCAGATGCCCAGCTGCCCGCCACCCTCTTCCCACGACCATTCCAGCCGGTGCGCAGGGCCCCGGGCGGCGGGCGGCGGGGCACAGCCCCTCTCTGGCGACCACTTTGATGTTTGTCTCTTCCTTTGCTTTTTCTCTGCAAACACATCCTCACCCAGAGACCCTCATGCACCGAGCAACGAGCGTTGTAGCCAAGAAGCCATGGAGTGGGTTGGGGCTGGGAGGGGCAGTGGGGCGGGGGGATGGGCGGGCAGGATTGGGGGACGGTGGGCGGCTGGGGAGGGTTTAGCCACAGATGTGTTGTATTTTTTGAAAGTGCAATAATTTGGTATTTTGAAGACCCGGCGTGTGGCCAGGAACCCCCGGGGAAGGCGGGGGCCCAGGGTGCGGCACCGTGTGGCGTGGGGGGGTCTCAGTTTTCTAGCCAGCTACCTCGGTAACTCCAATTCAGGTTAACTTCCCTACGGAACAGCACAGATGTCCACAGATGTCCACAGCTGCCGCCGCCGCTGCCGCCACCATACCCCAGTCCTTGGGGCACGGAGGGGTGGTCGCTTCCCAAGGGGCAGCAGGGACTCCGGCCACCCCAGCTCTTGTTTGGGTTGATTCCTCTCCTTTTTGCTCTTGGTTTTCCGACGGGTACGAGGCTGGCACCCTGTCCCCCGGGAGCCTTGCTTTTCCAGCAGGACCAGACCAGGGGCCTCCCTCCTGTCCCCAGGGGTTCCCGGCCCCTCGCAGGCCCCACCCATGCCCTTGGCCTCAGGGTCCAACAACTGGGGGCGCTTCCGGGGCTCTGCCTCCAGGATCCCGCAGCTGGGCACCCCCCTCGCCCCCCAGGAGACCGGGGCACAGGCAGGGCACCGACCTTACCTGGTTCTCCAGACCTGCTGCCTGCGGTCTGTTTTGCTTTTATCCTCCCCAGCCCAGAATTTTCCTTTGTATAAACAGAACTCCTAGTCAGGAAGCAATATCATTTCAGGTCTAAAGAAAGGGACGTGCATCTGGCCGAGGGCAGTTCAGTCTCGCTGCAGAGCCCGCAGCCCGCTGCGCAGCTCGGCCCCTCCCGCCCGCACGGGCAGCTGAAGGCCGCTGTTTTCTAATATTTGTATTCTAATTTAATTGTTTTTAAAAAATGCAAATAAAAAAGGTGGAGGTGAAGCCACCCAGGCGTCCGCTTTTGTGTGCCCTGTGTCTCTTTCAGTGCGTACCCTGTAGTGGGGGGTGGGGTTGTGGGAAGGACAGAAGCAGCCCCACCCACATCTCTCTGTCATGGTTATTGCTGAGTTTCAGAATTCAAAAGGTGCTGCTCGTGGTCAAATGAGGCAGATTTTTATTATTTATTTATTTTTAATAGACATGGGGGTGTCTCGCTATGTTGCCCAGGCTGGTCTTGAACTCTGGGCCTCAAGTGATCCTCCTTCCTCAGCCTCCCGAAGTCCTAGGATTACAGGCATGAGCTACCATGCCCGACCTGAATCAGGCCAGTTTTACTGTGTACTGTACTGCCTGGGCCCGGTGTCCACCAAGCTGGGAGACTGGGTGAAGGGGCTTGGGCCATACACGGAGTTCAGGTCCCAGGATTGTCCATGGCTCTCTGAGTGGCCAAGAAGATACACAAACGTTTTGCTTTTGTCAGAGAAAAAAAAAAGGCCAGGCGCAGTGGCTCATGCCTGTAATCCCAGCACCTTGGGAGGCCAGGGCGGGCGGATCACCTGAGGTCAGGAGATCGAGACCATCCTGGCTAACAGTGAAACCCCATCTCTAGTAAAAAAAAAAATGCAAAAAGTGGCCGGGCGCGGTGGCTCAAGCCTGTAATCCCAGCACTTTGGGAGGCCGAGACGGGCGGATCATGAGGTCAGGAGATCGAGACCATCCTGGCTAACACGGTGAAACCCCATCTCTACTAAAAAATACAAAAAATTAGCCGGGCGATGTGGCGTACGCCTGTAGTCCCAGCTACTCGGGAGGCTGAGGCAGGAGAATGGCGTGAACCCGGGAGGCGGAGCTTGCAGTGAGCTGTGATCCGGCCACTGCACTCCAGCCTGGGCGACAGAGCGAGACTCTGTCTCAAAAAAAAAAAAAGTACAAAAAGCTGGGCGTGGTGGTGGGCCCCTGTAGTTTCACCTACTGGGGAGACTGAGGCAAGAGAGTTGCTTGAACCCAGGAGGTGGAGCTTGCCGTGAGAGATCACACCACTGCACTCTAGCCTGGGTGACAGAGCGAGACTCCATCTCAAAAAATAAAAAAAGACAACCATGGAGCACATGAGATGTTAGGGGTGTGAGATACCTGTCACCCTCACCAGGACAGCAGCAAGGGTCAGGGAAGCTGCAGTCCACACAGCTGGGGAGGACAACGCAGTGCAGCCCCTTGGAAACAGCTGGACATTTGTTCAAAAGGCTAAACGTGGAGTTAGCGTGGGACCTGCAACGCCAGCCCAGACATGGCCCCGAGGTAAGTGAACACATCCGTCCACATTGAAATGTGTTCATGGATATGCACAGCAGCCAAATGTGGCCACGACCCTTGTCCAACCAGGGAGTGAATCAGCGCAGCGTGGCCATCCACACCGCGGTATGACAGCCATGGAAAGGAGCGAGGCTCTGACACAGGCCCCAGCACAGACGAACCCTGAGGATGCCAGGTAAGCTTAGTGAGAGACACCAAAGGCCACGTGGCATGTGGTCCCGTTTCTATGAAATGTCCAGGACAGGCCAATCCACAGAGACAGGAAGGGGATTCACGGGTGCTAGAAGGTAGAGAAGGGGATGGAGAGTGATCACAAATGGATATGGGGCATCCTTTGGGCTGGATAGAATGTTCTGGAATTAGTGGTGATGGGTGCATAATTTTTTGAAGGAAATTTTTTTTTTTTTTGGAGACAGAGTCTCACTCTGTCTCCCAGGCTGGAGTGCAGCGGCGGAATCTCGGCTCACTGCAAGCTCCGCCTCCCGGGTTCACGCCATTCTCCTGCCTCAGCCTCCCTAGTAGCTGGGATTACAGGCACCCGTCACCATGCCCGGCTAATTTTTCGTATTTTTAGTAGAGACAGGGTTTCACAATGTTAGCCAGGATGGTCTCAATCTCCCGACCTCGTGATCCACCCACCTCCGCCTCCCAAAGTGTTGGGATTACAGGCGTGAGCCACTGCACCCAGCCTAAGTTTTTGTACTTTTTTTTTTTTTTTTTTTGAGACGGAGTCTCGCTCTGTCGCCCAGGCTGGAGTGCAGTGGCCGGATCTCAGCTCACTGCAAGCTCCGCCTCCCGGGTTTATGCCATTCTCCTGCCTCAGCCTCCCGAGTAGCTGAGACTACAGGTGCTCGCCACCTCGCACGGCTAGTTTTTTGTATTTTTTTTTAGTAGAGACAGGGTTTCACCACGTTAGCCAGGAGGGTCTCGATCTCCTGACCTCGTGATCCGCCTGTCTCGGCCTCCCAAAGTGCTAGGATTACAGGCTTGAGCCACCGCACCCGGCCAATTTTTTGTACTTTTAGTAGAGACAGGGTTTCACTGTGTTAGCCAGGATGGTCTCAATCTCCTGACCTCGTGATCTGCTCGCCTTGGCCTCCCAAAGTGTTGGGATTACAGGTGTAAGCCACTGTGCCCAGCCTTTTTTTTTTTTTTTTTTTTTTTTGACACGGAGACTTGCTCTGTCGCCCAGGCTGGAGTGCAACGGCACCATCTCGGCTCACTGCAACCTTCACCTCCCAGGTTCAAGTGATTCTCCTGCCACAGCTTCCTGAGACTACAGGCATGTGCCACCACGCCTGGCTAATTTTTTTTTTTTTTTTTTTTTTTTTTTTTTGAGACGGAGTCTCGCTCTGTCTCCCAGGCTGGAGTGCAGTGGCGCGATCTCGGCTCACTGCAAGCTCCACCTCCCGGGTTCACGCCATTCTCCTGCCTCAGCCTCCCGAGTAGCTGGGACTACAGGCGCCCACAACCGCGCCCGGCTAATTTTTTGTATTTTTAGTAGAGACGGGGTTTCACCGTGGTCTCGATCTCCTGACCTTGTGATCCGCCCGCCTCGGCCTCCCAAAGTGCTGGGATTACAGGCGTGAGCCACCGCGCCCGGCTACGCCTGGCTAATTTTTGTATTTTTACTAGAGATGGTGTTTCACCATGTTGGCCAGGATGGTCTCAATCTCCTGACCTCGTGATCCATCTGCCTTGGCCTCCCAAAATGCTGGGATTACAAGCATGAGCCGCCACACCCGGCTTTGAAGAGAATTTATGTGGTGTGTGAATTACACTTATTTTTATTTTTGAGAAAGGGTCTCACTCTGTCGCCCAGGCTGGAGTGCAGCAGTGCCGTCATAGCTCACTGCAGCCTCAACCTCCTGGGCTCAAGCAATACTTCCGCCTCAGCCTCCAGAGTAGCTGGGATCACAGGTGTGCACCACCACACCCAGCTAATTTTTGTATTTTTTGCATAGACGTGGTTTCACCTTGTTTTTCTGGCTGGTTTCGAACTCCTGGGCTCCAGCGATCCTCCCTCCTCAGCCTCCCAAAGTGCTGGGATTACAGGCATGAGCCACCACGCCTGGTCATCCCTGAAGCACAGAGGTTAAGGAAGCACCTAACCCTGGCTTATGGTCCTGAGGCTGTGGCTCCTTCAGCTTCCCGACGCTGTGGGACCTCTGAGCAGAGGCCTCAGTGTGCCCTGAGGGTCCAGGGCACAGGGGGCTCAGGACATGGCTGTAGAACCACTGACCCCCCACCCTGCCCCAGCCCGTGTTGGGGACTTGGGCACAAATCCTGGCTGCAGCAGGTTCACGGGTGGCCTCGCACAGGTATGGGGCTTTGCCATGGGGTCCACACAAGGACCCGGAGGCCCTCAGGCTTCATGCTGTGGCCTCTGTAGTGTTTCCTGGCAAGGGCTGGGCCAGGCTTTGTCGACTTCCTGTGGCTACTAGGAAGAGCTCAATCCACAGAGGAGGAGCTGGGGGTCTGAGTGGACCCAGTGCCCAGCTCAGTGCGGCCACCGGTGCCTGACTGTACCATCTGCTTCCATGAGTGCCTCATCCATCCCTTGGGGCTGGCCCCATCCCCACCCTTACTGGCCTGGACAGATTCCTTGGACATGGGCCGAGTCTGGTTGGAGGACAGGAGGTAGGAGGAGGCTCTCCCTCAAAGACCCTACCCAGAGGTAAGGGCTGCAGCTAGCTGAGGCTTCCAGCTCCAGATCCTGGCTCCTGGCCCTGGGGCCTGGCATGGGGCAGCACCCTGGGGTCTTCTAGCAGAGTCAGGTGGCCCCCAGGTGAGGCTACCCCACCTGGGGCCTCGGGGAAGCCTGGAGTCAGCGGTGCCCAGGGCCCAGCCCTGGATTCTGCTGACAACCCGCCCGGCCGGTTCTCCCTGCTGCCCCTCTGGCCTTATCCTGTGCCAGCTGCCTGCCCACGCCAGGGGCTGTGGGTCACCTTCCTCGCAAGAGGGGCCTCTGGGCCTGGGCACTCCTCGGACACTCACCCCCCACTCCGGTGCTCTGGGTCACTGTCCACACCCGGCCTCCCCGCCATGCAACAGATGGACCCCAGAGAGACGGGCCTGGCTTCTGAGGCCGGATAGGAAGAGCAGGAAGGGTCGGGGACCTGGAGCTTCTCTCCTTGAGACCCAGGATCCAGTCACCCTGGGCCCGAAGGTGTGGTGTGGACGAGGCGCTCAACCCACCCAGTCTCTTCAGGGCCAAAAGGGGAAAAGGGGACCCCCCCAAGCCCCCCCTGCCCGCTCCCCAGCCTCCCCCGAACAAAACACAGAGAACATCAAATGAGGCGACTGAGGCGGCAGCGGTCGTAACAGGCTGCGTTTAGTGGTTTTTTTTTTTATGTACAAGAAAAATGAATTTTTTTGTTTTTTCATCTTTTGTGTTTTTGTGTTTTTTTATTACTTTTAAAGCTTCTCCCTCCCCACTCCCAAAAAGTGCATTTTTATCAGTTTTTTTTGTTGTTTTGTTTTAAATCTCCCACACTTTATAAAGACTCTCAAATACAGTCTCTGGAATGTCTATCTGTGCTTTGTACCCTGAGGGCGCCGCCCCGCCCCCCATTCAACCAGGCCTGGCCCCTCCAAAGTCCAAGGCACCTCGATTCTGGGCCTGGGGTGGGGTGGGGGGCGGGACCTGGGCATCAGACCCTCGTCCACAGCCTCCAGGCAGCCCCGGCGAGGAATGGGGGGTCTCCCCAGCCCCCTCCACCTCCTGGCCCCAGTCCCCCCACCCCCCCATTGTAAATCTATGTATTTAATGCGAGCTAGTCTTAACTCTGAGGTTGTAGCTCCTGGGGCACCCCCCAGCCTCCAGGCCCCTGACCCGTCCTGCGCCAGCCACCCACCCCCCCACCTCCGGGAAGGCTACTTCAACTTAAATAACTTTTTAAAATAAAACTGCAAATATAAATATCTTTCTTTCTCAAAAAATAGGATTTTTGCTTTTTTTTGTTGATTTTTAATATTTTTTTTTCTTCTGTTTTTCCTTTCATTCTCTCTGTCTCGCCTCCAACCACTCTGGCTGCCTGGACTGTCCCCGTCCAGGGAGGGGGCACCCTGAGGCCCCTGCCTCAGTGTCACCGCCTGTGAGATGACCGCTCCTGCCACGGCCCCGGGGACTGAATTGTGCAAAGGACCCCGTCCCCCACCTTCCCCGCTGCCGCCCACTTCCAGGGGAAGACCTTGGAAGAGGCTGGGGGACCCCCCCTTGGAAGGAAGCAAAAAGACAGTGACAGGACTCCACAGCCACAATGGTGGGGGGTCTCCTGAGCGGACCACCCCGTGGGGGCGGACTTTGGTATCGCCCGCTCGAGTCTGGCTGGCTGCAGGCCCACACCCGTGCCAGGCTGGGCCTGCTCTGGCATTTTACATTCACTGGTTTATAATTTTTTTTTTTCCTTTTTAAAAACATTTTTGCCTTTTTTTTTTGTTTTTTTGTTTGTTTGTTTGTTTCCTTAATCTCAAAAGGCAGGGGGGCGTCGTGGGGCAGAGGCAGGTAGCAGCAACAGCTAGTAGCAGAGGTGCTTCTCTCTCTCTCCTGGGCCCGGCAGGCTGGGGGCCGCTGCAGACGGGGGCTCCGGCCCGGCCACCTCCCCGGCCCCCCGGGCGCCCCCACCTGAAGCCCCGCCCCCAGCCTGGACCTCACTCCCGCTCTCTTGCACACACGCACACACACGTCCACGCAACTTCACCATGAGAATGGAAATAACAATTTCGCATTGTTTTTCTTTTTTTTCTTTTTTTTTTTTTTGTACCAGGCAGTTAAAAAAAAAAAAAAAACACCCCAAAAAAAGAAAACACAAAAAAACCCCAAACAACCAAACAAAAAAGCTTTTAGCTGTGTCCTTTCTTATGGAGTCAACACGACCCTCCTCAAATATTTCATTATTTTTTGTTTGTTTGTTTCCTGAAACGCGAGAATTCAGCAGGTATCTTTGGCAACACTTTATCACGACCTTAATTTAAAGAATAAAAATAAAATCGATTCACGTCTATATACAGTATGTGATTGCGCGGAGTCTGGGGAGGGCGGGGCGGGGCTGGGCTGGGGGGTCCCGGCTCTGGGCCCATGCAGAGGCTGTGGCCCCCAGGACGGGCGGGCAGTTAAGGCAAAGTGGGCAGGCAGGACAGGCGAAGCTGAGTGCGGAGCTAGGAACGAGGGTTTAGTGCAATCCCCGAGGTCTGTGTAAGTGTCGCGGTGGGCCGCAGCCCTTGTTCCTACGGAAGTCCCAGACCCCCCAAGTCCGGTCGCCCTCACTGGCCAGGACGACAGCTGTGATTTTAGAGTTGGTTTTATTGCGAGGGGGTGCATGGATAGGGGAACGCGGAAAGAGGGGTCCCCGCTCAGGGGCCTCTCTGGGAGCTGGGGAGGGGTGTCCCTGGCCTGGGTGTTCAAGCTCCCTGCTCAGCCACGACAGATGGTTTTCTCTCCAGAACAGCTCGCCCTGTGACACTGGGGTGTGAACGCAGCCGGGGTGCTGTCACCCAGCCCCAGGGGAGAGGGGGGATCCTGAGACATTTGGAGGGGGCTGACAGGCTTAAGGGGGGGTGGGAAGGGAACCAAAACCATCCTGTAGAAACATGAAACTTGCCTTCTTAAAAAGCTTCCCTTTAAAAATGAAAGAAAAAGAGACGAGAAGATGTGTGTGTCACAGAGAAGGGGTATGGGGAGGTCGGGGGCAGGGAGACACCCCCCTTGGTCGGGCATTGACAAGAAGTCTCAGTGCAGTAGAGCGTCTATTTTCAGGGTCCCATGCTAGGCATTGCATATGCAAAAGGGGTGAGGGCATCCTGGCATCTGGCGACATCGTCTCCCCAACCCCGGCCCCTGTCCGTGGCCTGTGGCTCGGTCAACACCGGGCCTTGTAGGAGCCAGAGGTTGGGGGGAGGCAGGTCCCAGCCCCCCTGGATTACAGTCAGTGCCTTTGAGTAAAAAGAGGGGTGCCTGGGGTGGGGAGGGGGGCGGTGGTTCTAAGGCCCTGGAGGTGGGGGGCCCCTGTCACCCACCTCTACAGGGCAGGCGCATCCAAGGTCCAGCTCCTTGGTGGCCATGTGGGAGGATAGGCGTGTTGGAGGATTGGGGGGTGCCGGTTGGGGATCGGGGTGCTCCGGCTGGAAGGCCCATCCCTGAGCTAGGGAGGAGGAAGGAGAGACCCCGTGGACAGACGGCCCTTTGTAGGTCTAGCGGGCACTAACACCTCTTCATGTCAGAACCAAAAAAGGGGACAGAAAGGGGGAGCGGGGGAAACAGCACAAACACCCCACAGTCCTGCCTTCAAGGCTGACGTCCGGGGGTGAAGCACAAACACCTCGGGGCGTCTCCCAGGTCCCCTGCGATGGCTTCCTCCTGAACCCCCCTTCTCGCTTTTTGGGGAACAGAAGTGGATTCTACGTTTGTGGTGGGTTTTTTTTTTTATTATTTTGTACAAAAATAAATCGACTTTTAGGAATTTCTTCTGCTCTCGCTCTCTCTCTCGCTCTCTCTCTCTCGCTCGCTTTTTTTTTTTTTTTTTTGTCTTTTCAACTTTTCATAGAAGTTGGTTGTAACTTGTAAACATGTTTTTAAATTAAGAATTAAGATAAAGTGTAGTACCCGTTCCGTTACAAAGTGCCAAGACTTCTAATGTGGTTGGTTGCTTTTTTTTCCTTCCTTTCGTTTTGTAAAATCTTTTTTTTTTTTTTTTTTTCTAGTTTGTTTTATTGCTTTTGTGACATTGGAATTTGTGGATTTTCTCTCTCTCCCCCTGTCCCTGCCATCACCAGACCCTGGGGTTCCTCTGATCATAACTCTGTTTATCCCACACTGTTGCCTGCTCCTCTGAGGAAAAGTATATTATTTATATATATATATATATCTCTATATATAAATTTTGTTTTTAAGGAGGAAAGAGAAAAAAAAATCAAAAAAGTGCTTTAAAAATTTGGGAGACGGGGCTCGGGGGAGAGGACGAAGACAGAAGTTTTGAATCTCCAAACGTGGGGGTCTAGGTGGACCGGGCTGGGGTGGGGGGCGCCCTGAGGGGTGGTCCCTGGGGGTCCCGCCGGTTGTAAGTGCCGTGAAGGAAGGCGGCGGGAGCCCCCCCAGGAGCCATCCTGGTGCCCCACCGGGAACCCCAGTCCGATCTCCTTTCTCCAGGCCTAGAAATAAATAGGTTTGTGTCTCAGTGGCCAGGAGATGTGGGGCGGGCAGGGGGCGGCAGGCAGGGTTGGAGGCAGGGAGGCCATTGGGGAGATGGAGAGGGAGACCCCTCCCTTAGTAAGTGCCCTGAGGAAGGAGGGTGCGGATCGGGGACGGGGGCCCATTTTAACGTCCGCTCAGAGCAGACAGAAATCATTTAAGGTCTTGTCTGAAAGACTCATAGAAACCAGCGAGGGGAGGAAATTAAAAGCCCACCCCAGCAACCCCCCCAGCCCCCCCACGTCTACCCTCACCCCAGCCCAGGGCCTCGGATCGGGCCCCAGGCCCCATGCCGGGTGCCCAGGGGGCTGTGCGGGGTCTCGGATTCCTTGTGTCCTACAAAAAACCCCAAACCAAGCCCCGAAACCCAGCGATGGGGTGGTGGGGGGGAAGGGGAGCCAGGGAGGGCCGGGGCCCCTGTGGAGGGAGAAAAACGTCAGAAAGGAGGGAAATCTGAGAAAGCGCTACCCTAGATTCTGTGACGCGTCATATATATATATCTGTATATATATATATAGATATAGATATCTGTATATAGATAGATTTTCTTTTTTTGTGTTTTTGGGGGGGTGGTAGGTGATTTTTTTTCTCTCTCTCTGTCTCTCTCTCTCTCTCTCGGGTTTCTGTTTTCTCTTTTTGGTTTTTAGGCGAGTCCGGCTGTGAAGTTACCGTCGGTGGCGGCCCCGGGGCCACCTCCGCTGTCACCTCCTCCACCGGCGCCCGCTACATTCAACCGGCCCAAGCCGTCGGGGCTGGCCACGTCCTCGTCCTCGTCCTCGTCCTTAAAGTGCTTCTCCTGGCCGTTGCGCCGGGCGTCGGGGGAGCTGGGCTGGGCGGGGGCGCCGGGGGTCGCGGTGGCCCCCGGGCTGGGGTCGGGCCCCCCGCCCCGGACGCGGGGCTTGCGGCCGCGGCGCGAGGGGACGCCGTTGCAGCCGTCTTTCTTGAGGTGTCTGTGCAGGTGGTCGGAGCGGACGAAGGTCTTGCAGCAGCTGTCGCACTGGTAGGGGCGCAGGCCCGTGTGCACGCGCATGTGGTTCTTCAGGTCGTAGTTGTGGGCAAAGGCGGCGCCGCACTGCTGGCACAGGTACGGCTTCTCGCCCGTGTGCTTCCGCATGTGCACCTTCAGCTTGTCCTGCCTGTGGACGGGGCACGGGGCGGGCACGGTCAGCGGGGCCGGGGACCCCCGATCCCCGCCCAGGGACCCACACGGACGCGCGGCAGGCCCCGGACCGCCCTGGCAGAACACGGACCGTGCACCAGAGGTTTCGGCGCCCCGATGGGGACGGTTCCTCGAAAAACGGAACGAATGGGGGCGACTTCGCATTCTGAACATCTGAAGAGGGGCTCGGACCCCGCGTGCTGTGCGGCCTTGGGAAAATGCTAAGCCTCTCTGAACCCCGTTTCCTTTCCTTTTTTAACTTTTTAAGAGACAGGGTCTAGGCCAGGCATGGTGGCTCACGCCTGTAATCCCAGCACTTTGGGAGGCTGAGGAAGACGGATCACTTGAGGCCAGGAGTTTGAGACCAGCCTGATCAACATGGTGAAACCCTGTCTCCACTAAAAAAAAAAAAAAAAAAAAAAAAAAATTAGTCAGGCATGGTGCCAGGCACCTGTAATCCCAGCTATTAGGAAGGCTGAGGCAGGAGGATCACTTGAACCTGGGAGGTGGAGGTTGCAGCAGTAAGAGCAAAACTCCGTCTCAAAAAAAAAATTTTGCCAGGCGTGGTGGCGCAGGCCTATAATCCCAGCTACTTGGGAAGTGGAGGTTGCAGTGAGCCAAGATCATGCCACTGCCTTCCAGCCTCAGTGACAGAACGAGACTGTCTCAAAAAAAAAAAAAAAAAAAAAAAAAGAGAGACAGGGTCTGGCTTTGTCCCCCAGGCTGGAGGGCAGTGGCGTGATCACGGTTCCCTGAAGCCTCGAACTCCTGGGCTCAAGCCAACATATATATATATAATATATATATAAAATATATATATATATATATATTATATATATATATGTAAGTTTGAGAGATGCGGGTCGAGCTATGTTGCCCAGGCTAATCTCAAACTCCTGGGCTCAAGCGATCCTCTCACCTCGGCCTCCCAAAGCTCTGGGATTACAGGTGTGAGCCACCATGCCCATCCTGAACCCCCTTCCCTATGGCAGAAGGAGACAGTGGGCTTCTGCCACTCCATCCTGCCCCTACCCCTGAGGTAGGACGAGGCCAGCCAGTGCCTGGTGCCTTCATTCATGCCCCAGACCTTTGCCAAGTGCCTGCTGAGGGCCAGGCCCTGTTCCAGGTGCTGAAAATACCGCAGGGAACAAGACAGGCGATTATCCCTGCCCTCTTGAGGCTGGCGGTGGCCGAGGTGTTTGGTGACAGATAGGGTGACCAACTGTTCTGGTTTTAGTACTGAAAGTCCTGCATCATGGGAAACCCCTCTGTCTGGGACAAAGTGGGGCAGTTGGTCACCCTAGTAACCGAGTCCCCACCCCATGGCACCCAGGACCGCCCACTCTCCCCTCACTTCAGTGTCACTCCCCTATCTGGGCTCCACCCTGACATGCAAAGCATAAGCTACCCGGGAGCCTTTGCAGGTGCTGTTCCCACTGTCTGGGGCACTTTCTTTTATCCTCCTGGATCTTCACAGTCAAATTTGGGCTCAAATTTGGCCTCCTTCCCCAGCCCTGTCTCTATCCTCCTGCCATCATCATCTGACTCTTGTTTTTTGTTGTTGTTGTTTTGTTTTTTGAGATTGAGTCTCGCTCTATCTTCCAGGCTGGAGCGCAGTGGCATGATCTCGGCTCACTGCAACCTCCGTCTCTCGGGTTCAAGCAATTCTCTTGCCTAGCCGGGATTACAGGCCCCTGCCACCACACCTGGCTCATTTTTGTATTTTTAGTAGAGATGGGGTTTCACCATGTTGGCCGGGCTGGTCTCGAACTTCTGACCTCAGGTGATCCACCTGCCTTGGCCTCCCAAAATGCTGGGATCACAGGCGTGCACCACCACACCTGGCTGATTTTTGTATTTTTAATAGAGACAGGATTTTCACCATGTTGGCTGGGTTGGTCTTGAACTCCTGACCTCAAGTGATCCGCTTGCCATGGCTTCTCAAAGTGCTGGGATTACAGGCGTGAGCCCCCACACCTGGCTAGTCTATCTTGCTTCTATTGATTTCCTTATTTCTCCTGTCTTCCTGATTGGACCATGAGCCCTGAGATAGCAGGGGCCCCTCCCTACCCATCTCGCCCCACGGGGGCAGTGTGGACCCAGCTCAGCCTGGCGCCTTTAGCCTACAAAGGCAGTCACCATATCAGCCCTGGGGTGCCTGTGGCCTAGGTGGCTCCTGAACCCTTGGAATGTGGCCACTCTGAACTGATGTGTGCTGGAAGTGCAAAAGGCACCCCAGCTTTTGAAGACTTGATATGCAAAAGGTGATGTAAAATTGCTCACTGAGGATCTTGCATATTGACTACACATGGAAATGCATCTACTGGGTTAGGTAAAATGTTTCAAGTCACTTTCACCAACTCCCTTTGACTTTTTTTTGAACGGGGTTGTCAGAAAATGTTAAAATATGTAGGTGGCTTGCTGGCTGGGCGTGGTGTCTCAGGCCTGTAACCCCAGCACTTTGGGAGGCTGAGGCAGGCAGATCATCTGAGGTCAGGAGTTTGAGACCAGCCTGGCCAACATGGTGAAACCCCCGTCTCTACTAAAAACACACAAAAAAATTAGCCGGGCATGGTGGTGGTGGGCGCCTGTAATCCCAGCTACTTGGGAGGATGAGGCAGGAGAATCGCTTGAACCTGGGAGGTGGAGGTTGCAGTGAGCTGAGATCGCGCCACTGCACTCCAGCCTGTGCGACAGAGCAAGACTCACCTCAAAAAAAAAAAAAAAAAAAGTAGGTGTCTTGCCTATTCCCATTGCATGATGCCAATCCATAATAATAAAGTGTACTCCTTCCTGGGATCCAGAGGGCAGGAGGGAGCCCTGGGTCTTAAGAGCCCTGGCTAGAATCTGACCTGTTCCTTGCTGCTGCCTATTGTGCTCCACATCTGAGCTACTTTGGATTTCTTCCTTGTCACACTCAACAGACTGAGGACTTCTTTAGTGTGGGGACTGGCAAACTCCTATTCATCCCTCAAAGCCCTACCTTGAATGCCCCTCTATCTTTCCTAATTCCCAAAGACCTGGCTCCCCTCTGGGTTCCTCCAGCCCTAAGTCCTTCCCCCTGGGACCAGCTACAGAGGTGGTGTCCCTAACTTTAACCCCTCCTTGGCTCTGTTGCCCTGAGGGTCAAGGCCTGGCCCTTTGCAACCAGATCCCTACCTTATCTCTAGCCTTGCTGCCCACTGAAGCCAACAGCACATGGTAACTTGCTAACAGAACCCTGGCCTAACCAGGTCTGTTACCAACCTCCAGGCCTCTGGTTTACTGATCACCTTCTGCAGAGCCCACGGAGAGGTCTCCAGGCTGCCCTGCCTAGATCTGGCCCAGGGCCGGGGTCACAGAGGGGACGGCAGCCATAGGTTTTTCTAGAACTGTGCAGAGACTCCCCAGATGAGCCTGGGAGGCCCAGAGAGAGGAAGGGACTTGCCTAGGGCTGCACAGCAGGCTAGAGGGCCACACAGAGGTGGGGTGGGGGCGGAGGTATCCCTAGTTTCATCACCCCGAGCCCCAGCCTGGGTAATTATAGCCCCGGCCACCACAGGCCCCACTTACTCAACGCCCTGCTGTGACTCAGAGGGGCCTCGGGCTCCCAGGCTTTTGGAGGGTGGGGGTGCTGGTGCCCTGGGGAGGGGGGATCCGGGCACGGGGTGGGGGAAAAGAGGAAGCAGGTGGGTCTAAATTGGGGTGGAAGAGGCCTCAACAATTGTCCCTCTCTAAGCCTCAGTTTCCCTGACTGAGGGGATCAGCCCTAGGTTGGGTGGGATAGCCAGCAGTGCCCGAGTCAGAATGAAACCAGGTCTGTGGCCTGTGGCCTGTGGCCAGGGAGGCAGGATGGGGGCCATCACCTTCGCTCAGCCCGGTCCCCTCTGCAGACCCTGGTTCTCTGCACCCCACCAAGCTGCTCTTCCTGAGCTCAGAGACGAACCCACAGTGAACCCTGCCTGGAGGAAGAGGCGCCCCCCAAGACCTCCAGTACCCCAACCTCACCAAGGAGGAGTAAGCCACCAGCTACACTGCCTGCCTCCCAAAGTGCCCTTTGCCCCCTGCCTGGCACTCCTGGGCGCCGGAGTCCAGGCCGCACCCTCCTCTCCTGGCCTGCTGGGGAGGGGGCCGGGGTGCTGGGGAGGGGTCAGTCCCAGTTCCTGTCCCTACGGGGTGCGGCTGGGAGCTGGGACAATGGCCTCTTTCTTCAGCCTCGGTGGGCGTGGCTGGGGGAACCCCAGGGCGGGCGGGGGGCAGGGGGTGGTGCTGAGTCACCCGGCCTGGCCAGGTCCCTGCCTGTCAGCCCCCTGCCCCCACCGCTACAGCCATGGGGATCTACGAGGCCTAGCCAGCCACCTCTGGACTCCTGAGACCAAATCGCAAACTGCCCCGACCTGGCCTTGAACTCCTGCTGTTTAGGGACCAAGCCCCGTGGCTCCCACAGGGGCACGGTGATCTTTCAAGCTGAGCTGGCCTCAGGGCCTCTGCACTGACTGTTCCCTCTGCCTGGAACGCCCTTTCCTACAGCTCCTTCGGGTTCCAGCAAGGCCTGTCCCCGGCGCCTAGAACAGGCCTGGCACCAGCAGATGCTTCATAAATGTTGGCTGATTGAAGCAAATTACCCAGGCTCACGGGAAACTCAGAAACCGCTCAACAGCCTGGGCTCTCCCTCCCTAAGCCTGAGGTTCTGTCACCCTCTCCCAAAGCAGAAACAGAAAAACATCCAAAAGTGCAGAAGAGAAGAATCAGCCCTCCAGGGAGGAAGAGCGACTGTACCTTCCCGAGACCTCCCGCAGCTCAACCCTGTCCGGCACGCTTTGCATATGACCTGGCTGTCATCTTATGTCTGGCCTGCGCTGTCACCCACCGGGATGTCCACACACAAGGGCAGGGCCTAGTCTAGGTTGTTCTTAACAGGCACGTGGGTTAGGGAAGCAGTGGCTTTGGGCCCAAGAGGTGGGGTATGTCTGTGTGCATGTGTGTGCACGTATGTCCGTGGGTGCATGTTTGCAATGTCTGCACATATGTGTGTGTATGTCTGTGCATGTACATGTCTGTGTGCATGTGCCTGCGTGCATGTTTCTGTGTGCACGTCTATCCGTGTGCGTGTCTGTGTGCACGTGTGTGTGTGCATGTGCGTCTGTATGTGCATGTGTATGTGGTGTGCATGTGTCTGCATGTGTCTGTGTAGCATGTGTGTGCGCATGTGCATCTGTGCATGTGCACGTGTAGTGCGTGTGCGTCTGTATGCATATGCAAGTGGCATGCATGTGTGTGCATGTGCGTGTACATGTCTGTGCATGTGCGTGTGCGCGTCTGGGTGTGTGGATGTGTACCTGGCATGCATGTGTGAGTCTGTGTGCGTGTCTGCGTGTGCACGTGTCTGTGTGTATGTGGCATGCATGTGTCTGTGTACGAGTCTGTGTGCATGTGCATATATGCATCTGCACGTCTGCGTGTCTTGTGTGTGCGTCTGTACGTGGCACGCATGTGTGTGTGTATGTGTCTGTGTGCATGTGCATGTGTCCGTGCGTCTGCGTGCAAGTGTGCGTGCGGTGCAGGGAGAGAGGCGCGGAGGGGCCTGCGAGTGGCCGATGCCGGGGCAGGGAGCAGGGCGGCGCCACCCCCGCGGCGGGCAGCTCACCTGGTGAAGCGGACCTTGCAGATGTTGCACTCGTAGGGCTTCTCGCCCGTGTGGGTGCGGATGTGCCGCGGCAGCTTGCCGGCGCCCTGGATGACCTTCTCGCAGATGGGGCACTTCTGGAAGGCCTTGGCTCGGATCTTCTTCTCCACCTTCTGCGACCAGGCCGGGTAGACGTCGCCGTCGTGGGCGCCGCTGAAGTACTTCAGGTAGTAGTCCATGACGCCCTTGTCGTCGGCCCGCGACTCGTCGTCGCTGTCCCCCGCCGCGGCCCCCGCCCGGCCCACCGAGGACATCATCTGCTGCAGCAGCGTGCTGGCCGCCAGCCCGTCCACGTCGGGCCCGTCCCCGTCCTCGCCCTCGGCCGCTCCCGACAGGAAGCCCGGAGAGTCGCCCGGCTCGGGGGCCGCCTCCGACAGCGACGCGGCCTCCTCCTCTCCGCCCCGGCCGTAGTGGCCGTTCTGCGTGGCGGCCGGCGGGGCCACCGGCGGCGGAAACAGACCCCCGGTGGGGGCGTCCTCATCCCGCTCCGGCCACAGACCCGGGTTGCTGTCGCCCTCGTCCCCGTCCCCCGTCGGGGGTCGCTCGGCCGGGGGGCCCGGCCCATAGAAGTCTAAGCCGTTGCAGTCGCCCGCGGCCACGGCGGCCACGGCAGCGGCCACGGCCTCCTTGGTGGCATCCAGGTCATCATCGGACGCCCCGAAGGCGGACCACGGGAAGCTGGCGGCGGCGGCGGCGGCCGCGGGGGGCAGGCTGTTCATGGGGTTGCTCTGGAAGAACTCGAGGTACTCCTTGGCGCGGAGGAGGTTGCGCTGATCAATTTGATCTACAAGGTCCAGCTGCCCGGCGTCGGCGCCCGCGTCGGCCGCCAGGATCTGCCGGTCCAGGAGGTCGGCGCACACGTGGCTCACGGCGGGGATCTCCAGCAGGCGGGCGGCACTGAGGATGTCACCCACGTTGGCCGTGCTGACGGTGAGCGTGGCCGTGTAGGCGAAGTCCATGAGCGCGGTGAGCGCCTCGGCGCTGACGAAGTCGATCTCGTACACGTTCTGCTGGTCCACCACCGCGCCCGACGTGAACAGCTTCTTGAAGTACTGGCTGCAGGCGGCCAGCACCGAGCGGTGCGTGGGGAACTCGCGGCCCTCCACCAGGATCACCACGTCGCACAGCAGGCCCTGCGTCCGCTGCTCGTTCAGCCCACTCAGGATGTCGCTGCTGTGGTCGGGGAACGGGATCCCGATGGGGCCGTCCACGCCGCCGGCCATCTTCCGCGCCGAGACCTGCAGCAGTGGGGAGGAAGAGGGTGCTCGTGAGTCGGGGTGCGGGGGTTCCTGTGCCCACTGACGAGGGCCCGAGGCCCTTGAGAAGCAGCGTTCCACCCTGCTTCCCCAGCCTCGATTCCCACCTGCACGTGAAGGCGGTCAGATGTCACGCCTTTCCAGCCCAAGCTTCCCCAGCTGTGCACCAAAGCGATACATGTCCTGCCTCCAGCCTCTTTTCTTTTTTGGTGTGTCTTTAGTAGAGAAGAGCTTTCATCATGTTGGCCAGGCTGTTCTCAAAACCCTGGCCTCGGCCTGGCGCGGTGGCTCACGCCTGTAATTCCAGCACTTTGGGAGGCCGAGGCGGGCGAATCATGAGGTCAGGAGATCAAGACCATCCTGGCTAACACACTGTAACCCTGTCTCTACTAAAAAATACACAAAATTAGCCGGGTATGGTGGCGGGGGCCTGTAGTCCCAGCTACTGGGAGGATGAGGCAGGAGAATGGCATGAACCAGTGAGATCGCACCACTGCACTCCAGCCTGGGCGACAGAGTGAGACTCCCTCTCAAGAAAAACAAAACAAAACAAAAAACCCTGGCCTCAAATATCCAACCGCCCCTGCCTCCCAAGGTGCTAAGATTACAGGCATGAGTCACTGCACCTGGCCAAGACTCAGTTTTCCATCTGTGCATGAGGATAGCCAGATGTCCTGGCTCCCCAGCCTCAGTTTACCCAGCTGTTCCCAAGGGCAGTCAAATGTCCTATTCTCTAGCCTCAGTTTCCCCAGATGTGCATGAGAACGGTCGGATATCCTGCCTCCCCCAGCCTGTCTCCCCAGCTGTGCACAAAAGCAATCAGATGTCCTGTCCCCGGCCTCAGTTTCCCCAGCTGTACAGGAAGGTGATCAGGTGTCCCACTCCCGGCCTGTTTCCCATCTGTACACGAAGGCGGCCAGATGTCCTGCCTCCAGCCTCAATTTCCCCAGCTGTGCATGAGGACAGTCAGGTGTCCTGCCCCCCACCAGCCTCAGTTTCCCCAGCTGTGCCCAAGAGCAGTCAGATGCCCTGTTCTGTCTCATCAGCGTGAGATTATGCCGGCAAAACCCACACTGGGCGCTTAAGTGTCACAGGCACACTGGCACCACCCCTCCCAGGACGACCCCCGGGAATGCCTGTTGAAAGGGGACTTTGAGGCCGGGCTCGGTGCTCACACCTGTAATTCCAGCATTTTTGGGAGGGTGAGGTGGGCAGATCACTTGAGGTCAGGAGTTCAAGACCAGCGTCCAGCCTGGCCAACATGGTGAAACCCTGTCTCTAATAAAAATACAAAAATTAGGCTGGGTGCGGTGGCTCACACCTATAATCCCAGCACTTTGGGAGGCCGATGCGGGCGGATCACCAGGTCAGGAGATCAAGACCATCCTGGCTAACACAGTGAAACCCCATCTCTACTAAAAATACAAAAATAGATGGGCATGGTGGCACACGCCTGTAATCCCAGCTACTCAGGAGGCTGAGGCGGAAGAATCGCTTGAACCCGGGAGATGGAGGTTGCAGTAAGCCGAGACTGCACCACTGCACTCCTGCTTGGGCCACAGAGCGAGACTCCATCTTAAAAAAAAAAAATCAGCTAGGCATGGTGGCGCGTGCCTGTAATGCCAGCTACTCGAGTAGGAGGCTGAGGCAGAAGAATCACTTGAACCCGGGAGGCGGAGGTTGCGGTGAGCCTGGATGGAGCCACTGCACTCCAGCCTGGACAACAGAGCAAGACTCCATCTCAAAAAAATAAATTAATTAATTAAAAAAAAAAAAAAAGGGCTGGGCGCTGTGGCTCACACCTGTAATCCCAGCACTTTGTGAGGCCAAGGTGGGCAGATCACGTAAGGTCGGGAGTTCAAGACCAGCCTGACCAACATGGTGAAACCTCGTCTCTACTAAAAATACAAAATTAGCCGGGCGTGGTGGCGCATGCCTGTAATTCCAGCTACTCGGGAGGCTGAGGCAGGAGAATCGCTTGAACCTGGGAGGCCGAGGTTGCGCCATTGTACTCCAGCCTGGACAACAAGAGCAAAACTCCTTCTTGGATAAATAAATAAATAAATAAGGAAAGGGCACTCCGAGGTGCTACAGGAGCACACAGTAGGTGCTCGAAAAAAGTGCCCTGATTTGAGCCATTTTCCTGTTGGTCTGAGCATGGGCTTCGGCCGATACAGAGGGGAGGCCACGCAGTGACCTTTACAAAACACCTACTTTGGCCGGGCGCGGCAGTTCACGCTTGTGATCCTAGCACTTTGAGGGGCCAAGGCGGGTGGATCACAAGCTCAAGAGATGGAGACCATCCTGGGCAATATGGTGAAACCCCATCTCTAACAAAAAATTAGCAGGGCGTGGTGGCTCACGCCTATAGTCCCAACTATAGGGAGGCTGAGGCAGGAGAATCACTTGAACCCAGGAGGTGAAGGCTGCAGTGAGCCACCTAGATTGTGCCACAGCACTCCAGTCTAGTGACAGAGCAAGACTCCATCTCAAAAAAAAAAAAAAAAACCAACAACAACAACAACACATAACACGTACTTCCCGCCGGTTCCGCCCAAACCCCACCAGCAACACCCACTCCATCATGGGCTGAGGCCACTTGCCCGAGGCCCCACCATGAGGCCACAGTTGCGTCTGAACTCAAACCGGGGGTGGACCTAAGAGCCGACCCTTTGGCCTCCCCAGCCCTGCCTCCTGCCTCCTGGTGGGGCCTGGTCCTTTTCAGGGGGCTCTGAGTCAGCAGGAAGGGGTGTGGCAGCCCAGGCACAGGGACCCAGTGCCGAAACCCAGAAGAGGTCAAGGCCATCGTGGGTGTGCCCCGTCCGGGCAGGGCCAGTGACTCTGCAGGCTAAACCCCTTCCTGCCCCTCAGATCCCCCAGCATAGGGCTCAGCCCTAGCTGTGAGTAACAGAGAGCGGGCTGTAGCCCGGGAAGAGCAGGGAGCTGGGGGAACCCCTAGCCACCTCCTGCCTGCCCACAGGCCCACCTGGCAGCCCCTCCTCAACTCTCAGCCGCCCCAGCTGAGCTGTTCAGTCCCAGGCAAGGCCTTGGCCCTCTCTGGGCCTCAGTCTACCTATCTGTCAAATGGGCAGAGGTTTCGGGCAGTGCTGGGCCCTGGGGGGACTGTGTCTGTCCCACCCCTTTCTCCCCCTCCCTTTTTTCCGCCTTCCCCTTGGCTGTGACTCATCCACCCACTCAGAGCTTGTGCAACCCTCTGGCCCCTGTCCCCACCCCTCCGCCCTCTCCTGGGAGCCCCCGGCTGCCCCGAGTCACCCAGCACAGCTCACATTCCTCCAGGCCGGCCGGTGGCTCTCGGGCCAGAGCCTCTGGGCAAGGCCCCTGGGGAGAGGGCCTGAGCTGGGCCTTTCACAGCCTCCTCCAGGCCACCGGACCCTCCTGTCCCCCAGCCCGGCAGCCGAGGCAGGCTCTGACGCTGACGAGCTTGAGCCAGGCCCCACGAGGGAGGCACAGTGTCGGTCCAGCCGGACCCAAAGCCCGGGGCCCTCAGCGCTGGGCCTGAGCTGCCGGGCGACACAGAGGCCTTTGTGAGCTTGCTCAGTGCCACCACGCTCCCCAGGCCCCTCCACCCGCCTTCCTTCCCTCCTTCCAGCCTCGGCCCAGGGCCCAGCTGCTCAGCGCCCCCGTCCACTCCGAGGCCTGTGGTGGGGCGGTGGGCTCAGATGTGGCTGCTGGGAGCAGGGAGGGCAGGAGGGGGGCGACCCCACCCAAGGCTCGGTCCTAGGAAGCCTCTGAGGAGCCCCCTTTGGTGGTGTCCACCCCCTGCCACCATCTGCCGTCTGGCCCCGGGCCGCGGGGAGCGCGTGAGCAGATGGAGCTCCGGATCAGACGGGCCCGGGCCCTCCTGCCCACCCCTGCATGGGGCAGACCTCTGACCCAGGCCACCAACGCCCCAAGATGGCCACCCCGGGCCTGCTGGGCCGCTCTTCCCCTCAGGTGACCAAGGCCCCCGCTCTGGAGTGGCTGGGAGCTATCTTTCCTGGGTCCTGGAGGATGGGCCCAAAATAATCCAGGTGGCTGAGTCACCTCCGGGAGACCCCACCGGTGTGAAGATTCCATCTCCAGGTTGGGTCCGGGGGTCCCAGTCTCTGCCCTCTCCAGCCTGGGACCCTGTCTTGGGTCCCTATTCCCCCCCTAAATATCACTGAGGCCCTCCCTCGAAGCAGTCAGGCCCCGGGTGATGTCAGCCAAGGAAAGCTCCCACGAGAGGACCGTGGCCACGTTTTACAGATGAGAACGCCGGGGCCCAGAGAGGCCTGCAGCCTAAGGGTGCCTGGCAGGGCTGACTCCCTGGGGCTGGGGGCCAGAAAATGATGGAGGGGCTGGCCCCCCACCCACTCAGGGCAAGGCCCTGCCCTCACCCTGGAAACTAAACTCGCTCTGAGACAACTGACCCACACCCTCACTCAAGGAACACAAGCCACCTGCTGGCCACGCCCTGCGCCACTGCCCCCACCTGGGCCTCCTGGAGGCCTCCCCTAAGGAAAAGGCCGAAGACCCTCCCTCCGAGGCGAGAAAGGGGGAGGCCGGGCCCAGGCAGGGCACCCTCGGGGGCGCTGCAAAGTCTTGGCAGTAGAAAGTCCCCAAGTGCTGAAGCCCCACTGTGCGCCCGACACACGGTACACGCCTCCGGAGGCGGTGGTTTCATTCCCCTCCTCCGGGAAGCCCCAGCCCCACGCCAGCCAGGTTCCCACCCCTGCCGGCCAGGGTCCCCTGGGCTCGGCCCACACCCACCCGGGGCCCCATCTTTCATCACAACTCCTCCCCCGCGCTGGCCTCCGTGGGATTTCCGGGGCTGCTCGGTGCTGACTCGGCGGCCGAGGGGCAGGCCCTGGCAGGCCCCTCCTGGGCTGGAGGTGGGGCGCCCTCCTCCCGCTGGGCCACTCCCAGGGAGGGCGGCGCACAGTAGGGGCGCAGCAAACTGCTGGATAAACCAGAGACAGCCCACGCCCGGGCCCGCCCAGCTGGCTGCAGGGCCTACTCAGAACTAGGGGGCGGTGCAGCCTACCAGTCCCACCTCCCATCTAACCTAAGGGTCACTTGCTGTAGCGTCTGTCAAGAGCCACGGCACCCAGGCCGCATTTTGGCCTCCTCTGTGCTCCCAAACTAACTGGGCACCTTCCCTTCGTCTTCCCAGGTCCCTGAGAGGCTCAGAGAGGTGAGGTGGCCCAGTCGAGGTCACACAGCAGCCCTCTGACCTGGGCGGCTGCCACTCCCAGCTCTGCTGGGGATGTGCCGTGAGCTCGGAAGCTCCCTGACATGGCTCAGGCAGTAGCAGGTGTCGCCCAGGAAGGACACCGGCATCCCGAGAAGGGCGCCCCAGCACAGGGAGCATCAGGAACGGAGGCCTGGAGGTGGGCGACCGGGGAAGGGGGACCGGCTGAGACGAGGCTGCATCGCTAGTGCAGGGTGTGGGAGCCAGGGGCCTCCCCAAGGTCACATGACAAGGTGAGGGCTGGGCAGGTAACTGCCACCCGCCACCTTCCCCAAGGCCACTTCCTGGAGCAGGGGGCCGTCTAATGAGGGGCTCAGGGCCCCCACCCAACCCCCTGCCCAGGGAGAGCAGAGAACGAGGCCAAAGGGACCTCTCACCCCTTCTACGTGCTGCACAGAGCAGCTCGGGTTCAAGCCTCAGCTCCCCCACCTCCACGCTGTGTGACCTTGGGCAAGATGCGAGACCTCTCTGAGCCTCCGTCTCCTGGGGGACGTGACAGTGGAAAGGGGCCCCCCACTGTGGTCAGGGTCCCCGCTCACATCCATTCAGCAAACTTAGCCCAGGGACCTACTGCGCGCCAGAGCCAGTCCCCAAAACACATCGCCAGGCCGTTCACCGCCCCTGGCGGATGGGAACTTTGCTCCTGAATGCTATTCCGGGAATTCAGTCCCCTCCTCACCTACCAAGGGAGTGAGTGGTGGGGTCTGAGGAGGAAGCTGGAAGGGGAAACCAGGCCCAGAGAGGGTGGGCGGCCAGCCCAAGGTCACATTGCAAGCCTGGTGTGCAGGTGCGGCTGCCAGGCCCGCACCCGGCAGCCCCCGCCCCCTCCCCGCCCAGAGGCCTGTGTTGCAAGGTTAGTCCCGACGGGTAACCCCGCCCTGACCTGGTGCCAAGCCCCGCCTGGCCCAGTCCTCGGCCTGGGTTTAATGGGACAGGAATGCAGTGTCCCGATCGGGGGGCACCAACGGCCTGGGGTGGCTGCCAGCTGCCAGCCCGCCCCCTGCCCGCCTGCCCTCGCCCGCAAGCCTCCCTCTGGGCCAGACATGGAGCAAACAGGCCCTCGGCCATTTTACGTATCCATTTATTGCCCTAAATGGGGAGGGGCTTCCTGCCCGGGACTTAAAGGGCCAGAGGCAGGAAGGCGGCGGGGCCCAGTGGGAAGTGTGACGGCGGGGATGGGGGCAGCGATGAGGAGGCCAGAGGGATCCTATCTGACGCCCAACTCATGGGTGGGACTGAGGCCCACCCTGTTCCCACAATCTGAGGTGTCATGGGCCAGGAAGCCCAGACTGCAGCCTGAACCCAGGTTCCAAGAGAAACTTCACAACTTGACAGTGGAGGGGCTGAGCTTCCCGTCACTGGGGGCAAGCAAGGCCAGACTCTCGGAAGCCCATCCTTGTCCACCCTGCCATCAGCCCAGGCTGCACCTGCTTAGCCGAGATGCCTGTGAGAGGCCGGGGTGACCTCTCTCTCCCTCCCCTGAGGGAGGCCTGCTTGTCACCTGGAGATACCTGCCCCACCCCCACCCTCTCCTGAGCAGGTGGAAGGCTCAGCCCGGGAGGCCAGCGGCCTGCAGAATCCGGCCGGATCCTTCTCTCAGGCATCCTGATAGGTGGGATGGGCCTTGTTTTCCAGTCAAACCAGAAAGGCGTGGGTGGCGACACTTCCACTGAGTGGCCGTCCACAGCCTGCTGGGGGGACAGATGGAGGGGCCGGTCCTTTGGCCACGCTCCTCCCGAGCGCCGGATTCTCTGAGGGGCACCTTCTGCGCTTTGGGGCTCTGGACTCGGCGCTTGGGGCCCAAGGGCCAGAGCTGCTCCTCCCAGCAGCTGGGGGAGGCTGGGCCTCAATAATCGCCCCAGAGATCCACGGTATGCGCCGGCGCCCACAGTGCTGGAAGGCAGGATCTGTGTCTGTGCCCCATTTTGCAGATGGGGAATGGGATCAGAGAGGGGGAGCAGCTTGGCGAGGGTCACACAGCAGAACTGGAATTTGAGGCTGTCCATCTGGCTCCGGCCTGCCTGACTAGTCCTCCCACAGCTCCTTCCATACCCTTTCCTGGCCCCCGGATACCAGCAGGAGATGAAATCCCCCTACCCTGGGGGCTAAGAGGAAGGACGGCTTATTCTCATACCCTCAGAGTCGCCTTGCAAGGGAGCCCGGGGCAGGGCTGGAGTCCAGCTGACATGGGCCGCACAGGGAGGGGCCTCTGCCCCTGCAGCTTTCAAGACAGCTCCCCACAGGCCTGACACAGTGCACAGCAGTCGCTCAACAAACATTCCCAAGGCCCCAGTGAGGGAACCCTCTAGGGCTGACGACCATCTCCCCACTGTCCCGATGGGAAGACTGAGGCTGGCAGAGGGGGAGTGACTGCCCAGGGTGGGCCCAAGGGCTGGGCTGGGATTGGACCATGCTCACCCCCACCCAAGCTCGTTCCTCTGGTCCTTGTTGCCCAGGGCTACTGCAGGGCGGTTTATGGGCTGGCAGGTGACAGGTGGGGGTGCAGGTGTCTCACTCAGCTCTGACCCACACCCCACACTCAGGTCTCTGGCATGCCCTGAGCTGACCTGGGAGTTTCCGCCACGGAGAAGAAAAGACAACAAGGGTGACTTTGCAGGCACCAGCTGGGGGACCCTCCTCAGTCCCATGCACACAGTACACCCCGGCTGCAGGGGTCACGGGGCTCGTCCAATGTCGCAGAGCAAGCGTGCCGGCATTTCAACCCGAGGAGCCCTCCTTGGAGCATCTGGGCTGCAGAGGGCCGGCTCTGGTGAGGTGACCTCGGTCTCCTCTGGTCGTAAAACCCAGAGCCCTGCTCGGCAGGATTGGAGAGGGGCCTCATACGCACGTGCGCCAGCAAGGGCCTGCCTGGTGAGGCAGGGAGGCGAGAGGGCTGTGGCTCGTGCTGTGTGACCTTGGGAGCCATGCTGGCCCTCTCTGAGCCTCAATGTCATCTTCGGACACAGGGTTTAATAAGCCTGTGTCGGTGACGCTCCATTTGCAGGCAGGTGCCTGCAGTTGAGCCTCTACTGCCAACCTCTGGCCCTGCTCAAAGACAGGTGGGCAGGCGCCCCTCGGTGGAGCAGGCGCCCCTCAGCCACCACACGGCGGGAGGAGACTTTGGACAGGCCCCGAGCTGGAAGGATGGTGCACAGGGGGCAGCTCTGACTCCACCTGAGTGACCTTGGGCCGCTCTCTGCTTCCCCTTACACCTCAGTCTCCCCTGCCCAGCACCAGCACCTGCTCCGAGGCTTGATCTAACCTCCGGAGTTTTCAAGCTTACATGCGACCTCCCCTCCTGGCCTCAGTTTCCTCCTCCTATGGCAACGGGGATCTGCCACCAGGTGGACCCAGCTATAGGTCAGAGGGACTCAAGGAAAGAAAAGAAACAAACAAACAACAACAACAAAAAACCCAGCAGGGACTGTGATCACCCCAGGAACCTTCCCCACCAGGCCCCAGACTGGGCTCTGCCTCGGCCGGCCGGGCCTCAGTCTCCCGCACAGAGCAAAGGACTCATCCACCGCCTGCGGCCGCCCGCGGGCCTCTGCCGATGCGTGGCTGCCCGCCCGGGCCCGGGTGCTGACTGGCCGCCACGCAGCCAATCGGAACTGAATAATAAATACCCCCCGGACCGACCCACGGATTAAAATGTCAGTGTCCCGGTTGGCTCTTCTTTCCTTCCTTAGACTTCGCTTTTCCAGCGACCGGCTCCTGCCCCCCCTTCTCCCCCAGGCTCTGTCTCCACAGCGATGGCTGGTGGTAAACAGAGGCCCCGGCCTCGCCGATAGGTGCTCTCGGGGCCCCATGGGGGGTGGCCCTCGGGGACAAACGCCCCCGGCCTGAAGCCCTCAGGCTCCCGCAGCAGCAGGGCTGGGCCTAGGCCTGGCCTGGCCTGGGCCCCTGCCCCAGCCTGGCCTCCCCGGGACCTCTCCCAGACCAGCTTGCCAATAGGAAGTGATCGGCCGGTGGTGGGGAGGCACCCCCCAGTGTGGGAGCGGCACGCTCAGGGTTACGCCCTGGTCCAGTTCTGGGGTTGGGGCGGGGGGGCTGACACGGAATCCCGACGCCCTCTCCGGAGGCAGCTGGCAGGGAGGTGGGGGGGCCCAACGAGCTCGCCACCCATGGGTGAGCCAGGTGGGTGCCGCGGGTGGCAGGGGCACCAGCACCTCTGTGACTTCCGCCGCCTGGCTAGGGGGGAGAGGAATTGCTGCCTCCCCCCGCCTCGCCGCCAACTCCTGGCTGCATTTCGCCAACATTTAGTGGGCGCCGACTGGGTGCCCGGGCCCGGGTGGACAGCACCCTCCCGCCGCGGCCCACCGTGCGCCCCCGCCAGCCAGCCCGGGCAGTGCCTCCCAGAACCCGCAGAGGCCCGGGCCCTGGGGGGGGCACCCGCTCCTGCGCTCGGCGCAGCCCCCGGCCAGGCTCCCAGGCCCAGGGGGACTGGGTCTCCCGCCCGGGAGGTAGGGAGCGGGAGGGAGGGGGCCGGATCCCACCAGCTCCCCCCTCCCCTGCCCGGGCTCAGGCTTCGCACGTGGTGGTGGCGTCAAGGGGAAGGGGGGGGGTCCGGGCCAGAGGAGACGGGGTCACGCGCTTTGGGGGCGCGGACGGCGGGGACTGGGGTGCTCTCTCCGCCCCCTCCCACGGGTTGGAGCCGGACGGCCGTCCAGGCAGGGCGAGGGGCCAGGCCGGGCCCCCCACCCGGGGCTGAGTCAGGCCCGGGCGGGGGCAGGAAGCGGCCCCCTCCCCCGCCCTGGCCGCAGCGCGCGGCCCCCACCCGGCCCGCGGGCCCCCGCTGCCTCGCCCGCGCGGGGGGCTCCTACCTCCTTCCCGGGGCAGCGGCGAGGGGGCCCGGCCCCGGCGGCGGCGGTGGCGGCGGCTGCGGCTGGGCTGGCTCCCTCCGAGGGGCCGGGAGGCGGCAGTGAGCCTGGCCCCGCGCCACCCCCCGCCGCCGGCGGCCAATCCCCACCCGGGCTGGGGGGAGGGCGATGCAAATTACCCCGGATCTGGGTCCGCCCGCCCGCCTCCCCCACGCCCGGGCCCGGCCTGCGCTAGGCCGCGCATCCCCGGGCTCGCCTGCACCGCGCGGCCGCCCGGGCCGCCGCCCTCCCCGGGGAGCGCGGGGAGCGCGGGGAGGGTGACCCCCCCACGGGCGGGGGGCCGAGGGGAGGGGGGCTGGGGACGGTTACACAACCAGGCGGGGAGGGGCCCCGGGGCGGGGAGGGGGCCGGCCCGCGGGCCGCGCAGCCGGAAGCCGGGACAGCCACCGGCCCCCGGCGAGGGGAGCCCGGCTCCAGGCCCCGCCCCCGGGCCGGCTGGCCCCGCCCCAGCGCCGCGCCGCGCGATCGGCCCTCGCCCATTGGCTCTCCGGCCCGCCGCTCACCGCCCCTCCTCCGCACCGCCCCTACCCGCGGGCCGCGGCGGGCTGCCGGCGCGGGGCATCCTGGGACTTGTAGTCCAAGCCGCTTGCCACCTGCCGGCTGCAAACGGCGGGGGGACTACGACGCCCAGAGGTCCCCGCGGCCCCGCCCGCCCACCCGAACACCCCACCCCTTCCCCCTCCTTTCCAAAGCCCCCCTCCCTGTTTTTTCAGCCCCCTCCCCCCCATCCCCCATGGAGCTCAATCCTGGCCAACTCCAACGTATGCACGCAGCACCGAATAGGCCCCCGGGGGGCGAGAGCGCCCCTCGTCTTCAGCTGGAAACTTAGCAGGCGACGCGCCCCCCTATCTCCCCACGCCGGCTCCCCCCACCCTCAATGCAGCCCTGCTTCCCCTCCCCCGCTCCCCGCGCGCCTGGGAGCCCCGAAAAGCCATGCACCCGGGTTGGGGGGGGGGCTGGCGCACAAGCCCATGCACTTAGCCCCCAATCTCCCCTTCCCGGGTGGCGCCCCCTCCCCGCGCTCGGGATCCAGGGCGCCTCCAGCCTCCGGGCAGCTGCCAACCACCCCCTCCTCTGAAACTTGGGGGAACGTCCCCGGCCCCCCGGATCTCCCCTTCCCGAGGGGGCAGCGGTGGGCGCAGCGACCCCCGCTCGTCCCCGCCCTGCACTCCGTGCCGGGGGCCGCGCCGGGCGCTGACTTACCTCGCGGGGCCGGGCCGGGGCGCGCGGGGCCGGGGCCCGGAGTTGGGACTGGGCTCCCTCGGCCGCTCGCCTCCGGGGTCCGCGGCGCTTGCTCTGCCCGCGTCGCGCTGCCCTGGTCGCTCCCTCGCGCGGCGGCGGCGGCGTCACTGCCCCTACAGTAACTGTACAGTACAGCCAAAGCCCCGTATGATGCTCGCGACTCCCTTCCTGGTTTCTCCGAGGGCAAGAGGGGTCCTCCCTTGTCTTAAAGGTGCCGCAGCCGCCGGCCCCCCCACGCCCAGCCCGCCCCCCCCAGCCCGGCCTCGGAGGCCAGAACAGGCTCGGCAGGTCCCCTCTTGCCACGTCTCTGCCCTCCCGTGGGGCTTCGCCCGCTGCGCCGGGGAGACCGGGCTGTTATTAGGTTTTGTCAAGTGGGGGGGGGTCCGGCCCGCCCCGGCGCGCCCCCCCGCCTCTGACCTCTCCGCCCCGCCGCGCGGCGCCGTGCCAGCTTGCCAGCTTATCTGGCCCCAGAGCTCCCCGGGGCGCGGGGGGAGCGGGCCCCCCGGGGTGGAGGGGGGGTGGGGGCCTCCAGATAAACAGGCCCCCAGCCTCTGCGCAGGGGCGGGGTGCGGGGGGGCGCGGGCTGTGCCCCCGACGCCCGGGGCGTGGCAGGATGGCAGCGGGGGCGGGGAGCGCGGTGCGCACAGCGAGGAGCGACGCGGGCGTGTGGGTCGCGCGGCCCGGGCTGCCGGGGGTGGGTGGGGGGCGAGGCGGTGGGCGCCCCCCCGCAGGCCAGATGCTGGGCCTCCCCGGGCCTCAGTGCGACTTGCCGCGCCGGGGACCCCGGGGGGTGGCTTTGCCAAGGACGGCTCGGGTCCGCGGGGCTCCCGGGTCCCTAAATGAAACCACCAACCTGCCCTCCCGCGATTATATAAAGGAGTCGCCTCCACCCCGCTGCGCTAGGGGCGTCAGCGGGGGAAGGGGTTGGCGAGGGGCGGGGAGGGCGGTTGTTTTCCCGGCTTCGCGAGTTCCCCCACCCGGCTGCGGGCCGCGGGGCGGGACGGGGACCGGACCCTGGACGCCTGGGCCCGCGCGGGTCGCTCCTGGGCACAAGGGGGTCTGCATGGCTCGCGAGGGGCGGAGGTGGGAAGTGGGGAGGCGTTGGCCCAGCTCTTTTTTTTTTTTCTCCTGTCCGTTTCTCCCACTTCCTCCCCGGTCGTGGGAGAGGTCCGGCGGGGGACGGGGAAGGGGGAGGAGGGCACGAGTGGCGAGAACGTCCTGGCCCGGCCCGGGGAGGGCTGGCTGGTGCGACCAGGCGCCTGGGGGGCTCCGGGACTCAGTTTCCCCTTCCTCATTCCTCTGGACCGGGAGTGCTGACAGCTGCTTTAGCTGCCGTTTACTGAGCACTTATCCAGTGGGTGACCCTGTTCCGGTGCTCACTGTGCCTTCATTCTAACCTAATTCCAGGGTCATTATTATGTTTTATTATTATTTGTCATTCTTAGTACCAACACCACCTGACAGCGGGAACTACCACCGGCCTGGGTGTAGTGTACCCAGCCTGTCCTCTGACTTCAAAGCCTCTCCTGCGAGAGACACAGTTTATAGCTTCTTCGCACAATTTATTAAAAGCGCCTTTCAACACCCAACCGGGTTGAATTGGCTTTTGTAATAATCTGGCTACCAGGGGAAACCCGGGAGGGCCCCCCGGAGGGGAAGTGGACTGTCTCAGGACTCGCAGCCTGAAACCAGCCGAGTAGGTGGGAAGGGACCCAGGGAGGGGTCGCGTGGATCTAGAGCGAGGGTGTCACCCAGGGACTTTGCTCCAAGGACCCTGCCTTGGATACAAGCCCTTCTTCCTTCAACCACCAGCCATCAGCCTCGGGACCAGGAGGCCACGCTGAAGCACGAGTCTTACCAGATCCCACTGTTGTGTTTGGATTTCTGCAAATGATGCCCGGCCTTTTTTTTTTTTTTTTTTTTCTTTTAAGGCAGACTTGCTCTGTTGCCCAGCCTGGAGTGCAATGGCACGATCTTGGCTCACTGCAACCTCCGCCTCCCCGGTTCAAGCAATTCCCCTGCCTCAGCCTCCTGAGTAGCTGGGATTACAGGCACCTGCCACCACGCCCAGTTAATTTTTTTTTTTTTTTTTTTTTTTTGTATTTTTAGTAGAGACAGGGTTTTGCCATGTTGGCCAGCCTGGTGTCCAACTCCTGACTTCAGGCAATCCACCTGCCTTGGCCTCCCAAAGTGCTGGGATTACAGGTGTGGGCCACCGTGCCTGGCCTTTTTTTTTTTTTTAAATAGAGATTTGGTGGGGCGGGGGGGGGTCTTGCTATGTTTCCCAGGTCTCAAACTCCTGGGCTTCAGTGATCCTCCCACCTGAGCCTCCCACAGTGCTGAGATGACAGTCATGAACCATCGTGCCAGCGAGACGCCCAGGCTCTAAGCTCTACATGGTCTAACCTCCCCCACACCAGGAGCAGCAGGTGACTCAGTTTCCCCTCCTGTACCGCCAGCCTCAGATCCGATTCTGCAGGAAAAGGATAGAGAATGCCCTACACAGATTCTCCATGGTGAGAAGCTGACTCAGAAGGGACAGGGACTTCTCTGTAAGACAGGCATTTACCCTAATCCTCATCGCAGCCCTGAGAAAAAGCAGAGAGCACAATTTCCATCATACCGTTGATGGAATTGAGGCCCAGAGATGGACAAGGAGCAAGGATGTTAAATCCAGCATTCACGTGTCTCTGGACACTGCCGGGGGACTGAAGGGAGGTCCTTCAGTAAGTGCCAGGATGTGGCACACCCCAAACCACGCCCCCCACCCCTGTCATGAAAACAGAACGAAGGGGACCCAAAGCTTCCTCCTGACCTCTGCCCTTCACTTCCTTTTTCCTCCCCCAACCAAAAAAAAGAAAAAAAAAACCGAGTTGATACTATTTGAAAACTTAATAAAGTATAAAAGATTGATTTGCTGTGTGATCTTGGGAAGGTTGCTTAACCTCTCTGATCCTTAGACTTCTTTGGAGAGAAGAATCAATGCAACTTCCTAGGGTTGTGACAAGGGAGAAATGAGACGGTGCATGGAACGCTGAGACAGCACAACCCCTGCACCAGGGAGGTCTTCAATACATGATAGGTGTGATTATATTATTAATGTTTGGGCCACGCCTATTATTTTTGTCTCTGTGTAGCCAGGGGTTTTCTGTTGGTTTGTTTGTGAGATGGAGTTTCACTCTCATTGCCCAGGCTGGAGTGTAATGGCACAATCTTGGCTTATCACAGCCTCTACCTCCGAGGTTCAAGAGATTTTCCTGCCTCAGCCTCCTGAGTAGCTGGGATTACAGGCTTGCGCCACTACGCCCAGCTTTTTTTTTTTTTTTTTTTTTTTTTGAGACGAAATCTCTCTCTGTTGCCCAGACTGGAGCGCAATGGCGCGATCTGGGCCCACTGCAACTTCCGCCTTCTGGGTTCAAGCGATTCTCCTGCCTCAGCCTCCTGAGTAGCTGGGATTACAGGCGCGCACCACCAAGCCCAGCTAAGTTTAAATTTTTAGTAGAGACAGGGTTTCACCATGTGGGCAAGGCTAGTCTCAAACTCCTGACCTCGTGATCCGCCCGCCTTGGCCTCCCAAAATGCTGGGATTACAGGCATAAGCCATTGTGCCCGGCCTCTAATTTTGTATTTTTAGTAGAGACGGGATTTCTCCATGTTATTCAGGCTGGTCTTGAACTCCCGACCTCAGGTGATCTGCCTGCCTTGGCCTCCCAAAGTGCTGGGATTACAGGCATGAGCCACTGCACCCGGCCATAGCCAGGGTTATTATCCTTGGTGGATAGACGTAGACAGGGGACCAGGGAGGAGGAGTAACTTATCAAAGACACATAGGGAGTGATTGGGGGGACTTGAATTTCAGTTCTGTTGACTAGACTTTGCTGTGAAGCCTGTAATATTTTATTTTATTTTTATTTAGTTATTTATTTTGATACGGAGTCTCACTCTGTTGCCCAGGCTGGAGTGCAGTGCCGCAATCTCAGCTCACTGCAACCTCCACCTCCTGGGTTCAAGCAATTCTTGTGCCTCAGCCTCCAAGTAGCTGGGACTACAGGTGCATGCCACCATGCACAGCTAATTTTTGTATTTTTACTAGAGACGGAGTTTCACCATATTGGCCATGCTGGTCTCAAATTCCTGACCTCATGATCCACCCACCGTGGCCTCCCAAAGTGCTGGGATTACAGGCATGAGCCACGGTGCCTGGCCCCATCTCCATTTTTAAAAAATAAACGAATAATAATAATAATGAAATAGAATGTTTATAACAGCATAATTCACAACAGTCAAAAGGTGGAAACAATTCCAGTGTCCATTGGTATTTTTCTTTTCTTTTTTTTGTTGTTTTTTTGAGACAGAGTCTCCTGTGTCGCCCAGGCTGGAGTGCAGTGGCACAATCTCAGCTCACTGCAACCTCCACCTCCCAGGTTCAAGCGATTCTCCTGCCTCAGCCTCCCAAGTAGCTGAGATTACAAGCACCTGCCACTACGCCTGGCTAATTTTTGTATTTTTTAGTAGAGACAGGGTTTCACCATGTTGGCCAGGCTGGTCTCGAACTCCTGACCTCAGGTGATCCACCCACCTCAGCTTCCCTAAGTGCTAGGATTACAGGCGTGAGCCACTGTGCCCAGCTTTCATTTTTAGGTCAATGGATAAACACAGCATAGGGCCGGGCGCGGTGGCTCAAGCCTGTAATCCCAGCACTTTGGGAGGCCGAGACGGGCGGATCACAAGGTCAGGAGATCGAGACCATCCTGGCTAACACGGTGAAACCCCGTCTCTACTAAAAACACAAAAAATTAGCCGGGCGAGGTGGCGGCGCCTGTGGTCCCAGCTACTCGGGAGGCTGAGGCAGGAGAATGGCGGGAACCCGGGAGGCGGAGCTTGCAGTGAACTGAGATCTGGCCACTGCACTCCACCCTGGGCGACAGAGCGAGACTCCGTCTCAAAAAAAAAAAAAAAAAAAAAAAAAAAACACAGCATAAGACATCCACACAGTGGAATATGACTCAGCCATGAAAAGGAGCGAGGCTCTGATGCAGGCCACAGTGTGGATGCACCTTGAGGATATCACACTCAGTGAGAGAAGCAAGACACAAAAGTTCAAACTGTGTGATCCCATTTCTCTGAAATGTCCTGAAGAGGCCAATCCACAGAGATAGAAAGTGGATGCATGGTTGTCAGAGGCTGGTTGGGGGGAATGGGGGTAACTGCTATTGGACATGAGGTTTCTTTTGGTGATGATGATAATGTTGTGAAATTATATAGAAGTAATGGTTCCGTAACTCTTTCAATATTCTAGAAACAACTGTGCTTTTTATTTTTTATTTTTATTGTTGTTTACTTTCTTTCAGAGGAAGTCTCACACTGTTGCCCGGGCTGGAGTGCAATGGCACGATCTTGGCTCACTGCAACCCCCACCTCCCAGGTTCAGGCGATTCTCCTGTCTCAGCCTCCAGAGTAGCTGGGATTATGGGTGTCCGCCACCACGCCCCACTAATTTTTTGTATGTTTAGTAGAGACAGGGTTTCACTATGTTGGCCAGACTGGTCTTGAACTCCTGACCTTGGGATCTGCCTGCCTTGGCTTCCCAAACTGCTGGGATTACAGGCATGAGCCACCATGACCGGCCTTGTGCTTTATTTATTTATTTATTTATTTATTTAGAGACGGAGTCTTACTCTGTCGCCCAGGCTGGAATGCAGTGGCGCAATCTTGGCTCACTGCAACCTCTGCCTCCCGGGTTCAAGCAATTCTGCCTCAGGCTCTCGAGTAGCTGGGACTATAGGCACATTCCACCATGCCCGGCTAATTTTTGTATTTTTAGTAGAGACAGGGTTTCACCATGTTGGTCAGGCTGCTCTTGAACTTCTGATCTTGTGATCCACCCACCTCGGACTTCCAAAGTGCTGGGATTACAGGCATGAACCACCGCGCCCGACCTATTATTTATTTATTTGGTTTTTTTTTTTTTTTTTTTTTGAGATGGAGTCTTGCTCTGTTGCCCAGGCTGGAGTGCAGTGGCCGGATCTCAGCTCACTGCAAGCTCCGCCTCCCGAGTTTACGCCATTCTCCTGCCTCAGCCTCCCGAGTAGCTGGGACTACAGGCGCCCGCCACCTCGCCCGGCTAGTTTTTTGTATTTTTTAGTAGAGACGGGGTTTCACCATGTTAGCCAGGATGGTCTTGATCTCCTGACCTCGTGATCCGCCCGTCTTGGCCTCCCAAAGTGCTGGGATTACAGGCTTGAGCCACCGCGCCCGGCCTATTTATTTATTTGTTTAGAGACAGAGTTTTGATTTCGTTGCCCAAGCTAGAGTGCAATGGCATGATCTCGGCTCACCACAACCTCCACCTCCCGGATTCAAGCCATTCTCCTGCCTCAGCCTCCCGAGTAACTGGGATTACAGGCATGCACCACCACACCCGACTAATTTTGTATTTTTAGTAGAGACGGCGTTTCTCCCTGTTGGTCAGGCTAGTCTCGAACTTCTGACCTCAGGTGTTCCACCTACCTCGGCCTCCCAAAGTGCTGGGATTACAGGCTTGAGCCACTGTGCCGGCTTAATTATTTTTCTTTTTATTTTGTAGATAGAGACAGAGTCTGGCTGTGTTGCCTAGGCTGGTCTCAAACTCCTGGGCTCAAGTGATCCACCCGCCTTGGCCTCCCAATGTGCTGGGATTATAGGCATGTGCCACCGTGCCCGGCCATGCCTTCCTATCTCATTTATTCACTGGACAAAAATGGACCATGTGCTTTCCATGGGCCAAGTCCCTGCTCTCCAGCGTACAGGCTAGAGGAGGCTAAAGATAGTAAGAAAGAAGACAAATGAATACAACAATTCCAGACACCATGAGTGCAATGAGAAAAGCAAGCCATAGGAATGGAAATACTAGGACCAGTCCTGAGGAATTGTTTTTTGTTTGCTTGTTTGTTTGTTTTTGAGATGGAGTCTCGCCCTGTTGCCCAGGCTGGAGTGCAATGGTGCCACCTTATCTTAGCTCACTGCAACCTCCACCTCCCGATTCAAGTGATTCTCCTGCCTCAGCCTCCTGAGTAGCCAGAATTACAGGTTCCCGCCACCACCCCCAGCTGATTTTTGTATTTTTTTTTTTTTTTGAGACGGAGTCTCGCTCTGTCGCCCAGGCTGGAGTGCAGTGGCCGGATCTCAGCTCACTGCAAGCTCCGCCTCCCGGGTTTACGCCATTCTCCTGCCTCAGCCTCCTCAGTAGCTGGGACTACAGGCGCCCGCCACCTTGCCCGGCTAGTTTTTTTGTATTTTTTTTTAGTAAAGAAGGGGTTTCACCATGTTAGCCAGGATGGTCTCGATCTCCTGACCTCGTGATCCGCCCGTCTCGGCCTCCCAAAGTGCTGGGATTACAGGCTTGAGCCACCGCGCCCGGCCGCATCGTTGCAATTATTATCAGTTTTCGACAACTTACTGAGTTGTGAAATAATTCAAAGATAGCAAAAGACACAGAGATCCCACAGAATCAGACAAAACCTACTTGTGCCTAGAGGCTATTTTATTTTTTAAATAGTCCTGAAAGGCCGACACGGTGGCTCATGTCTGTAATTCCAGCACCTTGGGAGGCCAAAGCTAAAGGATTGCTTGAGCCTGGGAGTTCAAGATCAGCCTGGGCAACATAGTGAGACCCTGTCTCTACCAAAAAGAAAAAGAAAAAAAAAGACCAATGATTTCTTCAAAGGAAGTGATGTTTGAGCAGAGACCCTTCCTTCCTTCCTTCCTTCCTTCCTTCCTTCCTTCCTTCCTTCCTTCCTTCCTTCCTTCCTTCCTTCCTTCCTCCCTCCCTCCCTCCCTCCCTCCCTCCCTCCCTCCCTTCCTTTCCTTTCTTTTCTTTTTTCTTTTTTTTTTTTTTGAGATGGAGTCTCGCTGTGTCACCCAGACTGGAGTGCAGTGGCGCAATCTCAGCTCACTGCAAGCTCCGCCTCCCGGGTTCACGCCATTCTCCTGCCTCAGCCTCCCGAATAGCTGGGACCACAGGCGCCCGCCGCCACGCCTGGCTAATTTTTTTGTATTTTTGGTAGAGACAAGGTTTCACCGTGTTAGCCAGGATGGTCTCCATCTCCTGACCTCGTGATCGACCCGCCTCAGCCTCCCAAAGTGCTGGGATTACAGGCTTGAGCCACCACGCCCGGCCTCCTTTCTTTTCTTTCTTTCATTTTGGAGACAGAGTCTTGCTCTGTCACCCAGGCTGGAGTGCAGTGGCGCAATCTCGGCTCACTCCAACCTCTGTCTCCCGGGTTCAAGAGATTCTCTTGGCTCAGCCTCCCAAGTAGCTGGGATTGCAGGCTCCTGCCACCATGCCTGGCTACTATTTGTATTTTTTGTAAAGATGGGGGTTTCACCATGTTGGTCAGGCTGGTCTTGAACTCCTGACCTCATGTGATCCACCCACATTGGCCTCCCAAAGTGCTAGGGTTACAGGGGTGAGCCACTGTGCCCGGCCATGAGCAGAGATCTGAATGAAGATAGAATCAGCTGAAGACCTCCGTATGTTTCCTAGGTGAGAGGAACAGCCAAGGTGACCAGAGTGGCTGCAGTTGGGAGCCAGAGGGCACCCAGGGGGGACCTGTGGGCCATGGTGCAGGCTGTGGATTTTATTTAAAGTGTCCTGGATTCAGCCATGAAAAGGAAGGAGGCTCTGACTCAGGCCACCGCGTGGATGAACCCTGAGGACCTCACACTCAGTGAGGGAAGCCAGACACAAAAAGCCACACAGCGTGTGATCCCATTTCTATGAAATGCCCAGGACAGGCCAAGCCACAGAGACAGGAAGGGGATGCGTGGGTGCTGGGGCTGGGAGGGGGATGGGTAGTGACTGCCAATGGGGACGGGGCTTCCTTTTTGGGGTGATAGGTTCTGCAACTAGATAGTGGTGATAGTTGCACAACTTTGTGAATGTATTGAAAATGACTGAATCTCACCCTTTAAAAAGGACAGGCTCAAGGCTGGGTGCGGTGGCTCATGCCTGTAATCTCAGCACTTAGGGAAGCCGAGGTGGCCGGACCACCTGAAGTTGGGAGTTCAAGACCAGCCTGGCCAACATGACAACACCCTATCTCCACTACAAATAAAATGAGCCGGGCGTGGTGGTTCACGTCTGGAATCCCAGCACTTTGGGCAGTCGAGGGGGCCGGATCACCTGAGATCAGGAGTTCAAGACCAGCCTGGCCAACATGACGACCCCATCTCCACTAAAAGTACAAAAATCAGCCGGGCGTGGTGGCGGGTGCCTGTAATCCCAGCTACTTGGGAGGGTGAGGCAGGAGAATCACTTGAATCTGGGAGGCGGAGGTTGAAGTGAGCCGAGATTGCACCATTGCACTCCAGTCTGGGCAACGGAGCGAGACTCTGTCTCAAATAAAGTAAATAAATAAATAAGGCCGGACACGGTGGCTCACGCCTGTAATCCCAACACTGTGGAAGGCCGAGGCAGGTGGATCACCTGAGGTCAGGAGTTGGAGACCAGCCTGACCAACATTGAGAAACCCCGTCTCTACTAAAAGTACAAAATTAGCCAGGCGTGGTGGCTCATGCCTGTAATCCCAGCTACTTGGGAGGCTGAGGCAGGAGAATCGCTTGAACCAGGGAGGCAGAGGTTGCAGTGAGCCATTGCACTCCAGCCTGGGCAACAAGAGTGAAACTGTCTCAAAAAAATAATAATAAATAAATAAATAAATAAATAAAAGGTACATATTCTGGTATGTGAATCATATCTCTATTTATTTATATATTTGGTATTTTATTTTATTTTATTATTATTTTTTTTTTGAGACGGATTCTTGCTCTGTTGCCCAGGCTGGAGTGCAGTGGCCGGATCTCAGCTCGCTGCAAGCTCCGCCTCCCGGGTTTACGCCATTCTCCTGCCTCAGCCTCCTGAGTAGCTGGGACTACAGGCGCCTGCCACCTCGCCCGGCGATGTTTTTTGTATTTTTTTTAGTAGAGTCGGGGTTTCACTGTGTTAGCCAGGATGGTCTCGATCCCCTGACCTCGTGATCCGCCTGTCTCGGCCTCCCAAAGTGCTGGGATTACAGGCTTGAGCCACCGCGCCCGGCCAGTATTTTATTTTTTGAGACTGAGTCTCGTTCTGTCACCCAGGCTGGAGTGCAGTGGTGTGATCTCGGCTGACTGCAATCTCCACCTCCTGGGTTCGGGCGATTCTCCTGCCTCAACCTCCTGAGTAGCTGGCATTATAGGTGTGTGCCACCACACCTGGCTAACTTTTGTATTTTTACTACAGATGTGGTCTTACCATGTTGGCCATACTGGTATCGAACTCCTGAGCTCAGGTGATCCACCCGCTTCGACCTCCCAAAGTCCTGCGATCGCAGGTGTGAGCCACCGTACCCGGCCTAGGAGAAATACTTTCTGAGCTGCCGACTTCTCCACGGCCTCTGAATTCACAGCGGCTGGGGAGATGGTGCCTGGGTATTTTCACTGGGCAGCTAAGAGGCAACTTCAATTAGTTCCAGAAGTCAGAAGCCCTGGTAGCGATGCTGGGACTGGGTCTGTCTCCACCACACCACTCAGTATTCCCATTTGTGCAATGGGTCCTTCTGTCCCGTTTTTACCCAGCCCAGGCCTCTCTCTGCACCTAAGCGGCAGCCTCTTGCCCCACCCTCTCTCTTCCAGACTGGATGGCTGCCTCCCAGGCACCTCTCAGGACCTGGCCACAGAGCTCCAAAGCCCAGGGCCTGCTGCCTTTTGGATCATGGCTCAGGGCCCAGTCTCTACCTCTCTCTATGGCCCAGTACCCTTTAGCTCAGGAAGTCTCATCTGCACTGACTCTGCCTCCTTCCAGGGGACACTGGGTGATATCTGGAGACAGTTTTAGGTGTCGTGATTGGGGAGGGGGTGGGTGGAGGCCAGAGACACAGCTCAGCACCCTGCAGTGCCCAGGACGGACCCGCCCCAGAGGTCGATCCTGCCCCATCGTGTCACCGCACCGAGGGGCCAAAATTCTAGCCTGGGCTCACTTCAGTCTTGCTCCCTGTGGAAGATGCCTGCATACTTCTCCCGCTCTGTGCTCTGCAGAGAAGAAAAACCGCTGGCCAGTGACCTCTGGGCGAGGCGGGACTTCAGCCATCCACTGCCCTCTACCACCACGCCTGGGGTCAAGCCCCTACAGGCACCCCCTTGTCCAAAGCAGACAGTCCCTACTTTGGCATAAGGGGGGGACCCTGGCCCCTGGCTTTACCTACTTTGGGGTGATTCCTGGACCCTGGAGATGAACCCCAAGGGTCACCCTCACACCACGGGACCCCCCCAACAATGGACAAGGCCAGTCTGTCCTCTCCCTCAGCCCCCAGTTGTGCAGAATCCGCCGCATGACACCCCCAGCGTGTAGCTGAAGAGTCACTCCAGACTTCGGGGCGGGGGCGGGGCCGTGGGAGGGGAGATCATGGCTGCGGTTCTGGTCCAGTCATACGTCCTGGGTTGGTTCTTTTTTTAAGAATCACCGCAATTTAAAGAGCAGAATCCTCCCTCCCTCCAGCCCACCTGCCACGTGGGCTGGCCCCTGTCCCCCTCTCCTTCTCTCTCTGTCTCTGCCAGCCCGGCTTGGCTGCGGGGACCCGGGCTTCGGTTTCACTTTGGTATCACCGGTTTCACTTTCAGGGCTGGGGACAGAGAGAGGAGAGAGGGACAGAGAGAGGGACAGAGGCGGGGACGGTGGCATCGTCAGGTCAGGGGCCGGGGAGGGGTCCACCACCTGCCGCTCCTTTTCCTGACCTTCCTCTGGCCTGGGGGCGGACACTGAAAGTCAAGGTGACGGGGTCAAGGTCAAATTCTCCCCGTGTGACCTTGGGTGGGAAAAGCAACTTCCTACTATCCTTGAGCCTCCTTTCCTGGACCCCCCAGTTACCCAAAAGTGGGGCTAAGAATCACGTACACCCCATCCGGCGCTGGGAAGTTCAAAGGCTCCTCCGACACCGTGGACCATCCCATCATGTCCCCGTGGGAGGGGGCGGGGAAAAGCCCCAGGCAGAACAGGATGTCGGCCGCTCCACTCCTTTGGCCAGGGAGAGACCCTTGGCCCAGAAACCACCGGGAAGGAGGCTCTGGGCTGCCCGTGTCCCGGGCCCGGGGTGAGCCACTGTCCCCCAGAACCCCCACCCAGCAGAGGCTGGAGCTCTGTCCGCTGGCAGATCCAGACTGGAAATTCAGTTGGGCATGGCCTCGTCCCCACCCCACCTCCATCCCCACCCCACCCTTAGGTCCTTCCTGCTTGGTGGGGGCCTGGGGCTTGAGCTACTCACTCGAGGGCGGGGACTGGGACCCACTGGCCTTCCTGTCCCCAGCACCCCCACAGGGCCCGGTCAAGGTGCGGCAGGTGCTTGGTGCTGGTCAGGTAGGATAAGGGAGTGACTATTTGCATGTCAATATCAATAACATATCTCAGTAGAGATAGGCGGTTAGTCTGTGTCAAAATGTGAGAGGGTGGTAGTTTTTTTTTTTTTTTTTTTTTTTTAACAGCTTTATTGAGAGATAATTCACATACTGTGCAATTCACCCATTTAGTGTATATAGTTCACTGGGGTTGTTTTTTTTTTTTTCTTTTTTCTCTTTTGGAGACAGTCTCACTCTGGAGTACAGCAGTACAGTCTCAACTCACTGCAGCCTCCACCTCCCAGGTTCAACTGATTCTCGTGCCTCAGCCTCCTGAGTAGCTGGGACTACAGGCGCCCACCACCACGCCTGGCTAATTTTTGTGTTTTAGTAGAAACAGGGTTTCACCATGTTGCCCAGGCTGGTCTTGAACTCCTGAGCTCTAGCAATCCACCCTTCAGCCTCATAAAGTGCTGGGATTACAGGCATGAGTTACCTCACCCAGCCTCAGTGGTTTTTAGTATAGTCACTTGGCTAGGCTGGATGGCTCACACCTGTAATGCCAGCACCTCAGGAGGCGAAGAGGGGCGGATCGCTTGAGGTCAGGAGTTCAAGACCAGCCTGGCCAACGTGGTGAAACTCCATCTCTTGCCGGGCGCGGTGGCTCACGCCTGTAATCCCAGCACTTTGGGAGGCCGAGGCGGGCGGATCACAAGGTCAGGAGATCGAGACCACGGTGAAACCCTGTCTCTACTAAAAATACAAAAAATTAGCCGGGCGCGGTTGTGGGCGCCTGTAGTCCCAGCTACTCAGGAGGCTGAGGCAGGAGAATGGCGTGAACCCGGGAGGCGGAGCTTGCAGTGAGCCGAGATCGCGCCACTGCACTCCAGCCTGGGCGACAGAGCGAGACTCGTCTCAAAAAAAAAAAAAAAAAAAAAAAAAAAAAAAAAAAGAAACTCCATCTCTACTAGAAATGTAAAAGTTAGCCAGGCACGGTGGCGTGCACCTGTAATCCAAGCTACGTCAGAGGTTGAGGCAGGATAAGTGCTTGAACCCGGGAGGCAGAGGTGGCATTGAGCCAAGATCACGCCACTGCACTCCAGCCTGGGCAACGGAGCAAGACTCCATCTCAAAATATAAAAATTAAAAATTAAGAAAATAAAAATTAGCCTCTTCATCATAAAACGGGAATAATAAAAAGAGAGAAAATAGGCCGGGCGCGGTGGCTCAAGCCTGTAATCCCAGCACTTTGGGAGGCCGAGACGGGCGGATCACGAGGTCAGGAGATCGAGACCATCCTGGCTAACACGGTGAAACCCCGTCTCTACTAAAAAATACAAAAAACTAGCCGGGCGAGGTGGCGGGCGCCTGTAGTCCCAGCTACTCGGGAGGCTGAGGCAGGAGAATGGCGTAAACCCGGGAGGTGGGGCTTGCGGTGAGCTGAGATCCGGCCACTGTACTCCAGCCTGGGCGACACAGCGAGACTCCGTCTCAAAAAAAAAAAAAAATAAAATAAAAAAAAAATAAAAAATAAAAAATAAAAAGAGAGAAAATAAATAAATAAATAAATATTAACCAGCCGTGGTGGTGGGCGCCTGTAATTCCAGCTACTCAGGAGGCTGAGGCAGGAGAATCACTTGAATCTGGGAAGTGGAGGTTTCAGTGAGCTGAGACTGCACCACTGCACTCCAGCCTGGGCAACAGAGTGAGACCCTGTCTAAAATAATAATAATAATAATAATAATAATAATAATATGGTTAGAGAGAAAGACAGCGCTGGCTGACTGAGGTGCTGAGGGGATCCACCTGGGCTGGCAGCTCAGTGCTCCTGGAAAAGCCCCTTCTCCACCCCACACAGGGTGGGAACCCAGGACTTCCAAACAGGAGGCTTAGGGAGGCTGCTGCTGGAACCTTAGAAACCCACATTAGCAGCCCAGCATGGTGACTCATGCCTGTCATCCCAGCACTTTGGGAGGCAGAGGCAGACGGATCACTTGAGGTCAGGAGTTCGAGACCAGCCTGGCCAACATGGTGCAACTCCAGCTCTACTAAAAATACAAAGATTAGGCCGGGCGCGGTGGCTCAAGCCTGTAATCCCAGCACTTTGGGAGGCCGAGACGGGCGGATCACCAGGTCAGGAGATCGAGACCATCCTGGGTAACACAGTGAAACCCCGTCTCTACTAAAAATACAAAAACTTAGCCGGGCGAGGTGGCAGGCGCCTGTAGTCCCAGCTACTCGGGAGGCTGAGGCAGGAGAATGGCGTGAACCCGGGAGGCGGAGCTTGCAGTGAGCTGAGATCCGGCCACTGCACTCCAGCCTGGGTGACAGAGCGAGACTCCGTCTCAAAAAAAAAAAATACAAAGATTAGTTGGGCATGGTGGCATGTGCCTGTCATCCCAGCTACTCAGGAGGCTGAGACAAGAGGATCACCTGAGCCCAGGAGGCTGCAGTGAGAGGTGACCATGCCGCCACTGCACGCCAGCCTGGGTGACAGAGTGAGATCCTGTCTCAAACAAACAAAAACAAATGCTGGGCAGGGAAGGGGAAGGGAAGAGGGGAGGGGGAGGAGAAGGGAGGGAGGAGGTGGAGGGAGAGAGGGAGGGGTGGGGAGGGGAAGGGGGAGGGGGAAAGAGAAGAGGAGGGGAAGGGGGAGGGGATGGAGAGGGCAGGGGAGAGGAAAGGAGAGATGGAGGGGAAGAGGGGGGAGGGAAAGAGCAGGGAGGGGAAGACAGGGAGGGGAGATGAAGGGAGGGGGAGGGAGAGAGGGAGGGGTAGGGATGGGAAGGGGGAAGGAGGAAGGGAAAAGAGGGTAGGAGGGGGCCAGATGCGGTGGCTTATACCTGTAATCCCAGCACTTTGGGAGGCCGAGGCGGGCGGATCACATGGTCAAGAGATGGAGACCATCCTGGCTAACACAGTGAAATCCCGTCTCCACTGAATATACAAAAAATTAGCCGGGCGTGGTGGCGGGCGCCTGTAGTCCCAGCTACTCGGGAGGCTGAGGCAGGAGAATGGTGTGAACCCGGGAGGCGGAGCTTGCAGTGAGTCCAGATCACGCCACTGCACTCCAGCCTGGGGCAAGACTCTGTTTCAAAAAAAAAAAAAAAGAGAGGAGGAGGGGATGGGGAAGGCAGGGAAGAGGACGGGAGATGGAGAGGGGAAGTAGGGAAGGGGAGGGGAGGGGAGGGACGGGGCACCTCTGCCCTGCTCTGGGCTTCCTCCTGGGTGCAGATGGGCAGTTGCTTATAACTTGTGCCTCCCACCTCAGGCAGGGGAGCACCTTGGGCAGGGGGAGGAGGAGGGAGGCGCTAAGGATCCTATTTCTGTCGCCTGGGAACGGAGTACTGCTCTTTCCTGTGAAGGATTCCGTGGGTTCCGTGGGGGTGCCCTCTCCCTGCACTCGCCTCCCCTGTGCTCCTGCCACACCCCTAATCCTGGGTCAAGGTCATTTCTCACCTCCCCGTATGCAGGGGTATTGAGCGTCCTGGGCAGAGACCCCAGCCCTCTGCAGACTAGGCCAGACCCCCATGAATTCAGGCCCTCCATAGTCCCCAGTTCTGCCTAAGCTCCCGAGGGGCACGTCCCACACCCCTCCCGGACTCAAGCGATGCTCCCACCTCAGCCTCCGGAGTAGCTGGGACTACAGGCACGCACCCCCACGCCTGGCTAATTGTCTTTTTTGGAGAGACAGCCTGTTTCCCAGGCTGGTCTTGAACTCCTGGGCTCAACTGATCCACCCACCTCGGCCTCACAAAGTGCTGGGATTATAGGTGTGAGCCACCATGCCCGGCCTGTTCCCCTGTTCCCTTTTTTCGTTGAGCTGTTTGTTGTTTCGTTGATGAAATGACAAAGCGATTTATATATTCTGGATCCTAGATGTCTATCCCATACGTGATTTTGCAAATATTAATATTTTCTCTTTTGAACCTTTTTTCTCTTTTGAGAAATATTAATATTACTTTCTCAATATTAATATTTATCAATATAATATCAAATTAATATTTTCTCTTTTGAGCCTTTGGCAGGGGAAGGGAAAGTCTGCCCAACAAGGGGATATTGACCCGGAGCCTGAAGTTTGAGCAGGAGGTGGAAGTGGAGATGAGGGATGGAAGAACCTTCCAGAACAAGGAACAGCAGGTGCGAAGACTAGAAACGAGTAAAGGATTTGCACCTGGGAGGTCAGACGCACTCTTTTTTGTTGCTGTTTTGAAACGGAGTCTCGCTCTGTTCCCCACGCTGGAGTGCAGTGACACGATCTCGGCTCACTGCAACCTCCACTGCCTGGGTTCAAGCGATTCTCCCACCTCAGCCTCCTGTGTAGCTGGGATTACAGGCACCCACCACCACGTCCGGCTAATTTTTGTGTTTTTAGTAGAGACGGGGTTTCCTCATGTTGGCCAGGCTGGTCTTGAACTCCTGACCTCAAACGATCTGCCCGCCTCGGCCTCCCAGAGTGCTGCGATTCCAGGCGTGAGGCACCGAGCCCGGCCTGGATGCACTCTTTACTCCGAGAGAGAAGCGTGCTGATGTCCTTCTCCTCTTTTAAGCATCCCCCACCTCACGCCTGCCCACCAGAGAGGCAGGCCCAGCCCCGTGCATATAGCCCTGAGCACCAGGTGGCCTGGACGCAGGCTCAGTGGGGCTTCGGAGCTGTGTGACCTAGAGCAAGTTACTCCCCCTCCTGACCTCAGCGTCTTTACCTGTAAAATGGGACTCACATTTCTGGTCCCCAGAAGGGTAGCTGGGAGGATGAAGTGGGTGGATTAGATATGGGAAGTGTAGGCCGGGCGTGGTGGCTCATGCCTGTAATCCCAGCACTTTGGGAGGCTGACGCAGGTGGATCACCTGAGGTTAGGAGTTCAAGATCAGCCTGGACAACATGGCCAAACCCTGTCTCTACTAAAAATACAGAAGTTAGCCGGGCGCGGTGGCTCACGCCTGTAATCCCAGCACTTTGGGAGGCCGAGGCGGGCGGATCACGAGGTCAGGAGATCGAGACCATCCTGGCTAACCCAGTGAAACCCCATCTCTACTAAAAAATACAAAAAACTAGCCAGGGGAGGTGGCGGGCACCTGTAGTCCCAGTTACTCGGGAGGCTGAGGCAGGAGAATGGCGTGAACCCAGGAGGCGGAGCTTGCAGTGAGCCGAGGTTGCGCCACTGCACTCCAGCCTGGGTGACAGAGCGAGACTCCGTCTCAAAAAAAAAAAAAAAAAAATACAGACGTTAGCTGGATGTGGTGAGGCGCTCCTGTAGTCCCAGCTACTCGGAGGTTGTAGTGAGCCGAGATCGCGTCATTGCACTCCAGCCTGGGCAACAAAGTGAGACTCTGTCTCCAAAAAAAAAAGATATGGGGAGTGTAGAGTGACACCCACAGGTGCCAGCTAGGGCTGCAGCCTAATCTCCCTTCCAGGGTTCCACATTCAGGATGTCTTCTTTCCTCAGCCCACCTGGCGCTGGCACTAGGATCTTATGAAGTCCCAGAGAGCGTCCTCCTATGTCTGTGACCATTGCTCCTCCTCCCTCCTGCCTCCTCCTCGATGCTCCTCTTCCTTCCTCCCTCCTCCCGCTCCTTCTTGCTCCTCCCCTCCTCCTCCCTGCCCCTCCTCCCTCCTCCCTGCTTTTCCCTGCTCCTCCTTCCTCCCTCCTACTTCCCCCTCCTCTGTGCCCCTCCTCCCTGCTCCTCCTTCCTCTCTTCTACTCCCCCTCCTCCTCCCTGCCCCTTATCCCTCCTCCCTGCCCCTCCTTCCTCCCTCCTCCTCCTTCTTCCTCCCTACTCATCCCTGCTTCTCCTCCCTCCTCTTCCCTACTCCTCCCTCCTTGTCCTCCTCCCTCCTTGTCCTCCTCCCTGCCCCTCCTTCCTCCCTCCTCCTCCTTCTTCCTCCCTACTGACCCTTGCTCCTCCTCCCTCCTCTTCCTTACTCCTCCTCCCTCCCCCTACTCCTCCCTGTTCCTCCTCCTTCCTCCTCTCTGCCCCTCCTCCCTCCTCCTCCATGCCCCTCCTCCCTCCTACCTGCTCCTCTTCCTTGCTCCTCCTCCCTCCTTCCTCCTCCAAGAGCCCAGGGAGCCCAGGGTCGGTGTAACACAGCTGCAAAGCCCTGACAGGAAGGGTCTCCCGCGGCCTGAGAAACGGTGTGAGCTGGGATTCTGGGAGGAAGGGGGACCCAGGACAGCCACTCAGGGCCCAGCCTTTGTCTCTGCACAGAGTTCAAGTCCAGATTGAGGGAGGAGGGGAAGGAGACCTGGACGGCGGTGTTCCTGGGAATTCTAGATAGTTCTAGATACTGACGGAAGTTGCAGCAACATCTGCGTTTGAACCTGCCACTGCTCCAGGCCTGGTGACCTCCAGCCTTTAACCTTGGTGCTCAGTGAGCCTCACTCCAAGAGGCAACCAGCCACCAGCCACCAGCCACACTCAGGGGGCCCAGTAGGCACCCCGCAGCATGGAGGGCCTTTGGTGCTATCTCGGCAGCGATCCCACAGCTCAAGAGGTGGTGCTGGGGGCTTTCAAACCTGCCCCATTTTCTTGCCTGGAGGGAGGAAGGGATCTCAGCTGCATGGCCATATTTTGAACCTCGTTGCTCCCAGCCCACGCCCCCAACCAGGCTGGTCCTCTCCAAGGACCCCTGCCACCCAGTCCTGCCACTGAGCCTTTGCTGACACAGTTGCCCGTGTTGGCCCTGCCACCATCAGGAATGTCCTTTCCAGCACTCAGCTGTGGATTCCCCTCCTTCCCAGGACTTCTCCTCTAGGTTCTGGCTAAATTTGCCTTGAGCCCCAGGGATGGACAGGGGCTCTTATCTTTTAGGGTCCACAGGTCACTGCAGGAGAGCCCCGAACATTTGTGGGTCATGAAAGCAATGTCCTGTGAGGGGAGAGAGCAGGGTGGCGGGACCACAGGACTGCCCATGTCTTCCCCGGCAGAGGTTCGAGTCACCTTCAGCAGGTCACCTAACTTGCAGGGACTCAGCTGTCGCAGAGGTTGTGTGGGGAGAGGCAAACCTGGTCAGCCTATTTGTGGGGTGCAAACAGAAGGGATGTGGGCCTCACTGGAAGTCTGCAGAGAGGATTTGCCCCTCCGTGGACGCTTCTCTCTTGGTCTATGATGAGGTCCTTTTTTTAAATTTTTATTTATTTATTTATTTATTTTGAGACGGAGTCTCGCTCTGTCGCCCAGGCTGCAGTGCAGTGGCCGGATCTCAGCTCACTGCAAGCTCCGCCTCCCAGGTTCCCGCCATTCTCCTGCCTCAGCCTCCCGAGTAGCTGGGACTACAGGCGCCTGCCACCTCGCCCGGCTAGTTTTTTTTGTATTTTTTAGTAGAGACGGGGTTTCACCGTGTTCGCCAGGATGGTCTCGATCTCCTGACCTCGTGATCCGCCCGTCTCGGCCTCCCAAAGTGCTGGTATTACAGGCTTGAGCCACCGCGCCCGGCCTTTTTTTTTTTTTTAAACGGAGTTTTGCTCTTGTGGCTGGAGTGTAGTGGTGCGATCTCGGCTCACCACAACCTCTGCCTCCCGGGTTCAAGCGATTCTCCTGCCTCAGCCTCCTGAGTAGCTGGGATTACAGGCATGCAACACCACACACGGATAATTTTTGTGCTTTTAGTAGAGATGGGGTTTCCCATGTTGGTCAGGCTGGTCTCGAGCTCCTAACCTCAGGTGATCCGCCCGCCTCGGCCTCCCAAAGTGCTGGGATTACAGGCATGAGCCACCGTGCCTGGCCTGTGATGAGTTCCTTTGCGGACAGGGAAACTGAGGCTCTCAGAGGGGATTCTATCTTCCCCAAGGTCACAGGCCAAAGGACAGCAGAAATATCGTCAGGCCTGTGGCCTGATGTTCAAACAGGAGGCCCTGGTCGGCCGCAGTGGCTCACATCTGAAATCCCAGCACATTGGGAGCGGAAAGATTGCTGGGGGCCAGGAGTTCCAGGCCAGCCTGGGCAATGTAAGGGGTGAGATCCTGTCTCTATGAGAAAGTTTCAAAAAATTAGCCGAGCATGGTGGCTCGCACCTGCAGTCCCAGTTACTCAGGAGGCTGAGGCAGGAGGATCGCTTGAACCCGAGAGGCAGAGGCTGAAGTGAGCTATGATGGTGTCACTACACTCCAGCCTGGGCGACAGAGTGAGACCCTGCCTCACACGAAAACATAAACAAAACAGGAGGCCCTGCTGTCCTGAGGGGCTGGTGGTGAGTCACTGGTGGATGAGGAGAGAGCTGGTGTCCAGGTCCCAGCTGGGGTTGAGTCCTTACCTGTGCTGTCCCCCAGGGGGGCCTCTCTGCAGACCTCCATCCCTCCCCTGGGAAGCCCAGCAGAAACCTGAGACTGGGCCTCCAGCTCCAGGTCGCCACTGGGCCCAGGGCTCTCCTGCCCACCCGCCAGGGACTGGGGAACAGGTAACTCCTGCACCACCCTCAACCCACCTGGCCTGTTGCTCCAGGTGTGGCCTGGAGGCCCCGGGGCCCGCACACCTGGTCAGCTCACAGGCCAGGAAGGGGAGTGGAGGGAGGGGTGGGGCTGCCGGCCGCTGCTGGTTTCGTTTTGAGCCGGGGCCCCTTCTCCTTCCTCCCTCCCTCCCTCCCACTCCTCGCCGGACCCCTGCTTTCTGGGAAAGGCTGTGACAACTTCCTCTGAACTCTCCTTAACCTGCCCTGGAGCCCAGGGCCCCCAGGAGGCTGAGTTCCGCCTGCGGGACCTGAGGCTTCCTGCGGGTGACACACCTCCACCCATGGCCACGTGGCCCCAGACCGCCCACCTTCTAGAAGGTTCTTTCTGTGCTGCCCCATCATGTCCCCACCCCAGGTGGAGCTGTCCCCTGCCTGCACCCCATCCACCCTGTGTCCCAGGCTCTGCACACAGGAAACTGCTCCAGGGAGGGCTGCCTGAGACCCCCGCCTCCACCCCACATTGTGGACATCTGGGCTGGATGGTTCTCTGGGGGTGGGGCCGCCCTGGGCACTGCAGGGTGCTGGGTGACATCTCTGGCCTCCACCCACTCCATGGCAGGGGCACCCTCCGTCTTGACAACCACAGATATCTTGGAGTTGCCAAGCCTCCCCTGGGTGGGGGGACAAAATTGTTCCTGCTAAGATCCAGTGGGCTGAATGACATCTGTGGGGAGACAGAAATGACTGAGTTTTGTGCCGGCCGGTCAGGCAGTCCCTGGCAGACAAAATTCCCAAGAATTTGCATCCAAAAAAACAAAACAAAACAAAACAAAACAAAACCACTGGGCGAGGTTGCACTTGCCTGTCATCCCAGCACTTTGGGAGGCCAAGGTGGTCGGATCACGTGAAGTCAGGAGTTCGAGACCAGCCTGGCCAACATGGTGAAACCCTGTCTCTACTAAAAATACAAAAATTAGCCGGGGGTGGTGGCACATGCCTGTAATCCCAGGTACTTGGGAGGCTGAGGCAGGAGAATCACTTGAACCCGGGAGGTGGAGGTTACGGTGAGCCGAGATCATGCCACTGCACTCCAGCCTGGGCAACAGAGCGAGACTCTGTCTCAAAAACAAAAAAAGAAAAAACTCTAAATTTTTCATATTGATTCCAAGGTGAAATGGGAATATTCTGGCTCTGTAGGGTTAAATATACTATCACATCATCTGTTCTTTCTCTTTTTTTTTGACACAGAGTCTCGCTCTGCCGCCCAGGCTGGAGTGCAGTGGCCGGATCTCAGCTCACTGCAAGTCTGCCTCCCGGGTTCACGCCATTCTCCTGCCTGAGCCTCCTGAGTAGCTGGGACTACAGGCGCCCGCCACCGCGCCCGGCTAGTTTTTTGTATTTTTTAGTAGAGACGGGGTTTCACCGTGTTAGCCAGGATGGTCTCGATCTCCTGACCTCGTGATCCGCCCGTCTCGGCCTCCCAAAGTGCTAGGATTACAGGCTTGAGCCACCGCGCCCGGCCCACATCATCTGTGCTTTTCTTCTATTTTGTTTATTAATATATTTTTATTTATTTATTTATTTATTGAGATGGAGTCTCCCTCTGTCGCCAGGCTGGAGTGCAGTGGCGCAGTCTCAGCTCTCTGCAACCTCCACCTCCCGGGTTCAAGCGATTCTCCTGCCTCAGCCCCGCAAGTAGTTGGGATTACAGGCGCCCACAACTATGCCCAGCTAATTTTTGTATTTTTCGTAGAGATGGACTTTCACCATGTTGGCCAGGCTGGTCTTGAACTCTTGACCTCAGGTGATCACCCACCTCGGCCTCCCAAAGTGCTGGGATTACAGGCATGAGTAACCACACCCGAACAGTATTTATTTTTTTTTGAGACAGAGTCTCGCTCTGTCACCCAGGCTGGAAGGCAGCAGCACAATATTGGCTCACTGTAGCCTCCGCCCCCTGGGTTTAAGCGAACAGGCCAGCTAATTTCTGTTCGTTTGTTTTGAGACAGAGTCTCGCTCTGTCGCCCAGGCTGGAGGGCAGTGGCACAATCTTGGCTCACCGCAGCCTCCATCTCCTGAGTTTGAGTGAACACGCCGGCTAATTTATGTTTGTTTGTTTTCAGATGGAGTCTCGTTCTGTTTTCAGATGGAGTCTCGCTCTGTCGCCCAGGCTGGACTGCAATGGCACGATCTCGGCTCACTGCAAACTCTGCCTCCCGAGTTCAAGTGCTTCTCCTGTCTCAGCCTCCTGAGTAGCTGGGATTACAGGTGCGTACCACCACGCCTGGCTAATTTTTGTATTTTTAGTAGAGACGGGGTTTCATCATGTTGGTCAGGCTAGTCTCGAACTTCTGACCTCATGATCTGCCTGCTTCGGCCTCCTAAAGTGCTGGGATTACAGGACTGAGCCACTGCACCCAGCCCGTGGTTTTTTTTTGAGACGGAGTCTCGCTCTGGCCCCCTGGCTGGAGTGCAGTGGCACAATCTCGGTTCGGTGCAACCTCCATCTCCCAGGTTCTAGTGATTCTCCTGCCTCAGCCTCCCTAGTAGCTGGGAATACAGGTGTGTGCCACCATGCCTGGCTAATTTTTATATTTTTAGTAGAGATGGGATTTCACCATGTTGCCCAGGCTGGTCTCGAACTCCTGACCTCAAGTGATCCTCCCGCCTTGGCCTCCCAATGTGCTGGGATTACAGGCGTGAGTCACCAGGTCCTGCCTTTTCTTTTCTTTTCTTTTTTGACAGAGAGTCTTGCTCTGTCGCCCAGGCTGGAGTGCTGTGGCAAGATCTCAGCTCACTGTAAGCCCCTCCTCCCGGGTTCATGCCATTCTGCTTCAGCCTCCCTAGCAGCTGGGACTACAGGCGCCCGCTACCACACCGGCTTTTTGTACTTTTTAGTAGAGACAGGGTTTCACCATGTTGGCCAGAATGGTCTTGATCTCCCGACCTCGTGATCCGCCTGCCTTGGCCTCCCAAAGAGCTGGGATTACAAGTGTGAGCCACCGCGTTCAGCTGCCTTTTCTATTTAAAATGTTTTAACGGGGAAATTCTGGCCGGGCGCGGTGGCTCAAGCCTGTAATCCCAGCACTTTGGGAGGCCGAGGCGGGTGGATCACGAGGTCAGGAGATCGAGACTATCCTGGCTAACATGGTGAAACCCCCCGTCTCTACTAAAAATACAAAAAAAAAATAGCCGGGCGTGGTGGCGGGCGCCTGTAGTCTCAGCTACTCGGGAGGCTGAGGTGGGAGAATGGCGTGAACCCGGGAGGCGGAGCTTGCAGTGAGCCGAGATCCGGCCACTGCACTCCAGCCTGGGAGACACAGCGAGACTCCGTCTCAAAAAAAAAAAAAAAAAAAAAAAAAACAGGGAAATTCTGCTAAAACTGGGACATGTACATAAATGTACATTTCGTCTGGGGTGCAGCATGCACATTGGGTTGGGGTGGAAGGGGATGGGGACAGGATGGGGACGCCATGGCGTGGGGGCCCTTGTGGAATCTCACCCTCTGGGCGGCCGGTTGCTTCTCCGGCCTCATTTCATTTGATGACCTTTCCACTTGCCCCACCCCGGGGCGGCTGTTGCAGGAGGAGAAGGAAGTGTGTGGCTGTCCCAGGGCCAGCCTGGGTCCCATCTGGGGAGAATTCCACAGGATGAAGCGAGCGGGCCGTCGCCTGTGACCCCCACTTCACAAATCGAATATTTCAGCAAATCCTGCCCCGCACACAGCCTGGGACACTTGCATGGAGCCCGTGACTTTTTGGTGTGTCTGGAGACAGACTGCGCTATGGAGATGGATGTGAGGGCTGCCCATGCTCTCCAGAGACAGAAGCCAGCACACATGACCAAGTCAAGCGCTGTTTATGTACGATGAAAATACCCAGCTGGGGGGCCGGGCGCGGTGGCTCACGCCTGTAATCCCAGCACTTTGGGAGGCCGAGACGGGTGGATGGCTTGAGGTCAGGAGTTTGAGACCAGCCTGGGCAACATGGTGAAACCCTGTCTCTACTAAAAATACAAAAATTATCTGGGCGTGGTGGCACATGCCTGTAATCCCAGCTACTCGGTAGGCTGAGGCAGGAGAATTGCTTGAACCCGGGAGGCGGAAGTTGCAGTGAGTTGAGATTGTGCCACTGCATTCCAGCCCGGGCGACACAGCAATACCCTGTCTGAAAACAAAACAAAACAAAAAATACTGAGCCGGGAAAACAGCCGATAAAAAGCTGTAGGTTGTCTCCTTGGGGCCACAGGTGGTATACCCTAGGTCCAACGTGGGCCTCAGACATGGGGACAGGGCTATCGTGTTGTCTGGAGGGTTTTGTTTGTTTGGGACGGAGTCGCGCTCTGTTCTCCAGCCTGGAGTGCAGTGGCGTGATCTCGGCTCACTGCAACCTCCGCCTCCCAGGTTCAAGCGATTCTCCTGCCTCAGCCTCCCGAGTGGCTGGGATTACAGGCATGCGCCACCACACCTTTTTTTGGTATTTTTAGTAGAGACGGGGTTTCACCATGTTGGCCAGGATTGTCTTGATCTCTTGACCTCGTGATCCGCCCGCCTCAGCCTCCCAAAGTGCTGGGATTACAGGCATGAGCCACTGCACCCGGCCGAGGTTTTTAAGAATAACCACGGAAAACCTCAACACGTTTGTGTAAAACCTTCCAATGTCTAGGAATGAGCTGCCCCGGGCGCCCCAAGGCCTGGCCTTCAGTGATACCCCCTTCACCCTAAAGTCCTGTAAATGTTATTTATTTATTTATTTATTTATTTTTTTATTTTTTTATTTTTTTTTTTTTTGAGACGGAGTCTCGCTCTGTTGCCCAGGCTGGAGTGCAGTGGCGCGATCTCGGCTCACTGCAAGCTCCGCCTCCCGGGTTCACGCCATTCTCCTGCCTCAGCCTCCCGAGTAGCTGGGACTACAGGCGCCCACAACCGCGCCCGGCTAATTTTTTGTATTTTTAGTAGAGACGGGGTTTCACCGTGGTCTCGATCTCCTGACCTTGTGATCCGCCCGCCTCGGCCTCCCAAAGTGCTGGGATTACAGGCGTGAGCCACCGCGCCTGGCCATATGTTATTTATTTTTTGAGACGGAGTCTCGTTCTGTCGCCCAGGCTGGAGTGCAGTGACGCGATCTCGGCTCACTGCAAGCTCCGCCTCCCGCGTTCACTCCATTCTCCTGCCTCAGCCTCCAGAGTAGCTGGGACTATAGGCGCCCGCCACCTCGCCCGGCTAGTTTTTTTTGTATTTTTAGTAGAGACGGGGTTTCACCGTGTTAGCTAGGATGGTCTCGATCTCCTGACCTCGTGATCCGCCCATCTTGGCCTCCCAAAGTGCTGGGATTACAGGCGTGAGCCACCGCACCCAGCCAATTTTTTGAATTTTTAGTACAGACGGGGTTTTGCCGTGTTGGCCAGGCTGGTCTTGAATTCGTAACCCCAGGTGATCCACCTGCCTCAACCTCCCAAAGTGCTAGGATTGTAGGCGTGAGCCACTGCACCAGGCCAAGTCCCGCAACCTTTTTTTTTTTTTTTTTTTTTTTTTTTTTTGAGACAGAGTCTGGCTCTCTCATCCAGGCTGGAGTGTGGTGGTGCGATCTCGGCTCACTGCAACATCCGCCTCCCGGGTTCAAGTGATTCTCCTGTCTCAGCCTCCTGAGTAGCTGGGATTATAGGTGCCCACCACCATGTCCGGCTAATTTTTGTATTTTTTGGTAGAGATGGGGTTTCACTATGTTGGCCAGGCTGGTCTTGAACTCCTGACCTCAGGTGATCTGCCCACCTCGGCCTCCCAAAGCGCTGGGATTAGAGGCATGAGCCACCGCACCCAGCCCATGCCCTGCACACTTTAAAATGCTGCATGTTTTACAGGAAAGGGTCTGGCCCCGGGATGCAGGGCAGTCCTAACCCCGGACTGCAGCGCGTCTGTGGCCAGGGCAAAACGGGGCATCGCCCGGTGTGTAGCCACCTTTGGGAGCACCCGGGATCCCTTCCCAGGCCTCCGCAGTGGAGAGCATGAGGCGACAAGTCCAAAGGGCAGCAGGCGGGGGGGGGGTCTCGGATGAGGCGGCGGTTGCGTCTGGGGAGTTTCTTGTGGGGAGCAGGAGCTGACAGACCTAGAAACTGACGTCATGGACGCACTCTTGCCACGTCTACAAAGTAGTTTCTAGAAGCCTGATCCTGAAGTGAGGCGGGGAGACAGGCAAGACCACAGTTTCTCTCCCGTCCTTCCCTCTGGGGTGCTTTGGGGTTCCAGTGAAACTGCAGGATGGCCTCGCACACCGCGGGGACCCTGGCGCGGAGTCCGTCCCCACCCAGCCCAGACTGCCCCTGCTCCCCTGGAACCCCGTGTCCTTTCACTCCTTGCCAGTGGCAGGGGGTGGCCAGGACCCTGGGGTTTCCAGGACCGCCCAGAGGTCCCGCCTGCTTGGAGCACACACAGGCAGCCAACAAATTCCCCTCAGCCCTCCCAGCAATCCTGAGGGTCCTGGTTACCCACAGGGCGGCCCCTTCAACACTTTTATTTTTCTCCTATTTTTTTATTTTTTGGAGCCACACTGTCGCCCAGGCTGCAGTGCGGTGGTGTCATCTCGGCTGACTGCAACCTCCACCTCCACCTCCACCTCCCCAGGCTCAGCTGATTCTCCTGCCTCAGCCTCCTGAGTAGCTGGGACTACGCTGTGCACCCCACGCCCGGCCAAGGTTTTTTTTTTTTTTTTTTTGTAGAGATAGGGTTTCACTCTGTTGCTCAGGCTGGTCTTGAACTCGGCTCAAGTGATCCTCCTGCCTCTGACTCCCAAAGTGTTTGGATTACAGGCATGAGCCACCAAGCCTGGCTTTTTTTTTTTTTTAAAGTCATGTGAGACTTTAGGGGAAAAATATGAAGGAGCAGAGAAGCCCGGGGAGCTGTTTGCAGGAGGTATCAACTCACCTCTTCCTTGGTGTCTGCAGAAAAAAAAAAAACCACACAAGACTAGAAGGGTCACCCTAAGAAGAAAAGGACGATCCAGCAGTTCCCACAGAACCACAAGCTCCCACCTTCTGCTTTGTTTTCTCCAGAAATACGGTGCCGGCCACCCTTCCCCTACAATTCGCCTGCAGATAAGTATCAGCTTGCTGGTCGTCTCCAGGAAGTACTGAAGGGGGAGGCTCGCAGCCTCACGAGCTTTACAGAGCTCAGAGGGGCCCTAGAGCGGCCCAGCCGCCCCCACATCTAGCCCAGAGGGCGACTCCTCTGTCCAGGGACACGGCCCTGAAGGCAGAAAGGCTGGGCGTTGGGTCTCGGACAACTGGAGAAGCAGGTGACGGGCCTCCGGGAACCCTGAAGATCCCAGGACAAGCCCTCGCCGTTTCATCTGCAACCCACTGTGGCGGAAAGGCTCAGAGGCCCGAAAGGGTGACATGCCCTGGTGGTCACTTCTGATTTGTTGGGCGAGGAGAGGTGACAGAACCGCCCGCCTGGGCTGGGCCTGCTGCAGGCACGGGGGCGGCGGGGGGAGTGCAGGGCGTGTCTCGGGACCTGCTGGGGTTTCCAGCCACACCGACAGCTTGGAAAGCCGGTACTTCCTTTCTGCGGGCCGAGTCTCAGCTCAGCAGCCACTGCTGGGAGCCGCCGCTCTCTGAAGCGCGGGGACAGGGAGAGGACGGTGTCACACTGGGGAAGAAGCAGGGGCGGCCTTCCCTCGGAGGCTATGTGACAGGAGCCGCGTGGAGGAAGTGGCTTCCATCACAGAAGGCTGAAACTCTGCCTTCCACAGAGGCAGCGACAGTGGTGGGGAGGACAGAGGGAAGCCACGTGGCACTTCCCTTCTTTTCCAGTCAGAGCCCTGCTCTGTCGCCCAGGCTGGAGTGTGCTGGCACCATCGCGGTTCACTGCAGCCTTGATCCCCTGGGTTCAAGCGATCCTCCCACCTTAGCCTCCTAAAGCAATGGAATGACAGGCAAGAGCCGCCGCCCCGGCCTCGCTCTCCTTCCTTTCGGTGAGAGCCGCCATCCCCTGGGGGCTCACTGCAGGTCTTCATCTCTGACCCAAAGGGAGCGGCTGGCCCTCGGGAGAGCCCTGTGCCCTCAGCCTTGGCGCCCCGCAATGCGGGCCAGCTCAGGGATGCCCTGTCCATGCCAGGCTGAAGCGAAACCCAGCACCCAACGCCGAACGGAAGAAAGCAGCACGATGGTGCGGTTTGCTTTTTCTCTCCCTGTTTCGTTTTGTAACCTAAGGAAGCAGAGGCTCTGAGACCACACACAGCAGCGTCGCCCGTCCCCGGAGGCACCTCGGCCAGGACGGGCAGGAGAGGAGACCCCCGTCCCTGCGTGCGCAGTTGCCCCGCCACAGTGCTCTCCGCAGGGGTGAGGCAGGAGGGTGGGTGGAGGCGCCAGCCTGTCCTCAGCTGGAAGGGCGGGGCGTGGACAGGGACGGTGGGCAGGTCACCAGCGGGACGCGGGGAGCCCAGCCGCTGTCACACGGCGGTGCGCGTGGGTGTGCCGGGCTGGTTCAGTCGCAGGGTTTTACACAACCACCCGGCAAAATCCACTTCTTCCACCTCGGACCGCTTGATGAAGGTGTGGTTCTGCAGGGAAAGGGGAGCCGTGAGTATCCGGGCCTGGAGTCCCAGTAGACCGGGGAGGGCCAGGGTCTGCCCAGCGCTGGCAGATGGTGCAGGACGGAAAGCAAAAAACAGAGGAGACCCTCCCTCCGTCCCAGGAAGACGCACTCGGGGCAGGAGAGGGACAGCCACCCAGGAAGGGGCAGGGGCGTCCGCCAGGCCTGCGAGGGGTCTCAGGATGCTGCGCTCCACCCGGGGCGGCGACACCACCAGCCCGGCAGCCTGGGCTCCCAGGGCAGGGTCTACGCTCACGCAAGCCGGGTCCTCCGGCCGCTGTGGACACTGGGGCTGGATCGTTCTCTGGGGTGGGGCCATCCTGGGTACTGCAGGGTACTGAGCAGCACCCCTGGCCTCCACCCACTCCATGCCAGGGGCTTCCCCAAGTCACGACACCACAATGTCCTCAGCCATTGCCGGGGTCCCCCGGAGCAGGACAGTCTAGGCAAGAACAGGCTGTTCCACAGAACTGCCTGCAAAGCACTGTACAGGCACCGTCCCACCCGCCAGCACATGAGGCTCCAGAGCCCCGGGAGTGGCTCCTGTGGCTTGAGAACAAAAGCCTCAATTGTATTTCAGTTCAACAAATTAAATTAATTACTTTTAGTTTTTTTTATTTTTTATTTTTCTGAGACAGAGTTTTGTTCTTGTTGCCCAGGCTGGAGTGCAGTGGTGTGATCTTAGCTCACTGCAACCTCCGCCTCCTGGGTTCAAGAGATTCTCCTGCCTCAGCCTCCCGAGTAGCTGGGATTACAGGGATGTGCCACCACACCCGGCTAATTTTTGTATTTTTAGTAGAGACAGGGTTTTACCATGTTGGCCAGGTTGGTCTCGAACTCCTGACCTCAAATGATCCACCTGCCTCAGCTTCCCAAAGTGCTGGGATTACAGGCATGAGCCACCGCAACCAGCCTTAATTTTTATTTTTTGAGACAGTCTTGCTCTGTCTCACAGGCTGGAGTGCAGTGGCACAATCTCAGCTCACTGTAATCTCTGTCTCCCAGGTTCAAGTAATTCTCCTGCCTCAGCCTCCCAAGTAGCTGGGATTACAGGCCCGTGCTACCACACCCAGCTAATTTTTGTGTTTTTAGTAGAGACCAGGTTTCTCCATGTTGCCCAGGCTGGTCTCGAAATCTTGGCCTCAAGTGATCCACTCGCCTCGGCCTCCCAAAGTGCTGGGATGACAGGCATGAGCCACTGTGCCCGGCCCCATTTAACACATTTAAACAGCCATGTGTGGTTAGTGGTTCCTGTACAGGACAGCACGACATGAGAAGCCTCCCGGTTAGAAGGGCTGGGGGAGGAGGGCGGGTGCCCTTAGGGAAGAGGCTGGGCTGGGCCACCCCACGGCGGGTGAGCAGAGGCCTTTGGGGTTCCCAGGAGGGTGGCGTCCAGGACCTTGGGCCCCCGAATGCTGCCTCTTTTGCAGCTGGAGGCAGGCAAGGGTGTCTCCCTAAAAGTCGGTGCAGGTATGGGTGAAAAAACAACCAACTTGATAGGACACATCTCGGCTAGGTCCACAGGTTACTAGGCTACCCCACAGGGGAACATTTTTAAGAAGCTGGTTCAAAAAAGGCTATTTCAGCCAGGCGCAATGGCTCATGCCTATAATCTCAGCACCCTGGGAGACCAAGGTGGGTGGATCACAAGTTCAAGACCAGCCTGGCCAACATGGTGAAACCCCATCTCTGCTAAAAACACAAAGATTAGCCGGGCATGGTGGCACGAGCCTGTAATCCCAGTTAGTCGAGAGGCCGAGGCAGGAGAACTGCTTGAACCTGGGAGACGGAGGTTGCAGTGAGCTGAGATTGCGCCACTGCCCTCCAGCCTGGGCGACACAGCAATACTCTGTCTCAGGGGGAAAAAAAGAAAAGTGATTTCAACATTAGTACTCCTCTCTATTTATGTATTTATTTTGGAGAGGCACAGTCTCACCATGTTGCCCAGGCTGCCCTTGAACTCCTGGCCTCAGCCATCCCCCCATGGCACTAGGATTCCAAGCGCCCACCACTGTGCGCAGCCTGCCTCATTAAAAAAGAAAAAATGTCACATATGCCAGGGGCAGTGGCTCACACCTGTAATCCCAGCCCTCTGGGAGGCTGAGGTGGGAGAATCATTTGAGCCCAGGAGTTTGAGACCGGCCTGGACAGTTAGCAAAACCCTATCTCTCTAAAAAACTAGCTGGGCAGGTTGGGTGCGGTGGCTCATGCCTGTAATCCCAGCACTTTGGGAGGCTGCGGCAGGTGGATCACATGAGGTCAGGAGTGTGAGGCCAGCCTGGCCAACATGGTGAAACCCCGTCTCTACTAAAAATACAAAAATTAGCTGGGCGTGGTGGTGGGCGCCTGTAATCCCAGCTACTCGGGAGGCTGAGGCAGGAGAATCGCTTGAGCCTGGGAGGCTGAGGCAGGAGAATCGCTTGAGCCTGGGAGGCTGAGGCAGGAGAATCGCTTGAGCCTGGGAGGCTGAGGCAGGAGGATCGCTTGAGCCTGGGAGGCTGAGGCAGGAGGATCGCTTGAGCCTGGGAGGCTGAGACTGCAGTGAGCCCAGATTGTTTCATTGCACTCCAGTCTGGGAGACACAGTGAGACTCTGTCCAACCCTCAAGAAACATACAAAGCTGAAAGCCACATTCCGGTATCACAAGGTGCACGGGTTGGGCACCTGTAGCTGGCATCTCTTCTTTTCTTACAGGCACAGAAAGTAGCGGGCTGTCTAGGAGGGCGGGGCTCCAATCCACCCATCAGCTGTGGAGGGGTTCGAAGGCTGCTGACGGTGGCCGTGGTGCGGGACAGCACCCGGGGTGTAGGCTGGGCTGAGGGGCAGGAGGATGACGCCCAGGGCCCTCCTCTGAGGGCATAGTCCCCGCTGGGAAGGCGAGTTTTGGTGAACAGCTAGGCTTCCGAGGGTATCAGAGGATGGGAGTTTAAGGAGACACCGAAGCACCCACAGCCTCGGGGGACCTGCCTGCCACAGTGTGCACAACAGGGACGGTCACCCTCTTGTTTGCAGGGAAAGGAGCTCGGGGAGCTGAGAGCTGCCTCCAGCCTCTCATGAGGGCAAATGAGCCTGGGGTCCCATCCTGTGGGTGCGGGACCAGCACCAGGCAGGAGCGGTGGGGCTCAGAGCCCACCCTATGCTCCCCGCAGCCACTCCAGGATGGCTTCTCTCGTGGACGAGGGAGACCCACAGAGGGTCCTCGGTGTGGCCTGGCACACCTGGACTGCCCACATCCTGGTCGCAGGTGCTGGCTCCTGGGGCAAAGCCAGGCCCAGCAGCCTTATTTCCTGGGGCCCGGGTGGCAGCCTGCACCCTCCCGGCCCCAGAACCCGCTGGCATCACTCACCGTGAGCATCTTCAGGTCCGCCCGCTCCGCTGGGTTCTTGATGAGGCTGGGGGTTCCAAGAGGCAGGACCGGGAGGCAGTAGGGGAGACAAGATAGGGCAGTTAGTTGGTGGCCCCAGGGCACCTGCGTTTTGGGCTGTGGCCGGGGGACGCCTGGATCTGTGGCACAGACCTGCCTGCTCTGCTCTGCCGCCTGGCAGCGGACGAGGGCTCCACCTCTGCCCTTTGGTGCCAGGGGCAGGACACCCCTGTGGGGAGGGTGAGAGGGCGGGAAACCCCGCCTGGTGGGTCAGAAGCCTGGATGCAACCCCAGCTAACTTTCTAATAAAAACCTTCTTCAGACACAGAGCAGCCCCGTGTGTGGGTCAGATGCTGTCCCCGGCCTGCCGGAGGACACGTCAAGGGCCCAGGACAACTTTAGCACCAGGAGTGCGGTGCCATTTCACAGCGCCCCCAGCTCAGACACACGGACTGGCCCTATGGGCAAGCGGGTGTCCCCAGCTCCTCCCCCGTGGTCTGTGGCCCATGCCTGAGGCCCACGCCACAGATGCTGCTGGGTGCTTGGGGGCAGGAGAATGGAGAGGGGTTGGCAATCCTCCTAGAACCTGCAGGCGGGCCTCGGGGAGCCCATGGCCAGCACATCAGTGGTCCGCGGACCAGGCAGAGGCTTCTCCGGCTGCAGACGGTGAGGCAGGGACACCGTCATGTCCACAGGGCCTGCAATCCTGCTTCACCCCCCGGCTCGGGGACAGGATGGCATGGCAGCCAGGAGCTGCAGCGCCACAGCCCTGGGAAAGGGAATCTGGCTTCCTGTTGGGCTCAGAGTCCTGCATGACCCTGCACTGGGATTCTGGATGGGCAGGCTGGGCCAGGGGCCCCACCCAGGACCTGGAAGGAGTGGCACATCTGGGTCCTGGCCAGGGGTGCGGGCGGCCCGGCTCCACCTACCATTTATTGACAAACTCCTGGAAGTCGGGGGTGAACACACCGTTGGGCAGCTTAGGAGGCGGCTGCGGAGGAGAACAGAGGGTGGGGTCAGCCCTGGGCGTCTTCAGGGACCCTTGGCTGTAGCCCTCCCAACCCCTGCCTGTCCTGTCCAGTCACCCACCCTGCAGGCCTGGCCGACACCACATGCCAGCTGAGCTGCACCCTGTGAGAGCTGGCCTTCTCCCGGAACTTCTCGTTTGAGAGTCATGGCTGGTTGGAGGGAAGGAGAGAGGGGTGCCCCCCCCTTTTATAAACAGGACAACTCCTCGAGTATCATCAATTGCTTCCTTCCCCAGTGACGCTGGCTGAAGGATGAGCTTTGGGACTGGGCCCCACAGAGGAACAGCTAGGTCCAAAGTTCTTTGGTTTTGAGACAGAGTCTCGCTCTGTCGCCCAGGCTGGAGCATAATGGAGTGATCTTGGCTCACTGCAGCCTCCGCCTCCAGGGTTCCAGCGATTCTCCGGTCTCAGCCTCCCGAGTAGCTGGGATTACAGGTGCCCGCCACTGCACCTAGCTAATTTTTGTATTTTTAGTAGAGACAGTATTTTTTACCAGGTTGGCCAGGCTGGTCTCGAACTCCTGACCTCAGGTGATCCACCCGCTGCGGCCTCCTAAAGTGCTAGAATTACACACCTGAGCCACTGTGCCCAACCAAACGGGGTCCAAAATTTTAAGCCCAAGCACTGGAGAGCCCGGCCCAGCACACACGTCCCTGGAGTGGGAGTGGCCGTGGAAGTAGTGCCGGCAGTGCGGGGTCAGGCCTCTCCTGCGCAGGGGTGGGAAGAGGCAGGGGAGCAGTGGGGGGATGTGTGCACCAGGCCTGGGTGTGGCTGCCAGGTGCAGGGAGGGCTGGGTCACCAGGGCCACCCCACCTGGCCCTGTCATCATCTCGCCACCCAACCCCAGGCCTTGCCCAGTCTGCAGGCAGCTTAGATGCCTGTTTCTCTGCCCCAGCTCCAAAGGGCTGCCAAAGACACAGAAGCCCACAGAAGGCTCAGGGAGGTGGCCCGGCCTGGTCACGTGGCCAGCAGGACCTTGGGGTGCAGTCCTGTGCCTCCCTGACAGCTGCAGGCCTGGGAGGAGGCCAAGCCCCTCCTTGTGCCTTGGTTTACTCATCTGGGCGGTGGAAACCCTCACACTTGGCTCACGGGGTGGTTACAGGGACTGACGGAACAGGAGCCACTCCAGGACCTATAGGTCCTTCTAGGCTCTCTGGCCTCCTTCCAAGAGGCAAGGGCCACGCCTGTCCCTTTCTCCGTGGAAGTGGGGTGATTTATGAGTCCACACCCATGGGCTCCTGGACGCTCTAATGCAGAGACACTGGACCACCGCTCAAGCGGTAGGCTGGCTCCTTGGCCTGAGCCCGGGGCTGCTGGCACGCACCTCCTGCTAGACTCAGGGCGAGAGGCTGCGGCGGGAATTCTGGGTGCGTCTTCATAAAAAAACAAGGCCCTTGGGAAGGAGCTGGGCTTGTGCAGCACAATGGAAGACGGGAGATGCGATGCACGTGGAATTGGTTCAAGAATCACTTGAACCTGGGAGGCAGAGGTTGCAGTGAGCCAAGATCGAGCCACTGCACTACAAAGCTAGACTTTGTCTCAAAAAAAAAAGAAAAAAATAGCTGGGTGTGGTGGTGCACACCTGTAATCTCAGCTACTCGGGAGGCTGAGGCACGAGAATCACCTGAGCTTGGAAAGTGGAGGTTTCAGTGAGCCGAGATAGCATCACTGTACTCCAGCCTGGGTGACTTTTTTTTTTTTTTTTTGAGGCGGAGTCTTGCTCTGTCGCCCAGGCTGGAATGCAGTGGCGCAATCTCCGCTCACTGAAACCTCCACTTCCTGTGTTCACGCCATTCTCCTCCCTCAGCCTCCCAAGTAGCTGGGACTACAGGTGCCTGCCACCGCGCCCAGCTAATTGTTTGTATTTTTAGTAGAGACGGGGTTTCACTGTCTTAGCCAGGATAGTCTCGATCTCCTGACCTCCTGATCTGTCCGCCTCGGCCTCCCAAAGTGCTGGGATTACAGGCGTGAGCCACCGTGCCCGGCCCAGCCTGGGTGACTCTTGCTCTACTCAAGAGAGAGATTTTGCTTCCAAAAAAAAAAAAAAGAAAAAGAGAAAAGAAAAGAAAAGCCAAAAGGCGTCGAGCACCAACCTCATTCACAATATAGTCCAGCAGTTCGAAGATGGCCATGGCGGGCCGGCTATCCATCCCGTGACCTGCACAGGGAGAGAGATGGAGGTGAGAGGGGCCAGTGGCCACCTCACTACTTCTGGGGGTTGGGCTCCCAGGGGCTGATCACCACCGGGCACCCTCCTCCCCACGCCAGCCTAAATCGGAGGTGGGTGTGCAGAGGCACAGGACAAAGCCCCTCTGCCTGACGCTGCGTTCCATTCCCCGGGATGCCTGAGCCTCTAGTGAATTAAAAAAACGGCAAAAGGAACATGAACATTTTTTGAGAAGTCACACATTTCGCTCGGTGAGGCTTGCCGGACGTGCCAAAGTCATCACCCTCCTCTCTGGCGGGCAGGGGGAGGGACGGTGCTGACCGCAGGCAAGGACAGCACTGTGACCTTGCATGGAGCTGCTGGCGGTGATGGTGGCAGGCCCCGAGTGCCATTCAGGGCGGGAGACCGGCTAGGGGTGGCTGACCCGTCTGAGAACCAGCTGGCCAGGCCTGGGCTTGGCCGCTGGACTTTCGCCTTCTGCCTGTCCCAAAATGGGCAGGCGGGCTGGGGCCCTGGGCTGGGGGCAGGGCTGGGGATGGTGTACCACCTGGGAGGGGCTGAGGCCAGGCCTGAGTATAAGGACTTGGGGGACTCTCCCTGGGACGAGATCAAGACATCCCAGCAGTCTGGCTGGAGGGGAGGGCTTGGGTTTGCCAGTGCTGTGAAAATCACCTTCTCACAGCCCCAGCCCGTCCGGGGTAGAAGGACCACAAAACGTGGCCTGCTCGTGTCATAAAATACCAGTCAGCCTTTCAAAAGGAGCCAGGCTCTGACACGCACCACGGCGTGGAGGACCCTCGAGGACACCGCTCGGGAGAGAAGCCACACACAAAACACAGAAGGCCACACAGTGTGCGATCCCGTTTCTGTGAAATGCCCAGGACGGGCCAGTTCACAGAGGCAGGAAGGGGACGGAGAGTGACGGCTGATGGGGACGGGGTTTCCTCTTGGGAAGCTGAGAAGGTTCTGGAATTAGAGGTGATGGGGCGCAGCACTGTGACTGAAAACCACTGAAATGAGTGAGTTGTGGGGAGTGTGCTTCAGTTCGGAAACGTGGTTTTAAAACCAACCAGAGTCCGCTACAGGGTCCTTTGGGGTCTAACTCCACTAACTCTCCCTGATGTCTGACTTCAAAAAAAATCACAGGACCCTCCCGTGACTCTGCACCAAGCAGGGTCCGCCCCTGGTTCTTCCCTCAGGCGGTGGAAGTGTCCGCTCAGGCGTCTCTGGCTGGCGTCTGGGAGCTCCCGCTCCCGAGGTGCCCGCCCTAAGCGTCGGATTGTCCTCTGCGAGCCCAGCTGTCCCTGGGGCCTGAGCCCTCCCGCCCCCTCCTGGGCTGCGTCCCCTCCTGTGTGTGTTGGGGCCGGAGCCAGCAGGCCACTGAGGGCCATGCCAAGTCAGATCTCCACTTCGGGGCTCCCTGGAAGGCTTGGCCTGCACACAGGAGCGTGTCACCTGCAGAATCCAGGCTCTGCAGTGGCCAGTTTCTTCCACTTTTCTGTACGTCTGAAGGCGTTCAGGATAAAATGTTGGAAAATCTAACTACCCAGGGGCTTGGCGGCAAAGCTGCGCTCCCAGATCCCGCCAGCTGGCAACAACAGGTGCAACTGCCTGGACAGAACAGGTTTGGGGCACTCACTGCTTCCAGCTCTGTCCCGGGAAACCCCAGGACCATCTGAGGACTGCTGACCACAGTCGGCACCATCCAGGGGGACAGGTGGTGCGACAGGGGCAGAGGAGAGGCAGCTGCTGGCCCAGGCACAGCAGGCCCCGCACAGGGTACTGCGCGTCCGGACCGGAAGTTGCAGACGCAGGCCGTACCGCTGATGGGGCGCCCGGGGGGTCTCGGCCGAGGCGAGATGCTGTGAGGCTCTCCTTCTTCCCCGTCGACCACTGGCCGGCCAAAGATGGCCTCCAGCTCCTTGGCGTCGGGCGGGGGGATGGGGTACCTTCCGATGGCCAGCTCCACCAGGGACAGGCCCATGCTCCAGATGTCCGACTGCACCGAGTAATGTGTGCCCTGCAACCGCTCCGGCTGCAGCAGAGGCAGGAAGGAAAGAGCCCAGAGGGGCGAAGATGGCAGCTGGAACCCGGGAGGCTTGCCCCATTACAGCTCCAGTCACCCTCTCCATGGCTAATGACCACAGCAATGGACGGAGAGCTGTTAAGCAATTCTACCTCCCGGCTCAGCAACCCAGGGCCTCCCTGCAGCACTTGCTGAAGAGGCTCCAGCCCGACGCCTGGAGCTGGTGTCGACCGCAGCTCTTGAAGAGCCCACAACGCTCAGCGCTTTTGGGAATGGACGATCGGCCCCAGGAAGCAGGGGCCTCCTTCTCCACGGCTAACATCCAGAGCCTGCTCCAAGGCTCAATTTGGCAGGCTGCTGAATCCCCAGTCATTTCCTAAAAGACCCCAGAGTCCAATTTCTTGGTCCAGAAATGAAGTAAGGGCCAGGTGTGGTGGCCCATGCCTGTAATCCTAGCACTTTGGGAGGTTGAGGTGGGAGCCCAGGAGTTAAGACTAGGCTAGCCCCTATGGCGAGACCCCGTCTCTACCAAAAGCATTTTTAAAAAAATCAGCCAAGGCTGCCGGGTGCAGTGGCTCATGCCTGTAATCCCAGCACTTTGGGAGGCTGAGGTGGGCAGATCATGAGGTCAGGAGATCGAGACCATCCTGGCTAACACGGTGAAACTCCATCTCTAGTAAAAATACAAAAAATTAGCCGGGCGTGGTGGTGGGCGCCTGTAGTCCCTGAGTCTCCTACTCAGGAGGCTGAGGCAGGAGAATGGCGTGAACTCGAGAGGCGGAGCTTGCAGTGAGCCGAGATGGCGCCACTGCACTCCAACCTGGGTGACAGAGCGAGACTCCGTCTCAAAAAAAAAAAAAAAAATTACCCAGGTGTGGTGACAACATGCCTGTAGTCTCAGTTGCCTGGGAGGCTGAGGCAGGAGAATTGCTCAAACCCAGGAGGCACAGGTTGCAATGAGCCAAGATTGTGCCATTGCACTCCAGCCTGGGTGACAGAGCAAGACTCTGTCTCAAAAAAAAGAAAACAAAGAAAAAGAAAAAGAAAGAAAGAAAGAAACCTGGCAGGCATTGCTAGAGACAAAAACCTCTGTGAGAATTCCAACAGGAAGGGGAGATCTGGCTGGGTGTGGGGCTCAGGCACACCTGCTGGCAGAATCCCAGCACTTTGGGAGGCCGAGGCAAGAGGGTCACTTGAGCCCAGGAGTTCATGACCAGCCTGGGCAATACAGCGAGACCCCGTGTCTACAAAAGACTGATAAATTTGGCCGGGCGCGGTGGCTCAAGCCTGTAATCCCAGCACTTTGGGAGGCCGAGACGGGCGGATCACGAGGCCAGGAGATCGAGAGACGATCCCGGCTAACACGGTGAAACCCCGTCTCTACTAAAAAATACAAAAAAACTAGCCGGGCGAGGTGGCGGGTGCCTGTAGTCCCAGCTACTCGGGAGGCTGAGGCAGGAGAACGGCATAAACCCGGGAGGCGGAGCTTGCAGTGAGCTGAGATCCGGCCACTGCACTCCAGCCTGGGTGACAGAGCAAGACTACGTCTCAAAAAAAACAAAAAAACAAACAAACAAACAAAAAAAAAGACTGATAAATTAACAAATAAAAAATAGCAAGGGGAATCCGAAAAGCAGGCTCCCAGGAGGCACCCAAGCCTTGTGGCAAGTGGGCAGAGCTGACGGAGGGGAGGGTGCAGCTGGGGTGGGAATGTCCCGGGGGCGCTCACGGCCATGTAGGCGCGTGTGCCCATGAAGTAGCTGGGAAAGCCTTGTGGGAGGTGGGGAGAGAGCTGCGCAGGAGAACTGGCGGGGAGAGCGGAGGGGAAGAGATGGAGGGGAGAGCTACGTGGGAGAACTGGGGGCGAGAGCTGAGGGGGAGAGTTGAGGGGAGAGCTGGGGGGACTCACAGCCGGGGGGACTCACAGCCATGTAGGAGCGTGTGCCCACGAAGGAGTTGGCCATGGAGTCGATGAGCTGGCCGCTCACCCCGAAGTCACACAGCTTGATCTCCCCTCTGGAGTTCACAAGGATGTTGGAGGGCTTCACATCTGGGGGCGGCATGCGGCGAGTGAGGGGCGCCCAACATTTGCCTGCCAGCCCACAGGGCTCTGAGGAGGGCGGGTTGGGCCTTACCTCGGTGCATGATCTGGTGCTTCTCTCGGAGATACGCCAAGCCCCGGAGAACCTGCAGGGGAGCACGGAGAGGGTCACGGGACAAGGCCGCCAGGACTTAGCTCCTGACCGAGCCCAGGGGTTGGACCTGAGCAGCCAAAGCTGGAGCGAGGGACCTGCGGCAGGAACCCTGTTTCAGGCTGGGAGGAGCTCGCTGGGGTGGAGCAAGCGAGGGCAGACGATGCTGATGGTCCTGTGCTGTGTGCAAGTAAACCCCGGTTCCCACACGGCTGCAGTGCGGCCGATGCCATTACTGCCTCTGAATCAGGGCACACGGCTGAGCCCCAGGGAAGCTGAGACGGTGGCCCACAGCCCGGGAGTAGGCCGGGCTGCTGAGTTTGCCCACACCAGCCTGAAGGGCAGCATCTGTAACGCATCTGGGGCCCCAGGGACTGTGCTAAGGGCCCGCAGACGGGACGGGCTAAGGGTGCCCGGGAAGGACGCTGCTTCCCCCAGGCCCACCCTGGAAGGAGCATCCCGAGAAGTGAAGGAAGCAGCACAGGCAGTGCTGACGGCAGCTTTCTACTCTGAAGCGCATGTCTGGCAGCACGCAGCCTGTGTCTTAATCCCAACTCCGGTACGGGCAGGCGGGACTCGGCCCCTGCTATGGGCAAGGTGCAAGCTCCTAGAAGCAACGCGCACGGTCTGCTGAGGCCACACGGCTCTGCGGAGCAGCTGCGCTGGAGACCGGGCAGCAGAGACGCCCTTGGCCCCGGTGGCATTTCTAACAGCAAGGGGGAGTGTGTCTGCAGGTCCTGGCGTCCCACGTCCCACCCCAGGGTTTCCCCTTCAACAAGCTCCTGTCCCCCGCAACGTACCAGCGGCCAACATCCCCCTGCCACGAGGCTCAGAGAGGACCAGCATGGCAAACAGGGGATACTAAGAGTGAAGAGGAAACCTCACGTCTTCACTCGGCAGATGGTGACCTCGGGCCCCAAAAGGGACGTCACTTGTTCAAGCTCCACAGGGGGTGGGCACAGCCTTGGCCACTCTCTTTCTGCAGGGGCCACCCTAACCCCCACCGCACTGTGAGTGGCTCCTGGAACCCTGGCCGTGTGGAGGAGGCCTGTGCGGGGTCTGCGGCGGGACTCACCGCAATGCTGACTTTCCCCAGGATCTCCTCGGGGATCCTCTTGGCCTCCTTCAGCACCTGGTCCAGGGAGCCGCCATCCTAGAGGGCACACGACGAGTGAGTGCAGGCTCTGAGCAGGTGGCTGGGAAGCCACGGATGCGTCCCCCCACTCCCGGCGAGGGGGCGGTCTGCCTCCTGACTGATGGGAAGCAGGGGCGGGAGCCCAACTCCACCCACTGGTCAAAGGGCCTTCTGATAGTTTTGCTTCGGGTCTGCACACCCGCCCACAAGGTGGCAGAGAAACAGGGCCCACGGCGCCCCCGCCTCCCGTCCCTTCCTGGAATCAGTTGCGTGACTCGGCCCTCCTGACGTCGCCACGGCAGAGGCTCTGCTCCAGGCCAGCCCAAGCCGTGGCCGGGGGCTCAGCCAGCTGTGGGGCCTGCACTCCCTGAAGCCTGCATGGTGGGCTTGTCTGTGCGCCATGGGAGGCGGCCAGGCTGGAGATCAGCTTCCTGGGCCTGGGTCCTCTTCCCAGCACACGAAGGGAAGGGGAGGGTGAGGGCGTGGAGAAGCGGGCGCTGCCCATGTGGGAGGAGACGGAGGGTTGCTGTGTGCCTGTCCAGACCCCCACAGGGGCTCCCTAACCAAGCCCTGCGCCTGTCCCTGCCGCTTAGGACAGAAAGGCCAGGTTGAGTAGAACCAGGTGCCAGGGGGTGCATGGACTGTAGGACGGACCCCAGTGAGGCCAGCCCAGGTGACCGTGACCTTGGCCACTCCCCACAGCCTCGGTCTCCTCACCGCTGTGCCGGGCATCCTGTGGAGGCCTGGGAACCAGTCATCATGGCTAGGCTGGCCCCTGGGTGCGGCCCCACCTCCATGTCAGGAATGGTGAAACAGAAATTCCATGTCTTGCCCAAGGCTGCCTGGCAACAAGCCTGGGGACCCAAACCCCCAAATGCCAAAACCCCAGGCCCTGGGAGCCACCCAAGATGCCTCTTCAGAGGTGGAGGCTCCGGACACACCTGCCAGGCCACCCCCAGGACAGCAGGGGTGACCGGCCGAGTTCCCACTGCCACCGTCTGGCATGCTTCTCTTCTGCGCTCAGCAGGAGGAAAGCGGAACTGAGGCTGGAGAGGCGAGCCAGGGAGCCTGGATTTCCCCACCACGCTGCTCCAGGACTCCTGCAAAAGCCCAGCCTTCCCCAGGACGGCTTTCATTCACACGGGTGGGAGGAGCCGGGGGAGAAATCCTGGGACTCAGGGGTGTCCGGGTTGCTGCTTTCTGGCCACTTCTGCCCAGCTAGGCTCGGAGAGAAAGGCCGAGGGCAGTTCTAGAGAACCCGACACGCTCTGAGGCCTCTAGAGCACAGATGTGACTCCATCCACCAGCTCCAGGCTGAAGATGCAGACACACAGGGTGGGAGGGCAGGTGTGGCCAGGGTCCAGACAGCCCAGGAGGAGGGGCTGGGATGGGAGCTCCGGTGAGCCAGGGCCAGGTGGAAACTGCTTCCATTCTCAGTTGTTATCAATCTACCTTAAACTAATTCTTTAAAAAGAGGCCAGACATGGGCTAGGAGCAGTGGCTCACGCCTGTAATGCCAGGACTTTGGGAGGCTGAGGCAGACGGGTCACTTGAGGTCAGGAGTTTGAGACCTGCCTGGCCAATACGGTAAAACCCCACCTCTGCTAAAAATACAAAAAATTAGCTGGGTGTGGTGGTGGGCGCCTGTAATCTCAGCTACTCCGGAGGCTGAGGCAGGAGGATCGCCTGAACCCGGGGGGACCGCCTGAACCCGGGGGGCGGAGGTTGCTGTTGGTCGAGATCACGCCACTTTTCTCCGGCCTGGGTGACAGAGCGAGACTCCTCAATTTAAAAAAAAAGGCCAGACGTGGTGGCTCACACCTATGCTCCTACCCCTTCGGGAGGCCGAGGAAAATGCATGCTTGAGCTGAGGAGTTTGAGACCAGCCCGAGCCACACAGTGAGACCCCACGTCTACAAAAGGTACAGAAATTAGCTGGGCGTGGTGGCGCAAGCCTGTAGTCCCAGCTACTCGGAAGGCTGCAGTGGGAAGATCCCTTGAACCTGGGAGGTCAAGGTTGCAGTGAGCCGAGATCGCCCCACTGCACTCCAGCCTGGGTGACAGAGGGAGACCCTACCTCAAAAAAACAAAAACCAGAAAGAGACCAACAACTTCAAAGAGGCAGGGTGGCGGAAAACAAACCAACACAAACCAACACAACCAACGCAACCAACACAGCCAACGCAGCCAATGCAGCCAGCGCAGCCAAGGCAGCCAACGCAACCCTAAAACCCTAAAACCCCTGCTCCCCAGCACAGCTCCTTCAGTCTCCGTTCCTCAGAGGGTCACAATCAATGTTTGCTGCGTGAGGAAACTGAGAAAGCCCTTCCCAGGAGGTGAGGGCGGGCGCAGTGCTGGGCTGCAAGCCTCGTGAGCTGGCGGGAGGCGTCTCACAGGAGCTCTCTCTGCGGCCGTCTTTCTTCACTGTGACATCGGCGCCAGGTCACTCTCTGGGGTGGGGCCGGTGTGGGCACTGCAGGGTGCTGAGCAGCGCCCCTGGCCTCCACCCACTCCACGCCAGAAGCACCCGCAGACGTGATAACTACACACGTCCCCAGACAGCGCCAGGTGTCTCCTGGGAGGGAGAACTGCCCCTGGTTGAGAAGGGCTGGTCTCCAGCTATAAAGACCAACGTCTGGCAGGACAAGCAGTTTGTCTGAGTCACAGAGACAGGATGTGGCGCAGAGGGTATGGCAGCTGTGTACTGCTGGCTCCAAATCTCACTCTGTGCATGACCACACACTTCTACCATGTGTGCGTGTGTGTGTGTGTGTGTGTGTCCGTGTGTGTGTGTGTGTTTCAAATAGTCTTGTAACTGTACTTTTGTTACATAGGTAGTAGGCGAACACATTTTTCTTGTATAAAATTCAAACGAAGATAAAAAACCCGGACGCCCCATCGCTTCCACCATTCTCCCCTCAAGTGTGACTCAGATTGTTCCAGATCTTTTCTTTCTCTCTGTGAGACAGAAGTTGCCCAGACGGCAGCAGAGTGGTGGGATCTCGGCTCGCTGCAGCCTCGACCTCCTGGGTTCAGGCAATCCTCCCACCTCAGCCTTCCAAGTAGCTGGGACTACAGGCGCGACATCAAGTCCTGCCAATTTTTTGTAGAGACTGGGGTTCCTCACGTTGCCCAGGCTGCTCTCAAACTCCTGGGCTCAAGAGGTCCTCTCGCTTCAGCCTCCCAAAATGCTGGGATTACAGAAGTGAGCACCTGGTCCCCAGATCTGACTGTGTATTTGGAAATACAGTCTCAGGACTCACTCTGTTGCCCAGGCTATAGAGCAGTGGCTCAATCATAGCTCGCTGCAGCCTCGACCTACTGGGCTCACGTGATTCTCCCAAAGCGCTGGGAGGCCGAGGCAGGAGGGTCACTTGTGGACAGGAGTTCAAGACCAGCGTGGGCAACATAGAGAGACACCATTTCTACAAAAATAAGAAAATAAATTCGCTGTGCATGGTGGCTCGTGCCTGTGGTCCCAGCTACTCGGGAGGCTGAGGTGGGAGGATGGCACCAGTGTACTCTAGTCTGGGCAACTCAGCAAGACCCTGACTTGAAAAGACAATAAATAAATGAAAGGGCCAATGCTATGTTTATTTTCTTTTTCTTTTATTTTGAAACGGAGTCTTGCTCTGTCACCAGGCTGGAGTGCAGTGGCATGATCTCGGCTCACTGCAAGCTCCACCTCCCAGGTTCGTGTGATTCTCCTGTCTCAGCCTCCTGAGCAGCTGGGACTACAGGCGTGCACCACCGTGCCCAGCTAATTTTGTATTTTTAGCATAGATGGGGTTTCAACATGTTGGCCAGGATAGTCTCGAACTCTTGACCTCGTGATCCGCCTGCCTTGGCCTCCCGAAGTGCTGGGATTATAAACGTGAGCCACGGTGCCCAGCCCATGAGATGTTTATTTTCTACAACCACCCCTCCACTACATGAGTAGTGTTGTATTTGGGGATACTCCCATTCAGTACACCCTTGTGGATTTCACTTTGCCACTGCAAAGCAGCCAAATATCATTCTTGAATCGCTCCCTTAGTGATGGACACGTCCAGTTTCCATTACTGCAGAACAACGTGGGCATTCCTCAGCAGATTTCACGAGACCCCGAGAAAGGCCAAGGGGCACCTCTATGAGGTCCCTAAGTCACTGGCTCTCCTCTCCCATCCCATGAGGTCCCAGTGTCCACTGGGTTCTTGCCCCGAGTTATCCAGCAATAGGTTCAGGCCCAAGGGAAGCAGCCAGCCCCACTGTTCCTAAGCTCCAGTCACCAACAAGTGCTGGCCATTTTATATAAACACATGACTGCGCACGGTGGCTCACCCCTGTAATCCCAGCACTTTGGGAGGCTGAGGCGGGAGAATCATTTGAGCCCAGGAGTTCAAGATCAGCCTGGGCAACATAGTGAGATCCCATATCTACAAAAAACTTAAAAAACTACCTGAGCGTGCTGGTGCACCTGTAGTCCCAGCTCCTTGGAAGGCTGAGGCAGGAGGATCGCTTGAGCCCAAGAGGTGCAGGCTGCAGTGAGCTAGGATCATGCCACTGCACTCCAGCCTGGGTGACAGAGAGAGACCTTGTACCCCCCTACTCCCCAAATAAAAGAAAATAAAGACGACACAGAAATATGGGGCAATTGCATAGAAATACAGGGAAATGGCCCCAGGACACGGATGCAACACCCCGTGCGTGCCAAGTGCCATCCTGGGGAGAGTTCACATAGTCCTCACCCCAGCAGGGACTACCGCCTCCCTCAGCTTCACAGCAGAAGCAGCAAGAGTCCTGTCCTGAACTCGTGATGAGAGTGAGCAGTGGGGCCGAGACCTCATCTGGACGCCCATCCTCAGCCCTGGTGCTAAGCTGCCTCTTTGCCTCACTGGGGTGGCCTGGAAGGGAATGAATCAGGTGCTGGGCAGGCCCTGCCGTGGAAACCTATGGGCACATGGGTGAATTCCGAGGGCACCGTTCAGCATAGAGAGGATTCACAGGGCCGGCGAGGGTGGCAGGGATGGCCCCCTTGGATGGCTTTACTTCCTAGGATGCTGCCCTGTCAGGGCTCACCTGATGCTTTAAAATCAACATGTTCCACATTGTTTTTTTTAGTTCTTTTTTTTTTTTTTTTGAGACGGAATCTCACTCTGTCGCCCAGGCTGGAGTGCAGTGGCGCCATCTTGGCTCACTGCAAGCTCCGCCTCCCAGGTTCACGCCATTCTCCTGCCTCAGCCTCCTGAGTAGATGGGACTACAGGCGCCCGCCACTTCGCCCGGCTAATTTTTTTTGTATTTTTTTTTTTAGTAGACACGGGGTTTCACCATGTTAGCCAGGATGGTCTCAATCTCCTGACCTCGTGATCCACCCGCCTCAGCCTCCCAAAGTGCTGGGATGACAGGCGTGAGCCACCGCGCCTGGCCGACTTTTTTTTTGAGACAGTCTTGCTCTGTCGCCCAGGCTGGAGTGCAGTGGCGCCATCAGCTCACGGCAAGCTCCGCCTCCAGCGTTCAACCGACTCTTGTCCTGAGTAGCTGGGACTACAGGCGTGCACACCACACCTGGCTAATTTCTGTCCTTTCGTAGAGATGGGGCTTCACTACATTGCCCAGGCTACTCTTGGACTCCTGAGCTTAAGTGATTCACCCACCTCAGCCTCCTAAAGTGCTGGGATTATAGGCGTGGGCCACATTTTTTTTTTTTTTTTTTTGAGATGGAGCCTCACTCTGTTGTTGGAGTACAGTGGTGCGATCTCGGCTCACTGCAACCTCTGCCTCCCAGAGTCCAGCGATTCTCCTGCCTCAGCCTCCTGAGTAGCTGGGATTACAGGCACTCGCCACCGTACCTGGCTAATTTTTACATTTTTAGTAGAGACAGGGTTTCACCATGTTGGCCAGGCTGGTCTTGAACTCCTGACCTCAGGTGATCCTCCCACCTTGGCCTCCTAAAGTGCTGGGATTACAAGTGTAAGCCACCACCCCTGGCTAGACAAACTTGGAACTTTTAAAGAATGCACCCCATAAACACAGACAGCATGGCCTGTGTCTCCCTCTTGCAGCTTGGTGGTCTGTGTGGTGTCCCCTGGGGTGCCAGCACCCACTCAGGGAACCCCCATTTTAAATTCACCAAGAACAGAGGTTGGGGGAGGGTTGCCATGCTCTCCCGTTTCCGCATGGGAAGCAGGGGTCTTCAGAGCTGAGTCAGCCACATGAGGGGAGGACGAAACTCCTGAGTAGAGCGGGTGCCTGATGGGCGCGAGGAGCGGGAAGACGAGGAAGACGAGGAGGAATGGGGAGCACTACATGACAGAGGGACCACCTCAGACCACAAAGCACTTCCTCATCCTTTCCTCGCCCTTTGATGCCGCCGGCACCGTGACTCTGCGAGCAGCGGGGCAGACGCCAGGTCTCTCCCTTGCTGGCGGGAAAGGGGTTCCAAGGCGGGTGCCGCCTTGCCCGAGTCACATGGCTATGTGGGGGCCTTGCTCAAATTCACTTCCTGCCTTTATTACAAAATTGTCAAAGGGGATCGCACGTTTGCAGGGTGTCACCCAAGCATTCTGGTTTTGCAAAGGATGCCGTGTGGCGGGCAGTCTGATACCTGATGAGCTCGGTGTAGCGGGGTCGGCAGCGTTTCCTCCGGGGTTTTGAGCTCTGGCCACTTCTCCTTTTGTTCCACCCAATCTTACCCACTTCTGAGCTTCAAGGCCAGACAGTCTTTTTTTTTTTTTTTTTTTGAGACGGAGTCTTGCTCTGTCACCCAGGCTGGAGTGCAGTGGCCGGATCTCAGCTCACTGCAAGCTCCTCCTCTCGGGTTCACGCCATTCTCCTGCCTCAGCCTCCCGAGTAGCTGGGACTACAGGCACCCGCCACTTCGCCTGGCTAGTTTTTTGTATTTTTTAGTAGAGACGGGGTTTCACCGTGTTAGCCAGGATGGTCTTGATCTCCTGACCTCGTGATCCGCCCGTCTCGGCCTCCCAAAGTGCTGGGATTACAGGCTTGAGCCACCGCGTCCGGCCGGCCAGACAGTCTTAACAAGGGGGCACATCGGAGTCCATGGAGGGGGTGCCTGTGCCCCACCCTAGAGACTGTGATCCCACAGATCTGAGCTGGGGGAGGCACAGACCCGCCTTGACAAGCTCAGACTGCCACACCTTCCTGAGAAGGCCATTTAAAAACGGTCATCAGCTTAGTTTTGTTTTGAGACAGCGTCTCGCTCTGCTGCCCAGGCTGGAGTGTAGCGGCGTGACCAAAGCTCACCGTAGCCTCAACCTCCCGGGCTCAAGGGAGCTTCCTGCCTCAGCCTCTCATGTAGCTGGCGCTACTTTTATCCCCATTTTTAAATGTTGTTAAAAATCTTAAAACAGGCACGTGCCACCACACTCACTTAATATTTTCAATTATAGAGATGGTTTCTCACTCTGTCGCCCAGGCTGGTCTCGAACTCCTGGGCTTAAAAGATCCTGATTACAGGCATGAGCCACTGTGCCCGGCCTGATAATGATCAATTTTTAATCGCATCTGCCCTGGAACCCAGCAATTCCCTCACACGGTTTAACCTCACAGGTTTGCCTGCGAGTCAGTACCTTGTTACTTGAGATGGGGCAGAGACTGGAAACAACCTACGTGACCCCCAAAACGGGAGTGTTTTCCCTCTCTGCTGTCCTAACGATACCCGGGATACAGCAAGAGAAAAAGCAAAGCCGGGAGGAAGGCATGAGTGCTTAAAAAACAAAATCATTGGCCGGGCGCGGCGGCTCATGCCTGTCATCCCAGCACTTTGGGAGGTCGAGGCAGGAGGATCACTTCAGGTCAGGAGTTTGAGACCAGCCTGGCCAACATGGTGAAACCCTGTTTCTACTAAAAATACAAAAATTAGCCAGCATGGTGGTGGGCACCTGTAATCCCAGCTGCTCGGGAGGCTGAGTCAGGAGAATGGCTTGAACCTGGGAGGTGGGGTTGCAGTGAGCCGAGATTGCGGCACTACTAGACTCCAGCCCGGGCGACACAGTGAGACTGGCTCTCAAAAAACACAAAAGGAAACAAAACAAAACCAAAGCATCTATATACACAGCTGTATGGCATCCCCTGGAAGCCGGCGCACTGCTGCCTCCGAGGAAAGGGGTCATGAGGGGGAGCCTTCCTTCTCCCCAACATGCTCTATTCCAGGGAGGCCCTGCCCCTGCCTCTGTCCCGGATGCACTCACCATGTGCTCCATGCAGATGCTGATCTCCCCGTCGCTGTAGAAGGCCCCGTAGAAGCCCACGATGTACGGCGAGTTGCACTCATGCAGGACCTGCAGCTCGCGGATGATCTGGTTCCGGATGGCCGGCTTGATCTCAAGGTGGATCAGCTGCCGGGGAGAGGGGGGAGACCAGCTTGGGGGCGCCCGAAAATGGGATGAGGACATTTGGGGCCTCTGCTCTGCAGGCGTTCACAACAGTGGTCAAGACCAACTCAGCCCCCGCTCCGCAATTCCACCCCTAGATGTTCGCCTAGGAGAAGTGGACACGTGCGTCCGCACAGAAACGTGTCCACAAGCGCTCATACCACCACGATTCACAGCAGGCAAGGGTGGAAAGAGCCCAGGCGCCCACTCAGGGCAGAGCAGGCCAACCCAGCGCAGCCCATCCCCCACCGAAACAGGACTCAGCCGTAAAAAGGAACCAGGCCTTGACCCCGGCCACGGCGTGGATGGACCCTGAGGGTGTCACACTTAGTGCGAGATGCCAGACACAAAAGGCCACACAGTATGTGATCCCATTTCTATGAACTGTCCAGGACAGACTGATCCAGGGACAGGAAGGGGATGCATGGGTGGCGGGGGCTGGAGGAGGGGATGGGGGTGACTGCTGATGAGGACAGAGTTCTTTCTGGGGTGATGGAATACTGTGAAATTGACTGTGATGATGAGGACAATGTCATGAATATACTACAATCCACTGAGTCACACACTTTCAAAGGGGACACTGTAAGGTATGTGAATTACACCTCAATAAACCTGTTTTCAAAAAAGACCAACGAAGCAAATACTTAATTCCCACTCAGTTGTAGTGGGAGCTGTGTGAAAGCGTTTTTCCCCGTCAAACCAGACTTTGACAAAGTGCTCACCTTTCCCAGGAGGGAGGCAGGGCAATGGCTCCCCTCCAGCCCTCTCCCTGCTTGGGGTGGGTCTATCTCGAGCCCCTTCCCACCCTCAAGCTGGAGACACCCCGTGGAGACGTTAGGCACACAGAGCCGCGGACGCCCCTGAGGATTCTCCCTCTCCTTCCACCCAAGTTCAAGACGGCAGGGGAAATCTTCATCAAACTGACCCTGGTGCCACTTTAAAAAGGCAAGAAGCCAAAGATCCACTCAAGAGGTCAGAAAGGAGCCTGGCGTGGTGGCTCACACCTGAAATCCCAGCACTCTGGGAGGCTGAGGCGGGTGGACTGCTTGAGGTCAGGGGTTTAAGAACAGCCTAACATGGGGAAACCCCGTCTCTACTAAAAATACAAAAAAATTGGCCAGGCGCAGTGGCTCACGCCTGTAATCCCAGCATTCTGGGAGGCCAAGGCAGGCGAATCACCAGGTTAGGAGTTCGCGACCAGCCTGGCCAACATGGTGAATTCCCATCTCTACTAAAAATACAAAAAATTAGTCAGGCACCTGTAATCCCAGCTACTCAGGAGGCTGAGGCAGGAGAATCACTTGAACTCAGGAGACAGAGTGAGATTCCATCTCAAAAAAAAAAAAAAAGGTGCAGAAAGGACATCAGATAAAACACCACGAGCAACCCCTAACCCCATGGACAAGCCCCAGGAGAGGCAGGACCCCCCACACGGCAAGGAGCAGCCTAAGGCTTTGGGCCAGCGCTCTGGAGAATCAGAGCGTCCCACTCCAGCCGCTGCAATAAGACAAGAAAAAGTCATGGTTTCCACTCATCTGCCACGGAGGCAAAGCCAGGCCCAGGTGTGCAGTCAGTGAAGAAACAGCCACGGACTGAGACGGAGACGGCTCCTTCCTGGGGGAGACCCGGGCTCAGGACGGGAACAGGAATGGGTCAGACCACCTCGACGTGGCAAAAATGCCGCCAAGGAGAAGCAATCCGGGTGCCCGAGGAGCAGAAACAAGGAGGCGACACTGGGGCCGGGCCTTGAGGAAGGACAGTCACCGTGAGGAGGAGATGGGGGAGGGTGTTCCAGGCAGAGGGACAAAGAGCCGCCTGTCAGCGGGCACGGAGGCATGAAGGAGCCCTCGCTGTGTTCGGGGCAGCAGGAGGCTGACCGTGGCCACAGCACAGGGCATGTGTGGGGTGTGCCCCCTGCTCCAGGCCTGTGACCTTGAAAAGCGTGGCAGGGACCAGGGGCACAGTGCCCAGCTCCCCCCACCCAGCCGCTCCTCAGGCAAAGGGTGTCCCACCTTGACTGCAGCCCTGGCACCGCCTGCCCCTGTAGCTCTGGCTTCTCGCCTCAGGCCAGCCTGCAGAGTCCAGCTCCAGACAGGGCCCCTGGGCTACTCCACTCCCTCATGGTGACTCCACAGGCCCCAGGGCCACCCCAGCACCCTAGGATGCTCTCCCCTACAGCCAGGCTGTATCTGAGAGGTGCCCACTCCCATTCCACAAGGGCCCGGTACTGAAGCTTGGATGTTCACGTGGAGGTTGGGAGATTTACTTGAAAAGGCCACATTTGGGCCGGGTGTAGTGGCTCACGCCTGTAATCCCAGCACTTTGGGAGGCCGAGGCGGGCAGATCAGGAGGTCAGAAGATCGAGACCACGGTGAAACCCCGTCTCAACTAAAAATACAAAAAATTAGCGGCATGGTGGCGGGCGCCTGTAGTCCCAGCTACTCGGGAGGCTGAGGCAGGAGAATGGCGTGAACCCGGGAGGCGGAGATTGCAGTGAACCGAGATCGCGCCACTGCACTCCAGCCTGGGCAACAGTGCAAGACTCCGTCTCAAAAAAAAAAAAAAAAGAAAGAAAGAAAAGGCCACGTTTGTTTTCACACCTTGTGTGAAGCTTGGTGCGTGTTTTCCACGTTCAGCACATCCGGACTGACTGCATTGTAAGAGCCCAGTAGCCACATCTGACCGGGGGCTGCTGTCTTGGACGGCTCAGCTCCTGACCAAAAACTTCAAAGGAGCCATAGATGGGTGACAAGAAGCAGGAAAGAGCGCGTGTTCGGCCGGCCGTCACAAGCCGTGATTGAGGAGAGGAAGTGGCGGACAGGCACTGGGAGGGATCCCAGAGGCCTTGGAACCCAGGAGCCCCTAACGTGAAATGAGGCCGTCGGAAGCGACAGGCCTTCTGGAAGGCTGTAGTAAGTAGCAGATGTGCGGGAGGCCGGTCTGCACAGGGCGGCTGCAGAGTGATCTCAGTTTTAATGGTTCTGTAATACCTGGGGCCTGTCGAGCAAGCATTCCAGATGAACAGGCAGCCACCACTGAGGGTGTGCGACGGGAAAGGAAGACAGACAGGCAGGGAGGGGGCGTTCCTGAGCACCTGCACCCTCTGAAGTTCACCCTGACAACCCCGGGGGACGGGTGGGCTGTCCCGCTCCTGCTGACTGAGCAAGCCCAGGTTCGGAGCCTCGGAGCCATGTTCCCAGTGGCATTAGCTGCTAAGTCAGGATGGGGGCTGCCTCGGGGAACACTGCAGCCCGTATTCTTTCCAGGACACCACAGCCCAGGCCCTGCCAGCTCTAATAGCTGATTAAATGCGGGTGGTGTCAGGGTGTTAAAACTGAATGCCAGACCTGGCTCGGAGGTGGACACGGTTTCTACAGAAGAATGAGGAATTTGGGCCAGGGGTGGGGTTGGGCATTTGGAGTAGGAAAGGAGAGGAAAGAGCTTCACTGAGTGTCCGCGAGAGCCGGAGTGGGACGAGGACCAGGCTGCCGCCCCGCAGGCCTGGGTCTGGAATGAGCTCAGCAATATCGTAAATCATGGATCAGAAACTGACAGCTCCAGAGCTGGATGTAGCCCACAGTCACGTGTGGCCCACACTGCGCTTCCAAACATTCTGAATTAGCTGTTGTAAAAATCGGAACAGAGCCCGATGCAGTGGCTCACATCTGTAATTCCAGTGCTTTGGGAGGCTGAGGCGGGAGGATTGCTTCAGGCCAGGAGTTCAACACTGGGCAACATGGCAAGCCTTCCTCTCTAAAAGAGATTTTAAAATGAATACACAGGATGGGAGTGGTGGCCAGCTAGGGGACGTGCAATGGATTCCGGAGGCTATGCCCTGGCAGCCGCTCCCAAGTCCAAGAGGGTTCAAATCCAATTCGGTCACTGACCCCACTCAGCCTCGGTTTTTTTTAACTGCAAAACGGGGCTGATGCTCAATTTCAATGAGAACATGCGTCAAAGGTGTTGGCAGTGGCTTCGCTCAGGTCACCACTTGTGAGACAGCAGCTGGTACTGTGAGGTGGCCTTGGGCAGGCCGTGTGACCACCACCCTGGAAGTGAGCTACGGCGGAGTGGAGGAACTCAGAAGCAAGAACCAACCAACCCACCTCTGCTACGAGCACGGGCAACTCAAGCCCCACGTGCGTAACAAGCAGCAAGTTCTTCACCTGTCTCCCCGGCCCAGGGAATGCAGGGAATGCAGGGGTGCCGCTCCAATGGGAGGGGGTCAGAGGCCACCGTCAGGCCAAGAAGACACTCACAAGCCAGCATGACCTTAAACACTGAGACTGGGCCAGGCGCAGTGGCTCACGCCTGTAATCCCAACAATCTGGGAGGCCAAGATGGGTGGAATCCTTGAGGTCGGGAGTTCGAGACCAGCCTGGCCAACATGGTGAAACCTCGTCTCTACTAAAAATACAAAAAGTAGCTGGGCATGGTGGTGGGCACCTGTAATCCCAGCTACTCAGGAGGCTGAGGCAGGAGAATCGCTTGAACCTGTGAGGTGGAGGTTGCAGTGAGCCAAGATCACGCCACTGCACTCCAGTCTGGGTGACAGAGCGAGACTCTGTCTCAAAAAAATAAATAAATAAAAATAAAAATAAGTAAATAAATAAGATGAGATGAAAGGAGCCCTCGCAGTCCCACCTGCATAGCAGCCAGAGCTGCTGAGCCCGCGCGCTCAACGCATCCTCTCCCACCCCCGAGTCTGCAGGCGCTTAGAAGAAAACCTAATTTTGAAAGAATTATAGAAGCACAGGAAGTTGCAAAAATAGTACCGACAGTCCTGTGTGCCCTTTCCCCGCCTTCCCCAAGGTGAATGACAGCTTCATGACGGAAGGACAGAACCAAACCCCAGAGCCGACGCTGGGACGTCCCCATGCACCAGACCACAGAGCCTGCCCAGCCACGCCTGCCCTCAGGTTTAAAGGCCCCGACCTCCCTTTCCCGGCTGTGGTAAAGCTGCAGGTGAGCCCGTCTTCACCTGTGCCGGTCAGCAGGAGCAGGAGCTGCTGATGCAGCAAGCACTGGGTTCATGTCCACTGCCCAGCCCATCAAGGACCACTGGAGGCTCCCTGAGAAGCCCGAGGGTCCCTGGCACACACGGGGACTGGCACTCTGTCTCAAGGCCCTGCTGTGGCTCTGTCAACCACAAGCTTGCTTTTTTCCTCCCGGTGCTTCGGGCGGAGGCGGACCTGAGCTTTCCAAGGCTGCTCTGGTTTGGAAGAGGCTGCCTGCAGCACGGGGACAGAAATAGCAAGTCCGCGGCTGCAGACTTCAGGAGGGAGGGAGGGTGGCACTCTAGAGGCCAGAAGACAGAGCTGCAGAGCTAAATCCCCGCAGGAGCTGAGCCGCTGCTCCCGAGGAAGGCAGGGCCCCCCAGCAATGCTGCCACCTGCGCGGACCCACAGGACTGGGTGCGGTCAGGTTCCCCCAGTTTGGGGGACTACAGGATGGTGGGCTTCCAGGAAGAGGCAGCATTCTATGTCTGCAAGAACACAGGTGAGGAGCTGAACGCCCCGTCAACACTAAGTCCTCTGCTTATGTGTTTAAGAGCCGCTGTCCCCGAGTGGTCACAACCTCCCTGTATCCCCTGGGCACTCTTCTCAAACACAGAGCAGAGGCTGCATCATGGCCCAGGAGCCCGGGATGACTAAGCTCGGGGGCTGTCAGCGCCAGGGCTTGCAAATTCTCAAAGAGTGGGGTGACAGTCAGCTTTATGCGTCTCCTGGGTGAGACCACGGTGCCTCGTCGTCAAACGCCAGTCTAGAGGTTGCTGGGAAGGTACGTTTTTAAGATGTGATTAACCTTTAAATCGGCAGACTCTGAGCAAAGCAGATTACTCCTCCCAGAGTGGGTGAGTCTCAGCCAATCGGCTGAAGGCCTTCAGGGAAAAGCCTGCCCAGGCACGGTGGCTCGTGCCTGTAATCCCAGCACTTTGGGAGGCCGAGGCAAGAGGATCACTTGAGGTCAGGAGTTCGAGACCAGCCTGGCCAACACAGTGAACCCCATCTCTACTAAAAAAACAAAAATTAACTGGGTGTGGTGGTGCACACCTGTGATCCCAGCTACTCAGGAGGCTGAGGCAGGAGAATCCCTTGAACCCAGGAGGTGGAGGTTGCAGTAAGCCAAGAAAAAAAAAAAAAAAAAAAAAAGAAGAATATAGGTCAAGCACAGTGGCTCATGCCTGTAATCCCAGCACTTTGGGAGGCCGAGGCGGGTGGATCGCCTGAGCTCAGGCCTGGTGTTCTCTTTAGTCCTGGCTACTTGGCAGGCTGAGGCAGGAGGATCACTTGAGCCCAGGAGTCTAAGACCAGCTTGGGCAACATAGTGAGACTCTGTCTCTACAAAACAAACAAACAATTAGCCGGGCGTGCACCTGTGGCCCCAGCTACTCTCAGGATGCTGAGGTGGGAGGATCGCTTGAGCCTAGGAGGCGGAGTCTGCAGTCAGCTATGATCGCACCACTGCACTCTAGCCTGGGCGACAGAGGGAGACCCTGTCTTGGGGAAAAAAGAGAAAAAAAAAACAACCAAAAAAAACACGCCCAAGGCCCCCGAAGAGGAGGGCCTGGATCTCAGCCGCAGCGTCAGCTGTTCCGTGGGGCTCTGGTCAGTCCTGCAGATTTCAGACCCACCAGCCCAGGGACTGTGTGAGCCAATTCCTTAGAATAAATCTCTCTCTACACATACAGTCAAGTATCGTTAAGGACGGGGATACACTGAGAAATCCCTCCCTGGGCGAGGTCGTCGCTGTGTGAACACCGGAAAGCCCATTCTACACCCAGGCTCTTGTACTCTGTACGGTGCGGTGCTGATAAGCATCTGTTTATCTAAATATAGAGAACCGAGGTGGGCGGATCACCTGGGGTCAGGAGTTCCAGACCAGCCTGGCCAACATGGCGACACTCCGCCTCCACTAAAAACACAAAAAAGTTAGCTGGGCACGGTGGTGTCCGCCTGTCATCCCAGCTACTTGGGAGGCTGAGGCAAGAGAATCCTTGAACCCAGGAGGTGGAGATTGCAGTGAGCCAAGATCGTGCCACTGCACTCCAGCCTGGATAGCAGAGAGACTCTGTCTCAAAAATAAATAAATAAATAAAAATAAACATACAGAAGGCAAAGACATGGCCCGATCATCTTACGTCACCACCGCTGCATAGGCGGTCTGTCATTGGCTGAGCCATCGCCATGAGGTGCGTGGCTGTACACACAGGCGCGAACGCACACACGCTTCATCGCTTGTTTCTCTGGAGAACCGTAACACATTCACATTCCTGAAATTCACACTTGTTAGCTTTCTGCGAATGTGGATTTCAAGTGCCCTCCAGGGCAGAAGGTAGCCACCGGAGGGCACAGCTGTGTGTGGCTGGCACCGTTCCCATCTGCCCAGAAGCTGGGCCCTTTCTCAGTACCTAGAGTCCCTGGTGGGGATGAGGAATGGAGCCTGGAGCTAATCAGAATGCAGAGACCCGGCTGCCTTCCCAACCTCCCTCCTGTTTCCAGGGGGAACCTTCCCCACCACTCCCCAACCTCCGACCCCGCAGCGCTCACCTTCCTGGCCATGATGAGGCCCGAGGGTCTGTGCTGGACTTTGGTGACCACCCCGCCGTTGCCCGCGCCCAGCTCTGAGATCCTTTCGAAGTCATCGTCTTTGAGTTCGCCGACCTTGGCTTTCTGGGTGAGAAAGGCTTCCAGACGCTTCTTCTGCTGCTCGTCAAGTTCCAGCTCCTCCAGCTTCTTCTGCAGGTCCACCAGGTTTGCCCTGCAGAGACCCCCAGGGCAGGGGTTAGCTACCTAGGGAGAGTCTACCTTTCCACCTGGCCGTTTACCGCGTGGCCGTGGCGCGCCGGCCCCCAGAAGGACACAGACTGGATTCCTGCACTTCAGGGGTTTGTGGTGTAGAAGGAAAGAAGGATCCATGCTGTGTACACTCAGCAGACACACCAATGACCAGAATCCAGGGCCGCTCCCCGGGAACTGAGGATGCTGCCTTGATCCCGTCTCAGCAAGTCTAGCAGACCTCAGGATCTCGAGGATAAGCCGCAGCTCAAAGGCCTCCATCTGCTTTTTCTTTTTCTTTTTTTGTGAGACAGAGTTTCCCTCTGTTGCTCAGACTGGAATGCAATGGTGCGATCTCGGCTCCCTGCAACCTCCGCCTCCCGGGTTTGAGAGATTCTCCTGCCTCAGTCTCCCAAGTAGCTGAGATTACAGGCGCCCGCCACCATGCCTGGCTAATTTTGTATTTTCAGTAGAGACGGGGTTTCACCATGTTGGTCAGGCTGGTCTCCAACTCCTGACATTAAGTGATCTGCCCGCCTCAGCCTCTCAAAGTGCTGGGATTACAGGCGTGAGCCACCACACCCAGCTGGGAGGCCTCCTTCCTAGGGCACAAGCTCCGGACCATGTCGGGAGGACACGAGGGAGGGATCAGGTGAACGGAGCCCAGGCCAGGATGCCTGTCTTTGCAGGAGATAGAGGAACAAGTGTTCTGAGCACAGTACGAGAACCGAGAGCGGAAGGCAGAAGGCTCAGTACAAAAGCTGCACCAGGCAGGCCCGGTGGTGCACGTCTGCAATCCCAGCCACTTGGGAGGCTGAGGCACGAGAACTGCTTGGACCCGGGAGGCGGAAGTTGCAGTGAACTGAGATCTTCCCACTGCACTCCAGCCTGGGTAGCAGAGGGAGACTCTGTCTCAAAACAAAACAAACCAAAAAACCAAAAAACAAGCATGACGAGCCTGGGCAACAAAGTGAGACCTACAGTCGAGCATGGTGGCTTAAGCCTGTAGTTCCAGTTACTCAGGAGGCTGAGGTGGGAGGATCACATGAGCCCAGGAGGTTGAGGCTGCAGTGAGCCATGATCATGACAATGCACTCCAGCCTGGGCGACAGAGCAAGACCTTGTTTCTACACAATAAAAAAATTTAAAAAAATTTAAACAAGCATGTACATTGCACTTTATTGGGTGATTCCAAGAATTTTCGACAGTAAGCTATTTTCACAAATGCCTCGACTCAGAACCATATCCTGGAGTAACAGACAACTTCTCTGTAACAGACAATTGAGCCCAATGCACACAAGAACCAAGTGCAGTGCAAAAGAAATGGAATGTAAGCCACGTGTACAAATTAAAATCTTCTAGTACCCATGTTTAAAAAGAACAGGTGAACTGATCTCATTTATTTAGAGACATGGTCTTGCTCTGTCTCCCAGGCTGGGGTGCAGTGGCAAGATTATAGCTCAGTGTAGCCTCCAACTCCTGTCCTCAAGTGATCCTCCCACCTCAGCCTTCCTAGTAGCTAGGATCACAGGTGTGAGCCATCATGTCTGGCTATTTTGAATTAATTTTTGTTTATTTATTTTTTTTGAGACAGAGTCTCACTCTGTCACCCAGGCTGGAGTGCAGTGGTGCGATCTTGGCTCACTGCAACCTATGCCTCCCAGGTTCACGCCACTCTTCTGCCTCAGCCTCCCAAGTAGCTGAATATAAGCACCCGCCACCAAGCCCAGCTAATTTTTGTATTTTTAGTAGAAACAAGGTTTCACCATGTTGGTCACACTGGTCTTGAATTCCTGGACTCAAGTGATCTGCCCACCTCAGCCTCCCAAAGTGCTGGGATTACAGGCGTGAGCCACTATACCTGGCTGAAATTAATTTTTTTATTTTTTTTTATTTTTATTTTTGAGATGGAGGCTCGCTCTGTCGCCCAGGCTGGAGTGCAGTGGCCGGATCTCGGCTCGCTGCAAGCTCCGCCTCCCGGGTTCACACCATTCTCCTGCCTCAGCCTCCGGAGTAGCTGGGACTACAGGCGCCCGCCACCTTGCCCGGCTAGTTTTTTGCAATTTTTAGTAGAGACGGGGTTTCACCATGTTAACCAGGAATGTCTCGATCTCCTGACCTCGTGATCTGCCCGTCTCGGCCTCCCAAAGTGCTGGGATTACAGGCTTGAGCCACCGTGAAATTAATTTTAATAACACATTTGATTTAACCCATCAAAAATGTTATCATTTCCAACATACAACCAGTATGAAAAATGAATGAATGTTTCACATTGTTTCCATCTTAAGCCTTTGAAATCTACAACGGCATTATTGCATTATTGCGCCTATGCTCTTGTGGGTCTGGGCAATTCTCATTTTATGTGTTGCCTGTAGCCAGGGGCTACTCAACCAGGCAGTGCAGCTTTAAACGTCTCCCTGGAAGAGCAGGCCAACTCGAGAGGTCCCAATTCCGGAAGGAGCTAAAGTCATGGTGGACAGCCATAGAGGGGACAGAAGCAGGGAATGAAGGCGTGGACGGCTCCTTCCATCTGGAACCTTCCAATCCCGAAGTTTGACCACTGTTTGCCTACAGCTGGAAGTGGCATAAGCCATGGGACACACAGGCCAGAAATGAGGTGATGGCGCTGGAGCTGGTGCTGCAAAGAGCTCGCCAGAAGGCAGGGGCCTGGGCACTGCTTCCTGGGCTGGACGAACACCATCTCATTCCATTCACACCATCTCATTCCATTTTCCCCATCATCCCTGGAAGCCCAGGCAGGAGGGAACAGACTCACAGGGGTGGAGGAACCTGCCCCAGGTCACAACACCTGCCCCAGGTCAGGACAACTCCTGCTCATCTCAGTGTCCCCTAGGAGGGGAAACAGAGCCCTGGTAGGTGCTCACTGAGCAGCTGCTGAACAAGGACCCAGAAGCAGCAGGAATGGCGAGACCCTGGGAGTGGGACAGAAGGGGGGGGGACATGAATGAACGAATAACATGAATGAATAAATGAATACTTCTTTTTTTTGAGACAGAGCCTTGCTCTGTCGCCCAGGCTGGAGTGCAGTGGTGCGATCTCAGCTCACTGCAACCTCTGCCTCCTGGGTCCAAGCGATTATCTTGCCTCAGCCTCCCAAGTAGCTGGGATTACAGGTGTACGCCACCACACCCAGCTAATTTTTTTTGGCATTTTTAATAGATACTGGGTTTCGCCATATTGGCCAGGTTGGTCTTGAACACCGGGCCTCAAGTAATCTACCCACCTTGGCCTCCCAAAGAGCTGGGATTACAGGCGTGAGCCACCGCACCTGGCCATGAATGCACACTTCTGATGGCACACTCGGAAGATCTCAAGTACTGCGCAAAACACTGAAAATGCATCCCGGAGTCAGCTGACTAATCCATCTGAAATTTGCTGGCAACCCAACTGTGGTTATTAAACAAAACCAAACCTTGGCATCCCTACAGCCGGCTTCCTCTCCTGGGGGTAATCCTTCAAGGGATGGAAATCAAACCCCACACGGAAGAGAATGTGAAGGGCGAGTTCCGTGCGGAGAATGAGGAACAGGCCCCCGTGTCTGGCTGTGCCCGTGTTGACTTGCACACATTGGCATCAAGAGTCTTCTTCATCCGGGTCACAGAAGGCCGGCCCCCAAGCGGGAGAGGCCACCAGACATGCCACAGTCCCTGACACCTGGTTCTCAAGGGGTCACACCACAGGTACGGCACCCGGACCCTAGCCAAGGGCCCGGGGGATCGTCCTGCCCTGCCCCACTATGCCCTGCAGAACGTAAGTGCAGAGATCAGCCTGGCATGACCCCACCAGTGTGTGCCCCCAACACCCAGTCCCCTCCCTCGTCCTGGAGCAGTGCGATTCTGCCAGCACGCGACCCCAACCCCAGCATGCCCCTTTCTCTGACCCCTTCGCCCAGGCCTCTGGTCTCCCTCCACCTCCTCAAAGCTTCTGCACTGGGTCAGCCCCTCAGGAGGGTTTTCCAGTCCACCTGCTTCAGAATCTGCACCTCCGCTTTCAGGGGCCAGCAGGGTCCCCTGATCCCCGAGCCTCCTCATTCTTCACACGCCAGCTTCCCTGTCTCCTCACCACACTTCCAGCTTCAGGGACTCCACACACCAGGCACCGCCACAAGCAGGAGATGCCCTCTCAGAGATGCCCAACCTGACCCCCCGGGACCCCCTGTCCTGATCCCCCCAGAACCCAACATGAAACCCCTAGGACCCCCTGCCCTGACCCCCTAGAATCCCCCAACATGACCTCCCTAGGGCCCCTGCTGACCGCCCCAGAATCCCCCAATGTGACCCCCCGGTACCCCCTGCTCTGACCCCCTCAGAACTGCCCCAACACGACTCCCCTAGGACCCCCTGCTCTGAACCCCCAGAACCCAACACGACTCCCCTAGGACCCCCTGCTCTGAACCCCTAGAACCCAACATGACCCCCCAGGACCCCCTGCCCTGACCCCCCCAGAATCCCCCAACATGACTCCCCTAGGACCCCCTGCCATGGCCCCCCCAGAGTTGCCCCAACATGATCCCCCAGGACCCCCTGCTCTGAACCCCCAGAACCCCCCAACATGACCCCCCTAGGACCCCCAACCTGACCTCCCCAAACCCCCACATCATAAGCCCCCTAGAACCCCCATCCTGACCCCACCAGATGACCCCCGCAGAAACCCCTCCATCCGGAACCCCTAGAACTCCCATCCTGACCCCGCTAGAGCCCCCCCACATCCTGACTCCCCTAGGACCCCCCCTTGTCCTCAGATACCCCAGAATTCCCACTCTGATCCCCCCTACAGCCCTTCTATCCTGACCCCTCTAGGGTCTCCTACCCCATCCTGACCCCTCTGGGAGCCCCCCATCCTCTCCTCTCTTCTCTTTTTCCTGGTTGTCTATGGACCTCCCTCAGCCTATTCTCTCCCCTAAGGGACCCCCCTGCCCCACCTTAGCCCCCTAGGTGCCCTCCTCATCCCACCCCAACCTCATTACTCAGGGACTCATTCCACAGAAGGACTGCTCCCCGCCCCCCAGGACCTCTCAGCCTGTCCTCCCCACCCAGGTGCTGCACTGTCAACTCGTGGCCCAGGGACCCTCCCACCCCATGTTTCCCCCATAGGGAATCCCTCACCCATCTCTCCCCCGAGGGACTCGTTTCACTATCATTTCACTGCACAGGACACCCCTCGCTTATCCTTCCCACTACAGGTACCCACCGATACATCCTATCCTCTCAGGAACCCCCTTGACCCCATCTCACAACTCAGGGGCCCTGCACCCCATCCTCTCTCTGCAAGGACATCTCCTTGGCCCGATCTCATGACTTAAGGGCTCCAAACACCATCTTTTCCCCAAAGGGATTTCCCCTCATTCCAATCTCATTACTCAGGGACCCCCCCATCTCCCTGATTTCACTATTCAGGGACCACACACCCCATTTCACTACTTAGAGATCCACCAGCATTCTGCTACTCAGAGCCTCCATGCCCTGTCTTTCCCCACAGGGACCTCCTTGGCCCAATCTCATTACTGAGGGACCCTACCCCATTTCAGTCTCATCACTCAGGGACCCCTCACCCCATCCTCTCCCCTCTGGAGCCCCCTTGCCCAAATTCCTTCCTCAGGGGCTGCCTAACCTCCCCTCACCCCATCCTCTCCTCTTGGGAACGCCCTGCACCCCGATTTCCCTACTCAGGGGCTCCCCTGATCCTCATCTCATGACTAAGGCAACCCTCACTCTGTCCTTTCCTCTTAGGAACCCTTCACCCTCATTTCACTACTCAGGGACCCCACACTCTGTTTTCTCCTCTTAAAGAGACCCCTCACCCCGATCTCACTGCTCATCCTGTTCTCTCCTTATGGGCACCCCTCACTCCGATTTTCCTACTGAGGGACTCCGCTCACCCCAGCTTCACTTTTCAAAAGCCCCACACCCCATCTTCCGCACTGCAGGGACCTCCCCTCACTCAATCTCACTGCTCAGGGACCCTTGCCCCCATCCTCTCCTCTTAGAGACACCCTTCACCCCAACTTCACTACTCAGAGACTCCCCTTATCCCAATTTCACTTTTCAGGAATCCCACACCCCATCTTTTCCACCACAACGACCTCCCCTCGCCCAATCTCACTGCTCAAAGATCCTCGTCCCATAACCGGCCCAGACCCCCCTGCCCTGTGCACCCTTCAGCCCGTCCTCCAAGGGCCCCCTGCCCCGTCTTCCCCCGAAAGTTCCCTGAACCTCTCGCCCCATCCTCCTTCGAAGGCCCCCTGCATCCCTCGCCCTGTCCTCCCCTCGAGAACTCCCTGCCCCGTGCACCCCTCACCCCATCCTCCCTCGTGACCCTCCTGCCTCCTGCACCCCTTGCCCCGTCCTTCCCCGAGGGCTCCCTGCACCGTGCACCCCGAGTCTCCGGCCGACCCCTGCCCACTCACTCGGAGGCGCCCTCGCTGGTAGGGGACGGGCCCTCGGCGATGGTAGGGTTGATGGTGAGCGCCGGCAGCACCGGCTTCCTCCGGGCCAGCATCGGGACTCCGCGGGCCGGCGGCGGCGGCGGCGGCGGCGCCTCTAGCCGGGGCCCATAGGGGGCGGGCCGGGAGCGATCGGCGCCTACGCGAGCCCGGGGCTGCGGCCGCGGCCTAGGCCGGCGTCGGGGCGGCCGAGGGCGGGCGGCGCTGCGGGCCTGGGCCGAGGGTAGCCGAAGGGCGCTGGGGCCGAGGCGCCGGAGCCGCCACCTCTGCCGAGGCCCGCGAGAGGCTGACGCCGCAGCCGGAGTCCAAGAGGCCGGGGGAGGGGAGGGGCGGCCACAAGATCGCGGACCGGCCTCTCGCGATAACAGGATAGGGAGCCGCGATGGACCCTACCCCAGGCCGGTGCGCCTGCGCAGAAGCCCAGGCCGCCTTTCGGAGGGGAAAGGGGCGGACACCGAGGCGAGGCGGTGCCCGGAGCGTGCGCATTCGCTTGCCTTCGCACGGCGCGTGTGCGCATGCGCCTGGGGCACGAGGCGCGGGCGCAGGGGAGGAGACGGATGGATGAGGGCGGGGGGGTTGATGGTCTAGCACAGGTGGGCAGGGAGCCAGACTCCTGAGAGCCTGTGGTGCCCCAGGCTGGGGCTGAGACAACCCAAAAGACCCCAGAACAGTGGACGAGACCCACCCAGAGTCCATTTAATCTTTTTGGCAAGGGTGGACACATGCCCCGGCTCCCACCGCCTTAAAGTGTCAATTGCTCCCCCTCTTTCATCCGAGCAAGGCCACTCCAAAACATTTTTTAAAATTTATTTTAATTGACAAACAAAATTGCATGTATTGTTATGCGCATATTAAAACATTTTTATTATAAAATGCACATAACGGCCGGGCGCGGTGGCTCAAGCCTGTAATCCCAGCACTTTGGGAGGCCGAGACGGGCGGATCACGAGGTCAGGAGATCGAGACCATCCCCGTCTCTACTAAAAAAAGACAAAAAACGAGCCGGGCGCGGTGGCGGGTGCCTGTAGTCCCAGCTACTCGGGAGGCTGAGGCAGGAGAATGGCGTGAACCCGGGAGGCGGAGCTTGCAGTGAGCCGAGATCCGGTCACTGCACTCCAGCCCGGGAGACAGAGCGAGACTCTGTCTCAAAAAAAAAAAAAAAAAAAAGCACATAACATAAAACTTGCCATTTTCACCATTTCTGAATGCACAGCTTAGAGGCATTAAGCGACCACCATCACCATGTCCAGAAGTTTCTCATTTTCCCAAACTGAAACGCTGTCCCTGTGAAACCTCACTCCCTATCCCCCTCCCCAGCCCCTGGAACCCACCATCCTACTTCCTGTGAATCTGATGATCCTAGGGACCTCATATGGGTAGGATCACACAGGTTTTGTCCCTTTGTGTCTGGCATATTTCACTGAAGGCAGTGTCCTCAAGATGCATCCACGTTGGAGCCTGTGTTAGAATTTCCCAACATGACTGGTCTAGGCATATTTCCAATTGGGTAGCCCTGCTCCAAAAAGGAGCAGAAGGAAAAAAAATAAAAGAAAAATTTCCTCCTTTTTTTTTTTTTTTTGAGATGGAGTCTCGCTGTGTCACACAGGCTGGTGTGCAGTGACGCGATCTCAGCTCACTGCAAGCTCCGCCTCCCGGGTTCACGCCATTCTCAGCCTCCCAAGTAGCTGGGAGTACAGATGCCCACCACCACGCCTGGCTAATTTTTTGTATTTTTAGTAGAGATGGGGTTTCACCGTGTTAACCAGGATAGTCTCGATCTCCTGACCTCGTGATCCACCCGCCTCGGCCTCCCAAAGTGCTGGGATTACAGGCGTGAGCCACTGCGCCCGGCCAGAATTTTCCTCCTTTTAAAGACTGAATAATATTCTATAGTGTGGATGTACTATATTTTGCTCGTCCATTTATCTGCCACTAGACACTTTGGTGAATTGTACTGCTATGAACACAGATGTACAAATATCTGTTTGAGTCTTCGCCTTGAGTTATTTTGGGTATATGTTCTGAAGAGGAATTGCTGGATTATATGGTAATTCTATGTTGAACTTTTTGAAGCACCACCTTACTGTTTAATACAATAGCCGTACCACTTCATAAGAAAGGTCATGTTATTTACCTGGTGGTGTAACCCATTAAAAATGTATTTAATTTGGCCAGGCATGGTGGCTCATGCCTGTAATCTTAGCACTTTGGGAGGCCGAGATGGGCAAATTGCCTGAGCCAAGTTCAAGACCAGCCTGGGCAACACAGCGAAACCCTGTCTCTAGTAAAATACAAAAAATTGGGAAGGGCGCAGTGGCTCACGCCTGTAATCCCAGGACTTTGGGAGGCCGAGGCAGGTGGATCACCTGAGGTCAGGAGTTCAATACCAGCCTGGTCAATACAGTGAAACCCCCTCTCTACTAAATAAATAAATAAATAAATAAATAAATAAATACACCGGTTGTGGTGGCGTGTGCCTGTAATCCCAGCTACTCAGGAGGTTGAGGCAGGAGAACTGCTTGAACCCGGGAGGCAGAGGTTGTAGTGAGTTGAGATTGTGCCATTGCACTCCAGGCTGGGCAACAAAGTAAAACTCCGTCTCCAATAAAACAAAACACAACAAAAAAAAGTTAATTTTTGGCCAGGCATGGTGGCTCACGCCTGTAATCCCAGGACCCTGGGAGCCTGAGGCAGGCTGATCACTTGAGGTCAGGAGTTTGAGACCAGCCCAGCCAACATGGTGAAACCCCATCTGTACTAAAAAGACAAAAATTGGGCTGTAGTCCCAGCTACACAGGAGGCTGAGGCAGGAGAACTGCTTGAACCCGGGAGGTGGAGGTTGCAGTGAGCCAAGATCACGCCACTGCACTCCAGCCTGGGTGACAGACCAAGACTCCGTCTCGAAAAAAACAAAACAAAACAACAAACAAAATACTGCTCCTAGGGAAGCCTGCTCCTGGGTTTTTACAATCTGGGCCTTTCAGTTTGACTTCTCTTCACTCCCACCTGCTTGTCCAAAATTCAGATGGACGCTCATCTGGCCTCAAATAAAGACAGGCCCTTTCAGAGACCGGGGTATTTCCATGTTCCTTCTGTTCTGCCCAGCAATCATTCTCCCATTTTATCCTATTTTAAGCTTTTTTTTGAGACGTAGTCTCGCTCTGTCGCCCAGGCTGGACTGCAGTGGCGCAATCTCGGCTCACTGCAAGCTCCGCCTCCCGGATTCACACCATTCTCCTGCCTCAGCCTCCTGAGCAGCTGGGATTACAGGCGCCTACCACCATGCCTGGCTAATTGTTTTTGTATTTTACTAGAGACAGGGTTTCACCGTGTTAGCCAGGATGGTCTCGATCTCCTGACCTCGTGATCCGCCTGCCTCAGCCTCCCAAAGTGTTAGGATTACAGGCGTGAGCCACCACGCCAGGCCGGCTTTTTTTTTTTTTTTTTTTCAAGACAAGTTCTCACTCTGTCACCCAGGCCCCAGGCTGGAGTGCAGTGGCACAATCATAGCTCACTGCAGCCTCCACCTCCCTGGCTCAAGCGATTCTCCCACCTCAGCCTCTCTAATAGCCCTGGCTACAAACATGCACCACTATGCCCAGCTAATTTTTGTATTTTTTGTCCAGACAGGTTTTCTCCATGACGCTCAGTCTGGTCTCACACTCCTAAGCTCAAGCGATCCTCCTGCCTCAGCCTCAGCAGTGCTGGGACTAGAGCTGTGAGCCACTGCGTTCAGCCATTAATGCACAATTCTCCAAAGTTCAATTTCTTGAACTGTTACAAGTCTATACATCCATGTAACACTTGCCCTTACTCCAGAAAGTTTGTTCACTGCCTTTTTAGTTCATTCTCGGCACCCAGCAGTAGTGAGCTGGTGAATGTTTAATGAGCTGGTAAATGTTTAACAATGAGCCATTAAAATAAGGAGAGGCCGGGCGTGGTGGCTTATATCTGCAATCCCAGCACTTTGGGAGGCTGAGGCGGGCAGATCACTTGTGGTCAGGAGTTTGAGTCCAGCCTGGCCAACATGGTAAAACCCCATCTCTACCAAAAATACAAAAATTAGGATGGTCGCGGGTGTTATCCCAGCACTTTGGGAAGCTGAGGTGGGCAGATCACCTGAGGTCAAGAGTTCGAGACCATCCTGACCAACATGGTGAAACCCCATTTCTACTAAAAACACACAGAAATTAGCCGGGCATGGTGGCGGGCGCTGTAATCCCAGCTACTTGGGAGGCTGAGGCAGGAGAACTGCTTGAACCCTGGAGATGGAAGTTTCAGTGAGCCAAGATTGTGCCTCTGCACTCCAGCCCAGGCAACAGAGTAAGGCTCTGTCTCAAAAACAAACAAACAAAAAAAATTAGCTGGGCATGGTGGCAGGTGCCTGTGATCTCAGCCACTTGGGAGGCTAAGACATGAGAATCACCTGAACCTGAGAGGTGGAGGTTGCAGTGTGTCAAGATCATGCCACTGCACTCCAGTCTGGGTGACAGAGGGAGACTGTCTCAAAAAAAAAAAAAAAAAAAAAAGCCCGGGCATGGTGGCTTATGCCTGTAATCTCTGCAGGGGAGGCTGAGGCGGGCAGATCACCTGAGGTCGGGAGTTTGAGACCAGTCTGACCAACATGAAGAAACCCCGTCTCTACTAAAAATACAAAACTAGCCGGGCGTGGTGGTGCATGTCTGTAATCCCAGCTACTAGGGAGGCTGAGGCAGGAGAATCGCTTGAACCGGGGAGGTGGAGGTTGTGGTGAGCCGAGATGGCACCACTGCACTCCAGCCTGGGCAACAAGAGTGAAACTCAGTCTCAAAAAAAAAGAAGTTGACGACGGTATCAAAGATGCTTTTGAGTGGCTGTAAGCCAGCTGCAGTCCACTACCACCCCAGAAACCCCCTAGATTCTGCGTTCTATCCCCATAGATTCGTTTTTCCCTGTTCAAGAGTTTCCTGTAAATGGAATTGCACTCATGGTGTCAGCTCTTTGTGCTTTAGGACAATCTTTTGGTTTTGGTTTTGGTTTTGGTTTAGACAGGATTTTGCTTTATTGCACAGGCTAGAGTGTAGTGGTGTGATCTCAGCTCACTACAGCCTCCACTTTCTGGGTTCAAGCCATCCTCCCACCTCAGCCTCCGGAGTATCTAGGACTACAGGCTCGCACCACCATGCCCAACTAACTTTTGTATTCTTTGTAGAGATGGGGCTGTCATCATGTTGCCCATGCTGGTCTCGAACTCCTAGGCTCAAATGACGCTAGTACCTTGGCCTCCCAAAGTGCTGGGATTACAGGCGTGAGTCACTGTACCAGATCCTGAGACAGTATTTTTGAGGTTCATTTATATTGTTTCACGTAACAATAATTTGTTCGGTTTCCTTGCTAGATGATATCCCATTGTATGTACTGTGGGCATTGCCCTTGACATAGAACAGTAAATGAATTCTCCTTTTGGCTGGGCACGGTGGCTCACACCTGTAATCTCAGCACTTCGGGAGGCCGAGGTGGGTGGATCACGAGGTCAGGAGATCAAGACCATCCTGGCTAACATGGTGAAATCTTATATCTACTAAAAATACAAAAAAAAATTAGCCGGGCGTGGTGGCGGGCGCCTGTAGTCCCAGCTACTCGGGAGGCTGAGGGAGAATGGCGTGAACCCGGGAGGCAGAGCTTGCAGTGAGCCAAGATCACATCACTGCACTCCAGCCTGGGCGAATGAGCAAGACTCTGTCTCAAAAAAAAAAAAAAAAAAAGAAAAAAGAATTCTTCTTCTTTTTTTGGAGACAATCTCACTCTGTTACCCAGGCTGGAGTGCAGTGCTGTGATCACTGCTCACTGCAACCTCTACTTCCTGGGATCAGGTGATCCTCCTCCCACCTCAGCCACCTGAGTAACTGGGATGACAGGTGCACACCACCTTGCCCAGCTAATTTTTTATTTTTTGTAGAAATGGGCGGGGGGAGTCTCACCATCTTACCTAGGCTGGTCTCAAACCCATGGGCTCAAGCGATCCTCCTGCCTCGGCCTCCCAAAGTGCTGGGATTACAAGTGTGAGCCACCAAGCCCAGTCTGTTAGAAACTTTTTTTTTTTTTTGAGACAGAGTCTCGCTCTGTCATGTGGGCTGGAGTGCAGTGGCACAATCTTGGCTCACTGCAACCTCCGCCTCCTAGGTTCAAGTGATTCTCCTGCCTCAGCCTCCTGAGTAGCTGGGATTACAGGCAAGCACCACCACACCCGGCTAATTTTTGTATTTTTTGTAGAGACGGGGTTTCACTATTTTGGTCAGACTGATCTGGAACCCGTGACCTCATGATCTGCCTGCCTCGACCTCCCAAAGTGCTGGTATTACAGGCGTGAACCACGGTGCTGGGTCTGTTATGAATTTTTTGAGGCCAAAGAAGATGTTGGATGTATCTCCTTCTCTCCCGCTTTACCTCCACGGACGGACGTAACAGATGCTGGATACATATGGGCTACTTGAAGGAATGACCTGGTGTTCTCGTCCTCGAGGAGACAGGTTGCCTTATTAAAAGGCAACCATTCGCAGCACTTATGATAAAACAGGAGCTTCACTTGCTGAGGTTACAGTGCAACCTCACCCCCTCCACCCATTCTCTATCTTTACTACCAAGCATCCTTTGCCCTGTGACCTCTCTCTGTGATATATTTCCTACTTATCGTTGCTTCCAATAACACTTTTTCTGAGTACATCTGTCCCTTGGTCCCAGAGACGTGGTATCTCCTAAATTGCTCCTCCCAGGAAATAAATTTCTAATAGCTTTCTTGATAGATTCAATCCATGGTGACATTTATCTTGTAGAGGCACATGCTGGCATTAATATCACAAGTGTACATTGTTTCCAACTAGCAATGTCCTGTGAACTTTATCTCTCTCACCTGTGCAGTGGATTAATTGCCAGAACAGCCGAAGAGACCCCTTTGGAAAGCAATTTAACCCTATCGTGACCACGCTGTGACTCAGTAGTTGGAATCGTGGGCATATGACTTAGAGAAACTCCTGCCTGTATGCACACAGGAAACTCACACAATAATGTTCTCAATGGCAAAAATTTGGAAAGTACACAGGGTCCATTGATGGGAGAATGGAAAAATACGTCCCAGCGCAGTCCCACAGAGAAATAGGAGACCGCAGAAAATTCCTACGTGACAACAGCATGAAAGAATCTTAGTCTCGGCCGGGCGCGGTGGCTCAAGCCTGTAATCCCAGCACTTTGGGAGGCCGAGGCGGGCGGATCACAAGGTCAGGAGATCGAGACCACAGTGAAACCCCGTCTCTACTAAAAATATAAAAAATTAGCCGGGCGCGGTGGCGGGCGCCTGTAGTCCTAGCTACTCAGGAGGCTGAGGCAGGAGAATGGCGTGAACCCAGGAGGCGGAGCTTGCAGTGAGCCGAGATCGCGCCACTGCACTCCAGCCTGGGCAACAGCGTGAGACTCCGTCTCAAAAAAAAAAAAAAAAAAAAAAAAGAATCTTAGTCTCAGCTACTTGGAAGGCTGAGGCGTGAGGATTATTTGAGCCCAGGGATTCCGGGCAGACCTGGGCAACATAGTGATCCTCCCGTCTCGGCCTCCCAAAGTGCTAGAATTAGAGGCGTGAGCCACCACACCCAGCCTTTTTCTTTCTTTCTTTTCTTTCCTTTTTTTTTTTTTTTGAGACGGAGTCTCGCTCTGTCTCCCAGGCTGGAGTGCAGTGGTGCGATCTCCGCTCACTACAAGCTCCGTTGCCTCCCAGGTTCATGCTATTCTCCTGTCTCAGCCTCCCGAGAAGCTGGGACTACAGGTGCCCGCCACCACGCCCGGCTAATTTTTTTTGTATTTTTAGTAGAGACAGGGTTTCACCGTATTAGCCAGGATGGTCTCAATCTCCTGACCTCGTGATCTGCCCGCCTCAGCCTCCCAAACTGCTGGGATTACAGGCGTGAGCCACCGCGCCCAGCCCTTTTATTTTTATTTATTTATTTATTTATTTATTTATTTATTTATTTATTTATTTTTTGAGATGGAGTCTTGCTCTTTTACCCAGGTTGGAGGGCAGTGGTGCAACCTCGGCTCACTGCAACCTCCGCCTCCTGGGTTCAAGGGATTGATTCTCATGCCTCAGCCTCCTGAGTAACTGGGATTACAGGCATGTGTCACCACACCCAGCTAATATTTTTGTATTTTTAGTAGAGATGGAGTTTCACCATGTTGGCTAGACTGGTCTTGAACTCCTGGCCTCAAGTGATCTGCCCGCCTTGGCCTTCAAAAGGGCTGGGATTACAGGTATGAGCCACCGTACCTGGCCTTATGACACCATTTTTATAAAATGAAAATGGCTCAGTGTTATTAGCTATTAGACAAATGCAAATTAAAACCACAATGGGCCGGGCGCGGTGGCTCAAGCCTGTAATCCCAGCACTTTGGGAGGCCGAGACGGGCGGATCACGAGGTCAGGAGATCAAGACCATCCTGGCTAACACGGTGAAACCCCGTCTCTACTAAAAAATACAAAAAACTAGCCGGGCACGGTGGCGGGCGCCTGTAGTCCCAGCTACTCGGGAGGCTGAGGCAGGAGAATGGCGTGAACCCGGGAGGCGGAGCTTGCAGTGAGCTGAGATCCGGCCACTGCACTCCAGCCTGGGCGGCAGAGCGAGACTCCATCTCAAAAAAAAAAAAAAACCACAATGAGATACTTCCATACGCCTATTAGAATGGCTAAAATAAAAACACTGACCAGGTATAGTAGTTCTGCCTATAATCCCAACACTATGGGAGGCTGAGGTGGGAGGATGGCTTGAGGCCAGGAGCTCCAGATCAGCCTTGGCAACATAGTGAGATCCTTGTCTCTACGAAAAAAAAAAAAAAAAGCTGGGTGCACAACTGTAGTCCCAGCTACTTGGGAGGCTGAGGTGGGAGGATCACTTAGGCCCAGGAATTCAAGGCTGCAGTGAGCTATGATTGAGCCACTGCAGTCCAGCCTGGGTGACAGAGCAAGACTCTATCTCAAAAGGCAAAAGAGCCTGGGTGCGGTGGCTCAAGCTTGTAATCCCAGCACTTTGGGAGGCAGAAGCGGGCGGATCACCTGAGGTCAGGAGTTCGAGACCAGCCTGGCCAACATGGTGAACCCTCCCCTCTCTACCAAAAAATACAAAAATGAGCCAGGTGCAGTGGTAAATGCCTGTAATCAGAGCTACTCGGGAGGCTGAGACAGGAAAATCTCTTGAACCCAGGAGGCAGAGGTTGCAGTGAGCCGAGATTGTGCCACTACACTCCAGCCTGGGCAACAAGAACAAAACTCGGTCTCAAAAACAAAAATAAAAACAAAATTTGGCTGGGCACAGTGGCTCACACCTATAATTCCAACATTTTGGGAGCACAAATGGGCAGATCGCTTGAGCTCAGGAGTTGGAGACGAGCCTGGACAACATGGCAAAACCCTGTCTCAGCCGGGCGCGGTGGCTCACGCCTGTAATCCCACACTTCGGGAGGCCAAGGCGGGCGGATCATGAGGTCAGGAAATCGAGACCATCCTGGCTAACACAGTGAAACCCCGTCTCTACTAAAAATACAAAAATTTGCGAGGGTGGTGGCGGGTGCCTTTAGTCCCAGCTACTTGGGAGGTTGAGGCAGGAGAGTGGCGTGAACCCAGGAGGCGGAGTTTGCAGTGAGCCAAGATCGCACCACTGCACTCCAGCCTGGGCGACAGAGTGAGACTCTGTCTCAAAAAAAAACCAAAAAAAAAAACCCAAAAAAAACCCATCTATAGAAAAAAAAAAAAATTAGCTGGGGGTGTGTTGGTGCACGCCTGTTGTCCCAGCTACTCAGGAGGTTGAGGCAGGAGGATCGCTTAAGCCTGGGAGGTTAAGGTTGCAGAGAGCTATAATGACACCACTGTACACCAGCCTGAGCAGGAGAGCAAAACCCTATCTCAAAAAGAAAAAAAAAATCAACAAAAAGATTAAGATGGTACATTTTATGATATACATGTATTTACCACAATTTTAAAAAGATTGGGGCCGGGCGCAGAGGCTCACGCCCGTAATTCCAGCACTTTGGGAGGCCGAGGCAGGTGGATCACGAGGTCAGGAGATCGAGACCATCCTGGCAAACACGGTGAAACCCTGTCTCTACTAAAAATACAAAAAAATTAGCTGGACATGGTGGCAGGAGCCTGTAGTCTCAGCTACTCAGGAGGCTGAGGTAGGAGAATCGGTTGAACTCGGGAGGCGGAGGTTGCAGTGAGCCAAGATCACGCCGCTGCACTCCAGCCTGGGCAACAGAGCAAAACTCCATCTCAAAAAAAAAAAAAGAAAAGGAAAGAAAGAAAGATTATATAGAAATTATAGATTGTAGAAAAGGAAAACTGCGCCTTATAATGTTTAGGGATATGAACACATGATTAATTGAATTTCGTGAAGTCTGTGAGTTCCTGGAATGCCGGGAACTCATCCATCTTGGCGTCCCTGGCTGCCAGCACAAAGCCTGACACACGGGAGGTGTTTGGTGAGAACAGATGTGAGCAAGTGAACGTGGCTGCTTTGGGGACCTTGTGGCACGGTGGCAGTGTGCAACCTGCAGGGGTTTGGGGCAAACACACCTGGCTCGAAGCCTGTTCCCTTGGATCACAGGATGTTCTCATCCTATTCTAGTGAGTTACTGATGAAACCTCTCGCTCTTAGCCTGTGGCCAAGCTCCCAGGATAGAACTCCAGAAACCAATCTGAGCTTTCTTCCAGAGCTGCAGCTGATTAACTTAACATCCTGGGGCGCAGCGTTTAAGGAGAAAAACAGGATGCTCTGAGAGAAGCTTAGCAGTGCTGTGCCGAAGCCAGCTCCTACTGGTGGGTAAGAGCTTATTTGTTCAAGTTTTGGGAAATTTGGGAACTGGTAGTTAATAGCTATGATTAAAAATTAGTCCAGGCGCGGTGGCTCACGTCTGTAATCTCGGCACTTTGGGAGGCTGAGGCGGGCGGATCACAAGGTCAGGAGTTTGAGACCAGCCTGGTCAACATGGTGAAACCCCGTCTCTACTAAAAAAACTACAAAAATTACCTGGGTGTGGTGGCGGGCGCCTGTAATCCCAGCTACTCGGAAAGCTAAGGCAGGAGAGTCATTTAAAACCGAGAGGCAGAGGTTGCACTGAGCCGAGATTGCACCACTGCACCCCAGCCTGGGACAGACCAAGACTCTGTCTCAAACAAATAAACAAACAAACAAAAATTCGGCTAAGAGCAGTGGCCCACCCCTGTAATCCCAGCACTTTGGGAGGTCAAGGCAGAAGGATCATTTGAGGTCAGCAGTTTGAGACCAGCCTGGTCAACATGATGAAACCCTGTCTCTACTAAAAATAGAAAAATTAGCTGGGAGTGGTGTTGGGCACCTGTAATCCCAGCTACTCAGGAGGCTGAGGTGGGAGAATGGTTTGAACCCGGGAGGCGGAGGTTACAGTGAGTGGAGATTGCGCCACTGCACTCCAGCCTGGGCAACAAGGGCAAAACTCTGTCTTTAAAAAAATAAAGAAAGAAAGAATAGGGAAATATTTTCCAGTATTCAGAAACGATTATGTGATTCATCACAGAAGTCATCCACATTTTTGGCCGGGCGCGGTGGCTCAAGCCTGTAATCCCAGCACTTTGGGAGGCCAAGACGGGCGGATCACTAGGTCAGGAGATCGAGACCATCCTGGTTAACACGGTGAAACCCCGTCTCTACTAAAAAAAAAAAAAAAATACAAAACACTAGCCGGGCGAGGTGGCGGGCGCCTGTAGTCCCAGCTACTCAGGAGGCTAAGACAGGAGAATGGCCCGAACCCGGGAGGCGGAGCTTGCAGTGAGCTGAGATCCGGCCACTGCACTCCAGCCTGGGCGACAGAGCGAGACTCCGTCTCAAAAAAAAAAAAAAAAAAAAAAAAAAGAAGTCATCCACATTTTTGATGAGCAAGTGAAGTTTTTTTTTTTTTTTTAGACAGAGTTTCACTCTGTTGCCCAGGCTGGAGTGCAGTGGCGTGATCTCGGCTCAGTACAACCTTCACCTCCCAGGTTCAAGCAATTCTCCTGCTTCAGCCTCCTGAGTAGCTGGGATTACAGGCACCTGCCACCACACCTGGCTAATTTTTGTATTTTTAGTAGAGACTGGGTTTCACCATGTTGGCCAGGCTCTTCTCGAACTCCTGAACTCAGGTGATCCACCCACCTTGGCCTCCCAAAGTGCTGAGATTACAGGTGTGAGCCACCACACCCAGCCTTTTTTTTCTTTTCTTTTCTTTTTTTTTTTTTGAGATGGAGTCTTGCTCTGTCACCCAGGCTGGAGTGCAGTGGAGCCATCTCAGCTCACTGCAACTTCTGCCTCCCAGGTTCCAGGGATTCTCCTTGCCTCAGCCTCCCAAGTAGCTGGGATTACAGGAACCTGCCACCACACCCAGCTAATTTTTGTAGTTTTTTTTTAGTAGAGACGGGGTTTCACTATGTTGACCAGGCTGGTCTTGAACTCCTGACCTCAGGTGATCTGCCCACCTTGGCCTCCCAAAGTGCTGGGATGACGGGCATGAGTCACCACACCCAGCTGGTTTCTAGAGTTTCTTTTCTTTTTCTTTTTTTTTTTTGGAGATGGAGTCTCACTCTGTCACCAGGCTGGAGTACAGTGGTGCAGTCTCAGCTCACCACAACCTTCACCTCCTGGGTTCAAGCGATTCTCCTGCCTCAGCCTCCCGAGTAGCTGGGACTACAGGCACCTGCCACCACACCCGGTTAATTTTTTTTATTTTTAGTAGAGACGGGGTTTCACCATGTTGGTCAGGATGGTCTTGATCTCTTGACCTTGTGATCCACCTGCCTCGGCCTCCCAAAGTGCTGGGATTACAGGAGTGAGCCACTGTGCCCAGCCTGGAATTGCTTTATGACTTTGTGCCACATCCTGGCCGATGGATGCTCATAACTATTTTATCGCTCTGCAATCAAGGATTTGTGCAGATTAACGGAAACTGCGAGGGAACATGGGAAAATGAAAGGCGTTTAATTGTGGGAGCAAAGAGAACACAAAAAATTTATTTTTCGCTTTCCCATGATTGATTTATTTACACATATTATTATATTTTGAGATAGAGTCTCGCTCTGTTGCCCAGGCCGTGGCATGATCTCAGCTCATTGCAACCTCTGCCTCTCAGGTTCAAGTGACTCTCCTGCCTCAGCTTCCCCAGTAGCTGCGATTACAGGCACGTGCCACTATACCCGGCTAATTTTTGTATTTTTAGTAGAGACTGGGTTTCGCCATGTTGGCCAGGCTGGTCTCGAACTCCTGACCTCAGGTGATCCACCTACCTCCACCTCCCAAATTGCTAGGATTACAGGCGTGAGCCACCATGCCTGGCCTTACCAAGTTCTGATTGAAGTGAGATGCCTGTAAGAAAGATAAAGTTAAAATGAGGTTTTCACATGTCGAAATCGCTCTGATCAAAGTTCCAAACCCAAGGTTCTAGAAAGTGCAATGACTTTTTTTTTTTTTTTAAACAAGGGCAATTAAAAATTTCCGAGGCTTAGCAAGATCAAATGGGTGTGTGCAGTGCTCTCTCTGACATGCAATTTATGGAACTGTTTATTCGTAAATGTGATCTCTGTACTTCCTGTGAAGCATTTGAGGTCCTATTTGGAGAATTTGGTAAGTAGGAAGTCTCTCAGAAACACGGGGTCTTCAGAAACGCATCTCAACCTTCTGGGCCTCAGTTTCCACTTTTCTTGTTTTAGAAAGACAGGGTGTCTCTCTGTCACCCAGACTGGAGGGCAGTGGCACGATCATGGCTCACCATGGCCTCTAATTCCTGGGCTTAAGTGATCCTCTCACCTTCGCCACCCAAGTAGCTGAGACCACAGGCACGTGCCACCATGCCCGGCTAATTTTTAAATTTTTTGTAGAGACAGGTTTCACTTTGTTTCCCAGGCTGATCTCAAACTCCTGGGCTCAAGCTCTCTTCCCACCTTGGCCTCCTAAAGTGCTGAGATTATAGGTGTGACCTATTATGCTGGCAATAAAATAACTTAAAACGATTTTTTTTGTTTGTTTGTTTGAGATGGAGTCTCGCTCTGTCGCCCAGCCCAGGCTGGAGTGCAGTGGCGCGATCTCGGCTCACTGCAAGCTCCGCCTCCCGGGTTCACGCCATTCTCCTGCCTCAGCCTCCCGAGTAGCTGGGACTACAGGCGCCCACAACCGCGCCCGGCTAATTTTTTGTATTTTTAGTAGAGACGGGGTTTCACCGTGGTCTCGATCTCCTGACCTTGTGATCCGCCCGCCTCGGCCTCCCAAAGTGCTGGGATTACAGGCGTGAGCCACCGCGCCCGGCCTAAAACGATTTTTTTTAGAGACAGGATCTCACCTGGCACCCAGGCTGGAGTGCAGTGGCGCAGTCATAGCTCACTGCAGCCTCAAACTCCTTGGCTCCAGTGATCCTGCCACCTCAAACCCCTGAGAAGCCTGGACTACAGGCACCTCCCACCATGCCCAGCTAATTTTAATTTTTTTTTGTAGAGACAGGGACTCGCTATGTTGCCTAGGCTGATCTTGAACTCCTGTGCTCAAGCAATTTTCTCACCTCAGCCCCTCAAAGTCCTGGGATTACAGGCGTGAACCACCATGTCCCGGCCATAAATTCAGTTTTTAACTCAGGCAGTGAGCTGTGGTCTCTAATTTGCCTACCGCAATACATGGTGTGATTACATTGGGAAGCATTTGAGACATGAAACATGGTCATGTTTGTTTGTTTTGTTCTGTTTTGCTTTGGGCCATGTTCCTTTTTGTTTTGTTTTGTTTTCTGAGACAGAGTCTCTCTGTGTCGCCCAGGCTGGAGTGCAGTGGCGCGATCTCGGCTCACCGCAAGCTCCGCCTCCCGGGTTCACGCCATTCTCCTGACTCAGTCTCCCAGGTAGCTGGGACTATAGGCGCCCGCCACTGCGCCCGGCTAATTTTTTTTTTTTTTTTTTTTTTGTATTTTTAGTAGAGACGGGGTTTCACTGTGTTAGCCAGGATGGTCTCAATCTCCTGACCTCGTGATCTGCCCGCCTCGGCCTCCCAAAGTGCTGGAATTACAGGTATGAGCCACCGCGCCCGGCCGGCCATGTTCTTTATTATGAAACTACTGTGAGTCACTTCTCTTAAGGGTCATTGATTTGACACATTTTTATAGAAACCCTACTAAGTGCCAAGCGTTGGATGAGGAAAACCCCTGCCCTCACGGAGTTTACAATCTGGGGGAGAAATAGGCCACAAATAAGATGCCAGGAAGAGCCACAGAGATTAATAAAGTAGGGAAGGAGCTTGGGTGCAGTGGCTCATGCCTATAATCCCAGCACTTTGGGAGGCTGAGGTGGGAGGATCACTTGAGTCCAGGAGTTCCAGACTAGCCAAGGCGACATGGTGAAACCTTGTCTAAAAATTTAAAATAAAGGCTGGGCGCGGTGGCTCATGCCTATAATCCCAACACTTTGGGAGGCCGACGCAGGTGGATCACCTGAGTCAGGAATTCAAGACCAGCCTGCCCCATGTGGCGAAACCCAGTCTCTACTAAAAATTACAAAAATTAGCCGGGTGTAGGGGCAGGCACCTGTAATCCCAGCTACTCGGTGGGCTGAGGCAGGAAAATTGCTTGAACCCGGGAGGCAGAGGTTGCAGTGAGCCAAGATCGCGCCACTGGACTCCAGCCTAGGTGACAAGAATGAAACTCCGTCTCAAGAAAAAAAAAAAAGTGGGGAGGAAGGGGATAGAACTGTGGAAGCAGAGAGTTGAGGAAAGGTTGGAGTTTTTGCTTTTGTTTTGTTTTTTTCAGACAGTCTTACTCTGTCACCCAGGCTGGAGTGTAATAGCTTGATCTTGGCTCACCGCAACCTCCACCTCCTGGGCTCAAATGATTCTCCTGCCTCAGCCTCCTGAGCAGCTGGGACTACAGGTGTGCACCACCACGCCCGGCTAATTTTTGTATATTTAGTAGAGACAGGGTTTCACCATGTTGCCAAGGCCGCCAATGCTTGAACTCATGAGCTCAAGCGATCTGCCCACCTCAGCCTCCTAAAGTGCTGGGATGGGAGGCGTAAGCCACTGCGCCTGGCCAAGGTTGCAGTTTTAAGAAGGCTGTTGGGGTAGGTCTCAATGAAAAGGTGACATTTGGGCAGAGGTGAGAGTGTACCCCACAGATATCAGGGAAAGAGGGCACAGCCCATGCAAAGGCCCTGAGGCTGGACCACGCTTGGTGTTGGAGGAGCAGTAAGGAGGCCTGTGTAGCTATAACAGAGTGAGCAAGGGGGAGAGAAGGAGGAGGGCAAGATGGGGAGGGGGTAGGGGTAGAGGACAGGGCAAGTCATGCAGCGCATTGTGGACCACAGGGGCGACTTGGGCTTTGACCGCAAAGGAGGTGGGAGCCATAGAGGGTTTCGGGCAGAGGAGGGACAGGTCCTGACTCGTGCTCCCGGGCGCCCTCTGGTGTCTGCTATGGGGAAGATCAAGTTTGCAGGGCGAGAGTGGGAGCTGAGAAACAGGTTGGAGGAGAATGGGCTGGTTCAGGCCTGCTAAGGTGAGGTGAGGCTGCACCAGGGTGCATTTTGAACATGGAGCCAACAAGACTTTCCTGGTGTAGAGTTTTGCAGGTATGAGAGAAAAAGTCAGGGATAATGAGAAATTTGGACCTGACCCCTCTGGAAGGATGGTGCTTCTGTTTGGTAAAATGGGAACGTCAGACCAGGCGCAGTGGCTCACGCCTGTAATCCCAGCACTTTGAGAGGCTGAGGCGGACGGATCACGAGGTCAGGAGATCAAGACCATCCTGGCTAACACGGTGAAACCCCGTCTCTACTAAAAACACAAAAAATTAGCCCCGTGTGGTGGCGGGTACCTGTAGTCCCAGCTACTCAGGAGGCTGAGGCAGGAGAATGGCGTGAACCTGGGAGGCGGAGCTTGCAGTGAGCTGAGATCCAGCCACTGCACTCCAGCCTGGGCGACAGAGCGAGACTCTGTCTCAAAAAAAAAAAAAAAAAAAAATTAACTGGGCATGGTGGCACATGCTTGTAATCCCAGTTACTCAGGAGGCTGAGGCAGGAGAATTGCTCAGACCCGGGAGGTGGAGGTTGCAGTGAGCTGAGATCATACCACTGCACTCCAGCTTGCGTGACAGAGTGAGACTTTGTCTGGAAAAAAAAAAAAAAAAAAAAAAAGGAATGGCAGCAGGAGGTACAGGTTGGGGAGAAAGTGAGGAGCTCAGGTTCAGCTGTGTCTCCTGAAGTGGGCAGATCACCTGAGGTCAGGAGTTCCATACCAGCCTGGCCAACATGTTGAAACCCCTATCTCTACTAAAAATACAAAAATTAGCTGGACATGGTGGCGCACGCCTATAGTCCCAGCTAATTGGGAGGCGGAGGCAGGAGAATTGCTTGAGCGTGGGAGGCATAGGTTGTGGTGAGCTGAGATCATGCCACCGTATGCATTCCAGCCTGGGCAGCAGAATGAGACCCTGCCTCAAAAAAAAAAAAAAGCCTGGGGTAGTGCTTAGGTCGGAAGTTGGAGACCAGCCTGGCCAACATGGTGAAATCCCGTCTCTACTAAAAATACAAAAAAATTAACTGGGTGTGGTGGTGGGTACCTGTAGTCCCAGTTACTCAAGAGGTTGAGGCAGGAGAATCGCTTGAACCCGGGAGGCAGAGGTTGCAGTGAGCTGAGATCGCGCCACTGCACTCCAGCCTGGGCAACAAGAGCAAAACTCCATCTCAAAAAAAAGGAAAAAAAATAATATAAGAGGTTATCGGCATATTTATGAAAGGGCTTTGAAAATCCACACTGCTGTTCAAATTTGCTAGTATCTTTGACACTAATTAAACACCAAAACATTTAATTCCAGCCCGGCACGGTGGCTCACGCCTGTAATCCCAGCACTCTGGGAGACCGAGGTGGGCAGATCACCTGAGGTCAAGAGTTCGAGACCAGCCTGACCAACATGGTGAGACCCCCTTCTCTACTAAAAATAGAAAAAAAAAAAAAGCTGGGCGTGGTGGCAGACGCCTGTAATCCCAGCTACTTGGGAGGCTGAGGCAGGAGAATTGCTTGAACCTGGGAGGCGGAGGTGGCAGTGAGCTGAGATGGCATCACTGCACTCCAGCCTGGGCAACAGATCGAGACTTCATCTCAAAAAAAAAAAGAAAAAAACCCCAAACTTTCCCCATAGCAGAAGAAAGACTGGGGGAGGTTAGGTAGTTCCGGCCGCAGTAGAGAATGTCAGTATCTCGTAAGATCCTCTAGAGGGAGCCGGGAGCTGGGACGCGGGTCTATCCTCCTATCCCACGTCTTCCTGGTATCCCCAGTTCCCCAAGCAGGACGAGCCTGGGTGGAAAAGGTGGTGGGGTCAGCAGGGGTGGTCTCTGTCTTTGGAACTTGAAAGCCCTGTCTACCCTTCCAGAGTTGGGGGCTTGGAGGAGAGGGGGTGCCAAATTAGCACAGGGGCTGGCAAACATTTTCCTAAAGAGCCATATAACAAATACACACACACTAAATAAATATATACACAGTTTAGGCGGGGCATGGTGGCTCATGCCTGTAATCCCAGCACTTTGGGAGGCCGAGGCGGGTGGCTCATTTGAGATCAGGAGTTCAAGACTAGCCTGGGTGGTCGGGCGCGGTGGCTCAAGCCTGTAATCCCAGCACTTTGGGAGGCCGAGACGGGCGGATCACAAGGTCAGGAGATCGAGACCATCCTGGCTAACCCGGTGAAACCCCATCTCTACTAAAAAATACAAAAAACAAGCCGGGCGAGGTGGCGGGCGCCTGTAGTCCCAGCTACTCGGGAGGCTGAGGCAGGAGAATGGCGTGAACCCGGGAGGCGGAGCTTGCAGTGCGCTGAGATCCGGCCACTGCACTCCAGCCTAGGCGAAAGAGCAAGACTCCGTCTCAAAAAAAAAAAAAAAAAGACTAGCCTGGGCAACATGGCGAAACCCAGTCTCTACTAAAAATACAAAAATTGGCCAGGCATGGTGACGTGGGCGCCTGTAATCCCAGCTACTTAGGAGGCTGAGGCAGGAGAATCGCTTGAACCCAGGAGGTGGAGGTTGCAGCGAGCTGAGATCATGCCACTGCACTCCAGCCTGTGCGAGAGAGCAAGACTCTATCTCAAAACAATAACAAAAACAAAACACAGACACACATACACACAGCCACCCAGCTTAAACTGTCTCTGTTACAACTCCTAAAATCTGCTCTTGCAGTTTACAAGAGGCCTTAGATAACCTGTAAGCAACTGGGCATGGCTGTGTTCTAATACGATTTTATTTTTAGACACTGAAATCTGAATGTCACATCATTTTCTGTGAATACTACCATGAAATAATTTTTTTTATTTTTTTTTTTTTGAGACGGAGTCTCCCTCTGTCGCCCAGGCTGGAGTGCAATGGCGCGATCTCGGCTTGGGGGGGGGTGCCAGATTAGCACAGGAGCTGGCAAACTTTTTTCTGAAGAGCCATATAATAAATACACACACACTAAATAAATATATACACAGTTTAGGATTGAACTCGGGAGGCGGAGGTTGCAGTGAGCAGAGATCGCGCCGTTGCACTCCAGCCTGGGAGACAGAGCTAGGCGTCCTCTCCAAAAAAACAAAACAAGCTGGGCGCGGTGGCTCATGCCTGTAATCCCAGCACTTTGGGAGGCTGAGGCAGGCAGATCATGAGGTCAGGAGATGGAGACCATCCTGGCTAACACGGTGAAAACTTGTCTCTATAAGTACAAAACAAAATTAGCTGAGCATGGTGGCAGGCGCCTGTAGTCCCAGCTACTAGGGAGGCTGAGGCAGGAGAATGGTGTGAACCTGGGAGGCAGAGCTTGCAGTGAGCTGAGATCACGCCACTGCACTCCAGCCTGGGCAACAGAGCAAGACTCCATTAAAAAAAAAAAAAAGGAGAGACAAATTAGCAAATACGTGTTAAAGTACCCAGTGTGTGGGGCGGTGGCTCACACCTGTAATTCCAGCACTTTGGGAGGCTAAGGCAGGTGAATCACTTGAGGTCAGGAGTTCGAGACCAGCCTGGCCAACATGGTGAAACCTCGTCTCTACTAAAAATACAAAAATTAGCTGGACTTGATGGCGGGCGCCTGTAATCCCAGTTACTCAGGAGGCTTTGTCAGGGGAATTGCTTGAATCTGAGAGGTGGAGGTTGCAGTGAGCTGAGATTGTGCCACTGCACTCCATCCTGAACAACAGAGCAAGACTCCATCTCAATAAATAAATAAATAAATAAATAAATAAATAAATAAAAAAAATAGAGTACCCAATGGAGAGTTCCCTTATATAACAGGAAGGCTTAAAAGAGCCTGGGTGGGCGGGGCGCGGTGGCTCACGCCTGTAATCCCAGCACTTTGGGAGGCCGAGGCGGGAGTATCATGATGTCAGGAGATTGAGACCATCTTGGTTAACATGGTGAAACCCCATCTCTAATAAAAATACCAAAAAAAAAAAAAAAAAAAAAAAACTAGCTGGGCGTGGTGGTGCGTGCCTGTAGTCCCAGCTACTTGGGAGGCTGAGGCAGGAGGGTGGCGTGAACTCGGGAGGCGGAGTTTGTAGTGAGCTGAGATCATGTCACTGCACTCCAACCTGGGCGACAGAGCGAGACTCCAACTCACACCCACACACACACACAGAAAAAAAAAATCATAATAATACTTATTAGTGGACTGAAATGTCTTCCATCATTACTTTTTCCCTCTGGTGAATTGTAATATTTCTTTTTTTTTTTTTTTTTTTTTTTTTGAGACGGAGTCTCGCTGTGTCGCCCGGGCTGGAGTGCAGTGGCCGGATCTCAGCTCACTGCAAGCTCCGCCTCCGGGGTTTACGCCATTCTCCTGCCTCATCCTCCCGAGTAGCTGGGACTACAGGCGACCACCATCTCGCCCGGCTAGTTTTTTGTATTTTTTAGTAGAGATGGGGTTTCACCGTGTTAGCCAGGATGGTCTCGATCTCCTGACCTCGTGATCCACCCGTCTCGGCCTCCCAAAGTGCTGGGATTACAGGCTTGAGCCACCGCGCCCGGCCTGTTTTTGTTTTTCGAGATGGAATTTCACTCGTTGCCCAGGCTGGGGTGCAGTGGCGCAATCTTAGCTCACCGCAAACTGCGCCTCCCAGGTTCAAGTGATTCTCCTGCCTCAGCCTCCCAAGTAGCTGGGATTACAGGCGTGCACCACCACACCCAGCTAATTTTGTATTTTTAGTAGAGACAGAGTTTCTCCATGTTGGTCAGGCTGGTGTCGAATTTCCAACCTCAGGTGATCCACCTGCCTCGGCCTCCCAAAGTGCTGGGATTACAGGCATGAGCCGCTGTGCCTGACCTGCAATACTTTTTTTTTTTTTTTGAGACGGAGTCTCGCTCTGTCACCCAGGCCGGAGTACAGTGGTGCGATCTCGGCTCACTGCAAGCTCCGCCTCCCAGGCTCACACCATTCTCCTGGCTCAGCCTCCCGAGCAGCTAGGCCCTTACAGATGCCCGCCACCATGCCCGGCTGATTTTTTGTATTTTAAGTAGAGACAGGGTTTCACCGTGTTAGCCAGGATGGTCTCGATCTCCTGACCTAGTGATCTGCCCGTCTCGGCCTCCCGAAGTGCTGGGATTACAGGTGTGAGCCACTGCGCCTGGCCAATACTTCTTTATTTATATTACTGGCATGATTATATACACAATGTTCAATAAAATAAAAAATTTTTACTCTATTTCTTTTCTTGCCATTACTATTACTTGTTGCATTTTATAATCATCACTGAAGCTTTTCGTCATTTGGAGAAGGCAATATTAAAACAGTGTTCGCTGCCAGGCTCTGTGGCTCACGCCTGTAATCCCAGCACTTTGGGAGGCTGAGGCGGGCAGATCACGAGGTCAGGAGTTCAAGACCAGCCTGACCAACATGGTGAAACCCGATCTTTACTAAAAATACAAAAAGTTACCTGGTGTGGTGGCGGGCACCTGTAGTCCCAGCTACTTGGGAGGCTGAGGCAGGAGAATCGCTTAGGAGGCGGAAGTTGCAGTGAGCCGAGATCGTGCCACTGCACTCCAGCCTGAGCGACAAGAGCAAAACTCCATCTCAAAAAAACAGAGAAGGAATGAATCCTGCCCACACCTTGATCTTGCGGACTAGATAGGGAAGCACGCGAAGGGATAATTCAGTTTCTGGGGCCTGGAGGTGCGATCCTCCTCAACCCCCGCAGGCCAACCAACTCCCATAGGATGAAGCAGAGGAGACACACCCTGCCTCTGCCCTGTTTCCTCCTCTGCCAACAGGAAGGATGCAAGCTGACCGCCTCCACAGCCAGTGGGGGCCTCCTGTCCCTCCTTTTCCAGGTGAGAGGGTCCGCTATGACCCTTGGACCCACCAGCCATAAAGCAATCACCGGGAGCAGGTGGTGGCGAGACTGGGAGGTGCGGACTGGACTGAGGGGTGTGGATGAGGACATGAGATGGGGTAGGTGCCGGCTCTCAGTACCGCCCTGCTGACAACCTGTTGCCCTGAAACTGGGGACTGACTGACTTTCTTTTTTTCTTTTTTTTTTCTTTTTCTTTTTGAGACAGTCTCACTCTGTTGCCTAGGCTGGAGTGCAATGGCGTGATCTTGGCTCACTGCAACCTCTGCCTCCCGGTTCCAGCGATTCTCCTGCCTCAGCCTCCCAAGGAGCTGGGATTACAGGTGTGCACCACCACACCCAGCTAATTTTTTGTATTTTTAGTAGAGATGGGGTTTCACCATGTTGGCCAGGCTAGTCTCGAACTCCTAACCTCAGGTGATCTGCCCACCTCAGCCTCCCAAAGTGCTGGGATTACAGGTGTGAGTCACCGCATCCGGCCTATTTACTTCTTCTACAGTAATGATATCATTCAGCATCTTCCTGTCTTGGGTGAGGAGTGTGGAATGCCTCCTCAGTCTTGTTCCCTGTTGGATCCCAGCACCCGGTACACAACAGGTACGCAATAAATAACAGTCAAAGGAATGAATGAATGAATGAATGAATTCTCAAGCACAGTGTCCTCCATTCTTTAGGAAGGGCAGAGTGAGTCCCCCAAACTCATGGGATCTGGAGGTTCTGGCTCCAATGTCCTGTCTTCACCCACCCCTCTGAGAGCAGAGGCTGGAACTCCCAGGATCCACCCAGGACATCAGAGGGGAGTTGGATGCCTGGAGGGTCAGGTCCTAATCAGTGTCATTGCCCATGAGGCCGATCATAGTCCCCCTGTGGCCTGCCAGCCTCTGGCTGGCCCCTGGCACACCCACATCACAAGGGTTATACTCACTGCCTGGCTGTATTACAAGGGAGGGAAGAGGAGGAGGGGGAGACGGAGGAGGAGGAAGGGAGGAGGGAGAGGGGGAAGGGGAGGAGTGGGAGGAGGAGGGAGAAGAGAGGAGAGGGGAGGGAAAGGAGGAGGGAGACTAATGGAGAAAGAAGGGGAGGAGGGGAGGATGAGGAGGGGAAATGGAAGGAGAAGGAAGGAAGCACGGATGAGGGGGAGGAAGAGGAGAAGGGGGAGAAGGGAGAGGTGGGGAGGAGGGGGAAGAGGGGAAGGTGGGGAAGAAGGGGGAGGAGGGTGAGAGACAGGAGGAGGGAGAAGAGAGGAGGCAGAGGAGGAGGGAGAGGAGGGAGAGAAAAAGAAGGAGGGAGAGGAGTGCGGAAGGAGGGGAGGATGAGGAAGAGGATGGGGAGGGGAAGGAGAAGAGAGAAGGGAGCAGGGAGGAGGGGGAGGAAGGAGAGGGGGAAGAGGAGAGGCAGGAGGAGGGAAAAGGCCAAGGAGGAGGGAGCAGGGAGGAGGAGGAAGGCAATAGGAACAGAGTGGAGAGGGAGGAGGCAGAGGAGGGAGAGGAGGAGGGGGAGCTGCCGCCACCTGGACGCCCTCACTTGTTCCACCGGGAACTGGCCCACAAGCGAGGTGATCGAGGACCCCGGGGCAAGTCCCCCCCACCTCCCATCTGGAGCAGGGGACCTGGGTGTTGTCACCTCTTCTGCCTGACTCATGTGATGGCCAAGTGAGTCATATCCCCTTATCAGCTCCTCTGTCCTCCTGTGCAGACTGGGGACTGTCCTTAATGATCAGAGCTGTGCAGAGGCCAAAGGGCTAAGGCAACCGGGAAGGGACAGCCGGGCATCCGCTTGGCGTCACGGAACTGCAGCGAGACAGATTTCTTTTTTTTGAGACAGAGTCTTGCTCTGTCATCAGGCTGGAGTGCAATGGCAAAATCTCAGCTCACTGCAACCTCCACCTCCCAGGCTCAAGCGATTCTCCTGCCTCAGCCTCCCTGTAGCTGGATTACAGGCATACGCCACCACGCCCAGCTAATTTTGTATTTTTAGTAGAGACAGGGTTTCACCACGTTGGCCAGGCTGGTCTCAAACTCCTGGCCTCAGGCAATCTGCCCACCTCGGCTTCCCAAAGTGCTGGGATTACAGGCGTGAGTTACCTCACCAGGCTGGAAGTCCCTTTTTAGCACTTTCCATGGGAATGCTCCCAAGTGTGGTTGGTCCTTTATCCCTGGCTTTACACATGAGGAAACTGAGGCAGGGGGAAGCAGTCGTTTGCCCACAGTCACAGAGGGGAAAGTGGCAGAGCCAGGATTCTGTCCAATAGACCACATAGACTTTTTTTTCTTTTCTGAGACGGAGTCTCACTCTGTCACCCAGGCTGGAGTGCAGTGGTGCAATCTGGGCTCACTGCAACCTCCACCTCCCGGGTTCAAGCAATTCTCCTGCTTTAGCCTCTTGAGTTGCTGGGATTACAGGCGCAGGCCACCACGCCTGGCTAATTTTTGTATTTTTAGTAGAGACAAGGTTTCACCATGTTGGCCAGGCTGGTCTTGAACTCCTGACCTCAGGTCATCCGTCTGCCTCGGCCTTCCAAAGTGCTGGGATTACAGGCATGAGCACCTGTGCTCGGCTAATTTTTGTATTTTTAGTAGAGATGGGTTTTCACCATGTTGGTCAGGCTGGTCTCAAACTCTTCACCTCAGGTAGATCACCTCAGCCTTCCAAAGTGCTGGGATTACAAGCGTGAGCCACCATGCCCGGCTCACGTAGACTTTTTTTTTTTTAGAAACGGAGTCTCACTGTCGCCCAGGCTGGAGTGCAGTGGCCTGATCTCCGCTCACTGCAAGCTCTGCTGCCTCCCAGGTTCACACCATTCTCCTGCCTCAGTCTCCCGAGTAGCTGGGACTACAGGTGTCCGCCACCACACCCGGCTAATTTTTTTGTATTTTCAGTAGAGATGGGGTTTCACCGTGTTCGCCAGGATGATCTCGATCTCCTGACCTCGTGATCCGCCCGCCTTGGCCTCCCAAAGTGCTGAGATTACAGGCGTGGGCCACCGAGCCCGGCCTCACATAGACTTTTATTTATTCACTTATTTATTGTTTATCTCCACCTTCCTGAGGTATCCTCTTAAGTTTTCCAGCAGCTATATTTTAAAAGTTCAGGGCAAAATTAAATTTCACTTAAAAAATATATTTGGGTTCCAGCCTTGCCAACATGGTGAAACCCTGTCTCTGCTAAAGATACAAAAATTAGCCGGGCATGGTTGTGGGCACCTGTAATCCCAGCTATTCAGGAGGCTGAGGCAGGAGAATTGCTGGAACTCAGGAGGTAGAGGTTGTAGTGAGCCGAGATCACGCCATTGCACCCCAGCCTGGGTGATGGAGCAAGACTCCATCTCAAAAAAAAAAAAAAAACCCAGGCCGGGCGCGGTGGCTCAAGCCTGTAATCCCAGCACTTTGGGAGGCCGAGATGGGCGGATCACGAGGTCAGGAGATCGAGACCATCCTGGCTAACACGGTGAAACCCCGTCTCTACTAAGAAATACAAAAAATAGCCGGGCGAGGTGGCAGCGCCTGTAGTCCCAGCTACTCGGGAGGCTGAGGCCGGAGAATGGCGTGAACCCGGGAGGCGGAGCTTGCAGTGAGCTGAGATCCGGCCACTGCACTCCAGCCTGGGCTACAGAGCGAGACTCCGTATCAAAAAAAAACAAAAACAAAAACAAAAACAAAAACAAAAAACCCAAAATTTAAATAATGATAAACTATTCCTTGTTTGATGACATCGTATTTTTTGCACAATGGGAAACTCCTGTGGTTCTGGGCCAGCACCCTGTTGTATGCTCTGCTGGATGGGTTTATGAGAACTGACAACAGTATGCAAACACATTAGGCAATGCAAGGCTTTATCCATGGACGTGTTCCATTGTCAAGCTTTTATTGACTTTACCCACTTGGTTCAAAACATGGGAGGGGCCGGGTGTGGTGGCTCACACCTGTAATCCCAGCACTTTAGGAGGCCGAGGCAGGCAGATCACCTCAGGTTGGGAGTTCGAGACCAGCCTGATCAACATGGTGAAATCCCGTCTCTACTAAAAATGCAAAATTATCCGGGCGTGGTGGCAGCCACCTATAATCCCAGCTACTCAGGAGGCTAAGGCAAGAGGATTGCTTGAACCCGGGAGGCAGAGGTTGCAGTCAGCCGAGATCGCAGCCAGTGTACTCCAGCCTGGGCAAGAAGAGTGAAACTCAGTATCAAAAAAAATAATAATAAAATTTTAAAAAAAATGGGGGGCCCAGCATGGTGGCTCATGCCTGTAATTCCAGCACTTTGGGAGGCTGAGGTCGGAGGATCACTTGAGCCTAGGAGTTTGAGAGCAACCTGGGCAACATGAGGAAACCTCATCTCCACACACACAAAATACAAACATTAGCCAAGCATGGTGCCACGCACCTGTAGCTTCAGCTACTTGGGAGGTTGAGGTGGGAGGATCACTTGAGCCTGGCAGGCAAAAGTTTCAGTGAGCCGAGATGGTGCCACTGCACTCCAGCCTGGGTGACAGAGTGAGACCTTGTCTCAAAACAAACAAACAAACAATGATGTGTTAGCAATAAAGTGACAGTCTACAGAGGGAACATGTACTTAAACACATTGCTGGAAATGACTGTAGGAGTTTTACTTTAGATTCCGAGTTATTGTTGCTTTGAGATATGTAGTCGTGTTCAGTGGATAAAATGCTATGAGGTCAATGGCAGTGAAAAGTCCTTCTGTTCCCGCAAGTGCTTCTCCCTCCCCCTCCCCCTCCTTCTCCTTCTCTTTCTCCTTTTCCTTCTCCTTCTTCTTTTTTGACAGACTCTTTCTCTGTCCCAGGCTGGAGTTTAGTGGCATGATCTCGGCTCACTGCAACCTCCACCTCCTGGGTACAAGTGATTCTCCAGCCTCAGCCTCCTGAGTAGCTGGCATTACGGGCGCGTGGCACCACGCCCAGCTAATTTTTGTATTTTTTAGTGACTGGGTTTCGCCACGTTGGGCAGGCTGGTCTCAAACTCCTGACCTCAGGTGATCTGCCCACCTTGGCCTCCCAGAGTGCTGGGATGACACGTGTGAGCTACCATGTGGGGCCAAGTGTTTATTCTTATCCTCCCTGTTCACGGATACCTGAAATCCCTTCACTGAGGTGTACAAAAGGCTTCTAAAGTTCATGATAATAAGTATTGTTATTTTTGAGACAGAGTCTCACTCTGTGGCCCAGGCTGGAGTGCAATGGTGCAATCACAGCTCATCGTAGCCTCAAACACCCAGGCTCAAGCGATCCTCCTGCCTCAGCCTCCCAAGTAGCTGGGACTACAGGTGCGCACCGCCACATCTGGCTAATTTTTCTATTTTTAGTAGAGATGCGGTTTCATCATGTTGGCCAGGCTGCCTGGCTAATGTTTTAACATTTTTATAGATATGGGGTCTTGCTCTGTTGCCCAGGCTGATCTGGAACTCCAGGGCTCGAGCAATCTTCCTGCCTCAGCTTCCCAAAGGACTTGGATTACAGGCATGTGCTGCCATGTCCAGCTCCAGCAGATCTTGATAAGAGAAGGGGGAGGGATCTCTCTCGAGGGTGCTAGGGCTCCCAAGAGTCATAAACGGGGTGAGGAGAGGCAGAGAGGAGTCCAGAAGTCAAACTTCACCTACTTGATCCACCCACTGTGACGGCCCTGGAAAAAAACCTCCATGACAAATGCTGAATAAATATTATGACTGGCATCGCTAAAGCCAAAGCCAAGGCAAACAAAGCCCTTAAAATCCAACACAGAGCCGTTTAAAAGGAAATCAGAAAAATGCAGGTGTCAAGGGCGAGATAATTCTAGCAGCACCCAGAGAGGGACAGATACTGTTATTGGGGTCTCTCCTTGGGCCCCGTGGGCCTTGGGGACCCAGATCGTTCCATGGGGTGGGGCCATCCCGGGCACTGCAGGTTGCTGAGCAGTGTCCCTGGCCACACCCACCCCACGCCAGGGCCACCTCCCTTTTTTGTAACAACCATAGATGTCCCCAGATATCAACCAGTGTCCTGGGGACGGGGGCGTAAAATCACCCTGGGTGAGTTGCTGCCCTGGATTAGGGGATTCCATGGGCCCCCAAGAGACTGCATCCCGTGATCCTCTGCTCTGCTGAGGTCCCAGGAGGCTGCACACATTGAAATCCATGCCCTGAGTGGGGAGGGAGGAGGAGGTGAATCCCAGGAAATGGGATCCCCCTGGTTTATACCCTCTGCCCCATTGGGAGTTTATTCTGGTGTCTGATGTGAGCAGGGATCCCACTCAATTTTTTTCCAAATAATTAATGCAGTCCTTCTCCCCCTGGACCCCGTGGCTGTGGGGTGGGATTGGTCTCTGGGGTGGGGCCGTCCTGGGCACTACAGGGTGCTAAACGGCATCTCTGACTTCCACCCACTCTATGCCAGGAGTACCTCACACTCATGACAACCACAAATGTCCCAGACATTGCACAGTGAGTGTCCTGAGCTTCAGCCTGGAAGGTTGAGGCTGCCGTGAGTTTTGATCACACCGCACTCCAGCCTGCCCTGGTGGAGGACAACTGCAGTAATATGAGTTAGTGTTAGATAAAAGAATCATGGCCGGGCGCGGTGGCTCACGCTTGTAATCCCAGCACTTTGGGAGGCTGAGGCGGGCGGATCACAAGGTCAGGAGATCGAGACCATCCTGGCTAACATGGTGAAACCCCGTCTCTACTAAAAATACAAAAAAAATTAGCCGGGCGCGGTGGCGGGCGCCTGTAGTCCCAGCTACTCGGGAGGCTGAGGCAGGAGAATGGCATGATCCCGGGAGGCGGAGCTTGCAGTGAGCCAAGATAGTGCCACTGCACTCCAGCCAGGGGGACAGAGCAAGACTCCGTCTCAAAAAAAATAAAAATAAAAATAAAAATAAGATAAAAGAATCATATCGGGCATGGCATACGGTAGCCCCTTACTGAATTTTGGTTTCCTAAATACGTATGAGTGATCCATTGAAAAATAAAAACCAGGCCTGAGCCTCAGTTTTGTCAACTCTCCAATGGGACCAAGAAGAGCTCATAGCAAGTCTCAAGGGACAAAGGTCACCCAGAGGCCAGGTATCTCCAGCCAGGGCTCTGCCTGGCCCGCCGGGGCTGCTTAATCAATAGAGTAAATCATTACTGATCTACTGTTCCCCACATCTAGGAGGGGCACCCTGGAACCTGGGACCCCGTAACCTCATTCACTTTTATGGAGCATCTACAGGCCGGGCGTGGTGGCTCACGTCTGTAATCCCAACACTTTGGGAGGCCGAGGAAAGTGGATCACTTGAGGTCAGGAGTTCGAGACCAGCCTGGCCAACATGGTGAAATCTCATCTCTACCAAAAATACAAAAATTAGCTGGGTGTGGTGGTGTGGGCCTGTAATCCCAGCTACTCAGGAGGCTGAGGCAGAAGAATCACCTGAACCCAGGAGGTGGAGGTTGCAGTGAGCCAAGATTGTGCTACTGCATTCCAGCCTGGGCGACAGAGCTAGACTCTGTCTCAAGAAAGAAAAGAAACAGAGAGGCCGGGCGCGGTGGCTCAAGGCTGTAATCCCAGCGATTTGGGAGGCCGAGATGGGCAGATCACGAGGTCAGGAGATTGAGACCATGCTGGCTAACACGGTGAAACCCCGTCTCTACTAAAAAATACAAAAAATTAGCCGGGTGAGGTGGCGGGCGCCTGTAGTCCCAGCTACTCGGGAGGCTGAGGCAGGAGAATGGCGTGAACCCAGGAGGCGGAGCTTGCAGTGAGCTGAGATCCGGCCACTGCACTCCAGCCTGGGCGACAGAGCGAGACTCCGTCTCAAAAAAAAAAAAGGAAACAGAGAAAGAGAGAGAGGAAAGAAGGAAGGAAGGAAGGAGAGAGGGAGGGAGGGAGGGAAGGGAGGAACAGAGGGAGGGAGGGAAGGAAGGAAGGAAGGGAGGAAGGGAGGGAGGGAGGGAGGAAGGAAGGAACAGAGGGAGGGAGGGAGGGAAGGAAGGAAGGAAGGAAGGAAGGAAGGAAGGAAGGAAACAAGGAAACAAACCAGGATGTGAATGTTTTTAGAGCAAGAAGGGCACATAAATTACCCCTTCCAACCTAGCGCATGGCATTTTGTCCAGCAAATAGAGAGCTTGATTTAGTCACCTATATGCTAAACTTCCAACAGTGATGTTTAGCACAAACCAGACTCCTTGCCACAACGCACAGGGCTGTGCACGACCTGCCCCATCCCCTCCTTGCCTTCCCCTCCTCCCTCTCTTCCTCTCCTCACTCTGCTTCAGCCACAGGGACCTTGTCACTGTTCCTCCAATGCACTAGGCATGGACTTGCCCCAGGGCCTTTGCACAAACTGTGCCTCTGCCTGGGACACCTTCCCCTAGATCTCCCCAGGGCCAGTTCCATCTTATTCTTCAGGGCTGCACTGAAAATGCCATTTTTTTTTTTTTTTTTTTTTTTGAGACAGAGTCTCACTGTCGCCCAGGTTGGAATGCAGTGGCGTGATCTCAGTTCGCTGCAACCTCTGCCTCCTGGGTTCAAGTAATCCTCCTGCCTCAGCCTCCCTAGTACTGGGATTACAGGCACGTGCTGCCATGCCCGGCTAATTTTTGTATTTTTAGTAGAGATGGGGTTTCACCATGTTGGCCAGGCTGGTCTTGAACTCTTGACCTCAGGTGATCCACCCACCTCGGCCTCCCAAAGTGCTGGCATTACAAATGTGAGCCACCACACCTGGCCTAACATGTCATCCACTAAAGGGGAACTTTGTCTGGGCCCAGTGGCTCACACCTGTAAACCCAGCACTTTGGGAGGCTGAGACAGATGGATCATTTGAGCCCAGGAGTTTGAGACCATACTGGCCAACACAGTGAGACCCCATCTCTATAAAAAAACAAAATTAGCCAGATGTGGTGGTGCACGCCTGTAGTCCTAGCTACTTGGGAGGCTGAGGTGGGAGGATCACTTGAACCCAGGAGTTGGAGGCTGCAGTGAGCTATGATCGTGCCACTGCACTCCAGCCTGGGTGATAGAGTGAGACCCTGTCCCCCACCACCACCAAAAAAAGAAGCAGGGCTCCTCTCTCTTGGTGGGGGGTGGAGGGGAGGTCAGAGACAGCCTCTCAGCTACCTGGGCTGATTCACAAATATCGAACATTCACGAAAATGTCAATACAGTGACCTAGAGCCAGAGGGGAAGAGCGAGGGTGCGAGAGGAGAGTTCCAGGCAGAGGGGTCAGCAGGTGCAAAGGCTCTAAGCAGGGACCAGTTTGGCTCCATAAATATTTGTTGACTCAATGAACGATAGAAGATTCTAGAGAGAATTGATTGCACAGAATCGGCCATGGGGACTCGGAGGTGGAGTCCAAGCTGGTCTCGGAGGGGGCTGGGGGCCGGAGGTTGGCAGGTGGGGTGAAGGATGGGAGCTGCTGGCAGGAAAACTGACTTCAGTGAAGATCTGGGCTGGTCCTCTTGGTTTGTTTCTGTCCAGGGAGTGGACGGGACCCATGTAAGGGCCCTGGGCTATCCCAGAACCCATCTAGGAATTCTGAAGAGAAAAGGTTCCGTTAACTGGCCGGGTGCGGTGGCTCACGCCTGTAATCCCCACACTTTGGGAGACCGAGGTGGGCCGATCACGAGGACAGGAGTTCAAGACCAGCCTGGCCAACATGGTGAAACCCCGTTTCTACTAAAAATACAAAAGTTAGCCGGTCGTGGTGGCCGGGACCTGTAGTCCCAGCTACTCGGGAGGCGGAGGCAGGAGAATCACCTGAACCCAAGAGGCGGAGGTTGCAGTGAGCCGAGATGAGATGGTGCCACTGCACTCCAGCTTGGGCCACAGAGCCAGACTCCGTCTCAAAAAAGAAAGAAAAAAAGAAAAAGTCCTCGTAAGTGGGGGAGAGGTCACGGCAGAGCTGAGGTACCCCAGACTTCGACCTTTGCCCGCTGAGGGCTGGAAAACCACAAAACACCCAGATAACGGTCTTCCCTCCCCTGCCCCCGCCTGTCCCCGTGTCACTGGCTCTCAACCCTGTCTCTCCACGCTGTCCACCAATCAGCACCTGGAGGCGGGCTGGGAGCTGCCCAGAACTGCTTCAGCATCTTTTGGGAGTGGTGACAGAGCCACAGAGGGCTGTGAGCTTGCCCGGCCCCGGGTAACGCTGGCGGTGGGTGGGCCTCCAGCTTGGAGCAGAGACCCCCCCCCAGGCATCTGCAGACAGAGCTGGATGGACCCATGAATATGGATTTAGCTGCTGGAAAGGTGAGCCCTGCTAGGTCCTGAGCGAGACTGGGAGTCTAGGCTGGGAAAGCCTCCCCAAGCTGCTAGAGCTGCGAGGAACCCCATCTCCACCCCCATTGTACAGATGGGAAGACTGAGGCCCAGAGAAAGGATGCAATGAGCAAAACTGTGTGTCTTTGCCCTGGGGTTGCCCTTGTCTTTCTTCCAAGTGCCCCTGCCTCCCAGGAGTGGGCACTTGGGGAGGCTGTGAAGGCCTGAGAGGCAAGCGGCATCTCTAGCTAGGGCCTCTCCCCAGCACTTTTTATTTTATTTTATTTTATTTTTATTTTTATTTTTTGAGATGGAGTCTCCCTGTCACCCAGGCTAGAGTGCAATGGCATGATCTCAGCTCACTGCAAGCTCCACCTCCCGGGTTCACACCATTCTCCTGCCTCAGCCTCCCAAGTAGCTGGGAGTACAGGTGTGCACCACCGCGCCCGGCTAATTTTTGTACTTTTCATAGAGACAGGGTTTCACCATGTTGACCAGGCTGGTCTCAAACTCCTGACCTCAGGTGATCTGCCCACCTCGGCTTCTCAAAGTGCTGGGATTACAGGCGTGAGCCACCGTGCCTGGCATACTTTTTTGTTTTTTGAAACAAGGTCTTGCTCTGTGACCCAGGTTGGAGTGCAGTGGGGTGGCCATAGCTCACTGCAGCCTCAACCTCGTGGGTTCAAGGGATCCTCCTACCTCAGCCTCCCCAGTGGCTGGGATGACAAGTGTGTGCCACCACAGCCAGCTAATTTTTAAAAATTATTTTTAGTAGGGATAGGGGTCTGCTCTCTATCTTGTACAGGCTGGTCTTGAACTCCTGGGCTCAAGTGATCCTCCTGCCCTAGCCTCCCAAAGTGCTGAGATTACAGGTGTGAGCCACCACATCCAGCCTCTCCAGCACTTTAAGAGAAATTGGCTCTCACACTGTGGAATTCTATCAACCTCAAAGTCCAGATTTGGAAGGGGAGTCCCAGCGAGGGGCAGTGGCTGGCCCAACCTGGAGGCAGAGCGGCCACTGAACTCGAACTGGAAGGAGCCGCAGTTGTGCGCACATGGGAGGTGGGGAGGAGAGGGGCTATGTGTGACCCTCTCACCTGTTCCTCGCACCCCAGATGGCTTGTTCTGCCTGCCCCATGGACCCCATCGACAGCTTTGAGCTCCTGGATCTCCTGTTTGACCGGCAGGACGGCATCCTGAGACACGTGGAGCTGGGCGACGACTGGGGCCACGTCAAGGACCAGGTGAGGAGCCCACTGCAGTTGCCCCGGGGCCACAGAGCTCCAGGCGGTCCCACTGAGGCCCTGCGAAGGTCTTAGACCTGCCAAAGCCCAGCCAGAGCTCTGCTTGGCTCTACAGTGCACTAATGGGTCACGGTGCGTGATTTTAGCCAAGCACATCATTTTGCAGGTAGCATCAGCTCCTTCTCACGGGTGGGAAGTGGAGGCCCAGAGCAGGGTGGAAACTCATCCAAAGTCACACAGCAATTTGAAGTTAGGTTCAAACTCAAACTTGGGGCACCTCCCTGGCTGGGTTCAGTTCTCTTCTTCCTCTCCTTCCTCTCCTTCCTTTCTCTCTTTCTTTTTTATCTTTCTTTTCTCTCTCTCTGTCCTTCCTTCCTTCATCTTTTTTTCTTTCTTTTCTCTCTCTCCTTCCTTCCTTCTTTCCTTCCTTTTTTCCTTCCTTCCTCTCTTTCTTTTTTCCTTCTTTTCTCTCTCCTTCCTTCCTTCCTTCTTTCCTTCCTTTCTCTCCCTTTCTTTTACTCTCTTCCTTTTTCTTTTTTTCGAGATAGAGTTTATCTCTTGTTCCCTGGGCTGGAGTGCAATGGCGCGATCTTGGCTCACTGCAACCTCCACTTCCCAGGTTCAAGCGATTCTCCTACCTTCAACCTACCGAGTAGCTGGGATTACAGGCACCTGCCACCACGCCCGGCTAATTTTTTGTATTTTTAGTAGAGATGGGGTTTCACCATGTTGGCCAGGCTGGTCTCGAACTCCTGACCTCTCAGGTGATCTGCCTGCCTAGGCCTCCCAAAGTGTGGGGATTACAGGGGTGAGCCACTGCACCCGACCCTTTTCTCTCTTTCTTTCTCTCTCTCTCTCTTTTTTCTTTCTTTCTCTCTCTCTCTCTCCCCCTCTCCCTCCCTTCCTCCCTTCCTTCCTCTCTCTCTCTCCCTCTCCCTCTCTCTCTCTCCCCCTCTTTCCCTTCCTCCCTTCCTTCCTGTCTCTCTCTCTTTCCCTCTCTCTCTCTCTCTCTCCCCCTCCCTCCCTTCCTACCTTCCTTCCTCTCTCTCTCTCTTTCTTTCTTAGACAGAGTTTCACTCTTGTTTTGCCCAGACTAGAGTGCAGTGGCGCAATCTCGGCTCACCACAACCCCTGCCTCCCAGGTTCAAGCGATTCTCCTGCCTCAGCTTCCCGAGTAGCTGGGATTACAGGCATGCGCCACCACACCCAGCTAATTTTGTATTTTTAGTAGAGACAGGGTTTCTCCATGTTGGTCAGGTTGGTCTCAAACTCCCGACCTCAGGTAATCTGCCTGCCTTGGCCTCCCAAATTGCTGGGATTACAGGCGTGAACCACCGTGCCTGGCCCTTTTGTTCTTTTTTTTTTTTGAGATGGAGTCTTGCTCTGTCACCTGGGGTGGAATGCGGTGGTGTGATCTCGGCTCACTGCAGCCTCCGTCTTATAGGTTCAAGCGATTCTCCTTCCTCAGACTCCCAAGTAGCTGGGACTACAGACACCCACCACCACGCCCAGCTAATTTTTGTATTTTTAGTAGAAATGGGGTTTCATCATGTTGGCCAGGCTGATCTTGAACTCCTGGCCTCAAGTGATCCACCCTCCTCAGCCTCCCAAAGTGCTGGGATTATAGGCAGGAGCCACTGTACCTGGCCCTGGCTGGGTTTTTTACGCTATGTTACTGTGTTTGAGCCTCAACAGCCCCGGGAGGAAGAAGCATTAATTCCATCTTGGAGAAAGGAAGGACACCTAAGGCCCAAAGAGGGTCACTGGTTTGCCTGGGGCCAGACAGCAATCTAGAAAGAGTGTGCACCTCCTAATTCCTATCCCTCCCTGTCCACCCCAGCAGGTCCAGCCAAACCCTGACCCTGACGACTTCCTCAGCTCCATCCTGGGCTCCGGAGACTCACTGCCCAGCTCCCCACTCTGGTCCCCCGAAGGCAGTGACAGTGGCATCTCTGAAGACCTCCCCTCCGACCCCCAGGACACCCCTCCACGCAGCGGACCGGCCACCTCCCCAGCCGGCTGCCATCCTGCCCAGCCTGGCAAGGGGCCCTGCCTCTCCTATCATCCTGGCAACTCTTGCCCCACCACACCCCCAGGGCCAGTGGTCCAAGTGCCCGAAGCCTCTGTGACCATAGACCTGGGTGAGTTCTGTTGTATGTCTGCCCACCGCCCTCACCTTGTTCCAGGGCCCTTCTTGTAAGTGACGAAATGGAGGCCCAGAGAGGGTTGGCATCTTGTCCAAGGTCACACAACAATTTGGAGTTGGGCCTAAACTCAAACTCAGGACACGTGTCTCCCTTGGCTAGGTGCTTCCATGTTTTCATGTGGATGCTATTGGGAGCCCATTTTCCAGATCGTGAGACTGAGTCTCATCGGGCTGAGCAATGAGATAAAACCACAGAGCTAGGATGCAACCCCGGCGGGTGGCTCAGGCACCAGGCATGGCTCTGACACGCACAGCCCAAAGTCAAGGTCTTGCCTTCTACGTGTCTACCCCATGCCTGGTTCCTAGTAGATTTTTTTTTTCTTTTTTTTGAGACAGAGTCTCACTCTGTCACCCAGGCCGGAGTAAAGCGGTACAATCTCTGCTCACTGCAACCTCCGCCTTCCGGGTTCAAGCAATTCACCTGCCTCAGCCTCCTGAGTAGCTGGGATTACAAGCATGTGCCACCATGCCCAGTTAATTTTTATTTTTATTTATTTATTTATTTATTTTATTTTATTTATTTATTTTTTGAGACGGAGTCCCGCTCTGTTGCCCAGGCTGGAGTGCAGTGGCGTGATCCTGGCTCACTGCAAGCTCCGCCTCCCGGGTTCACGCCATTCTCCTGCCTCAGCCTCCCGAGTAGCTGGGACTACAGGTGCCCGTCACCACGCCCGGCTAATTTTTTGTATTTTTAGTAGAGATGGGGTTTCACCGTGTTAGCCAGGATGGTCTCGATCTCCTGACCTCGTGATCCGCCCGCCTTGGTCTCCCAAAGTGCTGGGATTACAGGTGTGAGCCACCGCGCCCAGCCTAATTTTTATTTTTTAGTAGAGATGAGGTTTCACCATGTTGGTCAGGCTTGTCTCAAACTCCTGAGCTCAGGTGATCCGCCTGCCTCAGCCTCCCAAAGTCCTGGGATTACAGGTGTGAGCCATGGCGCCCGGCCTGTAGATGCTCCATAAAAGTGCGTGAGGTTACGGGGTCCCAGGTTCCAGGGCGCTCCTCCTAGACGTGGGGAACAGCAGATCAGTAATGATTTACTCTGTTGATTAAGCAGTCCCGGCAGGCCAAGCAGAGTCCTGGCTGGAGATACCTGGCCTCCGGGTGGCCTTTGTCCCTTGTGCCTTGCTATGAGCTCTTCTTGGTCCCATTGGAGAGTCGACAAAACTGAGGCTCAGGCCAGGTGTGGTGACTCACGCCTGTAATCCCAGCACTTTGTGAGGCTGAGGCAAGCGGATCACTTGAGGTTAGGACTTCACCAACATGGTGAAACCCCGTCTCTACTAAAATACAAAAATTAGCTGGGCATGGTGGGGGGCACCTGTAGTACCAGCTACTTGGGAGGCTGAGGCAGGAGAATCTCCTGAACCCGGGAGGCAGAGGTTGCGGTGAGCCGAGATCATGGCACTGCACTCCATCCTGGGTGACAGAGCCAGATTCTGTCTCAAAACAAAAAACAAACAAACAAAATAACCAGCTGGGCACAGTGGTTCACACCTGTAATCCCAGCACTTTGGGAGTCCAAAGCGGGCGGATCACAAGGTCAAGAGATCGAGACCATCCTGGCCAACATGGTGAAACCTCTGTCTCTACTAAAAATACAAAAATTAGCTGGGTGTGGTGGCGGGCGCCTGTAATCCCAGCTACTCGGGAGGCTGAGGCAGGAGAATCACTTGAACCCAGGAGGCAGAGGTTGTGGTGAGCCAAGATTGCACCACTGCACTCCAGCCTGGCAACACAGCGAGATTCTGTCTCAAAAAAAAAAAAAAAAAAAAAAAAACTCTGAGGCTCAGAGAGGTGAAGTCAGTTACTCAAGGTCACACAGCCCTGCCCAACCAGGATGAGAACCAAAGGTTATCTGACCCGAAGTTTGTGTGCTCAGACAGCGTGCCTACTGCATGCCGGGTACCAGGAGGGGACAACCAGAGGTGAATCAGACCTCATCCCTGCCCCTCGGGTGAGATAACGCCTGGCGGGCTGCAAATCTAACCTGTAATTCTGTGTGATAACAGCCACTCCCTTTTGAATCAGCTGGTGTCTCCGGACAATGTCCTGTGTCTTCCTCAGCCTTGTGGGACAGACAGAATCAAGCCCTGTTGAATTTGGGTCCCCATCTTTTTTTTTTTTTGAGATGGAATCTCGCTGTGTCATCCAGGCTGGAGTGCAGTGCCGCAATCTCAGCTCACTGTAACGTCCACCACCTGGGTTCAAGTGATTCTACTGCCTCAGCCTCCCGAGCAGCTGGGATTACAGGTGCACGCCACCAGGCCCAGCTAATTTTTGTATTTTTAATAGAGATGGGGTTTCACCATGTTGGCCAGGCTGGTCTTGAACTTCTAACCTCAGACGATCCTCCTGCCTCGGCCTCCCAAAGTGCTGGGAATACAGGCGTGAGCCACCATGCCTGGCTGGGTTCCTGTCTTATAGCAGAGGGGAGACTGAACCACTAGTGAGGGCTGCCTCCTTCAACCCAGGCCATGGGAACTCCAAGCTCTGGCAAAAGTCCTACGAATGTTGAGATGAAGCATGGGAGACTTGGTGGAGGAGGTGGTTAGAGGCTGGAAGCTCAGGACTCCTCCCATCTCACACTCTCCCTGTTTCCGTCCCCAACTGCCCTGGTCAGAAATGTGGAGTCCAGGAGGAAGGACCTATGCTGAGAAACAGGCTGACCCGGTGCACGTGCCCCCACGATGCAATCTCACCGTGAAAGACCTCCTCCTTTCGGGCAGCAGCGGGGACCTGGTGAGCACCCCCACACCCTCCCACGGGGCGTTGGATCTGGGGAGGCTGCTCGGGTTCGAGGAACCTAAATATCCCCATTTCAGAGACTGGAAAACTGAGTCACAGAAAGGCATGGAATTTGCCCACAGTTAGAGAACATTCCAGTCCTGGGTTCACTGTCGCCTGGCCTGGGGCGTCTTCCTCTGTAGTATTTAGCAGTAACAACAGCAACAACAAAAAAAGCTAAAACTGGCCGAGTGTGGTGGTTCACACCTATAATCCCAGCACTTTGGGAGGCCAAGGCAGGCAGATCGCTTGAGCTCAGGAGTTTGAGATCAGCCTGGGCAACATGGTGAAACCCCATCTATAGAAAAAATACAAAAATGAGCCTGGCATGGTGGCACATGCCTGTGGTCCCAGCTACTTGGGAGGCAGAGGTGGGAGGATCGCTTGAGCCCAGGAGGTCAAAGCTGCAGCGAGCTGTGATTGCACCACTGCACTCCAGCCTGGCCAACAGAGCAAGACTGTCTCAACAACGACAACAAAAGGAACAAAGCTAAAACTGAGGATGCACCTGCTATATGCCAAGCACTCTTCTAAATGCTTTATTTATCATCTTAAAAAAATTTTTTTGAGACACGATCTCACTCTGTTGCCCAGGCTGGAGTGCAGCGGCACAATCCTAGCTCACAGCAGCCTCAAACTCCTGGCCTCAGGCAATCCTCCTGCCTCAGACTCCCAAGTAGCTGGGACTACAGGCGTGCACCACCATACCCAGCTAATTTTTCTTGTCTTTTTTTTTTTTTTTGAGACAGAGTTCTCTCTTGTTACTCAGGCTGGAGTGCATGGTGCAATCTTGGCTCACTGCAACCTCCCTCCGCCTCCCAGGTTCAAGCGATTCTCTGGCTCAGCCTCCCAAGTAACTGAGATTACAGGCATGCGACATCAGGTCCAGCTAATTTTTTCTTTTTTTGTTTTTGTTTTTGTTTTTGTTTTTGTTTTGAGATAGAGTCTTTCTCTGTCACCTAGGCTGGAGTGCAGTGGCGCGATCTCGGTTCACTGCAAGCTCCGCCTCCCGGGTTCACACCATTCTCCTGCCTCAGCCTCCTCGGCAGCTGGGACTATCGGCGCACGCTGCCACGCCTGGCTAATTTTTTTGTATTTTTAGTAGAGACGGGGTTTCACCGTGTTAGCCGGGATGGTCTCGATCTCCTGACCTTGTGATCCACCAGCCTCGGCCTCCCAAAGTGCTGGAATTACAGGCGTGAGCCACTGTGCCCGGCCTAATTTTGTATTTTTTAGTAGAGATGAGGTTTGAGGTTTCACCATGTTGGTCAGGCTGGTCTCAAACTCCTGACCTCAGGTGACCCACCTGCCTCAGCCTCCCAAAGTGCTGGGATTACAGCAGGCATGAGCCACTATGCCCAGTTTAGACCCAGCTAATTTTTCTTTTAATTTTTTTCTGTAGATATGGGTCTTGCTATGTTTCCCAGGTTGGTCTTGAACTCCTAGCCTCAGGTGATCCTCCTGCCTTGGCGTCCCACAGTGCTGGATTATAGGCATGAGCTACTGCACCCTGCCTGTAATCCAAGCACTTTGGGAGGCTGAAGTGGACAGACTGCTTGAGACCAGCCTGGGCAACATAGTGAAACCCCATCTCTACAAAAAAATTCAAAAATTAGCCAAGCATGGTGGCACGCCCTGTGGTCCCAGCTACTCGGGGAAGCTGAGGCTGGAGAATGGCTTGAGCCTAGGAGGCGGAGGTTGCAGTGAGCCAAGATAGCACCACTGCACTCCAGCCCAGGCGAAGTAGCAAGACCCTGTTTCAAAAATAATAATAGTCATAATAAAATTAAAAGAAGAAACCTCTCAAAAGGGCCGGGCGCGGTGGCTCACACCTGTAATCCTGGCACTTTGGGAGGCCGAGGCGGGCAGATCACGAGGTCAGGAGATCGAGACCATCTTGGCTAACACGGTGAAACCCTGTCTCTACTAAAAATACAAAAAGTCAGCCGGGCGTGGTTGCGGGCGCCTGTTGTCCCAGCTACTCGGGAGGCTGAGGCAGGAGAATGGCGTGAACCTGGGAGGTGGAGGTTGCAGTGAGCCAAGATCGCGCAACTGCACTGAAGCCTGGGTGACAGAGCAAGACTCCGTCTCAAAAATAAAAAAACAACAAAAAACGCCATTTTGTGCATGAAGATATCTGTAGGACTGATTTCTGAAGGTAGAATGGCCAAGTCAAAGGACTGTGTGTTGGTTATTTTGAGTCCTGGTGCCAAGGGAGATTGTGGGGTGATAGTTTTTTTTTTTTTTGAGACGGAGTCTTGCTCTGTCGCCCAGGCTGGAGTGTAGTGGCCGGATCTCAGCTCACTGCAAGCTCCGCCTCCTGGGTTCGGGCCATTCTCCTGTCTCAGCCTCCTGAGTAGCTGGGACTACAGGCGCCCGCCACCTCGCCCGGCTAGTTTTTTGTATTTTTTAGTAGAGACGGGGTTTCACCGTGTTAGCCAGGATGGTCTCGATCTCCTGACCTAGTGATCCACCCGTCTCGGCCTCCCAAAGTGCTGGGATTACAGGCTTGAGCCACCGCGCCCGGCCAATAGTTTTTGTTGTTGTTTTGAGACGGAGTTGCTGTTGCCCAGGCTGGATCTCGGCTCACTGCAACCTCCGCCTCCCAGGTTCAAGCAATTCTCCTGCCTTAGCCTCCCAGATAGCTGGGATTACAGGCGCCTGCAACCACGCCCGGCTGACTTTTTGTATTTTTAGTAGAGACAGGGTTTCACCATATTGGCTAGGCTGGTCTCGAACTGCTGACCTCAAGTGATCCACCTGCCTTGGCCTCCCAAAGTGCTGGGACTACAGATGTGAGCCACCTTTTTTTTTTTGAGATGGAGTCTTACTCTGTCTCCCAGGCTGGAGGGCAGTGGCGTGATCTTGGTTCACTGGAACCCCCGCTTCCCAGATTCAAGCAATTCTCCTGCCTCAGCCTCCCGAGTAGCTGGGATTACAGGTGCCCACCACCAGGCCCAGCTATTTATTTATTTATTGAGACAGAGTCTCACTCTGTCACTAGGGCTGGAGTGCAGTGTCACGATCTCGGCTCACTGCAACCTCTGCCTTCCGGGTTCAAGCAGTTCTCCTGCCTCAGCCTCCCAAGTAGCTGGGACTACAGGCACACGCCACTACGCCTGGCTCACTTTTTGTATTTTTAGTTGAGACGGGGTTTCACCATGTTTCACCGTGTTGGCCAGGCTGGTCTCAAACTCCTGACCTCGTGATCCACCCACCTCAGCCTCCCGAGTAGCTGGGATGACAGGTGTGAGCCACTGTGCCCAGCCTGGGGAGATAGTGTTTTCAATCTGATGACTTTTTCATTTCCTGAAGGTGGTTGGTGTCCCTGCAGCCGCCGTCATTCCTCTGCTTTCTTCCGTAGCAACAGCATCACCTGGGGGTCTCCCACCTCCTGAGACCTGGGGCTGAGCACTGTCAGGAGCTGGTGCTCACTGAGGATGAGAAGAAACTGCTGGCTAAAGAAGGCATCACCCTGCCCACTCAGCTGCCCCTCACTAAAGTGAGTCTGGGGGGACTTCCAGCCCCGGGTCTATCTCCCCTTCGTGCACTTACCTGCGTGTGTGTCCCACATTTACTTATTTATTTACAGTCTTTCTGTGTCACCGAGGCTGGGGTGCAGTGGCACGATTTCAGCTCACTGCTACCTCTGCCTCCCAGGTTCCAGCGATTCTCCTGCCTCAGCCTCCTGAGTAGCTGGGACTACAGTCGCCCGCCACCTCGCCCGGATAATTTTTGTATTTTTAGTAGAGATGGGGTTTCACCATGTTGGCCAGGCTGGTCTTGAACTCCTGACCTCATGTGATCCTCCCGCCTTGGTCTCCCAAAGTGCTGGGCTTACAGGCATGAGCCAGTGTGCTGGCTATGTGTCTCACCTTTAGAATACCCGTACTAGAATGCTACAGTGTGTGTCACCAGATCCAAAACAATCAGCCAGAAACTCCATTGTAAATTCAACTCGGAGGTTAATTATCAACATCCAGGAATGAATGGCGGACTCCAGGTGGCAGCAATTTGGGTGCAGCAAACTGCTTTTTTGGAGATAGGGTCTTGCTGTGTCTGGCTGGAGTGCAGTGGTGCCATCATAGCTCACTTCAGCCTTGACCTCTTGAGCTCAACAGATCCTCCCGCCTCAGCCTCTCAAGTAGCTGAGATGACAGGTGCACGCCACTACACTTGGCTAATTTAAACTGTGTGTGTGTGTGTGTGTGTGTGTGTGTGTGTGTGTGTGTGTGTAGAAACGGAGTCTTGTTATGTTGCCCAGGCTGGGCTGGAACTCCTGGGCTCAAGTGATTCTCCGATCTTGGTCTCCCAAAGTGTTGTGATTACAGGCGTGATCTATCATGCCTGGCCCTGCAGACATGTTTTGATTTGACTGTACTGCATTTTATACATTTTTTAATTGCTTGACAATGTTTTTTCTGACCGGTAGATTTTTTTTTTTTTTTTTTTTGAGACGGAGTCTCGCTCTGTCGCCCAGGCTGGAGTGCAGTGGCGCAATCTCGGCTCACTGCAAGCTCCGCCTCCCGGGTTCACGCCATTCTCCTGCCTCAGCCTCCCGAGTAGCTGGGACTACAGGCGCCCACAACCGCGCCCGGCTAATTTTTTGTATTTTTAGTAGAGACGGGGTTTCACCATGTTAGCCAGGATGGTCTCGATCTCCTGACCTTGTGATCCGCCCGTCTCGGCCTCCCAAAGTGCTGGGATTACAGGCGTGAGCCACCGCGCCCGGCTGACCGGTAGATTTTAAATGAGAACTCAGTGACTTGAGGCCGGGCTTGGTGGCACCTGTAAAGTGCTTCTCAGCCTCCCAGCTTCTCAGGAGGCTGAGGCAGGAGAATCTCCCTTGAACCCAAGAGGCAGAGGTTGCAGTGAGCCGAGAGGGTGCCACTGCACTCCAGCCTGGGTGACAAGAGCAAAACTCTATCTCAAAAACAAAAACAGGCCGGGCACGGTGGCTCAAGCCTGTAATCCCAGCACTTTGGGAGGCCGAGACGGGCGGATCGCGAGGTCAGGAGATCGAGACCATCCTGGCTAACACGGTGAAACCCCGTCTCTACTAAAAAATACAAAAAACTAGCCGGGCGAGGTGGCGGGCGCCTGTAGTCCCAGCTACTCGGGAGGCTGAGGCAGGAGAATGGCGTAAACCCGGGAGGCGGAGCTTGCAGTGAGCTGAGATCCGGCCACTGCACTCCAGCCTGGGCGACAGAGCGAGACTCCGTCTCAAAAAATAAAAAATAAAAAATAAAAAACAAAACCAAAAACAAAACAAAACAAAAAATCAAAAACATAAACAAAACAAAACCCAGAAAACCAACTCAATGACTTGAATGGCCTCTGTTCCATATTCTGAAACCTCCATAGGCACCAGTCAATGGCTGGGTAGCTGCTTGGGCTCTAGCTAACCACAGTCCCTACTCAGCCTGCTCCACTCTCAATGCCTGAGTTTGATATTCTCATCTGTTTTTTTTTTTTTCCTTTGAGACAGGGTCTTACTCTGTCGCCCAGGCTGGAGTGCAGTGCCATGATCTTGGCTCACTGCAGCTCCCTGTCTGGAGTTCAAGTGATTCTCCCACCTCAGCCTCACTAGTAGCTGGGACTACAGGTGTACCCCATTATGCCTAGCTAATTTTTTTTGTTTTTTTTTCTGAGACGGAGTTTCGCTCTTGTTGCCCAGGCTTGAGTACGGTGGCGCGATCTCGTCTCACTACAACCTCTGCTTCCCAGGTTCAAGCAATTCTCCTGCCTCAGCCTCCCAAGTGTCTGGGATTACAGGCGCCTGCTACCATGTCCAGCTAATTTTTTGTATTTTTAGTAGAGACAGGGTTTCTCCATGTTGGTCAGGCTGGTCTTGAACTCCCCACCTTAGGTAATCCGCCTCCCTCAGCCTCCCAAAGTGCTGGGTTTATAGGCGTGAGCCACCGTGCCCAGCCTCTCTTTTTTTTTTTTTGAGACAGTCTCGCTCTGTTGCCCAGGTTGGAGTATAGTGGCGTGATCTCGGCTCACTGCAACCTCTGCCTCCCAGGTTCAAGCGATTCTCCTGCCTCAGCCTCCTAAGTAGCTGGGATTACAGGCGTGTGCAACCACACCCAGCTAATTTTTTTTTTTTTTTTCGTAGTAGAGATGGAGTTTCACCATGTTGTCCAGGATGATCTCAATCTCTTGACCTTGTGATCTGCCTGCCTCAACCTCCCAAAGTGCTGGGATTACAGGCATGAGCCACTGCACTCAGCATTTTTTTTTTTTTTCCGTAGAGACAGGATCCTGCTATGTTGCCCAGGCTGGTCTCAAATTCCTGGCCTCAAGCAATCCTCTAGGGTTGGCCTACCAAAGTGTTAGGATTATAGGTGTGAGCTACCATGTCCCATCTGTTTCTGTTTCTGTTGTTGTTGTTGTTTGTTTTGAGATAGGATCTCACTTTGTTGCCCAGGCTGGACTGCAGTGGTGTAATCTGCAGTTAGTAGCTCCTGGTCTCAAGGGATCCTCCTGCCTCAGCCTCCCAAGTAGCTGGGACTACAGGCATATACCACCACACCCAGCTACTTTTGTTTTTGTTGTTTTGTTTTAGTAGAGACAGGATCTTTACTAAATGTTGCCCAGGCTAGTCTTGAACTCCTGGACTTAAGCGATTCTCTTGCCTTGGCCTCCCGAAATACTGGGATTACAGCACTGTGAGCCACCGCGCCCAGCCTGACATTCCCATTTGAAGACACTTACTGGCCGGGCGCAATGACTCACGCCTGTAATCCTAGCTCTTTGGGAGGCAAAGACGGGTGGACCACCTGAGGTCGGGAGTTTGAGACCAGCCTGGCCAATATGGTGAAACCCTGTCTCTACTAAAAATAGGCATGGTGGTAGGGGCCTGTAATCCCAGCTACTCGGGAAGCTGGGGTGGGAGAGTCACTTGAACCCAGGGTGTGGAGGTTGCAGTGAGGTTGACATCTCACCACTGCACTCCAGCCTGGGCGACAAGAGTGAAACAAGAAAGAGAGAAAGAGAGAGAGAGATTGAGGGAGGGAGGGAAGGAGGGAAAAAGGGAAGGAAGGAAGGAAGGAAGGAAAGAAAGAAAAAAAAGGAAAGGAAGGAAAGCAAAGAAAGAAGAAAAAGCATGTATCAATTAGTCTTGAAACACTTCCTGTCTCCAGGGAAAGGTACTGTTTCCAGAGATGGCCCCAAGGTGACACAGTGGTACCCGTGCCCAAAGTCCGGTGGGCAGTTGCCCATTTTACAGTATTGGGAGCTGGGAAGAGACCCTCAGACCCAGGCGCCTCCCAGAGACTCTGTGAGGGTGTGCGCAAAGCGTAGCTTCGAGTTATTAGGAATCTGCCTGTGGGTCCTCGGGGATGTCTCATATGGAAAGAGGATGGGGTGAAGTTGTGGGGTAAAGGTTAGGTGAAGTGGGGTCAGGACAGTGGGGACTGTCCCACTGTCCCCAAAGTGAAGACTTTATTTTTTTATTTTATTTTTATTTATTTATTCATTTATTTATTTATTGAGATGGAGTTTCGCTCTTGTTGCCCAGGCTAGATTGCAATGGCACAATCTTGGCTCACTGCAACCTCCGCCTCCCACGTTCACACCATTCTCCTGCCTCAGCCTCCCGAGTAGCTGAGATTACAGGCACCTGCCACCGCGCCTGGCTAATTTTTGTATTTTTAGTAGAGACAGGGTTTCACCATGTTGGCCAGGCTGGTCTCGAACTCCTGACCTCAGGTGATCCGCCCGCCTCGGCCTCCCAAAGTGCTGGGATTACAGGCGAGAGCCACTGCCCCCGGCCTCCAAGTGGGGACTTGCTGTCCTGACATCCTCCTCCTCTCCATTTCACTTGGCAGTACGAGGAGCGAGTGCTGAAAAAAATCCGCCGGAAAATCCGGAACAAGCAGTCGGCCCAAGAAAGCAGGAAGAAGAAAAAGGAATACATAGACGGCCTGGAGACTCGGTGGGTAGTGCTGGACCCAGACTCTACACTCGGGGAGGGAACTGAGGCCCAGAGAGAAGGAGACGTGGCTAAGACCACACAGCTTAGGGTCTGACAAAATTGGAGGTGATTCTCCTCTCTGGAAGAGATCATGCTTCTTCCTGATTGCAGGGATGGGAAGATGCCTAGAGACGGTGTAGGACAACGGTTTGGGAGACCCTTTGCCCCCTGGAAGGTGTGCGGAGAAAGGACAGTGTGACCCATCCTATTCTGACCCTCTGCCTGAAGATAGACACTTCCTTCCTTTTCTTGTGTGTGGCAGAGTCTCACCCTGTCACCCAGGCTGGAGTGCAGCGGTGCGATCTCGGCTCACTGCAACCTCCGCCTCCCAGGTTCAAGCAATTCCCCTGCCTCAGCCTCTCCAGTAGCTGGGATTACAGGCACCCGCCACCATGCCCAGCTAATTTTTTGTGTATTTTTGGTAGAGATGGGGTTTCACCGTGTTGCCCAGGCTAGTCTCGAACTCCTGACCTCAGGTGATCTGGCCGCTTCAGCCTCCTAAAGTGCTGGGACTACAGGTGTGAGCCACTGCACCTGGTCTGTCCCCTTTCTTTCTTTCTTTTTTTTTTTTTTGAAACGGAGTCTCGCTCTGTCACCCAGGCTGGAGTGCGGTGGCGCAACCTGGGCTCACTGCAAGCTCCGCCTCGCGGGTTCACGTATTCTCCTGCCTCAGCCTCCCGAGTAGTTGGGACTACAGGCACCCGCCACCGCGCCTGGCTAATTTTTTGTATTTTTAGTAGAGACAGGGTTTCACCGTGGTCTCCATCTCCTGACCTCGTGATCTGCCCGCCTCGGCCTCCCAAAGTGCTGGGATTACAGGCGTGAGTCACCACGCCTGGCCCTGGTCTGTCCCCTTTCTTAAATGCAATCTGCTAAGCTTCTCATCATCTTTATCCAGGGTCATTCTCCCCACCACCCTATGTCCTGGGTAATTGTATCCCATTTCACAGACACAAAAACTGAGACCAGAGAGTGAAGTGGCTCAAGGTCATGGGTCGGTGGGGAGAGTTGAAACTTGAATCTCCTAGGATGTCCGGTTGTCCTGATATTTCATCTTCTGGAAACATCACTGCCTGAATCTAGGAGGCTCGGCGGGTTTTTGTTTGTTTTCGTTTTTTGTGACAGAGTTTCATTCTTATTGCCCGGGCTGGAGTGCAATGGTGTGATCTTGACTCACTGCTCGTCCACTTCCCGGATTCAAGCGATTCTCCTGCTTCAGCCTCCCAAGTAGCTGGGATTACAGGCGCCCACCACCAAACCTGGCTAATTTTGTATTTTTAGTAGAGATGGGGTTTCACCACGTTGGGCAGGCTGGTCTAGAACTCCTGACCTCAGGCGATCCGCCCGTCTCGGCCTCCCAAAGTGTTGGGATTACAGGTGTCAACCACTGCGCCCGGCTGGGGGCTCAGCTTTGAATGAAGCCACCTCCGTATTAATGCAGAAATGGGACCTAGGAACCAGGCCGATGTGGGTTCAAATCCCGGCCCCATCTGACCTGCCAAGTAACCTTGGATGACTGACTTCCCCTCTCTGGCCTTGGGTTCCCTGTTTGTAATGTGAGGCCTCCCGGGGAAGATGTCAGTGCGGCCGTCTGGTGACTGGCGTATGCTGAATGTCAATGTGTCTTTCTCCTTTCAGGATGTCAGCTTGCACTGCTCAGAATCAGGAGTTACAGAGGAAAGTCTTGCATCTCGAGAAGCAAAACCTGTGAGTCTGGGTCCTGCTGGGGCAGAGGACAAGGGAAGCAGCCCCAGAGTCCCTTGCAGGAAAAGCAGAGAACCCATGTGATGGCAGAATGACATAGAAAATAAGAGTTTCACCTATGGGTCAGGTGCGGTGGCTCACACCTGTAATCCCAGCACTCTGGGAGGCCAAGGCCGGTGGATCACCTGAGGTCAGGAGTTTGAGACCAGCCTGGCCAACATGGTGAAACACCGTCTCTACTAAAAATACAAAAAATTAGCCGGACATGGTGGCAGGCACCTGTAATCCCAGCTACTCGGGAGGCTGAGGCAGGAGAATCGCTTGAACTCGGGAGGCGGAGGTTGCCATGAGCCGAGATCACACCACTGCACTCCAGCCTGGGCGACAGTGCAAGGCTCTGTCTCAAAAATAAATAAATAAGTCTGGGCGCAGTGGCTCACGCCTGTAACCCCAGCACTTTGGGAGGCTGAGGCGGGCGGATCACGAGGTCAGGAGATTGAGACCATCCTGGCTAACACAGTGAAACCTGGTGTCTACTAAAAATACAAAAAAATTAGCCGGGTGTGGTGGTGGACGCCTGTAGTCCCAGCTACTCGGGAGGCTGAGGAAGGAGAATGGTGTGGACCCAGGAGGCGGAGTTTGCAGTCAGCTGTGATCGTGCCACTGCACTCCAACCTGGGCAACAGAGCAAGACTCTGTCTCAAATAAAATAAAATAAGTAAAATAAAATAAATAGGCCGGGCGCGGTGGCTCAAGCCTGTAATCCCAGCACTTTGGGAGGCCGAGGCGGGCGGATCACGAGGTCAGGAGATCGAGACCATCCTGGCTAACACGGTGAAACCCCGTCTCTACTAAAAATACAAAAAGAAATTAGCCGGGCGTGGTGGCGGGCGCCTGTAGTCCCAGCTACTCCGAAGGCTGAGGCAGGAGAATGGCGTGAACCCGGGAGGCGGAGCTTGCAGTGAGCCGAGATCGCGCCACTGCACTCCAGTCTGGGCGACAGAGCGAGACTCCGTCTCAAAAAAAAAAAATAAATAAATAAATAAATAAATAAATAATAAAGAGCCGGAGGTCCTTGAAGCATGGATGGAATTTGGACTTTAGTGGGGCTGGGGGACCCCGGAAATGGACAAGAAGCAGGACCGAGGCCCTTTAGGGCTCAGCGGAGGCCTGCCTGTCTCTCTAAGGTCCCTCTTGGAGCAGCTGAAGAAACTCCAGGCCATTGTGGTGCAATCCACCAGCAAGTCAGTCCAGACAGGCACCTGCGTCGCGGTGAGTCCTGGTGCCCCCAGGAAAGCCGGGGACCTAGGCTTCAGCAGAGGGGCCCATAAGGAGGTGACAGTGAGTCCAAGCTCTCCTCGTGCCACAACTCTAGTATGATCCAGTCTGGTCTTTGGGGCCTCAGTTTCCCTGCCTGTGGGATGGAGGTGCTTGTAGGGGAGGGGAGGGAGGGGGTGACCCTGCTGCTGTCTCCACCAGGTCCTGTTGCTGTCCTTTGCCCTCATCATCCTCCCCTCCATCAGCCCTTTTGGCCCCAACAAAGCCGAGAGTCCCGGGGACTTTGCGCCTGTGCGAGGTAGGGGATCCCCACCTTTGAAACCCTCGTCTGGGCTCCCCAAGTCTCCGTCCTAGGCCTCTGGGGGAGGGGAAGAAGACCCCTGTGCCCCTGTTCCCTGAGGCTGGGGGCCAGGGAAAGGAGCATAGGACCCCACCTCCACCTTGTCCCCTGTGATGCCTCCCTTCCCCGATCAGTGTTCTCCAGAACTTTGCACAACGATGCTGCCTCCCGCGTGACCTCTGATGCTGTGCCGGGCTCCGAGGCCCCAGGACCCCAACCCGAGGCTGACACAACCCAAGAAGGGTCTCCAGGAATCCCTGGGGCAGACTGGGACTTCCGGGACAGTGCGAACCTGACCAATTCGACGGAGGAGGTAGATAATGCCACCCTGATCCTGAGGAATGCAACAGAGGGGCTGGGCCAGGTCACCCTGCTGGACTGGGTGGCACCTGGGCCGAGCACTGGCTCAGGACGTGCAGGGCTGGAGGCGGCGGGAGACGAGCTGTGAGCCCCGCCAGGACTATGCTCCCAGGCCCTTCTGCCCAGGGGTGCCTTAGGGATACTGCGCTGGACAGCGACCCACCTGGGGATGGGACGTGAGGCCGAGACCCCAGCAGAGATGCCAGAATGGGGGAGGCACAGCTCAACAGCCACACACCCAGGGCCTGACTAGGGCCCACGCAGGAACTGACACTCAGACACATGGCAAAGAGAGAGCCACAGGACCCGGGAAATACACACAGAGCCAGGAGCAGAGGCAAAGAGCAAACACACATACAGCCTGAAACAGACCCGGACAGACAGACACAGCCTGAAACAGACCCAGACAGACAGACAGACACAGCCTGAAACAGACTCAGACAGACACAACCTGAAACAGACCCGGACAGACAGACCCAGCCTGAAACAGACCCAGACAGACAGACAGACACAGCCTGAAACAGACCCAGACAGATACAGCCTGAAACAGACCCAGACAGACAGACAGACAGACACAGCCTGAAACAGACCCAGACAGACAGACACAGTCTGAAACAGACCCAGACGAACAGATAGACACAGCCTGAAACACACCCAGACAGAGAGGCAGACACAGCCTGAAACAGATCCGGACAGACAGACAGACGCACACACACAACAGATGCCCAGCAACCGGCCTCCCTCGCACACTGGAAGGAGGCAGCCGCCGAGACTGCAGGGAGCCTGGCCCCGGAGCCCTGGGTGCGCCCTGGTCTTCGGAGCAGCCACGGCCCACAATCACCCCCCTTTTCTAAGACTGCCTGATCCGAAATAAAGTATTTTGACAGAACCTTGTTTTGGTGTGGAGGCGGAGTCTGGGGCTCCTCGACTCCCCAGAAGGAGGGGCTGGGCCAGCCTGGGATGGGGGAGAGAGGTGTGGGCTCCACACCCCCGCCAGATGCCGGCGCTGGAGCTGCGGTGGAGAGGCGCCGGGCACGACTTCAGCACCTTGGAGAGCGGCGGCGGGCGGAGTGCGGGGAGGCAGTCGTGGCGCTTTCAAGGTGTCGCGCCGAGGTTGCGGGGAGGCAGCTGCCTTCCCGGGGATCTGCGCGGTCCACCCTGCTCGTTTTGCGGGTGAGGACACGGAGGCGTCGGAAGTGGAGGGACTGCCCAAGGTCACAGCTGGGGAAGGTGGAACCCGGCTGCGCCTGCGCTCTTCTGTGGGGTCGCCCCCCACTGAGGGCTGTGTGCGCCTGCCAGGCTGCAATCCCAGTTGGGCCCAAAGCACTGGAGGGGGCTCATAGCCTGGCGGCAAATGTTAAACAAACAAACAAAAAATGCACATAAGTGTATAACTACAAACTGAGTGCTTAGAAAATGCCAGCTACCATGTTGACTTCATCAGAAAACTGGCCTGATCCCTCCAGAGGTGGGGTGGGTGAGGTGAGCCCTCTCCAGAGCCGGGAGAAGTGAGCCCTTGTTCCTCGCCCCCAGGCTTGAGGGGCAGGGATTGCAACGGAGCCCAGGCAGGTGGTTCAGGGAGGAGGGGACCACAAACTCCTGACCCGGGGGTGAGGACCTTCCACAAATTGGTAATTTAAACACTCACTGGGCATGGCGGCTCAAGCCAGTTAAGTCCAGCACTTTGGGAGGCCGAGCTGGCCTGACTGCTTGAGCCCAGGAATTTAAGACCAGCCTGGGCCACAGAGTGAGACCCCCATCTCTACAAAAAAAAATGCAAACAAATAGCTGGGTGTAGTGGCACAAACCTATAATCCCAGCTACTTGGGAGGCTGAGGCAGGAGAATCGCTTGAACCCAGGGAGGCAGAGGCTGCAGTGAACTGAGATCAAGCCACTGCATTCCAGCCTTGGTGACAGAGTGAGACTCTGGCTCAATAAAATAAAATAACATAAACACACTGAGATGCAAGAAGGAAATTTTTTATTGCATTGAGGACTTTTCCAGAAGCCTGGTGGACCCACGTCTCCCTCCAGCCCCAAAGGCAGTGCAAAGCCTCTACTGTGTCCCCCACTTCGAGGTGGGTCTCCCCTCCTGCAGGGTCCATGGAGGAGGGGTAGGGTGGGGTGTGGGGGGCCCAGTGGGGAGGCCCTGGGGGCAGAGGGAGTTCACTCCTGTTTAAGCTGGAGACCAGGGAGGGCCCAGCTGCACCTCTGGACAACACTCCATGTCAGAGGATGGGGTGTGGCAGGGGCTCAGCTGTTAGCTCTGGGGTGTGGCTTCTTCTCCAAACCCCACCAAAGGCCCCTAGAGCCCAGGGAGAGACCATGGAGGTCCGGTGCAACCCCTGGCCTGCAGCACAGCTCTCAGAGCCCTGAGGCTCCCGGGGACAGAAACAAGTAACAAAGTGAGACCACGAGAGGAAAAGAATCCACAGTTGCTACAAAAAGCCCCACCCTCCCCAAGCACCCTGGTCAGCTGGGGACCGCCTCGGCCTTTACCCTTTTGGGGGGTCTGTTGGGGGCAGGGCTGGTGGGCCGCTCCCGTTTGGGGCTGGCGGGCTCTGAGCCGTTGTGCTGGGCGCAGGGCTCCTGCTTGGGGCCGGCAGGGATAGAGCCGTTGATCCGGGTGGGTGATTCCTCCTTGGGCTCCAGCTTGGGGGTAGGCGGGCGGGGCAGGGGTGGCAGCGCCCTCTCCAGCACGTGGGGGCCGTCCCAGGCGGGGATCTCCAGCCCCAGGTGCTTCATGAGCCGGGTCATGACCTCGTCGACGTAGCCGTGGATGCGGAGGTCAGCATGGCGGTCCTGCCGGGGGACGGGATGGGTCAGGCATGTGGGGCAGAGGGTGCATGGTGGCCCTGGGCAGGGGTGGGCTCAGACACTTACGTGCTTGGTGGGCTGCAGGTTGACGATGACCAGGCGGCCCCCCCGGCGCTTGGTAGCCAGCGGCAGGTTCCCACTGGGTCGGATCTGCAGTGATGTTCCCAGCGTGATGGACAGGTCGGCGTTCCTGGGGCCAGGGAGTGTGGGCTTAGCCTGATCCCTTCCCCAGCCCTGCTCCTGCCAACATCTCGAGCCAGCCCTGGGGTCTGGCTCACACCTAGGTCATCTGCTCACTGGGGCGGTCAAGGCCAGCCCCGCTCCCGAGTCAGCCTTCGGGATCCTACGCCGCCCTCCTCTGCTGTCCGCTGGCAGGGTCATGGATCTGGGCCAGCCCTTAGACACTCCTAAGGAGCATCACAGTGTGGTAAGAGCTTGGATGCCTAGGGTGGGACCCTGGCTCAGCCACCTCCCGCTGGGCAGCACTGGATAGAGGAGACACCTGGCCAAAGCCTTGGTTTCCTTGTGCAGCACCCACCCAGAGCCATGAGGCGAGGAGTGTGTGTGTGTGTGTGTGTGTGTGTGTGTGTGTGTGTGTGCAGCCCCTGGCCTGGCCCACCTCCTCCAGGAAGCCTCCCCTGACTGCCTCTGAGCCAGAGCCACTGCCCCGTGCTGGAGCTGGCTGTGTTTGTGCTGTCGCCCCGGCCCGCCCCACCATAGGCTCCCTGGGGGGGGTCAGACCTGCTGGCCTCATCGGCGAGTGCCAGGTCCCGGTCGGGCAGGGAGTCCTCCCAGTCTAGGATGGTGTCCCTCAGCTCCCCCCTGCAATGAGGAAGCTGAGGAGAGTCCACAGGGGCCTAGCAGCCTCCCCTGGAGCCCAGGGCATGGGTGGGGGTGGCTCACCTGCAGGCCCGCAGCCCCCTTGCCTTAGCCACGGTGCAAAGCCGGCCCGTGGCCTTCAGGCCCATGGTGCCCACGACTGTGTCCCGGACATACTGCCTGTGTCGGGGAGGAAGGGGGAGGATGGGGCTGGGTCAGCCCCCGTGGGTGACTCTCGCACTGTTTCTAGGGTGACGTTCTCCCAGGAAGGTGGGTGGACAGGTCACCAGAACTAGCACCCAGAGACACGAACGAGGAGCCTTCCAGGAATAACAGGTCAGGATGCTGTTCGGTGCCCACACACAGAAAACAAAGCAGGAAACTGTCTCAGACAAAGCTCGAGAGACAGGACCCCGCATGGGATCCCGGACCAGGAGAAACAGGAACCACTGGAGCATGGGGACAACAGGCCGAGTCTGGATTCAGGATTAGAGAAGGCGATGTCCACTTTACTTTTCCTGACTTTAATCGTCATACTGGAACGGGTGCGGTGGCTCATGCCTTTCATCCTAGCACTTTGGGAGGCTGAGGCAGGCAGATCATGAGGTCAGGAGTACACCACCAGCCTGGCCAATATGGTGAAATCCCATCTCTACTAAAAATACAAAAATTAGGTGTGGTGGCGGGCGCCTGTAGTCCCAGTTACTCGGGAGGCTGAGGCAGAAGAATTGCTTGAACCTGGGAGGTAGAGGTTGCAGTGAGCTGAGATTGCGCCTAGTGCACTCCAGCCTGGGTGACAGAGCAAGACTGTCTCAAAAAAAAGGAGAAACACAGAGATAAGAAGGCCCCTGTAGCTATAGGCCCAGGACCACCAAGGGTGGCTGGCTGCCACCAGCAGCCACGAAAAGGCAGGAAAAATCCTCCACTACAGGTTGCAGAGGAGCACGGCCCTGCAGACACCTGGATTTTGGACTTCTGGCCCCCAGAACTGTCACAAATTTCTATTGCTCTAAAATGCTTATCTGCGGTAGGTTGCTATGGCAGTGCCAGGACATGGATGTACCCCCCCAGGAGGGAGGCATGCCCCAAAATCCCTCTAGGAGGCAGATATGCCCCTCAGATCCCCCCAGGAGGAAGGCATGACCCTCAGATCCCCCCAGGAGGGCCACACCCCAGTCCCCCCACATCCTCTGGGTCTCTGGGACAACAGATTCGGCCCCCAACCCCTCTGGCAGAGCCTGCCCTGAGGGAGGGATGGTGGCTGCATGGCTCACACTGTGCACCCGCCTGGGGGAAGCCTGGCAGAGCCTCTGCCCCTGCACCCAGGTGGCACTCACGTCTTACACTTGGCACATTCTTCCACGAACATGTTCCCATGAAGCTCTGCCAATTTGTCCCTGTGGGAGAAGAAGAGGCTCGATGGTGGGAAGGGCTCCCTGGATGCCCAGGCTTTGGGGCTGGTGCTAAGCCCCTCTACTCCAGGAAGGCTTCCCGGACTCCTCTCCCACAACATTGATCAACTCCTTTCTGGCTCTTCTAGCTCCTGGCTCCACCACTCATCTGCTATGTGTCTCTGGGCAAGTGGCCCAACCTCTCTGAGCCCAAGGAATCATTAACCCCTGCGGTTGAACCCACCTTAGATAACGGGAAGCCCTTTCCACTCAGAAAATGCCCGTCCCCTTCGACAGCATATGGGAACCTCTTGATGTCACCAGGTCAGAAGCACAGGAATTCAAATTCCCAGTTTATAATGGAAGAAACCGAGGCAATGAGTGGCCCTGAAGCATGAGATCCAATCCCAGCTTTATTTTATTTATTTATTTTATTTTATTTATTTATTTTTTTTTTTGAGACGGAGTCTCGCTCTGTCGCCCAGGCTGGAGTGCAGTGGCCGGATCTCAGCTCACCGCAAGCTCCGCCTCCTGGGTTCACGCCATTCTCCTGCCTCAGCCTCCCGAGTGGCTGGGACTACAGGCGCCCGCCACCTCGCCCGGCTAGTTTTTTGTATTTTTTTAGTAGAGACGGGGTTTCACCGTGTTAGCCAGGATGGTCTCGATCTCCTGACCTCGTGATCCGCCCGTCTCGGCCTCCCAAAGTGCTGGGATTACAGGCTTGAGCCACCGCGCCCGGCCTATTTTATTTTTTTGAGATGGAGTCTCGCTCTGTCGCCCAGGCTGGAGTGCAGTGGCGCGATATCAGCTCACTGCAAGTTCTGCCTCCCAGGTTCAAGCCGCCAGCTCACTGCAACCTCCACCTCCTGGGTTCAAGCGGTTCTCCTGCCTCAGCCTCCTGAGTAGCTGGGACTACCGGCACCCGCCACCATGCCTGGCTAATTTTTCTTTTTTTTGAGATGGGCTGGCTAATTTTTTGTATTTTTAGTAGAAAGGGGGTTTCACCATTTTAGCCAGGATGGTCTTGATCTCCTGACCTCGTGATCTGCCCGCCTTGGCCTCCCAAAGTGCTGGGATTACAGGCGTGAGCCACCGTGCCTGGCCTAATTTTTCTATTTTTAGTACAGACGGGGTTTCACCATGTGGCCAGGATGGTCTTGATCTCCTGACCTTGTGATCCACCCGCCTCGGCCTCCCAAAGTACTGGGATTACAGGCACAAGTCACCATACCCAGCCCTCCTTTGCTTTTTTTTTTTTTTTTTTTTGAGACAGAGTGTTGCTCTGTCGCCCAAGATGGAGTGCAGTGGCACCATCTCGGCTCACTGCAACCTCTGCCTCCCGGGTTCAAGTGATTCTCCTGACTCAGCCTCCCGAGTAGCTGAGATTACAGGTGTGTGCCACCACGCCCAGCTAATTTTTGCATTCTTAGTAGAGATGGGGTTTCACGATGTTGGCCAGGCTAGTCTCGAACTCTTGACCTTGTGATCCACCCTCCTTGGCCACCCAAAGCGCTGGGATTACAGATGTGAGACACCGTGCCCGGCCTCTCCTTTGCTTTCATAAGCAGAGAAAAAGCTCTTCCTCACCCCTTACCCCTGGGTGCCCAGCTCCTTGTTCAACAACTGACCTGGCTGTCACCGGCTGCTTCAGGGGTGAGACCCGGCAAAGAGGGGCAGGGGAGGGCCACACCTCTATTAGGAAATCAGTCAGCCCCAGAGCACAGGTTCACTTCAGTGTTAGACACGTTTAGTGTCAGATTAATAAAGATGGAAATTAAAAACACAACAGGCCGGGCGCGGTGGCTCACGCCTGTAATCCCAACACTTTGGGAGGCCGTGGCAGGCGGATCACCTGATGTCAGGAGTTCAAGACCAGCCTGACCAACATGCAGAAACCCCGTCTCTACTAAAAATACAAAATTAGCTGGATGCAGTGGCACCTGCCTGTAATCCCAGCTACTCAGGAAGCTGAGGCAGGAGAATTGCTTGAACCCGGGAGGCTGAGCCGAGATTACGCCATTGCACTCCAGCCTGGGCAACAAGAGTGAAACTCGGTCTCAAAAACAACAACAACAACAACAACAACAAACTGCAACTTCTAGACCCTGACAGCTCTGCTCCACTCGGCCCCATCCCAAGGGAAATTCTGCCTCTGGCCCCGGCGGGGACAGCTCTGAGCCATGGGGCTCAGAAATCTCCACACACTGGGCCAAGAAAGATCCAGAGAGCTCAGGGCTAGAATCTTACAGAACCAGGAAAAGGGGACTTTCCCCCTAAAAACGCAAACCCGGTTTATGGGGCCCCAAGTGCTTTCCTGGGGGGGGCGGGGCCCGGGTGTTACCTAGGGAAGCCTGAGCGCACATGGAGCCCGTCCACGTTCTGGCTGACCAGGAAGCGAAGGAGGCCCACGCGTTCCAGCTGCACCAGCGCCATGTGGGTCTGCGTGGGCCGTGCGCTCTCAAAGGTGGTGTCGAACTTGGGGGCCAGGCCTCGCTCCTCCATGGTCCAGACTCCGTGGGGACCCCTGAAGGTGACAGGCCGGGAGAGATGGACAGGCAGAGGGGAACGGAAAAAGAGACAGAGGGAGCATCAGAGAGGCATAGAGAGAAAGTTGGAGAGAGAGACAATCGGGAGACAGAGAGAGGGAATCAGAAAGAGAGAAATAGAGGGTGAGTCGGAAGAACAGGGAGAGGGGGATAGAACAAGACACAGACAGAGAGATAAAGAGTGAAAGACAAAGAAAGCAAGTCAGAGACAGAATAGGAGAGAGAAAGAGAGAGGGAGAGGCAGAGAGAGATGAATTCACACCAAGGCAAAAATGACTTGTTCTATTCAACCAGCACTGCTGCTGCAATGAGCCCGGACGATGCCCACATGGACCCAAGCCCTGCCCTCCAGAAGCCCTTGATCTTGGGGGAGACATGTGGACACAGACCCTCTGGCCCCAAGAGTCAAGCCTGGACCAGAGGAGGTACCCGGGCTTGGGGAAGCCCAGTGGAGGTGTTGGGGGCCCTGGGCTTCTCCAGGCCCAGGTATCTCTTTTGGTCCAGGCTTGACTGGGCTTCCTGGAGGAGGCTGAGCAGTTTCTTGAAGGGTGAGAGGGAAGATCAGCCAGAAGGCGTAAACAAAGGCCTGGGTGCTGGGAAGAGCTGGGAAATGCAGGTGTTTTGGGGCTGCAGCAGGAGCAGGAGGGGCTGAAGTTGGAGAGGTGATTCAGGGCTGGAGCAGGAAGGGCTTCAGCTTCCAGCACAAGGTATTCAGAACTCTACACTGCCTGGCAATGGGAAGCCACAGCAGGTTATGGAAGAGGAGGAGGAGTAGAAATTCACGCCTTGGAATTCTTTTTTTTTTTTTTTTTTTTTTTTTGAGATGGAGTCTGGCTCTGTCGCCCAGGCTGGAGTGCAATGGCACGATCGTGGCTAACTGCGAACTCCACCTCCCGGGTTCAAGCGATTCTCCCACCTTGGCCTCCCAAGTAGCTGGGATTACAGGTGCCCGCCACCATGCCTGGCTACACTTGCAAGTGTGAAAGACTACATTTCCCAGCATTCCTTGAAGCCATATGTGATCAGGCGACTGTGTTCTGGCCAATGGGGTGAGTGGAATGCTGGTTGTGACAGGGACACATCTTCATTTTGTTTTGTTTGTTTTTAGACAGAGCCTCACTCTGTCGCCCAGGCTGGAGTGCAGTGGTGCGATCTCGGCTCACTGCCTCCACCTCCCAGGTTCAAGAGATTCTCCTGCCTCAGCCTCCCAAGTAGCTGGGACTACAGATGTGTGCCACCACACCTGGCTAATTTTTGTATTCTTAGTAGAGACAGGGATTCATCATATTGGCCAGGCTGGTCTGGAACTCCTGACCTTGTGATCCCCCACGCCCAGCCAAGGGACACATCTTACGGGGAGGGGGTGTTGCCCCTTTCCAGTACCCAGGACACATCCAGGAGAACAGCAGATGGATGGGTTCTAATTCCCAGATGTATATGGCTCGCAAGGAAGCCCCTGGCAGCCTGGTGGGCCTTGCCTCGAATTCCCCTGCACACTCACAGACCTGAAGTCGGGAATGCCAGAGGCAGTGCTGATGCCGGCACCCGTGTGGAACACCACATGGGAAGACTGCCAGACCAGCCTTGCCAGCTCCCACACCTTCCGCTCCAGCTCCTCCGGGGGGTCGAAGATCTGTGGGGGGAGAGAGCAGATGGAGGGGTCAAAACAGTTCCCCGAGTGGCAAGGCCACACACAAGCCACAGACTGAGCTGTCCCTGTCTTGCCTGAGGGAGGAAAACGGATTGGAAAAGGCAGCTTGTCCTCATGCCCCTCCTCTGCCTACAACCTTCCATGACTCCCACTTGCCTTGTCAAAGCCCTAGCCCTCCCCACGGCCCACCAGGCCCTGTACTACCTCCCCTGCCCCCTCCCTGCCCTCTTCTCCTCCCTCTCCCCGCCTCACTCTGCTCCAGCCACACAGGTCTCCTCCCTGTTCCTCCATCACACCAGGCACAGTCCTGCTTCAGGGCCACACCCTTTAATGCTCTTCCCCTAGATACCCACATGGCTCCCTCCCTCACCTCCTGTAACTTGTGGCTCAGATGTCACTTCTGTGACAGTGACGCCTCCCTTGGCCACCTGGTTTCCATGCAACCCCTAGTCAGTCTCTCTTACTAGAAAGAGGGGTTTTTAATCTGTCTTGCTCCTGGCTGTGGCCCTAGTACCTAGAAAGTGCCTGACACACGGTAGGTACTCCATAAATGCTGGTAGAATAAAGTGACTAACAGGCCGGGCGTGGTGGCTCACGCCTGTAATCCCAGCACTTTGGGAGGCCAAGGTGGGTGGATCACTTGAGGTCAAGAGTTCGAGACCAGACTGGCCAACATGGTGAAACCGCGCCTCTACTAAAAACACACAAATTAGCTGGGCGTGGTGGCAGGTGCCTGCAATCTCATCTACCCTACAGAGGAGGCTAAGGCAGGAGCACTTGAACCTGGGAGGGGGAGGTTGCAGTGAGCCGAGATCGTGCCACTGCACTCCAGCCTGGGCGACACAGAAACTCTGTCTCAATAATAATAATAAATAATAATAATAATAATAAAATAAAGTGACTAACAGCAGCATGAAGAGTGGGGCTTCTGGACGGGCGCACACCATCGGCTCTCATTAAATGCATGATTCAGAATGCATGGGCCAGCCTTTTTGGAATGGGGCCATCTTCCCCTCGTTTGCAGGAAGGATAGAGATGGAGACCCAGAAGGGAAATGACTTCCCCAAAGTCCCACAGTGCGCGGTGGGGGCAGCCGATCCCTCCACTTCCCCTCCGAGTGGCTGGAGGGATCTTTCTGGCACATTCTGTCCAGGCCCCTCGCCAGGGCAAAACCGTTCCCCATCACCCTCAGGATAAAGTACCAACTCCCCAGCCTGGCATTTGAGCCTCGTCCTGGCCCAACTCTGGAAACCTCCCAGGCCTAATCGTTCTCCAAATGTGTTTATTCCCACCTCCCTGCCTTTGCGCCTGTCGTCCCCTCCTCCTGGAACTACATCCCCTCTCTCCCCCATCAGCCCGGACAGGCTGGCCACAGAGTTGGGCGTGTTCGCGTCCCCCGGCGCGCAGGGGCGTCACTTCCCGCCCCTTCCTCACTGGGAAGTCCCTCCCATGGTCTAGCCTCAGTGCCTCCTGATATTCCCACAATGCCCCGCGGCCCCGGGGCGCGAAGCTCGGGACCCTCGGACGCGCTCACCTCAGGGAGGCCGCACTTGCCCTTGTCCGCGTACGGCGACAGCCCCGCCGCATAATTCACCGACATCCTCGCCTACCCCACGGGAACAATAAAGTTTCCCTTGTTGAGGCCGCTTCCGCCGGAAGCGGGGCGGGGCGGGGAAGAAGGAGGAACGGCGTTCTCGTCCTGCGCACCCGGCCTCCCACAGCAAGGCGCATGCGCCTCGTGCTGACGCCGCAGGCGCCATGTTAACTGCTGTCAGAAGGAAACCTGGCTCTTTGCATGCAGGCGTTCGCGCGGCTTGGGAAGAGGCTGCCCTATGACCCGGGCGGGAAATTGGGGCGGTCACCTACGTGACAGTTCTCCAGTCACCTCTAAAATGAGGGACACAGGCTATCGATGCCCCCACAACCCCTTTTACGGATTAGTAAATTCCGTAAGGACGGAGCCGGACGGCAGGGACCCCAGTCCAACGGTTTTGAATGCCACTCAGAGTTATCAGAGTATCTTTTTTTTTTTTTTTTTTTTTTTTTTTCTGTGAGGGGGAGCTTCGCTCTGTGGCCCAGGCTGGAGCGCAGTGGAGCGATCTCGGTTCACTGCAACCTCCGCCTCTCAGGTTCAAGCGATTCTCCTGCCTCAGCCTCCCTAGTAGCTGGGATTACGGGCGCCCGCCACCACGCCCAGCAAATTTTTGTATTTTTTAGTAGAGACGGGGTTTCACCATGTTAGTCAGGCTGGTCCTGAACTCCTGACCTCAGGTGATCCGCCGGCCTCGGCCTCCTAAAGTGCTGGGATTACAGGCCTGAGCCACTGCGCCCGGCCAGGTTATTTGAGTATCATCCAACTGGAGGTTCTGCGTTCTGCAGGACGGTCCTGCTCAAGGTCAATGGGGCTGGTGGCCTGGAGGACTCATTTAAGAATCATGTGTTGAGTACCTACTTTGAACAAAGGTGGTGCCATCTATGCCCTGGTGGCTGGGGGTGGACACAAACATGTGACCAGGTAATGGTGACATGGTGCGGTTGGGGTGCAATGGGTGACAAAGAGGGCACAGGGCAATGAGGGAGCTCACAGGAGGCACCTGACCCAGGCTGGGGGCATCCGGGAGGGCTTCCTGGAGGAGGAGATGTTGCAGCAAAGATCTAAAGCCAGGTAGAGCCGGTTGGGGGTGACATGAAGTACAGAAAGAATGTTCATGGTCAGGGGAACAGCAAGTGCAAAGGCTGAGAAGAGAGGAAGAGCATGGCTCCTTCCAGAAACTGAAATCAGTCCAGTGATGACAGGGAAGATCGTGGGTGTCTTCCCGCCAGAGCCAGTTGGCCAACAGGCAGTCCGCTGCCAGCCTGTCTCCTCCCTCGGCTCATCCTCGGCCCCCTGGGGCGGCCGCCCGCTCAGAGCCGATCAGGTGTCAGAGTGGAGCGGCTGGAGCTGCTCGTGGCCCAGCTGGGAGTGGGTAACCGGAGCCGGCAGTGGGCACTGTGGCCGGGAGCTCGGGGCACTGGAGCTGCAGGAGGTAGGGGAGGAAGGAGGTGGGAGAGGCCCAGGATGGAGGATCCCTTTAGGGCCCCAAGCCCCTGAGCCCTTGTGTGTGGGAGAAAGAAGCTGTGCTGGGTCCCAGCCAGGCTTCAGAGCTACCCGGGTACCCTGACACACACATGCACTCCTTCACCCACGCACTTCGCACTTGCCGGCCTGTGCCCTGCCTCACTTCCTCCAAGGCGGGTGCTCAACATCCCACCCGGCCATCAGGCCCTTCTTATTTACCATCACCTCTTCCAGCAAGCAGCTCCCTAAATTTAGCAGGCATTTTTCCCTCCCCCAAGCCCACAGACTGTCTTCTCCCAAGCAGCCTGTGAACTCCTCTGTTGGGTGTCTTATTACCCCCTGCTTTGGGTGTGATTGAATCCTCCAGTCAGAGGTAGAAGAAGAAAGGGTAGGTAGTGAGTGAATGGGTACTGGTGGAGGGGTAAGTGAATGGACGGGTGGGTAGATGGATGGGGGGCGAATAGATGGATTGGCGGTTCGGTAGATGGATGAATGGGTAGATGGATGGATGGATGGATGGATGGATGGATGGATGGATGGATCGATCAATCAATGCATGCATCCATGGATGAATGGGTGGATGAATGGATGGACTGGTGGGTGGGTGGGTGGATGGATGGATGGATAAGTGGATGGATGAGTGGATGAGTGGATAGGTAGGTGGGTTGATGGGTGGGTGATTGGGTGGGCAGATGGATGGATGGATGGATGGATGTATGGATGGATGCGCGGATGGATGGATGGGTGGTTGGGTGGATGGATGGAGGGATGGATAAGTGGATGGATGGGCAGATGAGTGGTTGGATGAATGGTGGGAGTTGGTAGGTGTTTGGGCAGGTGGATGGATGTGTGGGTGAAGCCTGAATAAAGGGTGATGAAGAACCATGAGAACACAAATTGGGTGGGTGAGTTTGTGGGTGGTGGCCAGTGGGTGGGTGTACAGTGCTTAGGTGGGAGAATGGATGCCCAGGTGAGTGCATAGGTGGTAACTGGGTGGAAGGGTGGCTTGGAGAATTCACAGGTAGGTAGGTGGACAGATAGAGGCCATCCCAACCCCTACTCCCTGGTAAGAGGCAAATACAGATTCTCCATCACAAAGATCCCTTTCAGACATAGGGCCTCACAGTCACACCCCTCAAAAAACACACCCCCTCGAGATAGTCCTGCCTGACCACCGTGCCTGCATACGCGGAACATAGAACAGGCCCAGGTGTACAGACGTGCACATGCCCCACGCTCACGTCACACACATGCATGCAGCCATCGCCCCAGACCTCCACCCACTATGGGTGAATTGCTGTCACATGGAGGTTCCCTCTGATTATCTAGGAAACAGGCCTCTGTGCTGAGAGCCCTCAGCCCTGGCTTCAGTCCCCAGGGAGCCCCCGATTGTTGCAAAAGACAGAATCAGCCCAGACCCTTCCAGCCCATGGAGCCAGGGGTGAGGCAGAGGAAGAGACCCAGCCAGCGTAGGCGGGAACCCGATTTGGGGAGTTAGATCTCTGCTTGGGAACGAGAGGCAAAGCTGATCAGAGCAAGGGATTTTGGTAACTGGGTTTTGAAGGATGAGTAGGAGTTCAGAGAAGAAAAAGGAAACCATTCTAGGCAGAAATAACTGCACAGAGAGAAAAGTTAGACCAGAGAAGGCTTGATCTGTTTGGACAACAGGAAATACCAGCGAGATGCATTTATGGAGCCCCTCATGTTTGGCCAGGCTCTATGTTGGGACCATACTGAAAACTGACCATGAGTTGCTCAAGAAAGGATCGTTTCTGTCATTTTATAGATGAGGGAAATAAAAACAGAGAGGGCAAGTAACCTGCCAAAGGACACACAGCAGGTAGGAGAGACACCAGGTCTGTGTCTTGTTCTAGGGGGCCAGGACTGGTCAGGGAGGAGGAAGTGGCCCTTTTGAGGAGGGAGAGGCAAGGGACCCTGCCGCCCACCGGGACTGGTGTCCCTCACCTTACCCCCACCCTTGACCTTCCTCAGGTGGCCTGGGAAGAGGAGAAACGCAGGGCACCGACCATGAAGACTCTCAGGGCGCGATTTAAGAAGACAGAGGTGAGTGTGAGGCCTTAGATGCCGGATACACGTCCCCCCAACTTCAGGCTTCTCTCTCCTGGGGCTTGGCTGAAGACCCTCCCTTTCATTCCAGTACCCACCTCTTCTCCTTTCCTCTCTGCTGCCCCCTAGCGTCCTGACCTCCCCCCTGCTCCCCGTACAAGCTTTCCAGCCCAGGCCTTTGCCCAGGCCCTAGTCTGCTCCCCATGCAATAGCTTCTCCCTACATTGCCACCTATCAGACCCTCCTCATCACAGTTTGGCCCCAGTACCACCTCCCCATCCAATCTCCGCTCTCCCCGGCCACAGTGACCCCTTGCTTTTCCAAGGACCCACTTTCCCTTGGACCTTGATCTTTTGCTTTGGAGCGTGTGTACTCAGCACATATTTAGATAGCAGGCGCTGCTCCAGGCATCGGGGAATCAGCCAGGGAATAGGGTAGGCAAAAATCCTTGCTCTCGTGGAGCCGACCGCTGAGTACGGGAGATGAACACGAAACAAGATAAATAAGTGACAATGTGTGTTTTGTGTCGCAAAGACAGACAAAACAGGAAAAGGGAATTGAAGCATCCTGGGCAGGGGAGGTGGCTGCAGTTTTTAAGAGGGTGGCCAGGGAAGGCTTCCCAGAGAAGGTGATATTGGAGCAAAGACTGGAAAGGGAAGGGGAGAGCTGGGTATGGTGACTCATGACTGTAATCCCAGCACTTTGAGAACCCGAGGCAGGCAGATCACTTGAGGTCAGGAGTTCGAGACCAGCCTGGCCAACATGGTGAAACTTTGTTTCTACTAAAAATACAAATATTAGCTGGGTGTGGTGGCGGCCACCTATAATCCCAGCTACTCTGAGCCCAGGCTGAGGCAGGAGAATTGCTTGAGCCCGGGAGGTGGAGGTTGCAGTGAGCCAAGATTGTGCCATTGCACTGCAACCTGGGCAACAGAGTGAGACTCAATCTCAAAAATAAAAAAAATAAAAATAAAAAAAAAAGAAGGGGAAGGGGAGTGGGGGAGGGAGTTTGCAGGAATTGCATTCCAAGTGGCTGGAACAGCCAGTTCAAAGGCCGTGAGGTAGATCCAGCTGTCTTCTCTTGCATCCGTCTCTTTAGCTATGAACTCCTAGAAAGACATGCTTCTTCCTCCATCATCCTCACTCCCTCTCAGCTCCCCAAGTCCCTGTGGCGGCCAGTTCAGGGCACAGATGGAGAGGATGACAGGGAGGACTCCCCTCCAGGGACAGGCAGGCAGCCTTCCTGAGCACCTCTTTGTGCCTGGCCTGGGTGGGCAAACTTGACTTGGACCCTTTAATTTTCCCATCATGGGATACAACCTCCCCAACCGGTGTGGTCTGGAGAAATCAGGGAGTCTGCCTGGAGGAGGCAGCACCAGAGCAGAGCCTGGAAGAATAGGGAGGATTTAGAGAAGTGAAGGCAGGCATGTGAGGAGCGGAGCACGGACCTGTGTGGGGACAGATTCGGAGGCTGGACCAGGTCTGCTTGATTCACGGGCATGACAGGCGGATTCTCTTGGCAGGAGTGGAGAGTGCAAGTGAGTGGGAGCTCAGGATCTTTGAAAGCCATTTTTGAAAAGTCAAAAAGAGAGGCCTGTGGAACAAACCTAGATTTCATTTTTTATTTTATTTTGTTTTATTTTATTTTATTATTATTATTTTTTTTTGAGACGGAGTCTCGCTCTGTCGCCCAGGCTGGAGTGCAGTGGCCGGATCTCAGCTCACTGCAAGCCCTGCCTCCCGGGTTTACACCATTCTCCTGCCTCAGCCTCCCAAGTAGCTGAGACTACAGGCGCCCGCCACCTTGCCCGGCTAGTTTTTTTGTATTTTTTAGTAGAGACGGGGTTTCACCATGTTAACCAGGATGGTCTCGATCTCCTGACCTCGTGATCCGCCCGTCTCGGCCTCCCAAAGTGCTGGGATTACAAGCTTGAGCCACCGCGCCTGGCCGAGCTCAGGATCTTTAAAAGCCATTTTTGAAAAGTCAAAAAGAGAGTCCTGTGGAACAAGCCTGGATTACATTTTTTATTTTATTTTGTTTTTGAGATGTAGTTTTCCTCTTGTCGCCCAGGCTGGAGTGCAATGGCTCAATCTCGGCTCACTGCAAACTCCACCTCCCAGGTTCAAGCGATTCTCTTACCTCAGCCTCCTGAGTAGCTGGGATTGCAGGCATGCACCACCATGCCTGGCTAATTTTGTATTTTTAGTAGAGGCAGGATTTCACCATGTTGGCCAGGCCGGTCTTGAACTCCTGACCTCAGGTCATCCACCTGCCTTGGTCTCCCAAAGTGCTGGGATTACAGGCATAAGCCACCACGCCTGGTCCAATTTTTTTTTTTTTTTTTTTGAGACAGAGTCTCTTTCTGTCATGCAGGCTGGAGTGCAATGGTGCTATCTCAGCCGACTGCAGCCTCCAACTCCTGGGCTCAAACGATCCTCCTGCCTCAGCCTCCCAAAGTGCAGAGACTACAGGCGTGCACCACCACACTGGGCTAATTTTTATTTTTTGTAGAGATGTGTTGCCCAGGCTAGTCTTAAACTCCTGGCCTCAAGCGATCCTCCTACCTCCTACCCAAAGTGGTGGGATTACAGGTGTGACCCACTGCACCCAGCCAAGCCTGGGATAGAATCAGGTGGCTCTGAGTTCAGATTCTTCCTCTGTCCCTGGTGTCCTGGGTAACTCTGGGCATGTCATGACCCCTCTGTGGCTTCCTTCAGTTGTTTGGGTTCATTTTATTTATTTTTGAGACAGAGTCTCACTCTGTTGCTGAGGCTGGAGTGCAGTGGCATGATCTCTGCTCACTGCAACCTCCGCCTCCCGGGTTCAAGCAATTATCCTGCCTCAGCCTGCCAAATAGCTGAGACTACAGGCGCCCGCCACCATGGCTGGCTAATTTTTTTGTATTTTCAGTAGAGACAGGGTTTCACTATGTTGGTCAGGCTGGTCTCAAACTCCCCACCTCAGGTGATCCGCCCACCTTGTCCTCTCAAAGTGCTGGAATTACAGGCGTGAGCCACTGCACCCAGCCCATTTTATTTTTAAACTATTTATTAATTATCATGTTCCCTTTCATTTCATTATTCATTTTAATTTTATTTAAAACATTTTAATTTAATATCATTGAATACACTTTTATTTCTTTTATTTCTTTTAAATTTTTCTTTCTTCTTTTTTTTTTGTTTTGAAGGAGTCTCACTCTGTTGCTCAGGCTGGAGTGCAGTGTTGTGATCTTGGCTCACTGCAACCTCCGTCTCCTGGGTTCAAGTGATTCTTTTCTTATGCCACAGCCTCCTGAGTAGGTGGGACTACAGCACACTACCACGCCCATAATTTTTTTGTATTTTTAGTAGAGATGGGGTTTCCCCATGTTGGCCAGGCTGGTCTCAAACTCATGACCTCAAGTGATCCGCACACCTCGGCCTCCCAAAGGGTTGCCATTACAGGCATGAGCCATTACAGACATGCCTGGCCCTAAGTTTTTTTTGTTTTTGTTTTTGTTTTTAAGAGATGGGATCTCACTGTGTTGTCCAGACTGGTCTCAAACTCCTGGGCTCAAGAGATCCTCCTGCCTGAGCCTCTCAAGTAGCTGGGACCACAGAAGTGCGATACTGTGCCTGGCTTATTTATTTTATTTTCATTTTTGTTGATTTTTGAGCACGATAGAGAACATAAGATGTGCTTTGCAGGTGTCAGCTCATTTAATCCTCACCACCATGTAATGAAGCAGTAGCTTTTATTATCTTCATTTTATAGATGAGGGCGGGAAGCCCAGAGAGGTTAAGACACCTGCTCAAGGTCACACAGCTAGTAAGTGAGACACAAGCCTTCCCCTAGGGCTGCATTACTATGAACATGATTGGCCTGGAGGTGGGAGGGGGGTGCATTGACTGAAAAGAGAACAGGTGGAGACAGACAGCGGGAGAGAAAGAGGTGAAAAATGGCTCATTAACTGCCTACAAAATGTGGCACTGGGTGAGTTTCATTCACTGAGGAGTGATCCTAAAATTTTTCTTCCCATTTGGAATCAGTTTCTCAATTATAGTTGCCCTTTGAACAATTACAGCCCACCACCTGCACAGTCAAAAATCCATGAAGAGGCCAGGCGCTGGGGCTCATGCCTGTAATCCCAGCACTTTGGGAGGCCCAGGCGGATGGATCACCTGAGGTCAGGAGTTTGAGACCAGCCTGGCCGACATGGCGAAACCCAATCTCTACTAAAAATGCAAACATTAGCTGGGCGTGGTGGCGCGTGCCTGTAATCCCAGCTACTCGGGAGGCTGAGGCAGGAGAATCGCTTGAACCCGGGAGGCAGAGGTTGCAATGAGCTGAGATGGCACCACTGCACTCCAGCCTGGGCAGCGGAGCGAGACTCCATCTAAAAAAAAAAAAAAAAATTCTGGCTCTGCATGGTGGCTCACACCTGTAGTCCCAGCACTTTGAGAGGCAGAGGCAGGCAGATCATCTGAGGTCAGGAGTTCGAGACCAGCCTGGCCAACATGGTGAAACACCCTCTATACTAAAAATGCAAAAATTAGTCGGGCGCAGTGGTGGGCACCTGTAATCCCAGCTACTCAGGAGGCTGAGGCAGGAGAATCGCTTGAATCCAGGAGGCAGAAGTTGCTGTGAGCCGAGATCACGCTACTGCACGATTGCCCAGCCTGGGTGACAGAGCGTGACTCCATCTCAAAAAGCAAACAAAAAATCCACATGTAAGTGGACCTGGGCGTTCAAACCCATATCGTTCAGGGGTCAACTCCTGAATGCTTTTTTCCCCCAAGCATTTCCCAGAAGTAGTAGCCACTGTTAAATCAAGCCATATGATTGCTTCATTTCCAAAGCACGGTTATATTTAATATTTAAATCAGGCCGGGCGCGGTGGCTCAAGCCTGTAATCCCAGCACTTTGGGAGGCCGAGACGGGCGGATCACAAGGTCAGGAGATCGAGACCATCCTGGCTAACATGGTGAAACCCCGTCTCTACTAAAAATACAAAAAACTAGCCGGGCGAGGTGGCAGGCGCCTGTAGTCCCAGCTACTCGGGAGGCTGAGGCAGGAGAATGGCGTAAACCCGGGAGGCGGAGCTTGCAGTGAGCTGAGATCCGGCCACTGCACTCCAGCCTGGGCGACAGAGCGAGACTCCGTCTCAAAAAAAAAAAAAAAAAAAAAAAATTTAAATCAAATCCTTCAAGAAGCGTGGGCGGCTAAAAAAGAGATGCCTCATTCGGGACGTGGGTGTGTTTTGATATGTTTGCAATGGGAGGGGTCGGGACAAAGTCAAAATTGGACGGGGACAGGATAGGTGTTAAAACCTCAGATGGGTGTGAGGGCCTCTGAGGGTGTCTGGAGCTGGAGGGGCCTGAGGTCGGCCCACAGCCTGCGGGAGCTGTTGCAGCAGATGGGAGGCCTGGCTGTTGGTGGGGAGCTGCATGGCCTCCATCCTCCCCTCCCGGGGCACCTGGCCATCCGTCCCTCCACCTGCCCTTCTCCAGTTTCGCAGCAGGCAGCCAGAGTCAAGTTCAGCTTTTGTTCAGCAGCCCCGAGGGAAGAAAGCAAACACCCGTGACTGCAGGGGCCTGGCCTCCTCCTGTCCCTGGGACCTTGTGTTCCGTGTCTTCTAGCCACTGCTACCCCTCTCCTCCTCTCCTTATCCCTGCCTGGTGGCCTCTCTGCGTGCCTTTCCTGGTCTCTAACACCGGCTTTTTCTTATTTATGTATTTACTTTAATTTAATTTGTTTTATTTTTGTTTATTTATTATTATTTTTTTGAGACGGAGTCTCGTTCTGTCACCTAGGCTGGAGTGCAGTGGCACAATCTTGTCTCACTGTAAGCTCCACCTCCCGGGTTCAAGAGATTCGTCTCTCTCAGCCTCTTGAGTAGCTGGGATTACAGGCGCGCCACCACACCTGGCTAATTTTTGTATTTTTAGTAGAGACTGGGTTTCACCATGTTGGCCAGGTTGGTCTTGAATTTCTGACCTCATATGATCTGTCTACCTCGGCCTCCCAAAGTTACTGGGATTACAGGCGTGAGCCACCACCCCCAGCCTATTTATTTATTTATTTATTAGACAGAGTCTTGCTCTGTTGCCCAGGCTGGAGTGCAATGGCGTGATCTCGGCTCACTGCAACCTCCGCCTCCTGGGTTCAAGGGATTCTCCTGCCTCAGCCTCCCAAGAAGCTGAGATTACAGGCGCCCGCCACCATGTCCGGCTAATTTTTTTGTTGTTGTTTTTGTATTTTTAGTAGAGATGGGGTTTCACCATGTTGGCCAGGCTGGTCTCAAACTTCTGACCTCCAGTGATCCACCCGCCTCGGCCTCCCAAAGTGCTGGGATTACAGGCGAGAGCCACTGTGCCTGGCCGACACTGTCTCTTTCTTCAGGGTCCCAACAGTTGGCATTGCTTACTCTGATGCCCCTTAGGCTGTCCGTGGGCCTCAGTATTTCCATCCATAAAATGGGAGTTACCTGGAGCTGTCCATCTGGGACCTCACTGACCTCCTGCCTTTGTTTTAGGTTTCAGGAAAATCTCCCAAGTGGCAAGATTGGGGTTTCTAGAGATTCACAGATGCCATACATCAATGCTTCGTGGAAAGTCCTCTCTCTCTTTCTGTCTTTTTTCTTTTCATATTTTTATTTTTTACTTAAGTATGCATTTTTTTTTTTCAGAGATGAGGTCTCGCCACGTTGCCCAAGCTGGTCTTGAACTCATGGCCTCAAGCGATCCTCCTGCCTTAGCCTCCCAAAGTGCTGGGATTACAGGCATGAGCCACCACGCCTGGCCAGGCCTCGTATTTTCATTTTTTCACTGAGGCCTACGAAACCTGTAGTTGGTCCTGCATGGAATACAGCAGTGACTAAGATAGACAATAATCGCTGTCCCTAAGGAGGTGACATTCTAAGGAAGAGATCAGGAGGAAACAAGCTGGGCGTGGTGGCTCACGCCTGTAATCCCAGCACTTTAGGAGGTCAAGGTGGGAGGATCACCTGAGCCCAGGAGTTCGAGACCAGCCTAGGCAACATAGCAAGACCCCGTCTCTTCAAAAAAATTCAAAAATTAGTTGGGTATGGTGGTGTGTACCTCTGGTCTGCAGTTACTCAGGAGGCTGAGGTGGGAGGACCACTTGAGCCCAGGAGGTTGAGGCTACAGTGAACTGTGATTGCACCACTGCACTCCAGCCTGGGTGACAGAGCAAGACCTTGTGCCAAAATAAATAAATAAATAAATAAATAAATATAAGAGTAAACACAATATTTTAAAAAAGGTATGTAGGTGGTGATAAAAGGCCCGGCGCGGTGGCTCCCACCTGTAATCCCAGCACTTTGGGAGGCCGAGGTGGGTGGATCACTTAAAGTCAGGAGTTTGAGACCAGCCTGGCCAACATGGCAAAACCCTGTATCTACTAAAAAATACAAAAGTTAGCCGGGCGTGGTGGCGGGCACCTGTAATCCCAGCTACTCGGGAGTCTAAGGCAGGAGAATCACTTGAATCTGGGAGGCAGGCGTTGCAGTGAGCCTAGATCCCTCCACTGTACTCCAGCCTGGGCAATACAGTGAGACTCCGTCAGAAAAAAAAAAAAAAAAGCAATAAAGGAAAAATATAGTCTAAGAAAGGGCTGTCGGAGAAGGGCTTTTGGAAGAGGCATCTCCAGGTGTGGACAGCAGTAAATTAAGCAGCCATGTGTGTGGTGGGGCAGATGCTCCAGGCAGAAGGAGCTGCAGACGCCAAGGCTCAGAGGTGGGACCCAGCCGTTTGAAGGACAGGAAGGAGGCTGCTGTGGCAGCATGGGTTGCACCAAGGGAAATGTAAACAGAGATGATGGCAGGCGCGGTGGCACATGCCTGTAATCCCATCACTTTGGGAGGCTGAGGCGGGCGGATCACCTGAGGTCAGGAGTTCAAGACCAGCCTGGTCAACATGATGAAACCCCGTCTCTACTAAAAATACAAAAATTAGCCAGGCACGGTGGCGGGTGCCTGTAATCCCAGCTACTCGGGAGGCTGAGGCACGAGAATCGCTTAAAGCCGGGAGGTGGAGTTTGCAGTGAGCCGAGATCGTGCCACTGCACTCCAGCCTGGCGACAGAGTGAGACTCCGTCAAAAAAGAAAGGAAGAGAGGGAAGGAGGGACGGGAAATTCCATGAGGTCAGGGACTGGCAAAGAGGGGCTGCTCAGAGAAGGGTTGGCAAATTTTTTCTTAAAAGGCCAGAGGGTAACTATTTTTGGTTCGTGGTGTAGATCAGCCTCAGCTCTGCCATTGCAGCCTGAGAATAGCCTTTGATTATCTGCACTTTTTTTTTCATACCCTGCGTGTGGCATCCAGCCATCTATAAATGAATGGGCAGGGCTTGGCCCCAGTACAACTTATATTTATGGACACTGAAATGTGAGTTTTTTTGTTTTGTTTTGTTCTGAGGTAGAGTCTGGCTCTGTCGCCCAGGCTAGAGTGCTCTCGGGTCACTGCAACCTCAGCCTCCCACGTTCAAGTGATTCTCCTGCCTCAGCCTCATGAGTAGCTGGGATTACAGGCATGCATCACCATGCCCGGCTAATTTTTGTATTGTTAGTAGAGACGGGGTTTCACCATGTTGACCAGGCTGGTCTCAAACTCCTGACCTCAGGCCATCAGCCCACCTTGCCCTCCCAAAGTGCTGGGATTGTAGGCATGAGCCACTGCGCCTAGCCAGAAATGTGAATTTCATATCATTTTTCACGTGTCAGGAAGGATGATTCTTATTTTGCTTTCCCCCGCCCCCCCAACAACTCACACGTGTAAATACCATTCTCTGCGGAAACAGGCAGTGGGCAGGATCTGGGCTGCTGTGAGCAGTTTGCATTTTAAGCTGAGTGAGGTCTCTGGAGGCTGCTGTGCAGGAGAGAGAGATGAGGTCTGATGCAGGGTTTAGGAAGCCGCCTCTGGCTGCTGGGGGAGAAGGGACAAGGCGACAAGGTCAGAGGCTGGAGACCGGGAAGGATGCATCCCAGAGGCAGAACCTGCAGTGATGGGGCTAGACTACGGTGGTGACCATGGAAGGGGTGAGAAGGGGCAGAATAGGACCCAGTGTGCAACCAGTGGGCTTGGCCGGTGGACCGAATATGGGGCAAGAGAGAGGCATCAAGGTGATGCCAGGGCTTGGATGAATCCTGGAGGGATGGCATTATCCATGGTATACCTCAGTGGGCTCCGAGGGGCATTTGCTCTGATTTTTTTTTTTTTTTTGAGATGGAGTCTTGCTCCGTCTCCCAGGCTGGAGTGCAGTGGCGTGCTCTCAGCCTGAGCCACTGCACCCAGCCTTTTTTTTTTTCTCTCTGAGGCGGAGTCTCACTCTGTCACCCAGGCTGGAGTGCAATGGCGCAACTTCGGCTCACTGCAACCTCCGCCTCCCGGGTTCAAGTGATTCTCCTGCCTCAGCCTCCCAAGTAGTTGGGATTACAGGCATACACACCACGCCTGGCTAGTTTTTTGTATTTTTAGTAGAGATGGGGTTTTGCCATGTTGGCCAGACTGTTCTGGAACTCCCTACCTCGGGTGATCTGCCTGCCTCAGCCTCCCAAAGTGCTGGGATGAGAGGCGTGAGCGACCGCGCCTGGCCATTTGCTCTGATCTTGTATGGCATCCAGGAGGACAAGTGCAGGAGACAATTGGAAACTGAATCCCTGAGCTCAGAGATTCATTTCAGTCTCTTCTCTGGAGAAGCTCAGAGGACCTCCCCACTGAGGTGAAAAGAGAGAGGAGTTCCAAGGACACCCTCCTTCTCAAATGCCTGTCACTTTCCATTTTCCTGCCTTGGTTCCCACTCCTCCCTCCTCTTGTCCAAAGGTGTCTAAGAGGGCCAGGTGCGGTAGCTCATGCCCGTAATCCCAGCACTTTGGGAGGCCAAGGCAGGCCGATCACGAGGTCAGAGTTTAAGACAGCCTGGCCCACATGACGAAACCCCGTCTCTACTAAAAATACAAAGATTCGTGGCCGGGCGCGATGGCTCAAGCCTGTAATCCCAGCACTTTGGGAGGCCAAGACGGGCAGATCACGAGGTCAGGAGATCGATAGCATTCTCCTGGCTAACACGGTGAAACCCCGTCTCTACTAAAAAATACAAAAAACTAGCCGGGCGTGGCAGCGGGCGCCTGTAGTCCCAGCTACTCGGGAGGCTGAGGCAGGAGAATGGCATGAACCTGGGAGGCGGAGCTTGCAGTGAGCTGAGATTGCACCACTGCACTCCAGCCTGGGCGACAGAGCGAGACTCCATCTCAAAAAAAAAAAAACAAAAAACAAAAATTCGCTAGGCGTGGTGGCTCGTGCCTGTAATCCCAGCTACTCGGGAGGCTGAGGCAGGAGAATTGCTTGAACCTGGGAGGCAGAGGTTGCAGTGAACTGAGATGATGCCACTGCACTCCAACCCAGGCGACAGAGCAACACTCCTTTTCAATAAATAAATAAATAAATAAATAAATAATGTCTAAGAATAATCACAGACCACACCGACATGTGAATGAATGCTCAATGCTCACCCAGCCCTAAGCCAGTGGTCAGTGTGTTAATAGAGGGACACTTGCCAATGTTGGGACATCTGTGGTTGTCACAACTTGGAGGTGCTCCGGATGTGGAGTAGGTGGAGGCCAGGGATGCTGCTCAGCACCCTGCAGTGCCCAGGACAGCCCCACCCTAGAGAAAGATCCAGCCTCAAATGCCCACAGTGCCTCCTTGGTGCCTGTCCCATTATCTATCTAATTTAACTGTTAAGAAATTGAGAGGGAGAATTTCAGAGAGGGAAATCGATTAGCTCAAGGTCACACAGCAAGGATGATATAACCAAACTGAATTCAAGCCCCTGTCGCCTGTCTGCTGGGTCGTTCTTAAATTCTGGCTCTGGAAGTCCTCGTTTTTTGTTATTGTTGTTTGTTTTTGTTATTATTTGTTTGTTTTGCAATGGAGCCTCGCTCTGTCACCCAGGCTGGAGTGCAGTGACGCCATCTCGGCTTACTGCAACCTCTGCCTCCCGGGTTCAAGCAATTCTCCTGCCTCACATCCTGAGTAGCTGGGATTACAGGCGCCTGCCACCACACCCAGTTAATTTTTGCATTTTTAGTAGAGACAAGGTTTCACTATGTTGGTCAAGCTGATCTCGAACTCCTGACCTCAGGTGATCCGCCCGCCTCGGCCTCCCAAAGTGCTGGGATTAGAGGCGTGAGCCACCGCTCCTGACCTCCAGGGCTCCTTCTAAAATGCCAGCTACCTGTAAGGGTCTTGGTTGTGCTCCCAGAGTCTCCAGGCCTGCGAATGCTGCGTGGCATCCAGTAGGTGCTCAATAAATACTTATTGCATGAAGGAGCACTCCCCCAAGTGTTCATCTGATGCATATTTGCGGAGCACCTGCCGTGGGCCAGGCAATGGGTACGCAGCAGTGACTAAGAGGAACCCAAGGCTCCTCCTCTGCTGGAGGAGCTGCGGGTCCCGGGAGTGGCGGAAATGGACCGGAAATGGCTAGAGAATGTCAGAGCTGCGCCAGGGCCAGCTAGCTGTTTCTGTGAGTCACAGTTTTATTGTGCGCTTACTGTATGCCAGGCACCGGTCAAGTGAGTGCTGCGTAGTACTTGGGAATCCTCCCAGTAACCCTCCGCCGTAGGAACTATTTATTATGAAACCCATTTTAGAGAGGAGGAAAGTGAAGTCCAAAACTGGTAAGTCTGTTGGCTCAGTCCTATAGGCAGGAAAGGCTGGGGCAGGGGCGGGGTGCTGGATTCAAATTCAGGTGTGTAGGACTGCAGATCCCCATTGATGGATGGATGAATGAATGAATGAATGAATGAATGAATGAACAAATGAGTGATTGAATGAATGAATGGGTGAGCCAGTGGGTGAATGAATGAACGAATGGGCATGCCAATGAATGAGCAAATGAATGTGAGAATGAATGAATGGTGCGGGAATGAACAAATGAATGAATGGGTGTGTGAACAAATGAATGGATGAATGGGTGAGCCAACAAATGAATTAACAAATGAGTGAATGAATGAATGCAGGAATGAGTGAATGCAGGAAGGAATGGTGCGGGAATGAATGAATGGGTGATACAAGAATGAACGAATGAACAAATGGATGAGCCAGTGAATGAATGAAAGGGTGAGCAAATAAATGGGTGAAGGAATGAACGAGTGGGTGAACGAATGACTGAGTGAATGAACGAATGACTGAGTGAATGAACGAATGAATAAACCAATGAACGAATGAGTGAGTGAATGAATGAATGGCTGAGCCCGTGAATGAATGAACGAGCGAATGAATGAATGAGTGACTGAAAGGGTGAGCGAATAAACAAATGGATGAATGAACGAATGAACAAGTGAATGAACGAATGAATAAGTGAATGAATGAATGGGTGAGTGAATGAATGAAAGTGAGCGAATAAACAAATGGGTGAAGGAATGAACAAGTGGTTGATCGAATGAACTAGTGAATGAACGAATAAGTGAATGAACGAACGAATAAGTGAATGAACGAATGGGTGAGTGAATGAATGAATGGGCGGGACGGTGAATGAATGAACGAATGGTTGAACGAATGAGTGAGTGAATGAATGAAAGCGTGAGTGGCGAGAGCCTGCCGGCCGCTTGGCGGTGCGAGGCTGCGGAGGCCCGGAGGCACCTGCGCGCCCTTGGCGGACTCGGAGGAGGCGGAGATGGACGCCCGCGGGTCCCCTGGAGATGCAGCCAGCTGCTTGCGCGGGTGAGGGAACCCGGCCCCCGGCGCCGCGTCCTCATCCTCCTCCAGGCGACAAGGTCAGGAGGGGCCGGGGCGGCGCCCCCTCCCTCAGCGCCCAGCCCCCTTCCTGGGTCTTCCCATTCCATCCCGTGGGGGAGGGGGCTGTCGAGGGGGGCGAGGGGGAGGGGGCGGCACCAGGGAGGGCGGGACCGGGCGGGCGGGGCGGGGAGCTCCGGCAGCGCCCAGCCCCGCCTTCCGGCCGCTCCCCGCGGTCCCTCCAGCCCCTCCGGCCGCCGCCTCATCCTGGAACCCCGTGCGCCCCCCGCGCCCCGCGCCCCGCGCCCCGGACGCCATGAAGCAGCTGTGTCTGTGCGCAGCCGCCTCCTTCGCGGTAGGGCCTGGGGAGGGGGCGCGGGAGCGGGCGGGGCGCGGGTACTTCCTCTTCCCTCTCTTCCCAGTCCCCGGCTGACCTGGACCACCCCCTCATTCCAGACCCGGGAAAGATGGGCGGGGGAGGGGACAGAGGTTGGGGCAGCTTTTGGGGGGATGGAAGAGACATTTGGGGAGACATGTGGACATGTTGTGGAAGACACTTGGAAACAAACGGGGACATTTAGGAGCATTTAGAGGGCATTGGGGGGTGCAGTTTTGGGAAAACATTTTGGAGACAGATGGGGTCACTGAGGGGACAACTTGGAGGCTATTTTGGGAGAGCCGATTTTGCGAAGAGGTAATGGTTTGGAGAACAGTTTTGAAGAACAGTTGAGGGATGTTTTTGGAGGATATTTTTGGGACATGACAGGCTCATTGGGAAGGATGGTTTTACAGAACACTTCAGGAATTTCGGGGAGACATTTTGTAATGCATTTCAGGCTATAGTTTTGGGAGGAGAAGCCTCGGGATGTTTAGGGGACAGTGGTGGCATTTCAGGGCAGTTGTGGATAAACAGTGCAGAGAATGATCCTGAGAGACGTTTAGGGGGCCTTTTAGGGGTTCAGATGGGACTTTGGAGGGTAGTTTGGAAAAGACTGATGGATCCATTTGCTGGGGGCGATGTTGCAGGGGTGGTTTTCACTAACGGATGAGTTGTGGGACAACTTTTTTTGTTGTACACACAAGGGGTCTTGCTGTGTTGCCCAGGCTGGTCTCAAAATTCCTGGGCTCAAATGATCCTCCCACCTCAGCCTCCCAAGCAGCTACAGGCATGAGCCACCACGCCCTGCTGACTTTTTTTATTTTTTGTAGAGACGGGGTCCTACTGTGTTGCCCAAGTTGGTCTCAAACTCCTGGGCTCAAGCGATCCTCCCACCTTGGCCTCCCCAAGTGCTGGGATGACAGGCGTGAGCCCCCGCGCCTGGTCCAGGGAACAACCTTTTGGAAACAGATGCCAGGGGGCTGCTCAGGGGATGATGCTGGTGGTGGGCTTTTGTTGGACAACTGGGGTGATGGGCCTGGGGGCAGATGCTGGGGGTCGCAGGCTTGGGGAACACTGTCTGAGGACCCCCTCGCCCAGGACCACCTCCCCCTGCAGCTGCGGCTCAGCCCCACTGACCTTGGCTCCTGCCCGCCCTGCGGCCCCTGCCCCATCCCGAAGCCGGCAGCCAGAGGCAGGCGCCAGGCAAGTGTGCCCAGGGGCAGGTGGTGAGAGCCCGGAGGCCCTGTCAGGGGGCACGGGGAGGGGGCAGGGGCCAACCCTGCCCCACGCACCTCTGGGTGTGCCCTGCAGAGTCAAGACTGGGGCAAGAGTGACGAGAGGCTGCTACAAGCTGTGGAAAACAACGATGCACCTCGGGTGGCCACCCTCATCGCCCGCAAGGGACTGGTGCCCACGAAGCTAGACCCCGAGGGCAAGTCCGCGTGAGTGCCCGTGACCCGGGAGAGAGATGGCTGAGGGGTGCAACCTGCTGGCTGAACCCTTGTCTCTCACTTCCAGGTTCCACCTGGCAGCCATGCGGGGTGCAGCCAGCTGTCTGGAGGTGATGATAGCTCATGGTGCCAATGTCATGAGCACAGATGGGGCAGGTACTGCCAGCTGGGCCCCAGGGAGGGAGGAGGAACTCAGCCCAGGTGCCCAGTCTGAGCATCCAGCCAGGCCCTGATTTCAGGCCTCAATGTTGCCCGCTGAAAATGGGGGAGGCTCCCTCTGGCGCCCCTCCCCTGCCCCCAGGGAGACACACAGGGGCATGTTAGGATGGGGTGTCCAAAGACAGAAACTGTGGCTGGCACCGAGCAAAGCGAGTGGACAGCTTGTGGATGGGGAGTGACTAGGATTCAGGTATTGGTTCAGTTGGTTGAGGAAATAGCTGGCACAGGGAAGTAACTGGGGCTTGGGGGATAGCTGCAAAGTTTCTGGGGTTTTGTTATTTTGTTTTGTTTTTCTTTTTTTAGGGGAGGGACACAGTCTCCCTTTGTCACCCAGGCTTGAGTGCAATGGGCATGATCTCAGCTCACTGCAGTCTCCACCTCCCGGGCCCAAGAGATTCTCCAACCTCAGCCTCCCAAGTAGCTAGGACTACAGGCGCACACCACCACGCCCAATTAATTTTTCTATTCTTAGTAGAGATATGGTCTCCCTGTGTTGCCCAGGCCAGTCTTGAACTCCTGGGCTCTAAGTGATCCTTCCACCTCAGCCTCCCAATGTGTTGAGATTACAGGTGTGAGCCACCATGCCCAGCCTGGGGAAGTTTCTAGAAAGTGACTGAGGCAGAGGAAGAACCTGGGGCTTGGGAGATAACTGGGACTATTGGACGAACTAAGCTTTGAGGTGTATCTGGGATGTGGGAGTATCCGAGATCAAGGAAGTGACTGAAGGGAACTACTTGGAGTTTGGAGGAGGAACTGGATTCATGAGAGTAGCTGAGCTTGCAAAGTATCTGGGGCAGGAGAATAACAAGTAGAGTTTGGGGAATATCTGAGGTATGTGGGATAGCTGGGATCTAGAAGTAGCTGGAGTTGTGGGAGCAGGTGGAGCTGTGGGAGTAGCTTGAGCTCTTGGAGTAGCTGGGGTACAAGGAGAACTTGTATGTATGTATGACTTACCTGGGGACCTGGGGGGAATAACTGAGATGAAAATGTGTGGCCAAAAGGACTAGTTGGGGCTCAGGAGGCAACTAGCATGGGGACACAGTTAAATCTGAAGCTTTAGGGCCACAGGCATGATGGGCAGGGTATATGGAGTAGCTGGGGATTCTTGGAGCATCAAACAGGGACAGAGTTGGCATGTGGAAGAGCAAGGGTATGTGGATTGGAAGAACATGTACAGCAACTGTGGGTTTTGAAGGGCAGAGCTGAAACTTTGGTGTAGTTGACCCTGTAGAGTATCTGGGGATATGGGGAGTAGCTGAGGCAATAGGGCTTGAGGAATAGGGGGGTGTGGAGAGTCACTGAGGTGGGATTGTCTGGAATACAGACTAGCCACGGCTTGGAGAGTCTCTGGGTACAGGGAATAGCATGGTTTTGAGAAGCACCTGACGGTGGGGCACAATGGCTCATGCCTGTTAATCCCAGCACTTTGGGAGGCTAAGATGGGAGGATCACATGAGCCAAGGAGTTCAAGACCAGCTTGGGCAACATAGCAAGACCCCCGTCTCTACAGAAAATACAAATACAGTAGCCGGACATGGTGGCACTTGCTTGTAGTCTCAGCTACTCGGGAGGCTGAGACAGGAGGATCGCTTGAGCCTAGGTGTTCAAGCCTACAGTGAGCTATGGTCACACTGCACTCTAGCCTGGGTGACAGAGCAAGATCCTGTCTGTAGGGAAAAAAGAGAGAAATACTAGGGTTCAGGGACTTTGCTAGATACAGAAATTCATCACAAGTCATTGACATGGCTTGGGGAGCAGCTGGGAGCTACTTGAATAGCTGGAGCTCCAGTAAATCTTCTTTCCTTCCCCAGGTTACAATGCCCTCCACCTGGCCGCCAAATACGGGCACCCACAGTGCTTGAAGCAACTACTGCAGGTCATTTACTTTCTTATCTCAGCTACTCCGTTGGCCCCTACTACTCCTGAGTTCCAGCAGTTCCTTGAACCCCCAGATGCTCTATGAATCCTAGATATTCCTTGGCCCCTTTTACTCCAGAACCCTAGCTACTCCCTGGATAACCAGATACTCTCAGACCATCCACATGCTTCTCTTATTTAAGATATACTCCCGAGCCGGGCGTGGTGGCTCAGGCCTGTACTCCCAGCACTTTGGGAGGCTGAGGCCGGTGGATCGCCTGAGGCCAGGAGTTCGAGACCAGCCTGGCCAACATAGTGAAACCCTGTCTCTACTATAAATACAAAAAATTAGCTGGGAGTGGTGGCGTGTGCCTATAATCCCAGCTACTAGGGAGGCTGAGGCAGGAGAATCCCTTGAACTCGGGAGGCGGAGGTTGCAGTGAGCCAAGATCACGCCATTGCACTCCAGCCTGGGCAACGAGTGAAACACCATCTAATAAAAAATATATATATATATATGTACATATACTCCCAGTGCCAGGTATTTCCTGAGTTCTGTTTCTCCCCAAGCCCTAGGTCCTTTCTTAGACCCAGACACTCGCAGAGTTCCCAGCTACTCCCCAAATTCCCAGCTGCTTCTCAGCTCCCAGCTATTTTCTTTTCTCACCAAGTTTCATGAAAATGGAGTCACGTGGGGACCAGGGAAGGGTGGGGCTGAAGTATAGCAGAGCCCAGGGTGGGGAAGACAGTCCTAGAGAAATCAGGCAGCAAGAAGGATGGCTCCGCCTCAAAGGACTCGCCCCATCCCCAGGCTTCCTGCGTGGTGGACGTCGTGGACAGCAGCGGGTGGACTGCCCTACACCATGCAGGTGGGTGCAGCCCAGCCCTGCCCTGACCCCGTAGCCCAGAGGGTGCTAGACTTGGGGGTTATTCTACCCAGGACCCTAGGGATCTGACATGCTGTGAAGCTTTCTGTTTCCTCCTTTCTTTTTTTTTTTTTTTTTTTGAGACAGAGTCTCACTCTGTTGCCCAGGCTAGAGTGCAGTGGTGAGATCTCAGCTCACTGTAACCTCCACCTCCCAGGTTCAAGCAGTTTTCCTGCCTCAACCTCCCCAGCAGCTGGGACTACAGGCACCTGCCACCACGCCTCCTAATTTTTTTGTATTTTTAGTAAAGACGGGGTTTCACCATGTTGGCCAGGATGGTCTCGAACTCCTGACCTCAGGTGATCCACCTGCCTTGGCCTCCCAAAGTGCTGGGATTACAGGCGTGAGCCACCACTCCTGGCATTCCTTTTCTTTTTATGAAATAGGGTCTTGCTCTGTTGCCCAGGCTGAAGTACAGTGGTGCAATCATGGCTCACTGCATCCTTGACCTCCTGGGTTCAAACAATCCTGCCTCAGCCTCCCAAGTAACTGGGACCACAGGCATGCACCACCATGCCTGGCTAACATTTTAAATTTAGTTGTAGATACAGGATCTTGCTATGTTGCCCAGACTGATCTCAAACTCCTGGGCTCAAGTGATCCTCCCACCTCAGCCACTCAAAGTGCTGGAATTACAAGCGTGAGTCACCCCACCTAGCCTCCTTTTTTTTTTTTTTTTTTTGAGATAGAATCTCCCTCTGTCACTCAGGCTGCAGTTCAATGGTGCAATCTCGGCTCACTGCAACCTCCACCTCCCAGGTTCAAGCAATTCTTCTGCCTTAGCCTCCTGAGTAGCTGGGAATACAGGCCTGTGCCACAACACCTGCCTAAAATTTTTTTGTATTTTTAGTAGAGGCAGGGTTTCACCATGTTGACCAGGCTGGTCTTGAACTCCTGACCTCAGGTGATCTGCCCGCCTCGGCCTGCCAAAGTGCTGGGGTTACAGGCGTGAGCCACCATGCCAGCCCTTCTCCTCCTTTTTTATTACCTACTGTATGCCAGGCACTGGAGCCCATCATAAATCCCGGTTACCCTTTGAACTGCAGGCTTTTAGCCCATTGCACAGATGAGGCTTAACTTGTCCGCAGGTAAGTCGTAGGGAATCCAGGTCATCTGACCTCAAGGAGCAGCCGATTGTACTCCTGGTCTTTGTGAGGATGAGGAGAGGTCCCTAGGGTTTAATTTCCTTTGAGGAGCTCCTAGGAGATATCAGGAAAACCATAACTTCAGGCAGCTGGCACCCTCATAATCACCAAATCCAATCTCCTTCCCAGAGGGAGGGAAAGGGGCCCACGGATGTGAACCAGAACCCACAGCCCCCGATCTGTCCGCTGTGCCCATGAAATTCAGGCGTGGCTTTCGCTGCCGACTCACGAAACATCTGTTCTTTTGGAAACTCAGAATAAAATTGGGCTTTTGGGATTTTAGTCCCTGAGTGAGAATTCCCTGCAGTTGGAGTATGCTGCCACCTAGTGGCAGCAATGCCTCTGGTCACAATACAGGAGCCCGTTGGTTTTTGTCATTCAACAGTTACCGAGCACTTTGGAAGGCCCAGGCAGGCAGATTACTGGAGGTCAGGAGTTCGAGAATAGCCTGGCCAACATGGTGAAACCCTGTCTCTACTAATAATAAAAAATTAAGGCCAGGCGCGGTGGCTCACGCCTGTAATCCCAGCACTTTGGGGGCCCGAGGCGGGCGGATCGAGACCATCCTGGCTAACCCGGTGAAACCCCGTCTCTACTAAAAATACAAAAAATTAGCTGGGTGTGGTGGCAGGCGCCTGTAGTCCCAGCTACTCGGGAGGCTGAGGCAGGAGAAGCGCTTGAACCTGGGAGGCGGAGGTTGCAGTGAGCCGAGATCGCACCACTTGCGTAGCCTGGGCAACAGAGCAAGACTCCATCTCAAAAAAAACAAACAACAACAGAAAACAGTTATTGAGTACCTACTGTGTGTCAGGCACTGTTCTACATGTTGTAGATAAGGTTTGCAGCAATCAAAACCTCATACTCCCTCAGACACACAGCAGGTACCCAAATAGAGTTTATTGACTAAAAAATGGATTTTTGTGCATAGACTGTATGTCAACCTGCTGGAATTCACACCCAGGGATTCCAGAGACTGTGTTCTTGTCTCAGCTGCACAGCCTCCTGGGGAGCCTCCCTGTCTCCACTCTGGTCCTGCGCAAATGGCAGTAGGAGGGATCTCTTAAAATATAAATAGGCCAGGCACAGTGGTGCAGGCCTGTAATCCCAGCGCTATGGGAGGCAGAGGTGGGAGGATTGCTTGAGCCCAGGAGTTTGAGACCAGCCTGGACAACATGGCAAAACCCCGTCTCTACTAAAAATGTAAAAATTAGCCAAGTGTGATGGCTCATGTCTATAATCCCAGCTACTCGGGAGGCTGAGGCAGGAGAATCGTTGGAACCCAGGAGGCGGAGGTTGCAGTCATCCAAGATCATACCCCTGCACTCCAGTGTGGGTGCAGAGGGAGACTCTGTCTCAAAAAATAAAAATAAAATAAAATAAAATAAAATAAAATAAATAAATACAGAAGCGGGGCCGGGCGTGGTGGCTCAACCCTATAATCCCAGCCCTTTGGGAGCCAGAGGCAGGAGGATTGCTTGAGCCTGGGAGTTTGAGACCAGCCTGGGCAATATAGTGACATTCCATTTCCATAAAAAAAATCCAAGGCCGGGCGCGGTGGCTCAAGCCTGTAATCCCAGCACTTTGGGAGGCTGAGACGGGCGGATCACGAGGTCAGGAGATCGAGACCATCCTGGCTAACACAGTGAAACCCCGTCTCTACTAAAAAATACAAAAAACTAGCCGGGTGAGGTGGCGGGCGCCTGTAGTCCCAGCTACTCGGGAGGCTGAGGCAGGAGAATGGCGTGAACCTGGGAGGCGGAGCTTGCAGTGAGCTGAGATCCGGCCACTGCACTCCAGCCTGGGTGACAGAGCAAGACTCCGTCTCAAAAATAATAATAATAATAATAAAATAAAAAATCCAAAAGAAAATTAGCCAGGAGTGGTGGTGCATGCCCACACTCCCGGCCACTCAGGAGGCCAAGGCGAGCAGATTGCTTGAGCCCAGGACTTCAAGAAAAGCCTGGGCAACATAGCAAGACCCTGTCTCTTAAAAATACAAAATAAAGTAAAAATTAGCCAGTCATAGTTGCACATTCCTGTAGTGTGGGTCTCGTGCCTGTAATCCCAGCCCCTCAGGAGGCCGAGGCAGGAGGATTGCTTGAGCCCAGGAGTTCGAGACCAGCCTGGGCAACACAGTGAGACCCCGTCTCTACAGAAAGTAGAGGGAACCACAGTGCTTGGGACTAGCAGTTGGCAGACCTAGATCCTAGATCTGACTCTTCCTGTGACCCCACTGGGTGACCCCAGGCCTGGTTGGGCCTCGCTTTCTGCATCTGTAAAATGCAAAATTTGCCTTTGTTACAAATCTCCCAGGGTACGTGGGAATTTCTCATGAAATAAAGGGGCAGGGGCAGGCCGGGCGCGGTGGCTCAAGCCTGTAATCCCAGCACTTTGGGAGGCCGAGACGGGCGGATCACAAGGTCAGGAGATCGAGACCATCCTGGCTAACATGGTGAAACCCCGTCTCTACTAAAAATACAAAAAAACTAGCCGGGCGAGGTGGCGGGCGCCTGTAGTCCCAGCTACTCGGGAGGCTGAGGCAGGAGAATGGCGTAAACCCGGGAGGCGGGGCTTGCAGTGAGCTGAGATCCGGCCACTGCACTCCAGCCTGGGCGACAGAGCGAGACTCCGTCTCAAAAAAAAAAAAAAAAAAAGAAATAAAGGGGCAGGGTCACACCCAGGCAGAAAGTCCCCAGAAAAGGTTGAAGTCTCACTCTACCCCTACTCTTCCCCCTTTTGTTTTTCTTCCTTTCTTTTCTTGGTTTTTGAGACAAGGTCTCACTCTGTCACCCAGGCTGGTGTGCAGTGGCGCCATCATGGCTCACTGCAGCCTTGAACTCCTGAGCTCAAGCAGTCCTCCTGCTTCAGCCTCCCGAGTAGCTGGTTCCACAGACACATGCCACCACACCCAGATAATTTTTGCTTTTTTTTTTTTTTTTTTTTTAGAGACAGGATCTTGCTATGTTGGCCCAGGTTGGTCTCGAACTCCTGGGCTCAAGTGATCCTCCTGCCTCGGCCTCCCAAGGTGCTGGGATTACAGGGTTGAGCTACCACACCAGACAACCTTTTCTCTTTTGCAGTGGCTGGTGGCTGTCTCTCCTGTTCAGAGGTGCTCTGCTCCTTCAAGGCACATCTAAACCCCCAAGATCGGGTAAGCTTCTGGGATCTCTTTGGGGAAGATGTTATGCTTGAGGTATGCTGCCACTAAGTGGCAGTATCTCAGGCACCCTTTGAAAGCCTGAGAAAGTTCAAGGTGAAAACTCAAGGGCGGTTATATAGGCTTCTGCACCTCCCGGGGGTCAGTTTCTCATGCCATCGCATCCCTCCTCCTCCCTACCAGTCAGGTGCAACACCCCTCATTATAGCAGCTCAGATGTGTCACACAGACCTGTGCCGTCTCCTACTGCAGCAAGGGGCTGCAGCGAATGATCAGGACCTGCAAGGCAGGTGAGCATCTCCCCTCCCAGCCAGTCCACCCTATGCTGTGTGACCTTGGGCAAGACTCTTAACTTCTCTGAGTAAAGCGATCTAGCCAGCCTCCTCTTCCTAGCCCGGCCTGGGTGCTGAGGTGGGCGTGGGGGCTTGGGGGATGTTCTCATCTCCTCAGTAGCCCCCTCCCCTGGTAGGACGGCCCTGATGCTGGCCTGTGAGGGGGCCAGCCCGGAAACAGTGGAAGTCCTGCTGCAGGGCGGAGCCCAGCCGGGCATCACCGATGCGCTGGGGCAGGACGCGGCTCACTATGGCGCGCTGGCGGGGGACAAGCTCATCCTGCACCTTCTGCAAGAGGCGGCCCAGCGCCCCTCCCCACCCAGCGGTATGCAAGCCCCATCTCCCTGCTGCATTTGCTTCTTGGCAGCTTCTTGTCACCCCTTTTCTTTATCGTGAATAGTTTCAAGGTACCCCCGACTGTCTGCATTCTAGGAGGTCCCAGAGCTTACCCAATTCTACTCAGAACAGTTTCAAGGAGCCCCAGGGCATTTAGAGTAGTCTAGGAGGGGGTCTGCTTCTCCTTTCATGGGTCATCTGTACAGTAAGAACTTTGTTGGCCATTGGTGGCTCACGCCTGTAATCCCAGCACTTTGGGAGGCCAAGGTGGGTGGATCATGAGGTCAGGAGATCAAGACCATCCTGGCTAACATGGTGAAACCCCATCTCTACTAAAAATACAAAAAAATGAGCCGGGCGTGGTGGTGGGCGCCTGTAGTCCCAGCTACTTGGAAGGCTGAGGCAGGAGAATGGGGGTGCACGGTGGCGGCCTGTAGTCCCAGCTACTTGGAAGTCTGAGGCAGAAGAACGGGGTGAACCCGGGAGGCGGAGCTTGCAGTGAGCCGAGATCGTGCCACTGCGCTCCAGCCTGGGCAACAGAGCGAGACTCCGTCTTAAAAAACAAAACAAGGCCGGGCGCGGTGGCTCAAGCCTGTAATCCCAGCACTTTGGGAGGCCGAGACGGGTGGATCACGAGGTCAGGAAATCGAGACCATTCTGGCTAACACGGTGAAACCCCGTCTCTACTAAAAAATACAAAAAACTAGCCGGGCGAGGTGGCGGGCGCCTGTAGTCCCAGCTACTCAGGAGGCTGAGGCAGGAGAATGGCGGGAACCCGGGAGGCGGAGCTTGCAGTGATCTGAGATCCGGCCACTGCACTCCAGCCCGGGCCACAGAGCGAGACTCCGTCTCAAAAAAAAAACAAAAAACAAAAAACAAAACAAGGCCGGGCGCGGTGGCTCAAGCCTGTAATCCCAGCACTTTGGGAGGCCGAGACGGGCGGATCATGAGGTCAGGAGATCGAGACCATCCTGGCTAACCCAGTGAAACCCCATCTCTACTAAAAAATACAAAAAACTAGCCGGGCGAGGTGGAGGGCGCCTGTAGTCCCAGCTACTCGGGAGGCTGAGGCAGGAGAATGGCGTAAACCCGGGAGGCGGAGCTTGCAGTGAGCTGAGATCTGGCCACTGCACTCCAGCCTGGCCGACAGAGCGAGACTCCATCTCAAAAAAAACAAAAACAAAAACAAAAACAAAAAAACAAAACAAAACTTTGTGTCTCCTAAGAAGGGCATCCCTGCTAGGCAAGGTGGCTCATGCCTGTAATCCCAGCACTTTGGGAGGCCGAGGTGGGCGAATCACTTGAGGTCAGGGGTTCGAGACCAGCTTGACCAACATGGTGAAACCCTGTCTCCACTAAAAATACAAAAATTAGCCACACGTGGTTCAAACAAATCTCCTGCCTCATCCTCCTGAGTAGCTGGGACTCCAGGTGCCTGCCGCCACGCCTGGCCAATTTTTGTTTTTTTAGTGGAGTCGGGGTTTCACCACATTGGCCAGGCTGGTCTCGAACTCCTGAACTCAGGTGAACCACCCGCCTCGGCCTCCCAGAATGCTGGGATTACAGGCATGAGCCACCACACCCGGCCTGTCCTCTCTTTTTAAGAGTCCCAAGTTGCTCTATCAGCACTCTACCCAAGCACCAGATTTCTACCTTAAAGGCCCTGATTCTTGGGGAAATCAGGAACCCCCTACAAGTCCCTGGGGCCCACCAATGCCCTTCCTGGGGCTGGGAACAGAATGTCTGACCCTGCTTCCCTCTCTCCCCGGCCCTCACAGAGGATGACTCAGGCGAGGCGTCATCTCAGGTATGGACCCCTAAGCAGTGAAGGAGCCCCTCCTCCCTGCAACCACACTAACTTCTCCCCTGCCCCAAGCTCTGTGAGAAGAGAAGGAAGTTAGACCTGGGAAAACCTGTTTGGAAAGAATCCTACCTTCAGGGTATGCTGCCACCAAGTGGCGGCAGTGTGCCCAGCCTAACTCCCAGAACTGGGTGAGAATACTGGGGGGATGGGGCCAAATTATGGGGCTGGGGTCGGAGGGCAGTGGGGACTGAGGTTGTTGAGGGTTGTTGTCTTCAGGGAGGGAAGCAGATCTGGCCTCTTCCCCTCTTTCAGTTTTTTTTTTTTTTTCCCTGCGAGACGGAGTCTCGCTCTGTTGCCCAGGCTGGAGTGCAGTGGCTCGATCTTGGCTCACTGCAACCTCCACCCCCTGAGTTCAAGCGATTCTCCTGCCTCAGCCTCCCTGGTAGCTAGGATTACAGGCACCCACCACACCTGGCTAATTTTTGTATTTTTAGTAGAGACGGGGTTTGACCATGCTGGCCAGGCTGGTCTCAAACTCCTGGCCTCAAGTGATCCACCCGCCTCAGCCTCCCAAAGTGCTGGGATTATAGACGTGAGCCACCGTGCCCAGCCCCTCCCAGTTTTTTTGTTTGTTTGTTTTTTGGTTTTTGTTTTATTTTTTGAGAGATGGAGTCTCGCTCTGTCACCCAGGCTGCAGTGCAGTGGTGTGATCTCAACTCACTGCGACCTCCACCTCCCGAGTTCAAGTGCTTTTTCTGCCTCAGTTTCCTGAGTAGCTGGGTGCCACCACACCCAGCTAATTTTTTGTATTTTTTAGTAGAAACAGGGTTTCACTGTATGTTGTTCAGGCTGCTCTCAAACTCCTGACCTCCAGTGACCACCCGCCCTGGCCTCCCAAAGTGCTGGGATTACAGGTGTGAGCCACCGCGCCCAGCCCCTCTCCCAGTTTTAAAGCATCTCTGTTCCACAGAGGAGTGAAAACATGTGGGCACTGTGGTCTAGCTGGGCAAAGAACTGAGGCACAGAGAGGAGCAGAGAGTGAAGAGTAAGATCTGGAACTTACAGGGAGGTGGTCTTGTCTGCGTTTTGCTGGGATAAGCAAGGGGGAGGAGGCAGGGGCTGGTTCCGTGTTTACGGGAAGTCAGGACATGACTGGGGCTGGCTAGGTTGGTTTACTGTCGGGGAGGCTGGCATGGACCCCGATCTGCCCCCTTCACCCTCTCTCCCCTCCCTTCCCAGAACTCTATGTCCAGCCATGGAAAGCAGGGGGCCCCCAAGAAGCGGAAGGCGCCTCCACCTCCCGCCAGCATCCCCATGCCGGTGAGAGATGCTCCGGGTACGGGAGGAGGCGTGGGGAGCCCCCAGGCACAGGGTGGGGCTCTGGCTGAGGCCTGGGATGGGGAAACCTTAGGCCCCATCTAAAGGCCGCGGGCCGGGAGGGGAACAGGATGATCGAGATGCCTATGAGGAGATCGTGAGGCTGCGCCAGGAGAGGGGCCGCCTCCTGCAGAAGATCCGGGGCCTGGAACAGCACAAGGAACGGAGGCAGCAGGAGGTTAGGAGGCCTCCAAGATTTGGGTGTGGGGCCAAGCCCGGGTGGGGTCAATGCAGGCATGAAGAGCCCCCTACTTTTCTCCCACCTTCCCTCCTCCGTCTCTCCCCCTCCCCACTCTGCTGCGGCCACCTGGGCCTCCTCGATGTTCCTCCAACTCACCAGGCGCGGTCCTGCCTCAGGGCCTTTGCACGGCCTGGGTCCTCTGCCTGGAATGCTGTAGCCCCAGATGTTCCCACAGCTCTTTACCTCACCTACGTTATAGGCCCCTTGCCAAAGACACCTCCCATGCCCACTTCTTAAAATTGTTAACACCCAACCAGGCGCAGTGGCTCCGCCTGTAATCCCAGCACTTTGGGAGGCCGAGGCAGGTGGATCACCTGAGGTCGGGAGTTTGAGACCAGCCTGACCAACATGGAGAAACCCCAGTTCTACTGAAAATACAAAACTAACTGGGCGTGGTGGCACATGCCTTAATCCCAGCTACTCAGGAGGCTGAGGCAGGAGAATCGCTTGAACCTGGGAGGCGGAGGTTGCTGTGAGCCGAGATCGTGCCATTGCACTCCAGCCTGGGCAACAAGAGTGAAACTCCATCTTAAAAAAAAAAAAAATCGGCCGGGCGCGGTGGCTCAAGCCTGTAATCCCAGCACTTTGGGAGGCCGAGGCGGGTGGATCACGAGGTCAGGAGATCGAGACTATCCTGGCTAACATGGTGAAACCCCGTCTCTACTAAAAATACAAAAAGAAAACTAGCCGGGCGTGGTGGCGGGCGCCTGTAGTCTCAGCTACTTGGGAGGCTGAGGCGGGAGAATGGCGTGAACCCGGGAGGCGGAGCTTGCAGTGAGCCGAGATCACGCCACTGCACTCCAGCCTGGGAGACACAGCGAGACTCCATCTCAAAAAAAAAAAAAAATTGTAACACCCGCTCCCCCCTGCCAACTCGCTAGTTCGCTTTATTTTTTATTTATTTATTTTTTGTTTTGTTTTGTTGCCACTCTTGTTACCCAGGTTGGAGTGTAATGGCACAATCTCAGCTCACTGCAACCTCTTTCTCCCAGGTTGAAACAAGTTTCCTGCTTCAGTCTCCCAAGCAACTGGGATTACAGGCGACCACCACCACGCCCAGCTAATTCTGTATTTTTGGTAGAGACGGAGTTTCACTACATTGGTCAGGCTGGTCTCGAACTCCTGACCTCAGGTGATCCACCCACCGCGGTCTCTTAAAGTGCTGGGATTGCAGGTGTGAGACACTGTGCCTGGCCTCTTTATTTTTATTTGCAGCACTTACTGCTATTGGGCATCCATTTATTTTATGTATGTCCACCCATTTGACTATGAGCCTGTGAGGGCAGGCATGGCTGGTCGTGCCTGGGTCACAGTATGGGCATCATCAATATTGATTGGGTGAATGAATATTCAAGTGAGTGGATGAATGAATGGCCGAAACCAGGGTCTGCCCTAGAAGAGGCACTCAGTAAAAACTTTCTGGCCGGGCGCAGTGGCTCACGCCTGTAATCCCAGTACTTTGAGAGGTTGAGGTGGGCGGATCACTTGAGGTCAGGAGTTGGAAATCAGCCTGGCCAACATGGTGAAACACTGTCTCTACTAAAAATACAAAAAAATTTAGCTATGCCGGGCACCGTGGCTCACGCCTGTAATCCCAGCACTTTGGGAGGCCAAGGCAGGTGGATCACCTGAGATCAGGAGTTCGACACCAGCCTGGTCAACATGGCAAAACCCTGTCTCTACTAAAGTACAAAAAATCAGCCAGCCGTGATGGTGCGCACCTGTAGTCCCAGATACTTGGGAGGGTGAGGCATGAGAATCGCTTGAACCCAGGAGGCTGAGGTTACAGTGACCTGAGATTGCACCACTGCACTCCAGCCTGGGTGACAGAGCATGTCAAAAACAAAAAAAATTAGCTGGACCTGGTGGCAGGGGCCTGTAATCCCAGCTACTTGGGAAGCTGAGGTAGGAGAGTTGCTTGAACCTGGGAGGCAGAGGTTGCAGTGAGCCAAGATCGTGCCACTGCACTCCAGCCTGGGTGACAGAGCAAGACTCCGTCTCAACAACAACAACAACAACAAAAAACAAAATAAACTTGTCGAGTGAATGAATGAGCGGATGGAACAGTGCCTGACATACAGCAGGTGCTTAATAAGTACTTAGTAATGAATGGCCAGAATGGTGCATACTGGCACACAGCAGGCACTCAATAAATACTTAGAAATGAATGACTGGTCAGAATGGTGCATGGTGGCACACAGTAGGTGCTCAATAAATACTGAGTGAAAGGTCAGAACAATAGCACAAAGTAGGCACTTAATAAATAGGAATGAATGGGGCCCAGCATACAGCAGGTGCCCAATAAATACTTAGTAATGAGTCATTAAACAGAATGGTACCTGGTACACAGCAGCCACTCAATAAATAGTAATGATTAAGCAGGCAGAATGCAGTAGGTGCTCAATAGTTGCACATGGCCTGTGTGAATGTGCATGGAATGGAGGCTATGAAGCAGGAGGTGGGGCAGGGAGACCTTCTGCCCAGATCCAACCCCCTGTCCCTGCTTCTCCCATCAGTCCCCGGAGGCCAGCTCCCTGCACAGCCTGGAGAGACAGGTAGGTGGGAAGGTGGGGAGGAGCCGGCCTCCCCCTGCCCAGCCTTTCCTGCCAGAGGCAGCTGAGCGTCCACTGCTGCTCACAGGTGCAAGAGCTGCAGCAGCTGCTGGTGGAGAGACAGGAGGAGAAGGAGAGCCTGGGACGGGAGGTGGAGAGTTTGCAGAGCCGGCTGTCCCTGCTGGAGGTAGGAGCAGTGATGAGTCGGGGCTGGGCTGGGGCCGGGGCTGGGTGGGGGAACTTCTCTCCTGCAGCAGTGAAAAGACAGCCACACCAGTGCACGCACAGCCTCACACACATGCAAACGTACCCACCAGACACATGCACTCACAAACCCATAGTCACAGCCGGGCGCAGTGGCTCACGCCCATAATCCCAGCACTTTGGGAGGCCGAGGCAGGTGGAGCACGAGGTCAGGAGATCGAGACCGACCTTCCTTCCTTCCTTCCTTCCTTCCTCCTTCCTTCCTTCCTTTTTTTTTTTTTTTTTTTTTTTTGACAGAGTCTTGCTATGTCACCCAGGCTGGGGTGCAATGGTGTGATCTCGGCTCATGGCAACCTCTGCCTCCCGGGTTCATGCCGTTCTCCTGCCTCAGCCTCCCGAGTAGCTGGGACTACAGGTGCCCGCCACCATGCCCGGCTAACTTTTGTATTTTTGGTAGAAATGGGGTTTCACCATATTGGTCAGGCTGGTCTTGAACTCCTGACCTCAGGTGATCCGCCCACCTTGGGCTCCCAAAGTGCTGGATTACAGGTGTGAGCCACCACACCCAGACCCAGAAAGGACTTTTCTTTAAGCATACGTATACACACAGGGATGGGTAACCACTCTCTAGGCACGTGGCAGAGCATAGATAACAGCAGGCACACCCACAAACACACAGTTTACAGACACGCAAGAAACACATCCAAGAATACATCATCACACACACAGGCACTGTGTATGCATCCGTCTCATGCAGTCACGCACAGACAACATGCCCACAAATACATATACATGCAACAAATACTTCTTTTTTTTTTTTTTGAGACAGGATCTTGTTCTGTTGTCCAGGCTGGAGTGCGGTGGCATGATCATGGCTCACTGCAGCCTTGGCTTCCCTGGCCTCAAGCAATCCTCCCACCTCAGCCTCCTGAGTAGCTGGGACCATAGGCGTGTGCCACCACATCTGGCTAATTTTTTTTTTTTTTGGAGAGATGGCGTCTCACTATGTTACCCAGTCTGGTCTCGAACTCCTGGCCTTGAGTAATCCTCCCATCTCTGCTTTCCAAAGTGCTGGGATTGCATAAGCCACTATGCCCCGCCAGTATTTCTGAAAACACATAATTATGCAAACATATATACATACAGACAACCATAGACACAAACACAGAGATCCACAGACACATTAAAAACACAGCCCAAGCCTGTAGTCCCAGCACTTTGGGAGGCCGAGACGGGCGGATCACGAGGTCAGGAGATCAAGACCAGCCTGGCTAACACGGTGAAACCCCGTCTCTACCAAAAAAGACAAAAAACTAGCCGGGCGAGGTGGCGTGCGCCTGTAGTCCCAGCTACCCGGGAGGCTGAGGCAGGAGAATGGCGGGAACCCGGGAGGCGGAGCTTGCAGTGAGCTGAGATCCGGCCACTACACTCCAGCCTGGGCGACAGAGCGAGACTCCGTCTCAAAAAAAAAAAAAAAAAAACCACACAGCCACACACACCCGCCTAAAACTCAAGCATGAGGCCGGGCACCGTGGCTCACACCTGTAATCTCAGCACTTTGGGTGGCCAAGGCGGGTGGATCACCTGAAGTCAGGAGTTCGAGACCAGCCTGGCCAACATGGGGAAACCCCATCTCTACTAAAAAATACAAAAATTAGCCGGGCATGGTGGTACATGCCTGTAATCCCAGCTACTTTGGAGGTTGAGGTGGGAGAATCGCTCGAATCTGGGAGGCGAAGGTTACAGTGAGCCGAGATCGTGCCACGGCACTCCAGCCTGGGAAAAAGAAAAAAAATGGGGCCAGGCACAGTGGCTTACGCCTGTCATCCCAACACTTTGGGAGGCTGAGGCAGGAGGATGGCTTGAACCCAGGAGTTCGAGACCAGCCTGGGCGACGTGACGAGACTGCATCTCTGCAAAAAAAAAATTAAAAATTAGGCAGGTGTCGTGTTCCACACCCATAGTCCCAGCTGCCTGGGAGGCTGAGGTGGGAGGATTGTTTGAGCCCAGAAGTTGGAGACTGCAGTGAGCTATGATCGCACCACTGCACTCCAGCCTGGGTGACAGATTAAGACCCTGGCTCCAAAATAATAATTTTAAAAAAGCAGGGGAAAGGGGAGTGGCAAAGGACATAGAAGGCGCTCACTAAATCCTTGTGGGCCAAATCTGGTGGGCCAAATGCAGCCATCTGGTACTCATGGGAGACATACAGATATGTGAACAGCCCAGTCCCCACTGGAGTCTTGGTGGGAACACACAGGGGCTGAGAGCAGAACCCCGAGCTGGACTCTGCTCCCTACCCCCAGAACGAGCGGGAGAATACTAGCTATGATGTGACCACTCTGCAGGATGAGGAGGGTGAGCTGCCTGACTTTCCAGGTGAGCCCCCACCTCCCCACGCACTCCTGGCCGCCTTGTCCCCTGGGGCCCTGGGAGACGGAGCCTGGACCTCTAGGTGTGGGGGAGTTTGAAGCTGGGAGGGAGGTATGTACTCTTCCGTTTTTTAAATTCTGCTTGCCTAAGTCTGCCCTGGGGACCCTGATCCACCACTCCAGCCCTCCACCTCCTGTCCCCTGTGGCCCAGGCCCCTGGGGCCTGACTCTGTGTCCCCCTCCAGGGGCCGAGGCGCTGCTGTCCAGGCAACTCAGCCCGTCGGCCCAGGAACGCCTGGCCTCGCTGCAGGAACAGGTGGCTGTGCTCACCAGACAGAACCAGGAACTGATGGAGAAGGTCCAGGTAGGGAAAGTGAGGCTGGGGACAGATCTGAGGACCTAGGGCTGGTTCCCTGAGGTCAGGGTGGGCAGGGAAAGTGGCAAAGCTGCCCTGTGTCCCCACGGTCACATCAACCCCTGCCAGACTCCTGCCCCCCACCCCACTCCCCAGATCCTGGAGAACTTTGAGAAGGATGAGACACAGATGGAAGTGGAAGCTTCAGCAGAGGTCATCCCTCTTGCCCTCTATGACTCTCTCCGGGCCGAGTTTGACCAGCTGCGCAGGCAGCACGCTGAGGCCCTGCAGGCACTGAGGCAGCAGGAGACACGAGAGGTCCCCAGAGAAGAGAGGGCAGCCTATGGGGAGAGTGAGGGTGTTGGAGCCACAGCCACCAAAAACGGGCCAACCCACATGGAGCTAAATGGCTCAGTGGCTCCAGAAACCAAAGTTAATGGAGCTGAGACCACAGATGAGAAGGCTGCAGGAGATGAAACCATGGAAGCCAGGACTATGGAAGCCACGTCCACGGCAGCTGAGGCCACGGGAGCCACGGCCACAGAGACAAAACCCACAGGGGCTGAGGTCAGAGAAATGGAGACTGTAGAAGAGGAAGCAAACATGGAAACTAAGCCCACAGGAGTGCAGACCACAGACACAGAGGCCACAGGAGTGGAGGCCATGGGAGTGGAGGCCACAAAAACAAAAGCAGAGGAAGCAGAAGTGTTGGCCTGCAGAGTGGGTGCTGGGCAACCAGAGCCCCCAGTCACAGGGACCACAAACATGGAGGCCACAGGCTCTAGGGCCACGGGGGTAGAAGCCACAGGATTCGGTGCCACAGGTGTAGAGAACCCCGGGGTAGAGGCCATGGCCCCGGGGGTCTCTGCTGGCCCTGTCCTACATCCTGGTGCTGCAGAGGCCTCGGAAAAGCTTCAAGTAGAGCTGGAGACCAGGATTCGCGGCTTGGAGGAGGCGCTCCGGCAGCGGGAGCGGGAGGCAGCTGCGGAGCTGGAGGCGGCCCTGGGGAAGTGCGAGGCCGCGGAAGCTGAGGCGGGCCGGCTGCGAGAGCGCGTCCGCGAGGCCGAGGGCAGCGGGGCCAGCGTGGAGAGGGGTGGCGGCGACACTGCACAGCTGCGGGCCGCCCTGGAGCAGGCCCGGGAGGATCTCCGAGACCGGGACTCCCGCCTGCGGGAGCTGGAGGCGGCCTCGGCCTGCCTGGATGAGGCTCGCGCCAGCCGGCTACTCGCCGAGGAGGAGGCCCGGGGCCTGCGGGCGGAGCTGGCCCAGCGGGAGGAGGCGCGGCTGGAGCAGAGCCGGGAGCTGGAGGTGCTGCGGGAGCAGCTGGCCACGGCCAAGGCCACGGGGGAGCAGCAGCGCACAGCGGCCGCGGAGCTGGGCCGGGCACGGGACGCGGCCGAAGCCCGAGTGGCTGAGCTGGCTGCGGCCTGCGAGGAGGCGCGGCAGGGCCTGGCCGAGCTGCGGGAGGCCTCCGAGGCCCTCCGCCAGTCCGTGGTGCCGGCCACTGAGCACCGCCGGCTGCAGGAGGAGGCCCTGGAGCTGCGGGGCCGGGCAGCCAGTCTGGAGCAGGAGGTGGTGGCCACGGGCAAGGAGGCCGCCCGGCTGCGCGCGGAGCTGGAGCGGGAGCGTGTGTGCAGCGTGGCTCTCTCCGAGCACGAACGCATCGTGGGCGTCCTGCAGGCCAACGTGGCACAGCTGGAGGGGCAGCTGGAGGAGCTGGGACGGCGGCATGAGAAGACCAGTGCAGAGGTCTTCCAGGTGAGCAGGGCTGGCCCCCACCCAGCACCCCAGCGGCCACGTGGCGGCCTTTTTTTAGCCCCCCAGCCCTGAGGTGTTTTGACCCCATCGATTTTACTTGAACAGACTTATTTTATTTTTTAATTTAATTTTTTTTATTTTTTATTTTTTGAGAGGGAGTCTCGCTCTGTCGCGCAGGCTGGAATGTAGTGGCGCGATCTCGGCTCACTGCAAGCTCCACCTGGGTTCACAGCGTTCTCCTGCCTCAGCCTCCAGAGTAGCTGGGACTACAGGTGCCCTCCACCACGCCCAGCTAACTTTTTGTATTTTGTTTAGTAGAGATGGGGTTTCACCATGTTAGCCAGGATGGTCTCGATATCCTGACCTTGTGATCCACCCCCCTCGGCCTCCCAAAGTGCTGGGATTACAGGCGTGAGCCACCGCGCCCGCTGGCTTCCTTTCTTCCTTCCTTCCTTCCTTCCTTCCTTCCTTCCTTCCTTCCTTCCTTCCTTCCTCCCTCCCTTCCTCCCTTCCTCCCTTCCTCCCTTCCTCCCTTCCTCTTCCTCTTCCTCTTCCTCTTCCTCTTTCTCTTTCTCTTTTTCTTTCTCTTCCCCCTCTTCCCCTTCCCTTCCTCTCCTTTCTTTTTGTTTTTCAGACAGGGTCTGGCTCTGTCACCAAGGCTGGAGTGCAGTGGCACAATCATAGCTCACTGCAACCTCCACCTCCTGGGATCAAGCAATCCTCCCACCTCAGCCTCCCAAGTAGCTGGTACCACAGGTGTGCACCACCATGCTCATCTAACTTTTTAATTTTTTTGTGAAGACGGGGTTTTGCTATGTTGCCCAGGGTGGTCTCAAATTCCTGAATTCATGGCTGGGCGCGGTTGCTCACGCTTGTAATCCCAGCACTTTGGGAGGCCAAGGTGGGTGGATCACCTGAGGTCAGCAGTTCAACACCAGCCTGGCCAACATAGCAAAACCCCATCTCTACTAAAAGTACAAAAAGTTAGCTGGATGTGGTGACGGGTGCCTGTAATCCCAGCTACTCAAGAGGCTAAGGTAGGAAATTTGCTTGAATTTGAGAGGTGGAGGTTGCAGTGAGCCAAGATGATGCTACTGCACTGCAGCCTGGGTGACAGAGGGAGACTCCATCTCAAAAAGCAAAAACAGAAACTTCAGCATCAGAGTCCACTGGATTAAAAATAATGAAATCTGGCCAGTTGCAGTGGCTCACACCTGTAACTCCAGCAATTTGAGAAGCCAAGGCGGGCAGATCACATGAGCCCAGGAGCTCGAAACCAGCCTGGGCAACATGGCAAAACCCCATCTCGACAAAAAATACAAGAAAACAGGTTGGGTGTGGTGGCTCTTGCCTTTAATCCCAGCACTTTGGGAAGCTGAGGCAGGCAGATCACCTGAGGTCAGGAGTTTGAGAACAGCCTGGCCAACGTGGTGAAACCCCATCTTTACTAAAAATACAAAAATTAGGTTGGCATTGTGGCACGTGCCTGTACTCCCACCTACTCAGGAAGCTGAGGCATGAGAATCGCTTGAACCCGGGAGGCGGAGGTTGCAGTGAGCCAAGATTGCACCACTGCACTCCAGCCTGGGCAGCAGAGCAAGACTCTGTATCAAAAAAAAAACAACAACAAGAAAACAGTAGCCAGGGTCGGGCACGGTGGCTCATGCCTGTAATCCCAGCACTTTGGGAGGCCGAGGTGGGCGAATCAAGAGGTCAGGAGATCGAGACCATCCTGGCTAACACAGTGAAACCCCCGTCTCTACTAAAAATACAAAAAATTAACCAGCCTGGTGGCAGGCGCCTGTAGTCCCAGCTACTCAGAAGGCTGAGGCAGGAGAATGGGATGAACCCAGGAGGCAGAGCTTGCAGTGGGCTGAGATCACGCCACTGCACTCCAGCCTGGGCGACAGAGCGAGACTCCGTCTCAAAAAAAAAGAAAAAGAAAAAAAAAAACAACGAAAACAGTAGCCGGGCGTGGTGGCATGCACCTGTGGTCCCAGCTACTTGGAAGGCCGAGGTGGAAGGATCCCTTGAGCCTGAAAGATTGAGGGTACAGTGAGCTATGATCGCACCACTGTACTCCAGCCAGGACTGCAGCTCTGGAGCAACAGAGCAAGACTCTGTGTTTAAAAAAATCCAGGCCGGGCGCGGTGGCTCAAGCCTGTAATCCCAGCACTTTGGGAGGCCGAGACGGACGGATCACGAGGTCAGGAGATCGAGACCATCCTGGCTAACACGGTGAAACCCCGTCTCTACTAAAAAATACAAAAAACTAGCCGGGCGAGGTGGCGGGCGCCTGTAGTCCCAGCTACTCGGGAGGCTGAGGCAGGAGAATGGCGGGAACCCAGGAGGCGGAGCTTGCAGTGAGCCGAGATCTGGTCACTGCGCTCCAGCCTGGGCGACAGAGCGAGACTCCGTCTCAAAAAAAAAAAAAAAAAAAAAAAAAAAAAAATCCAAAAATACAAAAACAAAGTAGAAGGGTCATATGAATTCTGGGGTCTAGCATCATTGGAGTCTTTAGTGTCCTGAGAGTCACGCGTGGGCTTGGGCCGCAGGTGCAGCGTGAGGCCCTGTTCATGAAGAGTGAGCGACATGCCGCCGAGGCGCAGCTGGCCACAGCAGAGCAGCAGCTACGGGGGCTACGGACCGAAGCGGAAAGGGCTCGCCAGGCCCAGAGCCGGGCCCAGGAGGCTCTGGACAAGGCCAAGGAGAAGGACAAGAAGGTGGGTGCCCCCTCTCCCACACCCGGTCAGGGAGGCATTCACTCAGCAAAGGTTGAGGACAGTCTATGAAGGTCCCCGCTGCAAGGGCCTTGGAAAATCAACCCATTTTCCAGAAGGGAAACTGAGGCTCAGAAACAGAAGGGGACCTGGTTACAGCCTCTGATAAGTCAGACACACAGAGGCTGCTGTTCCAGTTACTAATTATAACCACAGTTACTTTTATTTTATTTTATTTATATATTTTTTGAGATGGAATCTCGCTCTGTCACCCAGGTTGGAGTGCAGTGGCGCCATCTCGGTTCACTGCAAGCTCCGCCTCCCGGGTTCACGCCATTCTCCTGCCTCAGCCTCCCGAGTAGCTGGGACTACAGGCGCCCGCCACCACACCTGGCTAATTTTTTGTAGTTTTGGTAGAGATGGGGTTTCACTGTGTTAGCCAGGATGGTCTTGTTCTCCTGACCTCATGATCTGCCCACCTCAGCCTCCCAAAGTGCTAGGATTACAGGCATGAGCCACTGCACCCAGCCTTATTTTATTTTATTTTATTTATTTATTTATTTTTTTTTTGAGACAGAGTCTCGCTCTGTCACCCAGGCTGGAGTGCAGTGGCCTAATCTCAGCTCACTGCAAGCTCCGCCTCCCGGGTTTACGCCATTCTCCTGCCTCAGCCTCCCGAGTAGTTGGGACTACAGGCGCCCACCACCTCACCTGGCTAGTTTTTTGTATTTTTTAGTAGAGATGGGGTTTCACCGTGTTAGCCAGGATGGTCTCCATCTCCTGACCTCGTGATCCGTCCGTCTCGGCCTCCCAAAGTGCTGGGATTACAGGCTTGAGCCACTGCGCCCGGCCGGCCTCGAACTTCTTAGCTCAAGTGATCTGCCTGCCTCAGCCCCACAAAGGGCTGGGGTTACAGGCGTGAGCCACCGCATCTGTCCCCACAGTTACATTTATTTTTTATATATTTATTTACTTTTGAGACGGAGTCTCGCTCTGTTGCCCAGGCTGGAGTGCAGTGGTGTGATTTCGGCTCACTGCAAGCTCCACCTCCTAGGTTCACACCATTCTCCAGCCTCAGCCTCCCGAGTAACTGGGATTACAGGCACCCACCACCACGCCTGGGTAATTTTTTGTAGTTTTAGTACAGACGGGGTTTCACCATGTTAGCCAGGATGGTCTTGATCTCCTGACCTCGTGATCCACCCACCTCAGCCTCCCAAAGTGCTGGAATTACAGGTGTGAGCCACCGCGCCCGGCCCAGTTACATTTATTGAGTGCTTTCTGCATGCCAGACCTTATGGACTTGATGCATTTAATCATATCCAGTTCTCACAGGATAGGTGCTTTTATTATCCCCATTTGAGGAAACATAAGCACAGAGGGGTGAAGTCACTTACCCAGGGTCACACAGCCATGCAGTCTTTCAGCTGGGTTTGTACCCACGCTCCCACATTCCCACGTTTGTTCCTAAACAATGATGATAACAGCAGCCTCCAGTTGTTAGATTGGGAATTTTTCACACATTACCTTTGTTTTTTTGTTTGTTTGTTTGTTTTTTGAGAGAGAGTCTCGCTCTGTCGCCCAGGCTGGAGTGCAGTGGTGCGATCTCGGCTCACTGCAAGCTCCACCTCCCAGGTTCACGCTATTGTCTTGCCTCAGCCTCCCCAGTAGCTGGGACTACAGGTGCCCGCCACCACGCCCAGCTAATTTTTTATGTGTTTTTAGTAGAGATGGGGTTTCACCATGTTAGCCAGGATGGTCTCGATCTCCTGACCTCGTGATCCACCCGCCTCGGCCTCCCAGAGCGCTGGATTACAGGTGTGAGCCACTGCGCCCGGCCTTACACGTTACCATTTTTAATCTTCCTGCAACTCTAAAAGCCAGAAAGCCTTTTTTTTTTTTTTTTGGGGGGACAGGGTCTCACTTTGTCACCCAGGCTGGAATGCAGTGGCACAATCTCAGCTCATTGGACCCTTGACCTCCTGGGTTCAAGCGATCCTCCTGCCTCAGCCTCCTGAGTAGCCGGGACTACAGGTGTGTGCCACCACACCTGGCTAATTTTTTTGTTTCTTCTTCTTTTTTTTTTTTTTTTGAGACGGAATCTGGCTCTGTTGCCCAGGCTGGGGTGCAGTGGCCAGATCTCAGCTCACTGCAAGCTCCGCCTCCTGGGTTTACACCATTCTCCTGCCTCAGCCTCCCGAGTAGCTGGAACTACAGGCGCCCGCCACCTCACCCGGCTAGTTTTTTTTGTATTTTTTAGTAGAGACGGGGTTTCACCGTGTTAGCCAGGATGGTCTCGATCTCCTGACCTCATGATCCGCCCGTCTCGGCCTCCCAAAGTGCTGGGATTACAGGCTTGAGCCACCGTGCCCGGCCTTGTTTCTTTTTTTGAGAGAAAGTTTCACTCTGTCGCTCAAGCTGAAGTACAGTGGTGCAATCTCGGCTCACTGCAACCTCGCCTCCTGGGTTCAAGAGATTCTCCTGCCTCAGCCTCCTGAGTAGCTGGGATTACAGGCATGCACCACCACACCCAGCTAATTTTTGTATTTTTAGTAGAGACAGGGTTTCACCATGTTGGCCAGGCTGGTCTTGAACTCCCGACCTCAGGTGATTCAGCCTCCCAAAGTGCTGGGATTACAGGCGTGAGCCACCATGCCTAGCCTGTTTTGTTTTTGTTTTTGTTTTTTTTGGTAAGAGACAGGGTTTCAAACGCCATATTGCCCAGGTTGGTCTCAAACTCTTCAGCTCATGTGATCTTTCTGCCTCAGCCTCACAAAGTGGTAGGATGACAGACGTGAGCCACTGCACCTGGTTTCAGAAAGTATTTTTGTCCCCATTTTCCAGATGAGCAAACTGAATCTTTAAGAGATGAAGTTAGTGGCTCAAAATCACGCAACATGTCACTGGACAGGAGATGAGACACCCAGAGTCCCAGGCGCTTCAGCATAAAGAATGACCCAGCCTCGACTCACTGTGTGACCTTAGACCAGACACTTCACCTCTCTGAGCTTCAGTTTCCGCCTCTAAACAGAGGGCAAAATTGCAGTTAGGATGATGGTTTATCTATAGCCTGGTTTCTTCCCCTGCGCACTGTGGACGTCGAGGCAGGATCGTTTCCTGGGCTGGGGCTGTCCTGGGCATTGGAGGGGACTGAGCAGCATCCCTGACCTCCACCCACTCCATGCCAAGAGCTCCTCCAGATCGTGTTGTCCTCACACAACACCCAGTGTCCCCTTGGGGGGCAGAATTGCCTCAAGTTGAAAACCCCTGATGTATAGTAATAATAAGGCCCTGCATTTATTGAGTGCCTACTGTTGACCAGGCACAGTTTAAACATACTTTCTGTGGAGGATCACAGCTACTACTAAGTTAAGAACTTGGCCGGGCACAGTGGCTCACACCTGTAATCCCAGCACTTTGGGAGGCCGAGGCAAGTGGATCACCTGAGGTCAGGAGTTCGAGACCAGCCTGGCCAACATGGCGAAAACCCGTCTCTACTAAAAATATAACCATTAGCCAGACGTGGTAATGGGCACCTGTAGTCCCAGCTACTCAGGAGGCTGAGGCAGAAGAATTGCTTGAACCTGGGAGGCGGAGGTTGCAGTGAGTGGAGATCACACCAGTGCACTGCACTGCAGCCTGGGTGACAGAGCGAGACTCTATCTCAAAAAAAAAAAAAAAAAAGACAAAAACAAAAAACGTGAAAACCAATTTTAGCTTGTGGGTTGTATAAAAACAGGCTGTGCTGGTAACCATAAGCATCTAAAATAGAAATAAATAAATAAATAAATAAATAAATAAATGAAATTAAAACAGGCTGTGGGCCAGACGTGGCACTCAGGCCAGAGTTTGCCTGGGACAGGACCTTCCCTCGAAGGCATTTATCCCTGGCCTTTTCCTGCGGCTGCAGAGAGGTCCTCAGCCCCCAGCCCTGGGCCCAGGGTGATGGCTGACAGCACTTGCACCCCCAGATCACAGAACTCTCCAAAGAAGTCTTCAGTCTTAAGGAGGCCTTGAAGGAGCAGCCGGCCGCCCTGGCCACCCCCGAGGTGGAGGCCCTCCGTGACCAGGTGAAGGATTTACAGCAGCAGCTGCAGGTAAGGGCCGGGCCGGGCGGGGGCCGCGGGACCATCAGGATGGAGGAGTCCAAATATTTACCAATCAGCACAGCATGGGTGGGGATCCCAGGAGAGGGGCTGGGGTGGGTTGGTGGCGTCCACATCACCTGCACGGTGCGGCCAGGAAATATTTCCTTTATTTCTTTTGAGACAGGGTCTCACTCCATCACCCAGGTGGAGTGCAGTGGCACAGTCTTGGCTCCCTGCAGCCTCAGCCTTCCGGGTTTAAGCAATTCTTGTGCGTTAGCGTCCTGTGTAGCTGGAATTACAGACACGCACCACCACACACCCAGCTAATTTTTGTATTTTATTAGAGACGGAGTTTCCCCATGTTGGCCAGGCTGGTCTCAAACTCCTGGGCTCACATGGACCTCCCAAAATGCTGGGATTGCAGACGTGAGCCACTGCTCCTGGTACCCACTCCCCCTTTTTTTTTTTGGACACAGGATCTTGTGCTATCAGGCTGGAGTGCAGTAGTGCAATCATAGCTCACTGGGCAGCCTCAAACTCCGGGCCTCAAGCAGTTCTCCACCTCAGCCTCCCAAAGTGCCTGGCCATATTTCCATATATCTATATCTATATCTATATCTTTGTAAAAAGACAAAAAAATATATATAGATATAGATAGATAGATAGACAGACAGACAGATAGATATTTTGAGACAGTCTCACTCTGTCACCCCGGCTGGAGCGGGTGATCTTGGCTCACTGCAACCTCTGCCTCCCAGCTCCCAAGTTCAAGTGATTCTCCTGCCTCAGCCTCCTGACTAGCTGGGACTATAGGTGTGAGCCGCCTTGCCTGGGAATTTTTTTTTTTTTTTTTTTTTTTTTTGAGATGGAGTCTCGCTCCGTTGCTCAGGCTGGAGTGCAGTGGCACAATCTCAGCTCACTGCAACCTCCGCCTCCCGGGTTCAAGCGATTCTCCTGCCTCAGCCTCCCGGGTAGCTGGGACTACAGGCACCCACCACCATACCCACCTAATTTTTTGTACTTTTAGTAAAGACGGGGTTTCACCGTGTTAGCCAGGATGGTCTCGATCTGTTGACCTCGTGATCCGTCCGCCTCGGCCTCCCAAAGTGCTGGGATTACAGGCATGAGCCACCGCGCCCAGCCAATTTTTGTATTTTTAGTAGAGACAGGATTTCACCATGTTGGTCCAGGCTGGTCTTGAACTCCTGACCTCAGGTGAGCCGCCAGCCTCAGCCTCCCAAAGTGCTGGGATTACAAATGTGTGCCACTGTGTCCGGCCATCGTTTCATATTTTAGCAGTCGTCCATCAAAATACAGGCTTGGGGAGCAAAGGGCACTTTTTGGTGTGTTTTGCTGTGGGGGAGGTGGTCCTGTTCTTCTGAGCACCCCTCCCTCATACCTACAGGAAGCTGCCAGGGACCACTCCAGCGTGGTGGCTTTGTACAGAAGCCACCTCCTCTACGCCATTCAGGTGAGTGGCCAGCTCCCGGGTGCCCGGTGGCTTTGGGCAGGCCACGATTGTTCTCTCGGTCTCAGTTTCCCCTTCTGTACAGTGGGAGGCTGGTCCTGGGGAGAGGTTCGTGGCAGGTGGGAGCCCACCTGTGTGCATTTCCCTCCTGGCTGGCTTGGTCTTTGGGAGTGGTGGAGGGGCCTGGGGCAGCCGTCGGGGGTACACTCAGGGTCCCCCTCTACTCCCCCCACCCTAGGGCCAGATGGATGAAGACGTGCAGCAGATTCTCAGCCAGATTCTGCAGATGCAGAGACTCCAGGCTCAGGGCCGCTGAGAAAGGCCAGGCCCAGTGGCTACACTGACCACACCCATGCAGGGGCCTCACGCCCCTGCAGGCCCCTTGCAGACCAGCTTCACTTGGCCCCATCCGGACCCATGCACTTGGAGACCAGCCTGGGTCCCTGCCCGACTGTCCCCAGCTGGCTCCATCGCCCCACCTGGTCTCCGCACGCAGGCACTGGTCAGTCTGGACCCGGGGCGTCACTGCCCCTCCCCCACCACCGGAGAATCTGTGAGTCCCTGTGTCCTCCACATCCAGACGCCAGCCCAGGAATAAAGGCATTCTGTGCACAGGACCAATGCGTGCCGTCTGGTTGCTGGGCTTCCCCTGTGGGGAGGGAAGGGGGTGGCCCAGAAAAGGAAGCACTCACACCCCTCCCCACCTGCCCCACAGCACAACAAATCAACCATCAGGATAAACTCCAACTTTTTTCTTCCTTTTCTTTTTTTGAGACAGAGTCTGGCTCTGTCGCCCAGGCTAGAGCGCAGTGGCGCGATCTCGGCTCACTGCCAGCTCCGCCTCCTGGGTTCACGCCATTCTCCTGCCTCAGCTTCCCAAGTAGCTGGGACTACAGGCGCCCGCCACCACGCCCAGCTAAGTTTTGTATTTTTAGTAGAGACAGGGTTTCACTGTGTTAGCCAGGATGGTTTCGATCTCCTGACCTCATGATCCGCCCGCCTTGGCCTCCCAAAGTGCTGGGATTACAGGCATGAGCCACTGCACCTGTTTTATTATTATTATTTTTTTATGTGGAGTCTCCCTCTGTCACCCAGTCTGGAGTGCAGTGGAGCGATCTCAACTCACTGTAACCTCTGCCTCCTGGGTTCTCGTGATTCTCCTGCCTCAGCCTCCCAAGTAGCTGGGATTACAGGCGCCTGCCACCACGCCCAGCTAATTTTTGTATTTTTTCTTTTTTTTCTGAGACGGAGTTTCATTCTTGTCCCCAGGCTGGAATGCAGTGGCATGATCTCGGCTCACTGCAACCTCTGCCTCCTGGGTTCAGGTGATTCTCTTGCCTCAGTCTCCCCAGTAGCTGGAATTACAAGGCACACACCATTACGCCTGGCTCGTTTTTGTATTTTTAGTAGAGATGGGGCTTCACCACGTTGGCCAGGCTGGTCTCAAACTCCTGACTTCAGGTGATCCACCTGCCTCGGCCTCCCAATGTGCTGGGATGACAGGTATGAGCCACTGTGCCCGGCCTTTGGATAAACTCCATCTTTTTTTTTTTTTTTTTTTTTTGAGATGGAGTCTTGCTCTGCCGCCCAGGCTGGAGTGCAGTGGCATGATCTCGGCTCACTGCAAGCTCCACCTCCCGGGCTCACGCCATTCTCCTGCCTCAGCCTCCCGAGCAGCTGGGACTACAGGCGCCCGCCACCTCGGGGTTTTATGTTGATTATGTGATGTGTAAGTGTTCCTCGTTGTATTGTAGTGAATATGTGGAGAGAGTAGAGGGCTGTGATTAGTATGTTAAGTCCTGTTAGTATAATAGTGATATGGGACCAGGAAAATGATGTTGTGATTACAAAGAGTTCGCCTATCCACCTCCCAGGCTCACGCCATTCTCCTGCCTCAGCCTCCCGAGCAGCTGGGACTACAGGCGCCCGCCACGTCGCCCGGCTAGTTTTTTTTTGTATTTTTTATTAGAGACGAGGTTTCACCGTGTTAGCCAGGATGGTCTCGATCTCCTGACCTTGTGATCCGCCCGCCTCGGCCTCCCAAAGTGCTGGGATTACAGGCGTGAGCCACCGCGCCCGGCCCGATAAACTCCATCTTAATGCAATATTTCAAAAAGGCAAAATGGGAGCAAAAAAAGTGCATGATGAACTAAGTATGGAAATGTCAAAGAAAGGCAGGATTGGCTGCGTGCAGTGGCTCATGCCTGTAATCCCAGCACTTTGGGAGACCAAGGTGGGAGGATTGTTTGAGCCCAGGAGTTGAAGACCAGCCTGGGCAACATGGGGAAACTCCATCCCTATCAAAAATACAAGAATTAGCTGGGAATGATGGTGTGCACCTGTGGTGCCAGCTACTCAGGAGGCTGAGGAGGGAGGATTGCTTGAGCCCAGCAGTTAAGAGGCTGCAGTAAGCCATGATCGCACTACTGCACCCCAGCCTGGGTGACAGGGCAGGACCCTGCCTCTAAAAACGGGAAAAAAGAAAAAAAAAAAAAGACACTCTCCTAAATCCTAAGCCTGGCCATGGTGGGAGCCCCTCCCCCCAACCTCTCCCTGCCCCTTGGCAAATCCCTCGAAATCCCCACGAGTTTCTTGGCATTTTTCAGCAAACAGAGGGGAGGTGGGAGTGGGAGTGGAGATCCCCGAGCCTGTCCAGCCTGCCCCTGGGGCTTTCCTTTATTCTGGGCATACTGATGACTGGGACATCTGTGGTGGCAGCTGCTTCCCCAGGCCTGCACTTGTGTGTCTCTCTGTCTCTCTTCTCCATGTCTCTCTCTTTTTTTTTTTTTTTTTTTTGAGACGGAGTTTCACTCTTGTTGCCCAGGCTGGAGTGCAGTGGCGCGATCTGGGCTCACTGCAACCTCCACCTCCCGGGTTCAAGCGATTCTCCTGCCTCGGCCTCCAGAATAGCTGGGATTACAGGCACGCGCTACCACGCCCATCTGATTTTTATATTTTTAGTAGAGACGGGGTTTCACATGTTGGTCAGGCTGGTCTCGAACTCCTGACCTCAGGTGATCCACCCATCTTGGCCTCCCAAAGTGCTGGGATTACAGGCGTGAGCCACTGTGCCCAACCTCCATGTCTCTGTCTCTATCTCTTGGTCTCCATCTCTGTCTCCCTCTACCTTTGTGTCTTTCTCCTCTCTTACCTCTGTCTCTCTGTGTCTCTTTTGCTCTGTCTCTCTCATCTCCCCATCTCCCATCTCTCTGGCTCTTTCTATCTCTGTCTTCTTTTTCTTTGACACAGAGTCTCACTCTGTCTCCCAGGCTGGAGTGCAGTGGCGCGACCTCAGCTCACTGCAACCTCCGCCTCCCAGGTTCAAGCGATTCTTCTGCCTTAGCATCCCAAGTAGCTGGGATTAGAGGTGTGCACAACCATGCCCAGCTGATTTTTGTATTTTTAGTAGAGACGAGGTTTCACCATATTGGCCAGGCTGGTCTCAAACTTCTGACCTTGTGATCCGCCCGCCTCAGCCTCCCAAAGTGCTGGGATTAGAGGCATGAGCCACCGCACCCGGCCCTCTGTCTTCTTCTCTTATCTCTCTGTGTCTCATCTCCCCGTATCTCTATTTCTGCCTTCCTCTCTTGTTTCTGTCTCTCTTTCTCTGTCTCTGTCGTCTCCCCATCAGTCTATCTTTTTTGTTGTTGTTGTTTTTGAGACGGAGTCTTGCTGTGTCACCCAGGCCGGAGTGCAGTGGTGTAATCTTGGTTTACTGCAACCTCTGCCTCCCAGGTTCAAGTGATTCTCCTTCCTCAGCCTCCAGAGTAGCTGAGATTACAGGCACCCGCCACCATGCCCAGCTAATTTTTGTATTTTTAGTAGAGACAGGGTTTCACCATGTTGGTCAGGCTGGTCTCGAACTCCCAACCTCAGGTGATCCATCCGCCTCAGCCTCCCAAGGTGCTGGGATTACAGCCGTGAGCCACTGCACCCCACCATCTCTCTATCTCTGTCTATCCTACTCTCTCATCTCTGTCTCTCTGTCTTCCTCTCTTATCTCTGTCTCTCATCTCTCTGTCTTCCTCGCTTATCTCTGTCCCTCTGTCTCTCTTCCTCTGTCTGCTCTCTGTGTGCTTCTTTCTGTTTCCATCATCTCCCTGTCTCTCTCTCTCTGTGTCCTCCTCTCATCTCTGTCTCTCTGTCACCTCCCTGTCTCTCTATCCCTCTACCTCTGTGTCCTCCTCTCATCTCTCTCTGCCTCTCATCTGTCTCTCTCTGTGTCTGTCTCTGTCATCTCCCCGTCCCTCTAGCTCAGTGTCCTCCTCCTGTGTTCTCTGTCTCTCTGCCTCTCTCTCCAGTGTCTGCCTCTGTCTCCCTCCATGTCCCCGAGCCCCTGCCTGCCTGCCTGGGGTTTCCCCGACTGCAGGGCAGCGGAAGGAAGGCCAGCAGGACACGCTGTGCTGGGAAAAACCAGCAGGTCTCCACTTCTCCCTTTCACAGCCTCCTCCCCCTGCCCCCACCCTCGGGGCCTTCCGCGCAGGGGTGGCCTGCACTCCCCAGGGGGCTGGGGCTCCTCCGCACCCTAATTCATCTCCCTAGGAGCCCGGCCAGTGAGTCAGACCTGAAGGAAGTCGAAGGGGGTCCTTGACCCTGGACTGGGCTTTCCCCTGGGCAGGTCCCAAGTCCTCACCACCTCCCCTCTCAAGTCTCCCATGACGTTCCCACCCCCACTCCTGAGAGCAGAGCTGGCCGCAGCCATGACCTCGCAGCTTCTCCTGGCCCTTGTCCTCTGGGCTGGCTGCCTGCCCTGCAGTGGAAGGAAAGGTATGTGGGGTCCCTGGGGGGCCTGGGGGACCCAGGCAGACGGACATGACGCGCGGACTAGCCTCGGATCATGTCTGAGGTGGGAACTCACAGGCCTCCTGTGTGCCCACTGGTGGGATGGGGTTACCCTCCCATTGTACAGATGGAGGAACTGAGGCACAGAGAGGCAGTGCCACATTAGGGGTGGAAGCATGTCACCCTTGTGGGTGATAGGGACTGGCAGTCACAGCTTAGAGGTATCCATAGAGCTGCACAGACATAAGTACGAATTCAAGTCATAGTCATTCATTTTGTTTCTTTTGGTTTCTGTTTTTTGAGACGGAGTCTCTGTTGCCCAGGCTGGACTACAGTGGCACCATCTCGGCTCACTGCAACCTCCACCTCCTGGGCTCAAGCGAGATTCTCCTCCCTCAGTCTCCCGAGTAGCTGGGACTACAGGTGCCCGCCGCCACGCCTGGCTAATTTTTTGCATTTTTAGTAGAGACGGGGTTTCACCGTGTTAGCCAAGATGGTCTCGATCTCCTGACCTCATGATCCACCTGCCTCGGCCTCCCAAAGCGCTGGGATTACACGCTTGAGCCACCGCGCCCGACCAGGTTTCTGTTTTTTGAGACGGAGTCTCTGTTGCCCAGGCTGGAGTACAGTGGCACCATCTCGGCTCACTGCAACCTCCACCTCCTGGGCTCAAGTGAGATTCTCCTTCCTCAGTCTCTCGAGTAGCTGAGACTACAGGCGCCTGTCACCACACCCGGCTACTTTTTGTATTTTTAGTAGAGACAGGGTTTTACCATGTTGGCCAGGCTGGTCTCCAACTCCTGACCTCAGGTGATCCACCCTCCTCGGGCTCCCAAAGTGCTGGGATTACAGATGTGAGCCACCGCGCCCGGCCGACATTCATTTTGCACTAGAGAACATTTCCATGTCCTTGAAGACAAAATGGTTACAGCAGGGCATGGTGGCTCATGCCTGTAATTCCAGCACTTTGGGAGGCCAAGGCGTGAGGATCACGTGAGGCCAGGAATTCGAGACCAGCCTGGGCAACATAGTGAGACCGGCCCCCACCAATCTGTACAAAAAATTTAAAAATTAGCTAGATGTGGTGGCACGTGCCTGTAGTCCCAGCTACTTGGGAGGCTGAGGTGGGAGGATCGCTTGAGCCCAGGAATTGGAGGCTGCAGTGAGCTATGATTGTGCCACTGCACTCCAGCCTGGGTGACAGAGTGGGATACCTTGTCTCCAACATAATAATAATAATAATAATAATAATAATAATTTATAGGCTGGGTTTGGTGGCTCACACCTGTAATCCCAGCACTTTGGGAGACCAAGGCAGGTGGATCACCTGAGGTCAGGAGTTTGAGACCAGCCTGGCCAACATGGTGAAACTCCATCTCTACTAAAAATACAAAAATTAGCCTAGCATGGCAGTACATGCCTGTAATCCCAGCACTTTGGGAGGCTGAGACGGGCGGATCACGAGGTCAGGAGATCGAGACCATCCTGGCTAACACGGTGAAACCCCGTCTCTACTAAAAAATACAAAAAACTAGCCGGGCGAGGTGGCGGGCGCCTGTAGTCCCAGCTACTCGGGAGGCTGAGGCAGGAGAATGACGTGAACCCGGGAGGCGGAGCTTGCAGTGAGCTGAGATCCGGCCACTGCACTCCAGCCTGGGCGACACAGCAAGACTCTGTCTCAAAAAAAAAAAAAAAAAAATTACAAAAGAGAGAACACAGTAAAACCTCTCCCTTTTACCCAAGTTCCTCTCTGTAGATGCTTAAACCTCAGCTTCCCTATCTGGAAAATGGGCTAATAGTTCTCACTTTGATGCACTGCATTGGGGATAAAAGATGACAGACGCCTTTCGTCCATGTACCTATTTATTCCACAAGCCTTTATTAGGCACCTACCATGTGCCTGGCACTGGCTGGCAACGTGGCAGGAGCCCAGCACACAGGAGGGCTGTGACAATCTGGGGGTAAACCAGAAGCTCACTCTTTCTGTCTCCCTGCAGGGCCCCCAGCAGCTCTGACATTGCCCCGGGTGCAGTGCCGAGCCCCTCGGTACCCGATCGCTGTGGATTGCTCCTGGACCCTACCACCTGCTCCAAACTCCACCAGCCCCGTGTCCTTCATTGCCACGTACAGGTCGGAGAGCCTGGAAGGGGGCCTCAGGGACACTGGACTTCCTGGAGAGCCTAGAACTCTGGCCCTGAGAGCCCTGGGGTCAGGAGAACTGGAGACCCAGACATCCTGAACCCCAGGCCGATGGAATTCTAGGGCAGTCCTGCCAAATAGAAATATACTTTCAGGGCCAGGCACTGTGGTGCATGCCTGTACTCCCAGCGCTTTGGGAGGCTGAGGAGGGCGGATTGCTTGAGGTCAGGTGTTTCAAACCAGCTTGGGCAACATAGTGAGACACTATCTCTACGAAAAATTTTAAAAATTGGTCAGGTGCAGCGGCTTATGCCTGCAATCCCAGCTACTCCAGAGGCTGAGGCAGGAGAATTGCTTGAACGCAGGAGGCAGAGGTAGCAGTGAGCTGAGATGGCGCCATTGCACTCCAGCCTGGGCAACAGAGCGAGATTCCATCTCAAAAAAAATAAAATAAAATACTTCCTGGGTTGGGCACCGTGGCACATGCCTATAATCCCAGCACTTTGGGAGGCTGGTATGGGAGGATCACTTGAGGTCAGGAGTTTGAGGCCAGCTTGGGCAAAATAGTGAGATCCTGTCTCTACAAACAATTTTTAAAATTAGCTGGGCATGGTGGCTCATGCCTGTGATCCCACAACTTTGGGAGGCCGAGGTGGGTGGATCACGAGGTCTGGAGATCGAGACCATCCTGGCTAACATGGTGAAACCCTGTCTCTACTAAAAATACAAAAAAATAGCCAGGTGTGGTGGCGGGCGCCTGTAGTCCCAGCTACTCGGGAGGCTGGGGCAGGCAGGACAATCACTTGACACAGGAGGTGGAGGTTGCAGTGAGCCAAGATCGTGCCACTGCACTCCAGCCTGGTGACAGAATGAGACTCCGTCTCAAAAGAAAAGAAAAAGAAAAAAAATTAGCTGGGTATGTTGGTACCTGCCTGTAGTCCCAGCTACTCTGGAGGCTGAGGTGAGAGGATCACTTGAGTCCAGGAGTTTGAGATCAGCCTGGGCAACATAGCAATATCCTGTCTGTACTTAAAATCAAAAAAATTAGCTGGATGTAGTGGCACACATCTGTAGTCCCAGTTACTTGGGAGGCTGAGGTGGGAGGATCACTTGAGCCCAGAAGTTAGAGACCAGCCTGGGCAACATACTGAGACACCTGTCTGTAGTAAAAAAATGTAAAAATTAGCCAGGAGTGGTGATGAGGCACCTGTAGTCCCAACCGCTCTGGAGGCTGAGACAGAGAAGATCCCTTGAGTCAGGAGTTCAAGGCTATAATGAGCTAGGATCCTGCCACTGCACTCCAGCCTGGGCGCCAGAGGGAGACCCTGTCGTGAATGAATGAATGAACGGATGAAAGAATGAATGAACGAATGAAAGAATGAATGAACGGATGGATGGATGGATGGATGAATGAATGAATGAATGAATGAATGAATGAATGAATGCTGACATCCCAGAAACCTTTAGAATACGGGACCCTAGTATCTAGCTTGGGTTGTAATACCCGACCTGAGCCATCAGGGGCACTGTGATGTTGGGGCCCATGCCCCGCTCCCAGGAGGGTGGCACGGCCACCACCAGGACCCCACCCTGGGATGCCCATCCGCTGCCCTTTCCTGTTCCTGCCTCTCCTTGGGGTCCCGGGTCAGGCCCGGCAGCAGGAGGTGCTGAGGCCACAGGCGCTCCCCGAGACGCTCAGCGAGCCCCACCCTGTGCAGGTTCGGCATGGCTGCCCGGGGCCACAGCTGGCCCTGCCTGCAGCAGACGCCAGCGTCCACCAGCTGCACCATCGCGGATGTCCGGCTGTTCTCCATGGCGCCCTACGTGCTCAATGTCACTGCCGTCCACCCTTGGGGCTCCAGCAGCAGCTTCGTGCCTTTCATAGCGGAGCACATCAGTGAGTGCGGGCGGCCCTGGGCGTGGGGGCGGAGCTGCCGTCTCCTTCCAGCTCCCCCCACCCCACCTCACTTCCCACCTGTCCTCCAGTCCTGCGGCTGCACCTTCACACTTCAGCAAAAATCTGACTCCTTCTTCCTCCTCCTCTACCAGTACGTGGAGCACCCCCATCATTGACAGCCCAGTCCCCTCCATCCTGAGCCCTGGCCCCACAGTCTGTCCTTCCCACAGCAGCCACCAGAGGGCGCCTGAGAGCACCTGCGTCAGGGCCCGCCCCTCTGCCTACAGTCCTCCATGGCTCCCACCCGCCTTGGGGTCAAAGCCCAAGTCCTTCCTACTGCTCACCAAACCCTGGACAACCTGCCCTGTCTCCTCCATGCCCTCCCCTCCTCCCTGTCTCCCCCTTGCTCACTCTGCTCTAGCCACATGGGCTTTCTCGATGTTCCAACATGCCAGGAACGGTTCTGCCCCAGGGCCTCTGCATGGGCAGTGTCCTCTACGTGGAACACCTGTCCCCATGACTTATTCCCTCACCTCCTTCGGGTCTCTGTGCCTACATCACCTCCTCAGTGAGGCCTCTCCTGAGTAGATTATTACAAATTGCAAGCCCTGGCTAGGCCCGGGGGCTCACACTTGTAATCCCAGCACTTTGGGAGGCCGAGGCAGGCAGATCACCTGAGGTCGTTTGAGACCAGTCCTGGCCAATATGGTGAAACCCTGCCTGTACTAAAAATATAAGAATTAGCTGGGCGTGGTGGCAGGTGCCTATAATCCCAGCTACTCAGGGGGCTGAGGCACGAGAATCACTTGAACCCGGGAGGCGGAGCTTGCAGTGAGCTGAGAGCGTGCCACTGCACTCCAGCCTGGGCGAGAGAGCGAGACTCCATCTGAAAAAACAACACAAAATAAAAAATGCAGCCACTGCCATTCTTGCACTCCCCAGCTTTCTCCTCTGTTCTGTGTGACTACGGATTTCTCATTTCCTGCCTTCCCTCTGAGGGATTACGAGTTCCATGAGGACAGGGGTAGGTCAGTTAAGGTCACTGCTGTGTCCCCTCTGTGGCAGCCCCAGGCACACAGTTTCTCAATAAATATTTGTTGGCCGGGCGCGGTGGCTCACGCCTGTAATCCCAGCACTTTGGGAGGCGAGATGGGCGGATCACAAGGTCAGGAGATCGAGAACATCCTGGCTAACCCGGTGAAACCCTGTCTCTACTAAATAATACAAAAAACTAGCCGGGCGAGGTGGCGGGCGCCTGTAGTCCCAGCTACTCGGGAGGCTGAGGCAGGAGAATGGTGTGAACCCGGGAGGCGGAGCTTGCAGTGAGCTGTGATCCGGCCACTGCACTCCAGCCTGGGCGACAGAGCGAGACTCTGTCACAAAAATAAATAAATAAATAAATAAATAAATAAATAAATATTTGTTGGTTGAGTCAGGCATGGTGGCTTACAGCTACTCGGGAGGCTGAGGCAGGAGAATCGCCTGAACGTGGGAGCCAGAGGTTGCAGTGAGCTGAGATCGTGCCACTGCACTCCAGCCTGGGTGACAGAGTGAGACTCCGTTTCAAAAACAAAAAACAACCAAACCAAATATATATATAACATGTTGGTTGGTTGAATGAATGAGTGAGTGAAAGAATGACTGGACTTATTGTCCCCTAACGCTGCTTCTTGCTTGTCCGTCAGTCAAGCCCGACCCCCCAGAAGGCGTGCGCCTAAGCCCCCTGGCTGAGCGCCAGCTCCAGGTGCAGTGGGAACCTCCCAGGTCCTGGCCCTTCCCAGAGATCTTCTCACTCAAGTACTGGATCCGTTACAAGCGTCAGGGAGCTGCCCGCTTCCACCAGGTGAGGAGGATGAGGGGGAGGCCGGGAAGCGCGGTGCCCGGCAGAGGGAATGGCTTCTACCAAGACCACCAGGTGTGCTGAGCTCTCGCGTAGAGCTTGGGATTCCAGGTGCATTAAATAAGGGCAGTCCAGGCCGGTGCGGGGGCTCACGCCTGTAATCCCAGCACTTTGGGAGGCTGAGACGGGCGGATCACGAGGTCAGGAGATCGAGACCATCCTGGCTAACACGGTGAAACCCCGTCTCTACTAAAAAAATACAAAAAAACTAGCCGGGCGTGGTGGCGGGCGCCTGAGGCAGGAGAATGGCGTAAACACGGGAGGCGGAGCTTGCAGTGAGCTGAGATCCAGCCATTGCACTCCAACCTGGGCAACAGAGCGAGACTCCGTTTCAAAAAAAAAAAAAGCAGTTCGGCAATCTGATTCCTGGGCCTCTGACTAAACAGATGGAAAGCAGGGGCTCGCACAAGCAGTTGCACACCCGCTTTTGTTGTTGTTGTTCTTGTTATTGTTTTGAGACAGAGTCTCGCTCTGTCGCCCAGGCAGTGGCACAATCTCGGCTCACTGCAAACTCTGCCTCCCAGGTTCAAGCGATCCTCCTGCCTCAGCGTCCGCAGTAGCTGGGGTTACAGGCACGCGCCACCACGCCCGGCTAACTTTTGTATTTTTAGTAGAGATGGGATTTCACCATGTTGGCCAGGCTGGTCTCAAACTTCTGCTCTCAGGTGATCTGCCTGCCTCGGACTCCCAAAGTGCTGGGATTACAGGTGTGAGGCCTTCATCTGGCCAAATTAACCATTTTAAAGTGAACAACTCTGGTCGGGCAGGGTGGCTCACACCTGCAATCCCAGCACTTTGAGAGGCCAAGGTGGGAGGACTGCTTGAGTCCAGGAGTTGGAGACCAGCCTGGGCAACATAGTGAGACTCCCATTTCTACAAAAAATTTAAACATTAGTTAGGTGTGGTGACACACACCTGTGCCCCCAGTTACTCAGGAGGCTGAAGTGGGAAGATCACTTGGGCCTGGAAGATTGAGGCTGCCGTGAGCCGTGTTGGCACCACTGCCTTCCAGCCTGGGCGACAGAGAGAGACTCTGTCTACCAACTTAAATAAATTAAATAAAATAAAAAGCATGGTTAGGCTGGGTGTGGTGGCTCATGCCTGGAATTCCAGCACTTTAGGAGGCCAAGGCAAGCAGATCACTGGAGGTCAAGTGAAACCCTGTCTGTATTAAAAATACAAAAGTTGGCCAGGCATGGTGGCTCATGCCTGTAATCCCAGAACTTTGGGAGGCTGATGCGGACAGATCACGAGGTCAGGAGATTGAAACCATCCTGGCTAACACGGTGAAACCCCATCTTTACTAAAAATATGAAGAATTCGCCAGGCGTGGTGGTGGGTGCCTGTAGTTCCAGCTACTCCGGAGGCTGAGGCAAGAGAATGGTGTGAACCCGGGAGGCAGAGGTTGCAGTGAGCCGAGATCGCGCCACTGCACTCCAGCCTGGGCAGCAGAGCAAGACTCCGTCTCAAAAAAAAAGGGCTGGGCGCGGTGGCTTATGCCTGTAATCCCAGTACTTTGGGAGGCTGAGGCAGGTGGATCACGAGGTCAGGAATTTGAGACCAGCCTGACCAACATGGTGAAATCCCACCTTTCCTCTAAAAATACAAAAATTAGCCGGGTGTGGTGGTGGGCACCTGTAATCCCAGCTACTCAGGGGGCTGAGGTGGGAGAATCACTTGAACCTGGGAGGCAGAGCTTGCAGTAAGCTGAGATTGCGCCACTGTTCTCCAGCCTGGGTGACAGAGCGAGACTGTCTCAAAACAAACAAACAAAAATTAGCCAGGCTTGGCGACGGGCGCCTGTAATCCCAGCTACCTGGGAGGCTGACGTGAGAGGATTGCTGGAGCCCGGAAGCAGAGGTTGCAGTAAACCAATATTGCCCCACTGCACTCCAGCCTGGGCGACAGAATAAGACTGTCTCAAAACAAAACAAAACAAAAAGCATAGTTAATATAGTGGGACCAGGGGTAAAGGGAGGTATGGGGTCCTAGCCCAGAGATCCTAGTTGAGTTCCGAGGAGGAGAAAGAAGAGGATTCTAGGGATCGGGGTGTCCTGATGAACAAAGACCCTCATGGGTGAGACATCCGCAGGGGCTAGTGTGGTCCAGGAAGGATTCGTGAGAGAAGTGGCTCTGGGGGCTAAACAGACAGAGGCTGGGATTGGGAGGAACCCATGATGCTATTTGGGGTGGGGCCGTACAGCTGGGGCCAGCGTCCTGGATTGGAGCCTGCAGCGGGCAGGGAGGACTGCGGGGTCCGTGGTGTGGTTCTGTGCACAGTGGCCCCTCTCCATCTTCTCGTTCTAGTGACCTGACGCTCTCTCTTCCCTCAGGTGGGGCCCATTGAAGCCACGTCCTTCATCCTCAGGGCTGTGCGGCCCCGAGCCAGGTACTGCGTCCAAGTGGCGGCTCAGGACCTCACAGACTACGGGGAGCTGAGTGACTGGAGTCTCCCCGCCACTACCCCGATGAGCCCGGGCAAGTAGTGAGGGCTTCCCGCTGCCTCCAGACACGACCTGGGTCCTCGCCACCCTAAGCCCCGGGACACCTGTTGGAGGGTGGATGGGCTCTGCCCAGGCTGGGCTGGAGTCCTTGCTTTGCTGCTGGGCAACCTCAGATGACCAGCTTTTCCCTTTGAGCCTCAGTTTCTCTAGCTGAGAAATGGAGATGTACTACTCTCTCCTTTACCACAGTGCGGGGCTTACTGAACCGTCACTGTGAGATCTTTTTTATTGTTTAATTAGAAAAGAATTATTGTTGGGCTGGGCGCCGTGGATCGCACCTGTCATCCCAGTTATCAGGAAGCCAAGGTGGGAGGGTGGCCTGAGGTAGGAGCTCGACACCAGCCCGGGCCACACAGTGAGACCCCATCTCTGACAAATTAATATAAAATAAATTAGCCAGGTGTGATGTGGCACACCCACAGTCCCAACTGCTTGGGAGGCTGAGGTGGGAGGATCGCTTGAGTCCAGGAGGTTAAGGCTGCAGTGAGCTGTGATCATACCATTGCCTTCATGCCTGGGCAACAGAGCAAGACCTTGTTTAAAAAAAAAAAATCTGGCCGGGCGCGGTGGCTCAAGCCTGTAATCCCAGCACTTTGGGAGGCCGAGACGGGCGGATCACGAGGTCAGGAGATCAAGACCATCCTGGCTAACACAGTGAAACCCCGTCTCTACTAAAAAATACAAAAAACTAGCCGGGCGAGGTGGCGGGCGCCTGTAGTCCCAGCTACTCGGGAGGCTGAGGCAGGAGAATGGCGTAAACCCGGGAGGCGGAGCTTGCAGTGAGCTGAGATCTGGCCACTGCACTCCAGCCTGGGCGACAGAGCGAGACTCCGTCTCAAAAAAAAAAAAAAAAAAAAAATCATAGTTGAGGCCGGGCCTGGCGGTTCACGCCAGTAATCCCAGCACTTTGGGAGGCCGAGGCAGGCAGATCATGAGGTCAGGAGTTCAAGACCAGCCTGACCAACATGGTGAAACCCCATCTCTACTAAAAATACAGAAATTAGCTGGGCGTTGTGGCGCATGCCCATAATGCGAGCTATTCAGGAGGCTGAGGCAGGAGAATTGCTTGAATCTGGGAGTCGGGGGTTGCAGTGAGCTGAGATTGCGCTACTGCACTCCAGCCTGGGCAACAGAGTGAGACTCTGTCTCAAAATAAAAACAAAGAAATCATAGTTAAAATGAAAACTCCAGCTGGGTATGGTGGCTCATGCCTGTAATCTCAGTACTTTGGGAGGCTGAGGCAGGTGGATCACTTGAGGTCAGGAGTTCAAGGCCAGCCTGGCCACCACAGTGAAACCGTGTCTCTACTGAAAATACAAAAATTAGGCAGGCGTGGTGGCGGGTGCCTATAATCCCAGCTACTCGGGATGCTGAGGCAGGAGAATTGCTTGAACCTGGGAGGCAGAGTTTGTAGTGAACTAAGATTGTGCCATTGCACTCCAGCCTGGCCGACAGAGTGACTAAGACTCCGTTGGATAAAAAATACAAAGAAATGAAGATTCCTCCCTTCGATTAGATGAGATCCGGCGAGGACTCAGCCCTAAACCAAAGGACACAGACACCACAAATCCCCACTGCCATACTGTCAGGGCTAGACCAGGGGACATCATGGGCCTGGGGATGTCAGGGTGGGGGGCTGGAGGTTCCACCTGGAGTGGGATAGTAGAGTCCATTCAGGGGCAGGCATGGTGGCTCACACCTGTAATCCCAGCACTTGAGAGGCCAAGGCGGGTGGATCACAAGGTCAGGAGTTCAAGACCAGCCTGGCTAAGATAGTGAAACCCCATCTCTACTAAAAATAATAATGCAAAAAATTAGCCAGGCATGTTGGTGTCTGCCTGTAGTCCCAGCTACTCGGGAGACTGAGGCAGGAGAATCGCTTGAACCCGGGAGGCGGAGGTTGTAGTGAGCCAAGATCGCGTCACTGCATTCCGGCCTGGGTGACAGAGTGAGACTCCAACTCAAAAAAAAAAAAAAAAGAATCCATTCAGATTAGCAGTTAGGTTGATTCACTTCCTTCTTTTTCTCTTTCTTTTTTTTTATTGAGATGGAGTCTCGCTCTATTGCTCAGGCTGGAGTGCAGTGGCGCAATCTTGGCTCACTGCAAGCTCCACCTCCCGGGTTCATGCCATTCTACTGCCTCAGTCTCCCCAGCGGCTGGGACTACAGGAGCCCTCCACCACGCCCGGCTAATTTTTTGTATTTGTAGTAGAGACGGGGTTTCACCGTGTTAGCCAGGATGGTCTTGATCTCCTGACCTCGTTATCTGCCCACCTCAGCCTCCCAAAGTGCTGGGATTACAGGCATGAGCCACTGCGCCCAGCTGGTTCACTTCCTGAAAACCTGCCCAGATGTCAGCTCCATTGAGGATAGACACCCATAAGGTATGAGTGGCTCTGGGGAGATTTAACTGAACAGTGGGCAAGGAAGGCAGCCAGGCCCTGAAGGAGAGAGAAACAGCCTTGGGCTTGTCTGTGGGTTCCACTTGGGTCGCCAGTCAAAAGTCACCTCCTCCAAGAAGCCTTCCCTGACTACCTCATCTGTGGCAGGTAGAGTAACACTCCGCAATCCCTCAAAGACATCCATGTCCCAATCTCCAGAGGTCATGAATATTTTGCCTGACGCAGCCAAAGGAACTTTGTGGAAGTAATTACATTAATAATCTCAAAGATCTTTAAAGATTAAAGATCTTTCATCAAATTAATGAAAATGGGCCAGGCATGGTGGCTCACGCCTGTAATCCCAACACTTTATGAGGCCAAGGCAGGAGGATTGCTCGAGGCCAAGAGCTCCAGACCAACCTGGGCAACATAGTGAGACCCTCATCTCTAAAAAAATAAAACAGGCCGGGCATGGGGGTTCATGCCTGTAATTCCAACACTTTGGGAATCAAAGGCGGGAGGATCATGAGGTCAGGAGTTCGAGACCAGCCTGACCAATATGGTGAGACCCTGTCTCTACTAAAAAATACAAAAATTAGCCAGGCGTTGTGGCATGCACCTGTAGTTCCAGCTACTCAGGAGGCTGAGGCAGAAGAATCACTTGAACCTGGGAGGCAGAGGTTGCAGTGAGCTGAGATCGCACCACTGCACTTCAGCCTGGGCAATAGAGCGAGACTCTGTCTCAAAAAAATAATAATAAAATAAAATAAAATTTAATAAAATAAGTTAGCCAGGTGTGATGTCATGTACTCATAGTCTCCCAGCTAATCAGACTGAGGTGGGAGGATCTCTTGAGCCCAGGAGATCAAGGCTGCAGTGAGCTATGATCTCACCACTGCACTCCAGCCTGGGCAAAAGAGCAAGACCCTGTCTCAAAAAAAAAAAAAAAAAAATTGGCCGGTCTCAGTGGCTCACGCCTGTAATCCCAGCACTTTGAGAGGCTGAGGTGGGCAGATCACGAGGTCAGGAATTTGAGACCAGCCTGGCCAATATGGTGAAACCCCATCTCTACTAAAATACAAAAAAAAAAAAAAATTAGCCAGATGTGGTGGCACACACCTGTAGTCCCAGCTAATTGGGAGGCTGGGGCAGGAGAATCACTTGAATCCAGGTGGTGGAGGTTGCAGTGAGCCAAGATCGTGCCACTGCACCCCAGCCTGGCAACAGAGTGAGACTCTGTCTCAAAAAAAAAAAAGTATTTCTAAAAATTTAATAGATGCCAGGCACAGTGGCTTACGCTGATAATCCCAGCACTTTGAGAGGCTGGGGCAGCTGGATTGCTTGAGCTCAGGAGTTTGAGACCAGCCTGGGCAACACAGTGAGACACCATCTCTACAAAAAATACAAGTTAGGCAGGCATGGTGGTACATGCCGGTGGTCCCAGCTACTCTGGAGGCTGAGGCAGGAGGATTGCCTGAGCCCAGGAGGTTGAGGCTTCAGTAAGCTATGATCGTGCCACTGCACTCCAGCCTGGGTGAGACAGTGAGACCCTGTCTCAATAGAAAAAAAAAAAGACTAATAGGGATGGGGTCTCACCATGTTCCTCAGACTAGATTCCAACTCCTAGTCTCAAGCAATCCTCTCACCTTGGCCTCCCAAAGTACTGGAATTACAGGGCTGATGAGCCACCATGCCCAGTCCATTTTTTATTTCTGACCTGTAAAACTATAATGAATGTTGTAGACAGACGCAGTGGCTCATGTCTATAATCCCAACACTTTGGAAGGCCAAGGTGGGAGGATCACTTGACCCCAGGAGTACTAGACCAGCCGTGGCAACCTATCAAGACCCTGTCTCTCAAAATAATAATTTAAAATGTAGCTGGGCATACTGGCATGCACTTTTAGTCCCAGCCACTCAGGAGGCTGAAGGGGGAGGATCTCTGAGCCTGGGAGCTCGAGGCTGCAGTCACTGTGATCACAGCACCACACTCCACCCTGGGTGACAGAGCAAGACCCTGTCTTAGAAAAAAATATAAATACATAAAACAAATGCGTGTTGTTCTCAGACACTGAGTTGGTAGCCATTTGTTACAACAGCCATAAGCCCCTCAAGCATCACCTACAATTGCCCCCTTTCCATCACTATTCATGGTCAAAAGACAAAGCTGCAACCTTGGCCAGGCACAGTGGCTCACGCCTGTAACCCCAGCACTTTGAGAAGCTGAGGCAGGTGAATCACTTGAGGTCAGGAGTTCGAGACCAGCCTGGCCAACATGGTGAAACCCCATCTCTACTAAAAATACAAAAATGAGCCTGGTGTGGTGGCACAGGCCTGTGGCCCCAGCGACTTGGGAGGCTGAGGCAGGAGAACTGCTTGAACTCAGGAGGTGGAGGTTGTGGTGAGGTGAGATCACATCACTGCACTCCAGCCTGGGCAACAGAGTAAGACTGCATCTCAAAACAAAACAAATGCTGCAACCTATATAGTTCAGAGATCTTAATTGGGTTTTCTTTGCAATTCTGGAATCGGGCAACACCTCATTTCATCAGATCGAATTAGCTACTAAAACGCCAGCCGTTTGGTCTAGGTCTTGCTGCCGTCTGCACAGAAAGCCAATCACTGAGACAACAAGGATTGCCAGGGAGGAATGCTTTATCCTGGGGCTGCAATCAAGGAGAAGGGGTGGTAAAGTCCCATATGTCTCCCTGACCAACTAAAATTGGGGAGTTTACATAGCTGGGGAATGGGAGAAAACAAATTCAGGGAGGATGTTAAGGAAATAATCTCGATGGATGATGGGGTCTGGACTCTCATTGTCTGGATATGATGATCTGATGAGTTTCAGTTCCTTGCCTGATGGTCAGTTTCCTGAGGAAGGAACCAAGATGAGACAAATGTTAAGTTTCAAGTTTTAAGACTAGGGAGGATCCATTTCTTTGTTTATTCAAATAATCATAAGTGTTCGTTCTATGGAACAATTGGACCAGTTTCAGAATGTTTCCATGAGCTGAGCAGAGAATATTAGGGGTTCTTTTTCTTTCTTTTTAAAGTCTGTTGGCCGGGCGCGGTGGCTCAAGCCTGTAATCCCAGCACTTTGGGAGGCCGAGACGGGCGGATCACGAGGTCAGGAGATCAAGACCATCCTGGCTAACACGGTGAAACCCTGTCTCTACTAAAAAAATACAAAAAATTAGCCAGGCGTGGTGGCGGGCGCCTGTGGTCCCAGCTACTCGGGAGGCTGAGGCAGGGGAATGGCGTGAACCTGGGAGGCGGAGCTTGCAGTGAGCCAGGATCATGCCACTGCACTCCAGCCTGGGTGACAGAGTGAGACTCCTTCTAAAATAAAATAAAATAAAATAAAGTCTGTTAAACCTTCCACTTTTGCAAAGCAGGTTTTATTTATTTATTTAATTATTTAGAGACAGAGTTTCGCTCTTGTTGCCCAGGCTGGCGTGCAATGGTGCAATTTCGACTCACTGCAACCCCTGCCTCCCGGGTTCAAGTGATTCTCCTGCCTCAGCTTCCCAAGTAGCTGGGATTACAGGCATGCACCACCACACCTGGCTAATTTTGTATTTTTAGTAGAGACGAGGTTTATCCATGTTGGTCGGGTTGGTCTTGAACTCCCGACCTTCACCACCGTGCCTGGCTAATTTTTTTTTTTTTTTTTTTTGAGGTGGAATCTCGCTCTGTCCCCCAGGCTGGAGTGCAGTGGCGCGATCTCGGCTCACTGCAAGCTCCGCCTCCCGGGTTCAATTCACGCCATTCTTCTGCCTTAGCCTCCGAGTAGCTGGGACTACAGGTGCCCGCCACCACGCCCGGCTAATTTTTTGTATTTTTAGTAGAGATGGGGTTTCACCATGTTAGCCAGGATGGTCTCAATCTCCTGAGCTCAGGCAATCCGCCCTCCTTGGCCTCCCAAAGTGCTGGGATTACAGGTGTGAGCTACCGCGCCTGGCCCTTTCTTCTTTTTTTGAAACAGAGTCTCACTCTTGTTGCCCACAGTGGAGTGCAGTGGTGTGATGTTGGCTCACTGCAACCTCCGCCTCCCGGGTTCAAGCGATTCTCCTGCCTCAGCCTCCGGAGTAGCTGGGATTATAGGCGCCTGCCCCACGCCTGGCTAATTTTTGTACTTTTAGTAGAGTTGGGTTTTTGCCATGTTGGCCAGGCTAGTCTCAAATTCCTGACCTCAGGTGATCCGACCATCTTGGCCTCCCAAAGTGCTGGGATTACAGGCGTGAGCCACCGCGCCCGGCGACTATAACGATCGTAAAAGCATATATTGCTGCACGATATCAGGACCTCTGGACCTTCCATTGTTGTAGGAATGCATCCTCCCAGGCATTTGTAAGATGTTTTCTCAATTGTAAACATCTTATGACCCTGGGTCGTGACTGGCAGCAAATGTGCCTTGTTACTTTTAAGATGGAATTGATTTGTGGCCGGGTGTGGTGGCTCATGCCTGTAATCCCAGCCCTTTGGGAGGCAGAGGTGGGCAGATCACCTGAGGTCAGGAGTCCGAGACCTGCCTGGCCAAAATGGCGAAACCTCATCTCTACTAAAAATACAAAAACTAGCCAGATGTGGTGGTGAGTGCCTGTAATCCCAGCTACTTGGGAGGCTGAGGCAGGAGAATCACTTGAACCTGGGAGGCGAAGATTGCCGTGAGCAGAGATCACGCCACTCCACTACAGCCTGGGTGACAGAAGCAGACTCTGTCTCAAAAAAAAAAAAAAAGAAAAGAAAAAAATGGAGTTGATTTTAAAATGGTGTCACCCGGCTCTCCTATGCTCCTGTTTCCCTAACATTCTGATCATTCCTCATGCCCTGAAATGACCCTTTTTAATCTATTGTCTGTCTGTCCCATCAGACAGTGATCCCTGTGAGGGCAGGAATCTTGTGTCTTTTCTTTTTTAAAGTAGAGACGGGGTCTTGCTATGTTACCCAGGCTGGTCTTGACCTCCGGGGCTCAATCACTCCTCCCACTTCAGCTTCCCAAAGTGCTGGGATTCCAGAGGTGAGCCACCTTGCCTGGCTGGAGTCTTAGGTCTTGTTGTCTCATGGGTCCGCATTTAGTGAGCAAGTCATCTTGTTAGAGGCATTCGAAGCAGTGACTCCATTTTGAGTAGGGGCTGGGTAAAATAAGGCTGAGACCTACTGGGCTGCATTCCCAGACGATTAAGGCATATTGAGTCACAGGATAAAACAGAAGTTTGGCACAAGATACAGGTCATAAAGACCCTGCTGCCGGGCGCGGTGGCTCAAGCCTGTAATGCCAGCACTTTGGGAGGCTGAGACGCACGGATCACGAGGTCAGGAGATGCAGACCATCCTGGCTAACCCAGTTAAACCCCCTCTCTACTAAAAAATACAAAAAAAAAAAACTAGCCGGGTGAAGTGGTGGGTGCCTGTAGTCCCAGCTGCTCGGGAGGCTGAGGCAGGAGAATGGCATGAACCTGGGAGGCGGAGCTTGCAGTGAGCTGAGATCCAGCCACTGCACTCCAGCATGGGTGACAGAGCCAGACTCCGACTCAAAAAAAAAAAAAAAAAAAAAAGACCTTGCTGATGAAACAGATTGCAGTGAAGAAGCCGGCTGAGACCAAGATGGCAACAAGAATTACCTGTGGTTGTCCTCACTGCTACACTCCCACCAGCGCCATGACGGTTTACAAATACTATGGCAGGCTGGGCGTGGTGGCTCACACCTGTAATCCCAGCACTTTGGGAGGCTGAGGTGGGTGGAACACTTGAGATCAGGAGTTCAAGACCAGCCTGGCCAACATGGGGAAACCCTGTCTCTACTAAAAACACAAAAATTAGCCAGGCATGGTGGAACACGCCTGCAATCACAGCTACTTGGGAGGCTGAGGCATTAGAATCACTTGAATACTGGAGGCGGAGGTTGCAGTGAGCCAAGATCGCACCACTGCCCGCTAGCCTGGGCAACAGAGCAAGACTCTTTCTCAAAAGATAAATAAATAAATAAACGATTGCCACAGCAACGTCAAGAAGTTACCCTATATGGTCTAAAAAAGGGAGGTATGAATCATCCACCCCTTGTTTTAGCATATCATCAAGAAATCACCATAAACATGGGCAACCAGCAGCCGTCGGGGATGCTCTGTCCATGGAGTAGCCATTCTTTTATTCATCTACGTTCTAAATAAACTTGCTTTTGCTTTGCACTGTGGACTCGCCCGGAATTCTTTCTTGCACGAGATCCAAGATCCCTCTCTTGGGGTCTGGATCCGGACCCCTTTCCTGGAACAATCTGACATAGAGGAAACGTCCATGAAAGGTGGGGAGGAGGCTGGAGAAGGAATGGGATGGGAAGTCCTCTTTATTTTTATTTATTTATTTATTTATTTTTTTTTTTGAGACGGGGTCTCGCTGTGTCACCCAGGCTGGAGTGCAGTGGCGCGATCTCGGCTCACTGCAAGCTCCGCCTCCCGGGTTCACGCCATTCTCCTGCCTCAGCCTCCGAGTAGCTGGGACTACAGGCGCCCGCCACCACGCCTGGCTAGTTTTTTGTATTTTTAGTAGAGACGGGGTTTCACCATGTTAGCCAGGTTGGTCTCGATCTCCTGACTTCGTGATCCACCCGCCTCGGCCTCCCAAAGTACTGGGATTACAGGCTTGAGCCACCGCGCCCGGCCGGGAAGTCCTCTTTAAAGGGAAGGCACAGGTGGGCAATGGAGGGACATTTGGGAGACACTGCGTATGTTTAGGAAGTGGGTTTGGAGCCTGATCTTTAAGTCAATGTCTGTGACTCAAGAGGTGTCCAGGGTCCTCTTAAGTCATCCTATATGTGGCCCCAACCCCATGTGAAAGCTGCGGGCACAGGAACGATGTGTGGATTCCCAGAGCCCAGAATACAAGGCAGGCGCATAATACATATTTGCTGATTAAAAGAATGAAGAACAAGGGCTGTCGCGACCCGCAGCCAGGTCACGTTACAAAATTTTAATGAGCCGCTGCCCGCTTCTAGGGGGCGCAGCGCACTCTACAAAACTCTCCAATTCCGTATGGATCCCGGAACCCTTATTTCGCGCTACTCAGGTTGCAACTCCGGAGGGAAGACGCCGGGACTTCCAGCTTGATAGACGGGGATTGGAACCAATGAAAGAAGTCGGCTATGTATGCTGCAGCCAATAACAGGATGAAGGAAGTGACGTTTACGGAAGTGAGGCTTCCGTCCGACAAGCTTGGCACTTAGGCTTAGCATTTCTCAGGTGCTTGCGAGGTGATTAGGAGGCGAAGATGTCGGAGCGAAAAGTATTAAACGTAAGTGTTGGGCGACTGGGGCTTTCCAGTCGGAGCGGGACATCCCGGAACTCCGGGAGAGGGAGGAGCTTCCTGGGATCTCTTCTTTGGAACCCTTCTTTCCCAACGGCCCTCCATGGGATGGGGCTTCCCAGACTCTTCCCCAGACTCCTCCCCATCGCCTTCCGTGGGGGGTGGGCCTTCGCTAAGTCTTCCCTTCCGGGCAGGGGTGTAGCCATCACCTGTGGGGCGTGGCTTGGGCTTTTACCCAATCACTTCACCAGATAGGGTTTTTCGGAGGGAATGATCCAATCATGTTATCTGGGGGCGGGGCTTCCTTAAAATACTGGCGGTCTTGTGCCATCCTTTTGAGGGGCGTGGCCGTATGAAGCCCTGCCCCTCTTGGGGCCTGTAGCCAATCGTGTTCTTTGGAGAGGGGTGTGTGTGTTTGTTTTTGTTGGGGTCTGGTCATGCAGATACTCTCTGCCTGACAGTGGCCAAGATTCCAGACTTCCAGAAGAAAAGCAGAGGTTCAGTATAAACCATAGTGTTGGCACAGTTCTGTTTTTTTGTTTTTTGAGACTGAGTTTTGCTCTTGCTGCCCGGGCTGGAGTGCAGTGGCACGTTCTTGGCTCATTGCAGCTTCTGCCTCCTGGGTTCAAGCGATTCTCCTGCTTCAGCCTTCTGAGTAGCTGGGATTACAGGTGCCCGCCACCACACCCGGCTAATTTTTGTTTTGTATTTTAGTAGAGATGAGGTTTCACCATGTTGCCCAGGGTGGTTTCGAACTCCTGAGCTCAGGCAATTCGCCCACCTCAGCCTCCCAAAGTGCTGGGATTACAGGCGTGAGCCACCGTGCCCGGCCGCACGCAGGTCTTTCTAGGAGAGCGGTCCCAGGCTTGCTGTAGGAACTCCTGGGAAACAGGAGCCGCGGAATACAAAGGCAGTGTGAGTATGGATTATGACAGATAACTCTACTGCACCACTGGAAAATAAAGCACTTTGTGTTTGAAGCACCTGCTGGGTACCAGACACTGCAAAGAGCAGTTTATCCCCCTTGCCTCAAGGAACCTGTGTAAAGACTCTTGGAGACAGAAGACAATGTGCCCGTTTCACAGAGGAGTAAACTGAGCCCCGCAGGTTTCAGCTACTTAGGATTCAGATCCAGGGACATGACTGTGTAGGAAACGATGTAGTATAGTAATTGGGAGGCTGAGCTAACAGTGTCCTGGTTTAACCTCTACAGAGTTGCTGGGGAATTGGGACACCTTGGGGAACTCAGTCTCCTGCCGGAACAACAGAAGCACTAAGCAAAGCTTAACCTCTACAAAGGGCAGGGTATGGGGCCTCACACATGTAATACCAGCACTTTGGGAGGCCAAGGAAGGTGGATCACCTGAGGTCAGGAGTTCAAGACCAGACTGGCCAACATGGTGAAACACCATCTCTACTAAAAATACAAAAATTAGCTGGGTGTGGTGGTGGGTGGCTGTAATCCCAGCTACTGGGGAGGCTGAGGCTGAGGCAGGAGAATCGCTTGAACCCGGGAGGCGGAGTTTTGCAGTGAGCTGAGATCACGGCACTACACTCCAGCCTGGGCAACAAGAGCAAAACTCCGTCTCAAAGCAAAAACAAACAAAAAAACTGGCTTTTTAGAGCTTCCCGTGTAGATAACATTTCATGTGTATTGTCGTGACTGGTATTTAGGAGAATCAAATGCATCCTGTATGTCTCCACTGAGAGAGAGTCAGGAAGCTTGTGCCTGGCCTCCCTCCGACTGTACTGAGTCCTGCCAGTCCTCTCTGCCTATCGCAGAACCTAGGGTGGGCTTGGGGACCCCCGACACAGCTCCCCAGAGCCCCTTCCCTCTGCCATGTCCTGCCCCTGCTTCTGAAAATAACTCCTCCAATGTTTCCTTCCTCCCCCGCAGAAATACTACCCGCCGGACTTTGACCCGTCAAAGATCCCCAAACTCAAGCTCCCCAAAGACCGGCAGTACGTGGTGCGGCTGATGGCCCCCTTCAACATGAGGTGAGCACCCCCCGCGAGACCCTACACACCAGCCGTGGCTGAAGGACGCAGTGCCTGACATCGACAGAGGTGACTCGTCCTGTGTTCAGACCAGATCACTGGTCCTGGCTCAGACATTGACCACTCTGGCCCTCCTCCGCCTCACCATTTGGAATTAAGCTCTGGACCTTTTAGAACCCCCGCCTCCGCCAGTGCCTGCCTTGAGATCTTGGTGGTTAGTAAACATATGAGCAGAGAGGATAGGACCCCACAGAGTTGCAGCCCCATAGATATATTTCAGCTTCTCCAACAGCCAAGTTCATCCTATCCCAGGGTCTTTGCACACACTGCTGCCCCTGCTTGGAACTCTCTCCCTCTACTTTCTTTCTTTTGTTGTTGTTGTTGTTGAGACAGAGTCTTGCTATGTCGCCCAGGCTGGAGTGCAGTGGTGTGATCTCGGCTCACTGCAACCTCCACCTCCCGGCTTCAAGCGATTCTCCTGCCTCAGCCTCCTGAGTAACGGGGATTACAGGTGTGCGCCACCATGCTCGGCTAATTTTTGTATTTTCAGTAGTGTTGGGGTTTCACCACGTTGGCCAGGCTGGTCTCAAACTCCTGACCTCAGGTGATCTGCCCTCCTGGGCCTCCCAAAGTGCTGTGATTGCAGGCATGAGCTACCACGCCTGGCTTTCTCCTTCTACTTACACGTGGTGGGCTCCTCTTGTCTGCCATAGGTCATGGCTCCAATCTCACCCCCTCCGGGAGGCCTCCATTGTCCCCACTCACGGTACCCACATCTTGCCCTTTGTAGCACTTTAGAATTATTGTATTTCACCAACTCTAAACCCCACACCTCTTCATGCTGTAGCATATCTGAAATCACACACCTGACGAGGAAAGAGCCATCTGGGTCAGTGAAATCTGGTTCATGCCCATGTGTTGATGGCCTGTCTGCGCCTCCCCCTCCTTCATTCATTTATTCATTCAGCACTCATTTATTGGGCACCTGCTGTGTGCCAGGGTCTGTGCTGGGCGCTAGAAACAAAGTCCCTGGCCTCACGGAGCCCGCAGTCTACTGGGAAGTGGAGATCATTGGTAGTCAGGCAGGTGCACGGGCCCCGGAAGTCAGGCAGGAGAGGGAGCCCCTGGGGCAGTGGCGGAGGAGGGAGGGCTGTAGGTAGCGGGGGTGGTCAGGGCGACATCAGGCAAATTGCTGATGGCACTGAGGTCTGAGGATGAAGGGCGTCACCGGCCATGGGACCGTAGGAGCAAAGGCCTTGAGCTGGGACTGAGCGGGGGGTGTTTGCAGGCTCAGACAGGAGGCAGGCGTGCTGGGCTGGGGAGCAGAGCCCCGAGTAGGAGCGGAAGAGGGAGGTGGGGCGGCATTTTTCTGTGCAGCGTCTTTCCTCCTGGGGGGTGGGATGCCCCGTAAGCACCAAGATTGCTTCTAGCAGTGCATGACAGGCAGGCGTCACCTACTCCGGGGGCTTCCCAAGCAGGCGACCCTTGGACTGAGCCCCAGAAAGATATGAATGAGAACACAAAGCTCTCAGGTAGAACAAATTTGGACACAGGGTGGGGCAGCCTGCCTCGTGAAGGAGGAAGCTCTCCGTCGCTGGAGGCAAGCAAGCAGTGATCTTGCAGGATGCCGCAGGGACAGCCCACCAGTGGGAGCCAGAGTTCCAAGACAGCTCGCTCCCCTACATCCCGCCCCACAGGTGTAAGACGTGCGGAGAATACATCTACAAGGGGAAGAAATTCAACGCTCGGAAGGAGACGGTGCAGAACGAGGTCTACCTGGGCCTGCCCATCTTCCGCTTCTACATCAAGTGCACGCGCTGCCTGGCAGAGATCACCTTCAAGGTAGACGAAACGGCCAGCCAAGCCGGTCCCTCTCCCCCAGCACACCTCAGATCAGGGCAGGCCCCGGGGTTCCTTACTCCGATCCTCTCCATGCAGGGAATCTCATTTCAGTTTATCCCCAATTAACAGACAACAGTTTGGGGGAGATGTTCATGGCAGCATTCTATATAAAGGCAAAAAGACAGAAGCGACCTAGATAGATAATAATAAGGCATGAGAAGAACAAATTAGCTTGCAGGCTGGGCACGGCTCACACCTGTAATCCCAGCACTTTGGGAGGCCAAGGCAGGTGGATTGCCTGAGGTCAGAAGTTCAAGACCACCCTAGCCAACATGGCAAAATGCCGTCTCTACTAAAAATACAAAAATTACTGCGCATGGTGGCGGACTATAATCCCAGTTACTCAAGAGGCTGAGGCAGGAGAATCGCTTGAACCTGGGAGGCAGAGGTTACAGTGAGCGAAGATTGCACCGCTGCACTCCAGCCTGGGCGACAGAGTGAGACTCCATCTGAAAAAAAAAAGCCGGGCACAGTGGCTCATGCCTATAATCCCAGCAGGTTGGGAGGCCAAGGCAGGAAAGAGAGCCCCTGAGGTCAGGAGTTCAAGACCAGCCTGGCCAACATTGTGAAACCCTGTCTCTACTAAAAATACAAAAACAAGCCGGGCGTGGTGGCTCTTGCCTGTAATCCCAGGTACTTGGGAGACCAAAGCAGGAGAATTGCTTAAACCCGGGAGGCAGAGCTTGCAGTGAGCCAAGATTGTGCCATTGCATTCCAGCCAGTGTAACAAAGTGAAACTCCGTGTCAAAAAAAAAAAAAAATTAGCATGCAATGGAATATTACGCAGCCAATAAAAATCACAATTTGACTTTTAATTGTTACCCTGAGGATTTGAGGAAAGGCTGAAGAGAACTTAAAATTTTCTCTTCCTATGCTTAAGTACTCTTTGAGTACTTTTTTGCCATAAACTTTCTTTCTTTGATTAAAAAAAACATTTTGGGCTGGGCGCAGTGGCTCACAGCTATAATTGCAGCACTTTGGGAGGCCAAGGCAAGCAGATCAGTTGAGGTCAGGAGTTCGAGACCAGCCTGGGCAACATGGCGAAACCGTGTCTCTACCAAAAAGAAATGTAAAAATTAGCCAGGTGTGGTGATGCATACCTGTAGTCCCAGCTACTCGGGAGGCTAAGGTGAGAGGATCACTTGAACCCAGGAGGCTGAGGTTGCAGTGAGCCATGACCCTGCCACTGCACTCCAGCCTGGGCAACAGAGCGAGACCCTCTCCCAAAAAAACCAAAAAAACGGCCGGGCGCGGTGGCTCACGCCTGTAATCCCAGCACTTTGGGAGGCCGAGACGGGCGGATCACGAGGTCGGGAGATCGAGACCATCCTGGCTAACACAGTGAAACCCTGTCTCTACTAAAAATACAAAAACTTAGCCGGGCGAGGTGGCAGGCGCCTGTAATCCCAGCTACTCGGGAGGCTGAGGCAGGAGAATGGCGTAAACCCGGGAGGCGGAGCTTGCAGTGAGCTGAGATCCGGCCACTGCACTCCAGCCTGGGCAACAGAGCGAGACTCCGTCTCAAAAAAAAAAAAAAAACAACAAAACCAAAAAAACGTAGTGTTACTATTAGCATTTAGACCGAAGGTAGATTTCAGTTTTTCTGCTAATGTCACTTTTCTGTTCCAGTGTGTAATTGAAGATACCAGGGTGTATTTAGCCTCTCTATTCAATAAACAATAACAGGGGCATGCTCTATACATATTCGTACATAGGGTTTATAATCAAAGAAAAGGTGTTAATAAATACAAAGGGCAGAAATCACAACATGTGCAGAGCCTTGGAGATCTTTTTTTTTTTTTTTTTGAGACAGGGTTCCACCTTGTAGCCAAGGCTGGAATGCAGTGTCACAATCTCAGCTCAGTGTAACCTCAACCTCCCAGGTTCATGCGATTCTCATACCCCAGCCTCCAGAGTAGCTGGGATTACAGGCATGTACCACCTTGCCCTGCCTAATTTTTGTATTTTTAGTAGAGACGAGGTTTCGCCATGTTGACCAGGCTGGTCTTGAATGCCTGACTTCCAGTGATCTGCCCGCCTTGTTGGAGATTTTATTTGCAGTCATGTTGAGGGTAGGGAGTGGAGGCTGCGGGGAGGCAGTGGGCAGATGAGAAGAGTCTTAAAGTCCATGCCAGGGCGTTGGGCATTTTTGCCCAAGGAGATGGGAGGAGCACTAGAAAGAAATCTCACCGGCCAAAGCAATAAGACAAGAAAAAGGAAAGGTAGTAGAACCAGTAAAAATCAGAGACCAGGGGCCCTGAACTGCTGGCGCTGCTTTAGAAGATTCCGGTGCCTGGGGATGTAGGAGCTGATGTCTGTCTATCTTCCCCCCAGACAGACCCTGAAAACACAGACTACACCATGGAGCACGGAGCCACGCGGAATTTCCAGGCTGAGAAGCTCCTGGAGGAGGAGGAGAAGAGGGTGCAGAAGGAGCGGGAGGATGAGGAGCTGAACAACCCCATGAAGGTGAGTTGGGGGCCGTGCAGGTGTTCATGAGCACTGTGTGTGTGTGTGGGTGCATGTGTGTGCTGGGGAGTGTGCCCTTCCTGCCTCAGGTCCCCAAGGAAGGAAGATGGGGTGGGGGACGTGGTTGGCAAAACTTCAAGATGTCCCCAGGAGGCCAGGCATAGTGGCTCATGCCTGTAATCTTAGCACTTTGGGAGGCTGAGGTGGGAGGATCACTTGAGGTCAGTAGTCCTAGACCAGCCTGGCCAACATGGCAAAACCCTGTTCCTACGAAAATTTTAAAAAATTAACACTGGCCGGGCGCAGTGGCTCAAGCCTGTAATCCCAGCACTTTGGGAGGCCGAGATGGGCGGATCATGAGGTCAGGAGATCGAGACTATCCTGGCTAACACGGTGAAACCCTGTCTCTACTAAAAAAATACAAAAAACTAGCCGGGCGAGGTGGCGGGCGCCTGTAGTCCCAGCTACTCGGGAGGCTGAGGCAGGAGAATGGCGTAAACCCAGGAGGTGGAGCTTGCAGTGAGCTGAGATCCGGCCACTGCACTCCAGCCTGGGCGACAGAGCGAGACTCCGTCTCAAAAAAAAAAAAAAAAATTAACACTGGGTGCTGTGGCTCACGCCTATAATCTCAGCACTTTGGGAAGCCAAGGTGGGCAGGTCATGAGGTCAGGGGTTTGAGACCAGCCTGACCAACATGGTGAAACCCTGTCTCTACTAAAAATACAAAAATTAGCTGGGCGTGGTGGCGCGCTTCTGAAATCACAGCTAATCAGGAGGCTGAGGCAGGAGAATCGCTTGGACCGGGGAGGCGGATGTTGCAGGGAGCCAAGATGGTGTCACTGCACTCCAACCTGGGTGACAGAGTGAGACTCTGTCTCAAAAACAAAAAAAAGTTTAGTCAAGCATGGTGGTGCATGCCTGTAATCCCAGCTACTCGGGAGGCTGAGGCAGGAGAATCGTTTGAACCTGGGAGGCAGAGGTTGCAGTGAGCTGAGATCACACCACTGCACTCCAGCCTGGGCAGCAAAGCAAGACTCCATCTGAAAAAAAAAAAAAAAAAGAAATTATGTTCACTTCCAATAGGACAATTTTGTTTTTTCTCAGAAATAATAAAATGAGCCAGGCATAGTGGCTTGAACGTGTAGTCCCAGCTACTTTAGGGGTTGAGACGGGAGGATCATTTGAGTCTAGGAGTCCAAGACCAGCCTGGGCAACATAGTGAGACTCTGTCGTTATGAAACATTAAAAAATTAGCCCAGTGCTGGCCAGGCACGGTGACTCACACCTGTAATACCAGCATTTTGGGAGGCTGAGGCAGGTGGATCACGAGGTCAGGAGTTCAAGACCAGCCTGGCCAAGATGGTGAAACCCCATCTCTACTAAAAATACAAAAAATTAACCGGGCATGGTGGCAGGCGCCTGTAATCCCAGCTACTTGGGAGGCTGAGGCAGAGAATTGCTTGAACTCAGGAGACAGAGGTTGCAGTGAGCTGAGATCATGCCATTGCACTCCAGCCTGGGCGACAGAGCAAGACTCTGTCTCAAAAAAAAAAAAAAAAAATTAGCCAGGTGCTTTGGGAGGCCGAGGCAGGTGGATCACCTGAGGTCAGGAGTTCAAGACCAGCCTGACCAACACGGCAAAACCCTGTCTCTACTAAAAATACAAAAATTAGCCGGTCATAGTGGCCCATGTCTATAATCCCAGCTACTCAGGAGCTACGCAGGAGAGTTGCTTGAACCCAGGAGGTGGAGGTTGCAGTGAGCCAAGATCACGCCATTGCACTCCAGCCTGGGCGACAAGAGTAAAACTCTATCTCAACAATAACAACAACAAAAATTAGGCAGGTGCACTGGTGTGCACCTGTGGTCCCACCTATTGGGGGGCTGAGGCGGGAGGATCACTTAAGCCCAGGAAGTTGAGGCTGCAGTGAGCTATGATCATACCACTGCACTCCAGCCTGGGAGGCAGAGCCAGACTGTCACTAAAATATATACACACACACACACACACACACACACACACACACATATATATACACATACATATACAAACACATACATATATACATGTGTATATATAATAAATTTTAAATGACTGTTCCCTGCTGTCCCGTCCTGCTTCCATATTTCCCATCCATTCCTATCTATTCCTAGACCCACCCACCTCTGCCAAATGTGAGTTTTCTGAGCAAGCCACATCAGAGCAGATCCAACATTTTCTATGGCCATGTGGAACAACTGGGAGGGAAATGAGCCTTGGCGAGGGTTTGGTGTGTGCCTGGGCCTGTCGCACTGCTGTCTGCGTGTGAATTTAGTTACACTGACAGCAAGGGGCTCTTACCCTGGTATTAGTCAGCTATTGCTACATAACAGGTTATCCCAAAACTTAGTGACTTAAAACAACAAACATTTATCATCCCACAGTTTCTGAGTGTCAGGCATCCAGAAGCAACTGAGCTGGATGGTTGTGGCTTAGGAGCTCCCATGAGGTTGCAGTCAAGGTGTTGGCCAGGGCAGTATCATCTGAAGGCTGGACTGGGGCTGGAGGAGCCACTCACAAACTGGCTCCCTCTACTGGCTGTTGGCTGTCGGCCTCAGTTCCTCACTGTGTGGGGAGCTGCTTGAGCATCCTCACAACATGGCTGCTGCCTACCCCAGAGCACGTGACCCAAGAGTGAGAGCAAGGAGGAAGCCTTGTGCTTTTACTTCCTAGTCGCAGAAGTTAATATGTCGTCACTTCTGTCATATTTCATTAGAGCCAGCCCCTGCTCAAGGGGAGGGGAGTCACCTCCACCCCTTAAAAGGAGGGGCATCAGAGTTTGTGGACGTATTTTTAAACTGTCAGAATTGCCATTTTCCAAAGGGCAAATACGACAAGGTCACAGCACTGGGAAGCAGCCAGGCGGGATTCACTCCCAGCCCTGCCTGGCTCCTCAGGGGCCTGTGGCCGCCAGACTTGCCTCCCTCAGCCTCAGTTTCCTTTTCTGTAAAATAGGGGTTGTTAGGATTAAATGAGATGGCATATGGAAACATCTTAGCCCAGGGCCCAGTGTACAGTAGGTGCTCAGTTTGTCTTTTACAATTTTTCCTTTTTATTATTGTTTTTGAGATGGAGTCTCACTCTGTCACCCAGGCTGGAATGCATTGGCATGATCTCAGCTCACTGCAACCTCTGCCTCCCGGGTTCAAGTGATTCTGCTGCCTCAGCCTCCCAAGTAGCTGGGATTACAGGTGTGTGCCACTACGCCTGGTTAATTTTTGTATTTTTATTTTTATTTATTTATGTTTTTGAGATGGAGTCTCACTGTCACCCAGGTTGGGGTGCATCAGTGCAATCTCGGCTCACTGCAACCTCTGCCTCCTGGGTTCAAACAATTCTCCTGCCTCAGCCTCCCAAGTAGCTGGGATTACAGGCACATGCCACTACGCCCGACTAATTTTTGTTTTTTTTTTTTTTTTTTTTTTTTTGAGACGGAGTCTTGCTCTGTAGCCCGGGCTGGAGTGCAGTGGCCGGATCTCAGCTCACTGCAAGCTCCGCCTCCCGGGTTTACACCATTCTCCTGCCTCAGCCTCCGGAGTAGCTGGGACTACAGGCGCCCGCCACCTCGCCCGGCTAGTTTTTTTTTGTATTTTTAGTAGAGACGGGGTTTCACGGTGTTAGCCAGGATGGTCTCGATCTCCTGACCTTGTGATCCGCCCGTCTCGGCCTCCCAAAGTGCTGGGATTACAGGCTTGAGCCACCGCGCCCGGCCTAATTTTTGTATTTTTAATAGAGATGGGGTTTCGTCATATTGGCCAGACTGGTCTCGAACTCCTGACCTCAAGTGATCCGCCCGCCTCAGCCTCCCAAAGTGCTGGGATTACAGGCGTGACCAATAACACCCAGCCTGTATTTTTAGTAGAGATGGGGTTTCACCATGTTGGCCAGGCTGGTCTTGAACTCCTGACCTCAGGTGATCCGCCCCTGCCCCCCCCCCCCCCCGGCTTCCCAAAATGCTGGGATTACAGACATGAGCCACCGCGCCTGGCCAAATTTTTCTTTATTATTCTTACTGAAAGATGGCACCAGGCCGGAAATCCAGGCCACCTGAGTCCAGAGCCAGCCTCTTTCCACCCCACCCTGTCCAGGGGCTCAGATCCTGGCTCCACCACTGCTCAGCCCCATGTGGTCACTTTCCCTCCCCAGACCTGAATGTTCTCACCTGTGAAATGGACACAGAGCTCTGGGCGTGGGCAGGGGGTTCCCTGAGCAGGATGGAAACATGTGGGTAGGGGATTCCTCCCTTGGCCCGTGGTGGCCCGCGAGGCCGGGCAGGATTTGCCCCGGGGTGTGATCCCCATGCACTCAGCCCCACCACCCTGCCCCCACCAGGTGCTGGAGAACCGGACCAAGGACTCCAAGCTGGAGATGGAGGTGCTGGAGAACCTCCAGGAGCTGAAAGACCTGAACCAGCGGCAGGCACACGTGGACTTTGAGGCCATGCTGCGGCAGCACCGCCTGTCCGAGGAGGAGCGGCGGAGGCAGGAGCAGGAAGAGGACGAGCAGGAGACCGCGTGAGTCCGGGCGGGTCCAACCCAGCCCCACCTCACAGCCTCTGCACTGGCAGGCGCTGCCTCTGCCCCAAACCCTTCCGCTGCTCTCTGCAGTGTCGCCTTTTCAGGGACCCCTTTCCCACCGCCAATCTCACTTTCTCCCTTGTGGCGTCTGTCTCAGGGGTCCCCAGCCCACTGCCAGGCACGGTGACTCAGCACGTGGTCACCCGCATGACTGCGGTTTGTCACAGTGAGAGGACACAGCAGATTCAGCAAAGGGAAAAGGCATTTGGGATGTGTCGGGGGCCGGGACTTCCAGATCCTCTCCTGGTGCAGCTTCGCAGGACGCGCCTCATCCCCCAGCCCGAGCTGGGAGGACTCGAGAGAGGCGCCATCCCCAGGAAAGCTCCTAGAGACCCAGCGTGGGGTTCCTATGGGAGGTCCCACAGGCCCCGCTGCCTGGCCCATGCCGGGATTCCAGACTCGACAGGAAAACAGGGCTCCGGCATAAACCATGGTGTTTGCCGGAACAGCTGAGGCCCCAGAGCCCGTCCCATCCATGAGGGTGGGAGGTCCCCCGCACAGGCTCCCAGACACCCACCAAGGGCCACCCTCACCAGCCGCCTTCTGAGGACACAGCCTCAGGCCTCCCGGGTGAACACTTTTCTTTTCTTTGAGACAGGGTGTCGCCGTGTCACCCACGCTGGAGTGCGGTACTGCAGCCATAGCTCATTGTAGCCTCCATCTCCCAGGCTCAGGCATTCCTCCTGCCTCAGCCTCCTGGGTAGCTGGGACCACAGGGGCACATTACCATGCCCAGCTAACTGTTTTTATTTTTGTAGACGGGACCTCGCTATGTTGGCCAGGCTGGTCTTGAACTCCCGGCCTCAAGCGATCCTCCCGCCTCAGCCTCCCGAAGTGCTGGATGACAGGTGTGAGCCCCTGCAGCTGGCTGGTGAATGCCTTTGACGCCGACCACCTCTGAGCCCTCATGCTGATCCCCTCCTTTCCTGGTACCTCGTCTCCCCTCCGTCCTTTAGAATCTGAGCTGTAAGGACAGGGACGTGGTGGCCTCTCCTGCATCCCCAGGGCTTCCAGCAGGTTTGGGTTTATGGTAGGTTCCTCATCAGTGCATAATTGGTGCACAGATCAGCGATGCCGTGCAGAACAGTGTTGCGAGCCTGCATTCATCCCGTACCTTCCGGACGCCGGGCGCGGCTCTAACCTCACTACCCACACAGCCCTGGGAGTCAGTGTGATTTTCGTCATGGGCAGGAGGGCTGAGGTCCAGGGAGGTCCAGACATGGGCCCCACCAAGATGACCCTCCAGGCTCCATCCAGACAGGCTGGTTCCAGCATCCAGGCGCTTAACCCCACCACTGCCCTCAATGGACATGGAAAAGTTAATGTAAAAATGTAGAAGGGGCCAGGCACGGGGCCTCCTGCCCCCCATCCCGCACTGTGGGAGGCCGAGGTGGACGGATCACCTGAGGTCAGGAGTTTGAGTCCAGCCTGGCCAGCATGGCCAAGGGCCATCTGTACTAAAAATACAAAAACAAATTAGCTGGGCGTGGTGGTGGATGCCTGTAATCCTAGCTGCTCCGGAGGCTGAGACAGGAGAATTGCCTGAACCCAGGAGGCGGAGGTTACAGTGAGCCAAGGTGGTGCCGCTGAACTCCAGCCTGGGCGACAGAGCAAGATTACGTCTAAAAAAAAGTTAAAAATTAAAAAGCAGACTGGGTGCGGTGGTTCACGCCCGTAATCCCAGCACTTTGGGAGGCCGAGGCGGGCGATCACCTGAGGTCAGGAGTTTGAGACCAGCCTGGCTAACATGGAGAAACCCCACCTCTACTAAAAATACAAAAATTAGCTGGACATGGTGGTGCCTGCCTGTAGTCCCAGCTACTTGGGAGGCTGAGGCTGGAGAATTGCTTGAACCCAGAAGGTGGAGGTTGCAGTGAGCCAAGATCGCACTACTGCACTCCAGCCTGGGCGACAGAGAAAGACTCCATCTCAAAAAAAAAAGCACACACACACACACAAATTAGCCAGGCATGGTGGCAGGCACCTGTAGTCCCAGCTACTCGGGAGGCTGAGGCAGGAGAATCGCTTCAACCCAGGAGACAGAGGTTGCGGTGAGCCAAGATTGCCCCACTGCACTCCAGCCTGGGCCACAGAGCGAGACTTTGTCTCAAAAATTAAATGAAATGAAAATTAATGAGGCATAGGGACACACGCCTGTGGACCCAGCTACTCAGGAAGCTGCGTGGGGAGGATCACTCGAGCCCAGGAGGTGGAAGTTGCAGTGAGCTATGATTGTGCCACTGCACCCCGCCTTGGGTGACAGTGAGACCTTGTGTCTTTTGTTGTTGTTTTTAGACAGAGTCTCGCTCTGTCGCCCAGGCTGGAGTGCAGTGGCGCGACCTCGGCTCACTGCAAGCTCTGCCTCCCGGGTTCACGCCATTCTCCTGCCTCAGCCTCCCGAGTAGCTGGGACTACAGGCGCCTGTCACCGTGCCCGGCTAATTTTTTGTATTTTTAGTAGAGACGGAGTTTCACCGTGTTAGCCAGGATGGTCGCGATCTCCTGACCTCGTGATTCACCCGCCTCGGCCTCCCAAAGTGCTGGGGTTACAGGCGTGAGCCACCGCGCCCGGCCTAGACCTTGTCTCTTTAAAAAAAAAAAAAAAAAGACAGTAATCTGTGTGCCCCCACTCCCTCCCACCCCTGCTCACTGAGGACAAAAAGAGATCTCTAGGCACCCAGGCCCCTCGCCACCCCAGCAGGCGCATCCCAGGCCCTGTTCCCCGTGCAGAGCACGTCCAGGTTCCCATCTTCCATCCCACAGAGCCCTGTTGGAGGAAGCCAGAAAGCGAAGGCTGCTGGAGGACTCCGACTCAGAGGATGAGGCTGCCCCCACGCCCCTGCAGCCAGCCCTTCGGCCCAACCCCACCGCCATCCTGGACGAGGTGAGGGGGGCTGCCTGAGTCCCGGGGACTCCCAGGTGAACTAGGGATAACTGAAGCCAGGGGTCAGCTTGACTTTTTCTTTTGTTTGTTTGTTTGTTTGTTTGAGACAGAGTCTTGCTCTGTCACCAGGCTGGAGTGCAGTGGCACAATCTCGGTTCACTGCAACCTCCGCCTCCCAGGTTTAAGTGATTCTCCTGCCTCAGCCTCCCAAGTAGCTGGGACTACAGGCGCCCACCACCACACCCGGCTCATTTTTTGTATTTTTAGTAGAGACGGGGTTTCACCATGTTGGGCAGGATGGTCTCAATCTCTTGTCCTCGTGATATGCCTGCCTCGGCCTTCCAAAGTGTTGGGATTTCAGGCCTGAGCCACTGTACCCAGCCAGAGCTTGACTTTTTCTTAAAAGGCCAGTCTGCATCCTAACTCCTCCACTGTGTGGCTATAGCCCAAAACAACCATGATCAGGTGTAAATAAGTGGGCGTTGCCTGGTGCCAATAAAAGCTTTATTTATAGGGTGGGTGCAGTGGCTCTTGCCTGTAATCTCAGCATTTTGTGAGGCCAAGGCAGGAGGATCGCTTGAGGCCGGGAGTTTGAGACCAGCCTGGGCAACAAAGTGAGACCCCTTCTTTACAAAATTACAAAAATTAGTCATGGGTGGTGGTGCATGTCTGTGGTCCCAGCTACTTGAGAGACCGAGGCAGGAGGACTGCTGGAGCCCAGAAGGTCAAGGCTACAGTGAGCTGTATCAGTGTCACTGAACTCCAGCCTGAGCAAGAGTGAGACCCTGTCTAAAATAAATAAATAAAAATTAAGGCTGAGTACAGTGGCTCACGCTTATTAATCCCAGCTACTCGGGAGGCTGAGGCAGGAGAATCGCTTGAACCTGGGAGGCGGAGGTTGCAGCGAGCCAAGATCGTGCCACTGCACTCCAGCCTGGGTGACAGAGTGAGACTCTGTCTCAAAAAAAAACTTAATTTACTAAAACCTGTGCCAGGCCTATGGGTCTGTAATTTGCCAACCCCTGTTTAAGCTGCTGAAAGAAGGGAATGTAAAGAAAGAACATAGAAGTTTATTTCTCAATCATGTAAGAGCCCTGGGCTGACACTCTAGGACTTCCGGGCAGCTCTGCTCCATGGAGCCATTCAGGGATTCAGGCTCCTTCCTTCTCCTGGAGCACGGCTTCCTGCGCTGTGTTCACAGCTGGCTCAGAGCACCTTCGGGGTCTGGCTGTGGGAAGGCAAAAGGTGCGTGGAGGACCACTCAGCCTCAGATGCGGCCCAGCTCAGTTCTTCTCTCACGCCATAGGCCACAGCACAGGCACAAGGCCCCATCTGGCTGCGAAGGAAACTGAGATGCGTCCTCCAGCTGGTCTGTGCCTGGCTGTGCTGCTAACTAGAACGAAGGGAGGCCGGGCGCCGTGGCTCAAAGTGCTGTAATCCCAGTACTTTGGGAGGCTGAGGCAGGCAGATCATCTGACATCAGGAGTTCAAGACTGGCCTGGCCAACATGGGGAAACGCCATTTCTACTAAAAATACAAAAATTAGCCGGGCATGGTGGTGCATGCCTGTAATCCCAGTTACTCGGGAGGCTGAGGCAGGAGAATCACTTGAACCTGGGAGCACAGGTTGCAGTGAGCCGAGATTGCACCATTACACTCCAGCCTGGGTGAAAGAGTGAGACTCCATCTCAAAAAACAAAAAAAGAAGGGGGGCAGGATCTTTGGCAGATGACCAGCATTTTCCACCACAGCTGACTCATCCAAGGTGGCCTCAGCCACTCTGGTTTGTTCATTGAAGAAGGTGGTAAAAGTAGGGGCTCATAAACCAATAACACAGACACACAGAAACGATTGTTCTTTTTTTTTTTTTTTTTTTTTTTTTAAACACAGAGTCTTGCTCTGTTGCCCAGGCTGGAGTGCAGTGGTGCAGTCCCAGCTCGTTACAGCCTCAACCTCCTGGGCTCAAGCAATCCTCCCACCTCAGTCTCCTGAGTAGGTGGGACCACAGGCACACATCACCATGCCTGACTAATTTTTCTTTTCTTTTTTCTTTTTTTAGACAGTTTCACTCTTGTTGCCCAGGCTGGAGTGCAGTGGTGTAATCTTGGCTCGCTGCAACCTTCGCCCCCCGGGTTCAAGCGATTCTTCTGCCTCAGCCTCCCAAGTAGCTGGGATTACAGGTGCCTGCCACCATACCTGGCTAATTTTTGTATTTTTTTTTTTTTTTTGAGACGGAGTCTCGCTCTGTTGCCCAGGCTGGAGTGCAGTGGCGCGATCTCGGCTCACTGCAAGCTCCGCCTCCCGGGTTCACGCCATTCTCCTGCCTCAGCCTTCCGAGTAGCTGGGACTACAGGCACCCACCACTACGCCCGGCTAATTTTTTTGTCCTTTTTGGTAGAGATGGGGTTTCATCATGTTAGCCAGGCTGATCTCGAACTCCTGACCTCAGGTGATTCACCTGCCTCGGCCTCCCAAAGTGCTGGGATTACAGGCGTGAGCCACTGCGCCTGGCCCCTAATTTTTCAAATTGTTTTTGCAGAGATGCGGTCTGGCTGTGTTGCCCAGGCTGGTCTCCTGCTCCTGGCCTCCAGCAGTTCTCCTGCCTTGGCCTCTAAAGGCACAGGGATTACAGGCATCAGCCACCATGGCTGACCCCAAGACAGTTTTCTAAAAGATCCTTTCTTTGAAGCTATATCCCCTGATTCGAGTTCTCACACTGTGGTTCTTGCATAAACCACTCCCAGAATTCATTGTCTACTACTTCCTCTCTCTTTTTTTTTTAAATGAATCAACAGAGTAAAGCTACTTTGAAAGCAGTCCAACCTTTTATGATGTATTCCCTCAGTCTTGTGCCTGTACCTGATTTTATCGCAGGTGTTTTATTTGGTTTTACATGATACACCTTCATCAAGACTTTTCAAACCTTCACCCTAACTTTTATAGGAAGGAATATCTCCACACTTGCATTTTCTTGCTTTATTTTAGAGATGAGGTCTTGCTCTGTCACCCAGGCTAGAGTGCAGTGATGTGATCACAGCTCACGGCAGCCTCCAACTCCTGGGGTCACATGATCCTCCCACCTCAGCCTCTCACGTAGCTGGGACTACAAGTGCATGCCACCACAGTCAGCTCATTTTTAATTTTCTTTTCTTTTTTTTTTTTTTTTAATTAGAGATGAGTCTGTATGTTGTCCAGGCTGGTCTCAAACTCCTGTCTTCAAGCAGTCCTCCCACCTTGGCCTCCCAATCCTTCGTTTAGTTTAATGATGATGAGTACCACCTGTAGAAACAGGTTTGGGAACTAACCTAGGTATCTTATTTTTATTTTTGAGACGGTCTCGTTCTTTCGCCCAGGCTGGAGTGCAGTGGCACAGTCTCCGCTCACTGCAAGCTCCGCCTCCCAGGCTAAAGTAATTGTCCTGCCTTAGCCTCCTCAGTAGCTGGGATTACGGGCGTGTGCTGCCACACCTGGCTGTTTTGTATTTTATTTTTATTAATAAAGTGACAGGGTTTCACCGTGTTGACCAAGCTGGTCTTGAACTCCTGACCTCAAGTGGTCCACCCGCCCCGGCCTCCCAAAGTGTTGGAATTACAGGTGTGCGCCACTGCACCTGGCCATCTGTGCCTTTTGACTTGTTTTCCTCGTTCTAACATCATCCCAGAGCCACGACTTTTTTTTTTTTTGAGACAGAGTCTCGCCCTGTCACCCAGGCTGGAGTGCAGTGGCACAATCTCAGCTCACTGCAACCTCCACCTCCCAGGTTCAAGCGATTCTCCTGCCTCAGTCTCCCGAGTAGCTGGGATTACAGGCATGTGCCACCAAGCCTGGCTAATTTCTTGTACTTATAGTAGAGATGGGGTTTCACTGTGTTAGCCAGGATGGTCTCGATCTGACCTCGTGATCCACCCACCTTGGCCTCCCAAAGTGCCAGGATTAGAGGCGTGAGCCACCGCACCCGGCCCAGAGCCACAACTTTAAGGAGGCCTCTCCACCACCTTAGCAGTGGCCGCCCCTCACACCATCGGCTTGGCACTCAAGGCCTCTGCCCATTCTCCATCCCACATAACCTGCCCTGGCACTTCCTGAATCACACGGTGGCTTCTCATCACACCTTTACCTGTGCCATTCCCCTTACCTGGGATGCCCCCTTTTCCTTCTCGCTTGGTGAACTCCTACCCACCCTTCAATACCCAATGCAAGACACCCTTCCTTTGAGAAGCTCATCCTCACAATTCAAGCTCATGCCCCCTGGCTTCTCTCTCACCCAGATGGATGTAGTCCTGCGTGTTGGTCTCCTTGTTCCTCTCCCTCCCCACAGTGAGCTCCGTGAGGGTAGAGCACCCATTGGGACTTCCTTAACCCAGTGGTTACCACTTCCTCTATTTAAACATAAAACAGATTAAAGAGGCCAGATGCAGTGGCTCACGCCTATCATCCCAGCTCTTTGGAACGCTGAGATGGGAGGATTGCTTGAGCCAGGAGTTCGAGACCAGCCCGGGTAACAGAGTGAGACCCTGTCTCTATAAAAATTAAAAATGTTAGCCCGGCATGGTGGCGTGCACCTGCAGGAGGCTAAGTCAGGAGAATCGCTTGAGCCCAGGAGTTCGAGGCTGCAATGAGCTATGTATGATTGCACCACTGCACTCCAGCCTGGGCAATAGAGTGAGACCTTCTCCAAAAAGAAATTTAATAAATAAAATAGATTAACAGGTCCCTTCTGTTGCAGTGAAGGAACTGGAAGTCTTTTCTATCTGCCCCTAACTCTTTCCCAAGGCGGCTTCCTCCATTTTCATGCGTTCTCTCAAGTACATTGAGCACCTCCTTGTGCCAGGAACTGTTTGTGGCACCACAGAGCCAGCAGTGGGGAAGACAGGAGCTCACGGCAGAGCTGGCGAGAGAGTTATAACAGCCAGCAGAGGGCACTGTGGGCACTGTGAGCGTGGACATGCAGCCTGCATGTGAGCTTGAACCATGATGGGCTTCTCAGGAGGGGTGTCTTGTGTTGGGTATTGAAGGGTGAGTAGGAGTTCACCAAGTGAGTGCATGGAAAAGGGGCCATCCCTGGTGAAGGGAATAGCATAGGTAAAGGCGTGGAGATGAGAAGTCACAGTATGATTCAGGAAGTGCCAGGGCAGGCTATGTGGGATGGAGAATGGACAGAGACCTTGAGTGCCAAGCCTGGGGCAGTGGGGAGCCATAGAGGAGTTTAGAGCAGAGGAGGAACATGGTCAGTGCAGCAGTGGAAGAGTGTGAATGGGGCAGTGAGCAGGGGTTGAGGGCAGAGGGGCCTGACTGGGCTCTGGATCCGGGCCAGACCCCCACACATGTCCCCATCACTTGCAGGCCCCAAAGCCCAAGAGGAAGGTGGAGGTCTGGGAGCAGAGCGTTGGCAGCCTGGGCAGCCGGCCCCCGCTGTCGAGGCTGGTCGTGGTGAAGAAGGCAAAGGCCGACCTGGACTGCGGCAATGGGCAGCCTCAGGCAGCCCCCGCCCCAGGTAAGGTCACAAGAGTTCCCAGAGCCGGGCGCGGTTTCCATAGTGACCTCCAGGTGGTGGCAGCGCTCCCTGTGCAATTACAGAAGCTTCATGGGGTGGGTTGAGGGTGGCCTGCAACCCCCACAGGACCAATTAGTGGAGTGAGCAGAGAAGGCGGGCAGCTTATTTTTGTCTTTTTTCTTTCTTTCTTTTTTTTTTTTTTTGAGTCAGTCTTGCTCTGTTTCCCAGGCTGGAGTGCAGTGGTGCCATCTCGGCTCACTGCAACCTCCGCCTTCCCGGTTCAAGCAGTTCTCTGCCTCAGCCTCCCAAATAGCTGGAACTACAGCACCACACCCGGCGAATCTTTTGTATTATTAGTAGAGATGGGGTTTCTTCATGTTGGTCAGGCTGGTCTTGAACTCCCGACCTCAGGTGATCTAGTCACCTCGGCCTCCCAGAGTGCTGGGATTACAGGCGTGAGCCACCGCGCCCGGCCTCTTTTTGTCTTTCAATTACAAAAAGAGCCAGTGCTTGCTTTTAAAGCCCAAATCCTGTGGGAATGTATAAAATCAATGTTGAATCCGTGTTTCCCTGCCCAGCCTTCGCTGCCAGCAGGTGCCAGGATCCCCCGTCCCACCTCCGGGGCTGTCTGTATGGCATGTGTGTCTCTGTTGTCACACACCTGGTGCTCTGTAGGGACGAGAGTCCCACACCCCCAGCCCTGGGGGATGGAGGATGGGAGTGGGGTCAGCATTGCCAGGTGGTTAAGACCAGAATTCAGAGCCAAGCATCCGGGGGGCAGGTACTTTGCACCCCTACCTGCTTGTCCTATGGCCTTGGCCAAGGGACTTTCCCCCCAGCGGGGCCTCAGTGTCGTGTCCTGTGAAATGCAGCCAAGGGGACCTACCTCACGTAGGTAGAGTCGGCTCCCGGTTTGGGTTGATTCCGTGAGCGGTGGCACTTGAGTAGACCCTGGCACACGACGAGACTGTGAGACATTTGAGACATTTTTATCAGTGCTGGTAAAAATTATGCCGTCTGGCCAGGCGCAGTAGCTCACACCTGTAATCCCAGCACTTTGGGAGGCCAAGACCGGCGGATCACTTGAGGTCAGGAGTTCAAGACCAGCCTGGCCAACATCATGAAACCCCATCTCTACTAAAATTAGCCAAGCATGGTGGCGGGTGCCTGTAATCCTAGCTACTTGGGAGGCTGAGGCAGGAGAATTTCTTGAATCTGGGAAGCGGAGGTTGCACTGAGCCAAGATCGCGCCACTGCACTCTAGCCTGGGTGACAGAGCGAGACTCCGTCTCAAAAAAAAAAAAAATTATCCCATTTGTCAGAGGAAAAGACCGAGAGCCAGAGTGGCTTTCACAGCTGGGCATAGAATCTGCCCCTCTTAATTGCATTAGTATGATTTTTCCTAAGGTGATTAAGTCCACAGTGACTGGACTTTGAACTTTGCGCCATTTCCATTTTTGGCAGTGCACGTTGCCTGCCTGGGCAGGGTTTGCATGGGCCATTGTTCGGAAGCGAAGCTGTTGAGTCCCAGGTGTGCAGACGTAAATCTGCGATGGGTCCCATCAGGTGCCATCCGGAAAGGCCAGGCCATTCACATGCTGTCGCCTCTGGGCTTTGCAAACCTGCAGAGGTGGCCGGTCCTGTGCTCCAGGCCTTGTCCCTGGCCCGTCTGCTCTGGAGCTGAGATGAGCTAACTCTCCCTCTCCCCCCAGGAGCCCCGCAGAGCAGGAAGGAGGCCGACCCTGCACCCCCGACGCCTGGCGCGTCCTCCCTGAGCCAGCTGGGTGCGTACCTGGACAGTGACGACAGCAACGGCAGCAACTGAGCCCTCCTAGGACCCCTGCCCTGGGTCAGGGCCACACATCCAGCTTCAGCCACATTGAGGCCGGCGTTGCTGGTGGTCGGGGCAGGAGGCCTTGGCGTAACCGGAGACCCTACAGACAAGTGCCAGCGTGCTCCAAGCACGTAGGGCCAACAGGGACCTCAACCCCGGGAGGTCGCTTCTCTCTGCCCTCACCAGCCTCTCAACACATCGGGGACACCTGCTGCTCCTGCCTCCACCTGTCACCATGCTTAGGGCTGCAGTATCCCTAGTGCGTCTCAGCTTCCAACACTACTTCAGGGTGTCAGTGTCTGGGGCACTGGGCGAGCCCACTGGCCTCTAGACGGCCTCATCTCTTCCTTCCACAAACTGTCTAGAACCAATAAAAGGAAATCTGCCAACCGCCCGGGCCCCTTCTCTCTCCCAGAGTCTGAGGAGGGCCCAGGACAAGGCTCTGTTAGCACAATTCGAGGGGCATTCACAGAGGTTTGTTTTTTGAGACAGGATCTAACTCTTGCCCAGGCTGGAGTGCAGTAGCGTATTCTTGGCTCACTGCAGCCTTGAACTTCCGAGCTCAGGTGATCCTCCCTCCTCAGTCTCGTGAGTCGCTGGAACCTCAGGTGTGTGCCACCATTCCTGGCTAACTTTTTGTATATTTAGAAGAGACTGGGTTTTGCCATGTTGCCCAGGTTGATCTTGAATTCATGGGCTCAAGCGATCTTCCTGCCTCGGCCTCACAAAGTGCTGGGGTCACAGGCATGAGCCCAGATATTTATATTTAGTTGTCGCCTAAGTGTGCCCAGGCTTACCATCTGGGCTTTTTTTGTTTTCTTTTATTTATTTTATTTATTTATTTATTTATTTATTTTTTTTTTTTTGAGACGGAGTCTCGCTCTGTCGCCCAGGCTGGAGTGCAGTGGCCGGATCTCAGCTCACTGCAAGCTCCGCCTCCCGGGTTCGGGCCATTCTCCTGTCTCAGCCTCCTGAGTAGCTGGGACTACAGGCGCCCGCCACCTCGCCCGGCTAGTTTTTTTTTTTGTATTTTTTAGTAGAGACGGGGTTTCACCGTGTTAGCCAGGATGGTCTCGATCTCCTGACCTCGTGATCCGCCCGTCTCGGCCTCCCAAAGTGCTGGGATTACAGGCTTGAGCCACCGCGCCCGGCCTCTTTTATTTTTTTTTATTTTTTATTTTTTTTTGAGACGGAGTCTCGCTCTGTCGCCCAGGCTGGAGTGCAGTGGCGCGATCTCGGCTCACTGCAAGCTCCGCCTCCCAGGTTCACGCCATTCTCCTGCCTCAGCCTCCCGAGTAGCTGGGACTACAGGCGCCCACAACCGCGCCCGGCTAATTTTTTGTATTTTTAATAGAGACGGGGTTTCTCCGTGGTCTCGATCTCCTGACCTTGTGATCCGCCCGCCTCGGCCTCCCAAAGTGCTGGGATTACAGGCGTGAGCCACCGCGCCCGGCCTTGTTTTCTTTTATTTATCTTTTTTCTTTTATTTATTTTTTTTCTTTCTTTACATTTTTTTTTTTTTTTTTTTTTTTTTTGGAGATGAAGATGAAGTCTCGCTCTCGTCTCCTAGGCTGGAGTGCAGTGGCGCGATCTTGGCTCACTGCAACCTCCACCTCCCGGGTTCAAGCAGTCCTCCTGCCTCAGGCTCCCGAGTAGCTGGGATTACAGCCACCTGCCACCACACTCTGCTAACTTTTGTATTTTTAGTAGAGACGGGGTTTCACCATGTTGGCCTGGCTGGTCTCGAACTCCTGACCTCAGGTGATCCGCCTGCCTTGGCCTCCCAAAGTGCTGGAATTACATGTGTGAGCCACCATGCCTGGCCTTTCTTTCTTTCTTTCTTTAAAAAAAACAAATTGAGAAACAGGGTCTGGCCATGTTGCCCAGTCTGGACTCAACCTCCTGTCCTCAACCAACCCTCCTGCCTCAGTCCCCTAAAATCCTAGGATTACAGGAACATGCCGCAGTTCCTATCCTGGGCCTAGCTTCCCTCACCCAACCCCCACCTTTTTCATGCAGGATCTTGGTCTTTCACCAAGGCTGGAGTGCAGTGGTATAGTCACAGCTCACTGCAGCCTCAATCTCCCAAGCTCAAGTGATCCTCCCACCTCAGCCTCCCAAGTAGCTGGGACTAGAGGCAGAGCCACCACACCTACCTAATTTTTAAATTTTTTTTCTTTTTTTTCTTTTTCTTTTTTTTTTTTTTGAGATGGAGTCTCTCTCTGTCGCCCAGGCTGGAGTGCAGTAGCACTATCTCGGCTCACTGCAAACTCCACCTCCCAGGTTCACGCCATTCTCCTGCCTCAGCCCCCTGAGTAGCTGGGACTGCAGGCGCCCGCCACCACGTCCAGCTAATTCTTTTTGTATTTTCAGTAGAGACGGGGTTTCACCATGTTAGCCAGGATGGTCTCGATCTCCTGACCTCATGATCCGCCCGCCTCAGCCTCCCAAAGTGCTGGGATTATAGGCTTGAGCCACCACGCCCAGTCCCGACACCCCTTCTTATGTTAACTTTTTTTTTTTTTTTTTTTTTGAGACAGCATCTCACTCTGTCACCCAGGCTGGAGTGCAGTGGCATGATCTTGGCTCACTGCAACCTCTGCCCGCTGGGTTCAAATGATTCTCATGCCTCAGCCTCCAGAGTAGCTGGGATTACAGGCACACACCACCATGCATGGCTAATTTTTCTATTTTTAGTAGAGATGGGGTTTCACTATGTGGCCAGGCTGGTCTCGAACTCCTGACCTCAAGTGATTTGCCCACCTCAGCCTCCCAAAGTGCTGGAATTACAGGTGTGAGCCACTGCGCCCAGCCAAAAAAAAACTTCTATGTATTGTTTTACAATAACATACAAATAAATAATGTATACCAAAAGTGGTGATGACTATGATGAAAATAAAGCAGGTAAGTGAGTTCTAAGAGGGTGCAGAGAGGATGCCTTGGGGGACGTGTTTATTGCTCACCTCTCCCTCTGTTTGTTTTCTTGTGCTGCATAACAAATTATTCCAAAACTGAGCAACTTAAAAACAACAGAAAGCTGGGTGTGGTTTCACTGGGTCTCCTGCTTTAAGGTTTAGCAAGGATTCAATCAAGACAGAGGCCAGGCTGGGCACAGTGGCTCACGGCTGTAATCGCAGCACTTTCAGAGGCTGAGGCAGGCAGATCACCTGAGGTCATGAGTTCAAGAGCAGCCTGGCCAACATGGCAAAACCCTGTCTCTACAAAAAATACAAAAATTAGCTGGGTGTGGGTGGCTCATGCCTGTAATCCCAGCTACTTGGGAGGCTGAGACAGGAGAATCACTTGAACCCAGGAGGTGGAGGTTGCAGTGAGCCAAGATTGTGCCATCGCACTCCAGCCCGGGGGACAAAGTGAGACTGTCTCAAAGAAAAAAAAAAAAAAAAGGACACAGGCCCGGGCTGGGGTGTCATCTGAAGGCTCAACTGGAGAAGGACCTGCTTCCAAACCTTTGTGGTTGTTGACAGAATTCAGTCCCTCATGGCTGTTGGCCACAAGACACTCTCAGTTTCTTACCTACACAGACCTTGTCTGCAGCTTCTATCTTTGTCCATCTGCTGCTGCTTTCGCAGAACACCACAGATGGGGTAAATTATGCACAGTAGAAGTTTATTTGGGCCACACGTGGTGGCTGATGCCTATAATCCCAGCACTTTTGGAGGCCGAGGTAGGTGTTTCACTTGAGGTCAGGAGTTTGAGACCAACCTGGCCAACATGGTGAAACCCTGTCTCTACTAAAAATACAAAAATTAGCTGGGTGTGGTGGCAGGCGCCTATAATCCCAGCTACTCCAGAGGCTGAGGCAGGAGAGTAACTTGAACCCAGGAGGCGGAGGTTGCAGTGAGCCAAGATCGTGCCACTGCACTCCGTCCAGCTTGGGCAACAGAGTGAGGCTCCATCTCAAAAAAATTGGTGCAACCCAGCACACTGAAACCAGCCGGCACATTGTGCGTGCTCACAAATGGGTTGAGTGGGCATCACCCCATTCCTCGGTGAGGAAGCAGGCTCAGGGAGCCCCAGGTTTCACCTCCTCCCTTCCCACATGCCACTCTTTCATACATCACTGGAATTTTATTTTTATTTCTTTTTTTTTCTCCTGGGAAGCTTTGTTCTCTCACCCTGTGTCCCAGGGGCAATTCTGCTGTCGGCTCCCAGTTCACTCCTGGGGGTTCCCAGGGCTGAGGGAGTCGAGGGGCAGGCACAGCCATGCATCGGGCTCTGTCCTTCCTGACCAGTGGGGGCCCCTCCCTGCCCTGCCCCACCTCCCAGCGCCCCCTACCTTCACCCTCTGAAGCCTGCCCTTCCCCCATCCCTGCCGACAGTACCCGTTCCCCACCAGCCCGCGTCTGTCATCCTGTCTTCGGGAGCTGTCAGCCTTCATCTGAGATCTCCTCCATCAACTCCTCCGGGGCTGCCTGGCTGCTGGAGCACATCAGAGGGATGGGGAGGAGGGGTGATGGGATCCCCTTCCGCTGGAGCCCACTGCCACCCCAGCCTGGGCTTACAGGAGAAGAGGGGCCCACGCCGTGTGAACCTGGGGCTCCCTGAGCCTGTTTCCTTATCTGGGAATGGGATGACACCACCCACTCGGTCCACAAACACCCCCGGGGACACGCTCTGTTGCTGCCCCATTTATGGGTAAGGGAGGCTTCTCAACCTCCAGGGTGAGGGAGGGACAGGGCCCGGGTTTGAATCTCCAGGCTCCAAGGCCATGCCTTTGGTTATCCGCCCCACTGCAACTCCACTGCAATTGCCTGCATGTCAGACTGGAGTCCTGGACGGGCTGGATCATGCCTCCCCCATCAGATAGGGGCCTCTAGAAGGAAGGCTCACGTCTCCTCTAATATAGACTGAGACCTTGTGAGTTAGTTGGGGCCATGCCTTCCGTGTTGGACTGGGGCCCTTGAAGTTTACACCATGCCTCTGCCATCTGACTGGGGACGCTTGAAGTTTGGACTATGCCTCCCTTTTCAGACTGGGGACCCTTGAAGGCAGGCCTGTGTCTCCTGCATTACTCTGGGATGCTTGAAGTCAAGGCTATGTCTCCTGCATTAGACAGGGGGCCTCTGAAGGTTGGACCTGCCTCCCCCATCAGACTGGAGATTCCCAAAGATAGGTTTATGTCTCCTTCATCAGAGTGGGAACCCTTCAAGGTAGGGCCACATCTCTCCCATCAAATGGAAGTTCCTGAAGTGAGACCCACAACTCCTCCATCAGACTGGGGGCTCCTGTGGACAAGGCCATGTCTCTGCCATCAGACTGTGAGTTAAGAAAGGCAAAGCTGGCTGGGCACAGTGGCTCACGCCTATAATCCCAGCACTTTGGGAGGCCGAGGCGAGCGGATCACCTGAGGTCAGGAGTTCAACACCAGCCTGGCCAACATGGCGAAACCCCGTCTCTATTAAAAATACAAAAATTAGCCTTGTGTGGTGGCATGCGCCTGTAATCCCAGCTACTCAGGAGGCTGAGGCAGGAGAATTGATTGAACCTGGGAGACGGAGGTTGCAGTGAGCCAAGGTCATGCCACTGCACTCCAGCCTGGGTGACAGAGTGAGACTCCGTCTCAAAAAAAAAAAAAAAAGAAAGATGGCTGAGTGTGGTGGCTCTCACCTGCAATCCCAAAGTTTTGGGAGGCCGAGGCAGGAGGATCACTTGAGGCTAGGAGTTCAAGACCAGCCTGGGTAACATTGCAAGACCCCAATTCTAGAAAAAAAAAATTTTTTTTAGATGGAGTCTCATTCTGTTGCCCAGGCTGGAGTGCAGTGGCACGATCTCAACTCACTGCAACCTCTGCCTCCCAGGTTCAAGCGATTCTCCAACCTCAGCCTCCCGAGTAGCTGGGATTACAATGTGCCCGCCACCAAGCCTGGATAATTTTTGTATTTTCAGTAGAGATGGGGTTTCACCATGTTGGCCAGGCTGGTCTCAAACTCCTGACCTCAGGTGATCCACCTGCCTCAGCCTCTGCAAGTGCTGGGATTACAGGTGTGAGCCACCACACCCGACCCTCTAGAAGAATTTTAAAAATTAAAAAACACAGGCCTGGCCAGGTACGGTGGCTCAAGCCTGTAATCCCAGCACTTTGGGAGGCTGAGGCGGGTGGATCACGAGGTCAAGAGATGGAGACCATCCTGGCCAACATGGTGAAACCCGGTCTCTACTAAAAAATCACTGAATTGTACACTCTAAATGGGTGAATTGTAGGATATGTGAGTCATGGTTTTTGGGTTTTTTGGTTTTTTTTTTTTTTTTGAGATGGAGTCTCACTCTGTTGCCCATGCTGGAGTGCAGTGGTGCAATCTTGGCTTATGGCAACCTCCGCTTCCCGAGTTCAAGTGATTCTCCTGCCTCCCGAGTAGCTGGGATTACAGGCACATGTCACCATACTCAGCTAATTTTTGTATTTTTAGTAGAGACAGGGTTTCACCATCTTGGCCAGGCTGGTCTCGAGCTCTTGACTTCAGGTGATCCACCTACCTTGGCCTCCCAAAGTGCTGGGATTACAGGTGTGAGTCACCGCAGCCGATGTGAATTATGTCTTTAAGAAAAAACAACAACAAAAAAAAAACACAGCAAGTCTGTACATGGTGGCTCACTCCTGTAATCTCAGCACTTTGGGGGGCCAAGGCGGGCGGATCACAAGGTCAGGAGCTCAAGAGCAGCCTGGCCAACATGGTGAAACACCATCTCTACTAAAAATATAAAATTTAGCTGGACATGGTGGCAGGCACCTGTAAACCCAGCTACTTGGGAGACTGCAGCAGGAGAATCGCTTGAACCCGGGAGGCAGAGGTTGCCGTGAGCTGAGATCGCACCACTGCACTCCAACCTGGGCGACAGAGCGGGACTCAACCTCAAAAAAAAAAAAAAAGAGCAAGGAAACCAAGCAAAAAGCACCAAAATCAGTGCCTGGCCATAAGTGCTTAACAGGGGTGAGCTGTTATTCTCTCATTTACCCACTGTCATGGGCCAGTGTCTGACAGGCTGGGATTCTGGAACCTGGGAGAACCTCCTGAGGATAGTTCCTTGGGCCCCACCCACCCTGGAGGAGCCCCCCATGAGCTGCCTCTCAGACCCAGAATGCTGGGGAAGGAGGGTCCCCGCTGCCCCGCCCACCTCCTTGTTATTACCCACTCAGCGCCCACCTCCTGGTAGCCCTCCCTGGTTCCCTCCTCTCCTGGTCAGAAATCCAAAGCTGGTGCAGTGGCTCAGTCCTGTAATCCCAGCACTCTGGGAGGCCAAAGGGAGTGTAATCCCAGCACTTTGGGAGCGGGGAGGATTGCTTGAAGACAGGAGTTCAAGTACAGCCTGGGCAACATAGCGAAACCCCATCTCTATAAAAAAAAAATTAGCCAGGTGTTGGCCAGGTGCGGTTGCTCATGCCTGTAATCTCAGTACTTCAGGAGGCTGTGGCAGGTGGATCATGAGGTTAGGAGTTCGAGACGAGCCTGACCAACATGGTGAAACCCCATCTCTACTAAAAATACAAAAATTAGCCATGCATGGTGGTGCATGCCTACTATAATCCCAGCTACTCAGGAGGCTGAGGCAGGAGAATTGCTTCAACCTGGGAGGCGGAGGTTGCAGTGAGCCGAGATCACACCACTGCACTCCAGGCCTGGGCAACAAAGCAAGACTCTGCCCCCCAAACAAACAAACAAAAAAAATTAGCCAGGTGTGGTGGTGTGCACCTGTAATCTTAGCTACTGGGAGGCTGAGATGGGGGGATCGTTTGAGCCCAGGATGTTGAGGCTGCAGTGAGCTGTGATTGCAATGCTACACTCCAGCCTGGGCAACAGAGCGAGACCCCTGTCTCAAAAAAAAAAAAAAAAAAAAAAAAAGAAGAAGAAGAAAAGAAAAGAAAAAGAAAGACATCCAAAGCTCACGAGATTACGTGGCTGATTCAAGGTCACAAGGCAAGGTGACTGGACCCCCAGCCTGGATCTCTGTCTCTTCTACCTCCTCCTCCTGCCTCTCCTGCCAGCCTCTCCCCTCTCCCCTCCTTGGGGTAGGGTGGGGGTGCAGCCCCAGGAGAAGCCAGCTCCAAAGCACAGGAAAGTCAAGTGCCGTTTGATTCTGGCCCGGGGGCCTCTAATTGCTATTCCTGGCACAGACTGTAATTAGAAGGCCCCTTTCAAATATTTATACCTCAGACATCTAGTCTTATCCGGCAGGGAGACGACTCGGATTTGATGAGATCTGTCAACAGCTCATCCCCGCGCCCTGGAATTGCCTTGCGGCTGACAGAAAGCACGACAATTATCTGCTGTGCTCCCTGGCCGCCCCGTGGGACGCCGCCTTGTCGCTGATCTGAAAGGGTGGGGGGAAGCGGGGGTGACCATGCACCTCAGGAGGGAGGAAGGAGTTCAACAGGTGTGTGTTGGGGAACACAGCCAGTGCAGGGAAGGGGAGGAACAGAAGGGTCTAGACACCTGCATCCTTCAGGGGCTTTGCCTTGTTGGCTCCAGGCCTCAGTTTTCCCATCTGGATAATGGAGCTCATCATGGAAAGGAGTTGCAGAACAGATTCCATGAAGAGCACTTTGGGAGGCCGAGGCCGGCGGATCACCTGAGGTCAGGAGTTCACGACCAGCCTGGCCAACATGGTGAAACCCCATCTCCACTAAAAGTACAAAAATTAGCTGGGCGTGGTGGCAGGAGCCTGTAATCCCAGCTACTCAGGAGGCTGAGGCAGGAGAATCGGTTGAACCCGGGAGGCGGAGGTTGCAGTGAGCCAAGATCACAACACTGCACTCCAGCCTGGGTGACAGGGCGAGACTCCGTCTCAAAAAAAAAAAAAAAAAAAGAGATTCCAGTGCCACCCTAGGCCAGGTCCCATGGCAGTGTCCAGGCAGAATGAGCTGTGGAGTGGCTCTGAACAAGTCCCTCCCATCTCTCTGCCTCGGTTTCCCCATCCATAAAACGAGGAATCCAGGTGATAACTCGGTCCCTCCTGGAATCCTTCCTAGAGCTGTCTGGCTTTTCCTGTTAGAAACCACATCTTTCAAATAAGGAAAACCAAGACTCAGGGGGTGACAGACCCTGCCCTCAGCCCCGCCGGGCTGCTAGGAGGGCCCAGTCATAGCAGTGTTAGTTCTGACTGCTGTCTCATCCTCCAGCTGTCGCCTCCAAGCTATGACCTGTGCCCAACCGGGGGGCTGGCCACCAGAGGAGAGAATCTGGGGTCCCATCCTTCCTGGCCACCCCTCACTCCAGTCATTAGGGGGAGCTGGGCAAGCCCCTTTATGGGGAAAGAAAAAAAAATGGTTCTGCACTGGAAAATTGGCCAGTGGCTTCCTTTTCCTCTCCCACCCCCCAAACCTCTCAGTGCCCTCACCCTCAGACAACGGCAGCAGCAGCTGACAACAGGCAGCCAGTTCAGGCCAGGCCCCTCTCACTTCTGCCCCTCTTCCCGCCCCCCGCCCCCCAGAAGCCACAAAGGGACAGATGCAGAGGACAGGCGCCAGGCACAGATACCATCTCCCTTCCCCAGGCCAGCTGCCCCCAACCCTCCCCCTGCCCGCAATTAGTCCCCTGGGAAGGGATCGGGGAACAGAGCAGAGCCCTCTTGGGGGAGGGGAAGCCTGATCCCCACCGTCCCTTCCTTTGCCCCCCTCTTCCTTCTGCTGCGTCAATATCAATTTCAACCAGTGACCTCTCCACCAATTTCCACACCCCCACTCTGCCGGTCCGTTTCACCGCCAGACATCGGTTCCATTTCGACCCTCAGTGGCGGTCATTCCCACCCCCTCTGCTGGTCAATTTCACCCCTTCTGGCGGTCAAGTCCAGTCCCCCATTTCCCGGGCAATTTCCCCCTCCCCTCCTTCTCCCCCTCCCCTCTCTTCCCTCTCTCCCTCCCCAGCAGTGTCACTCCCAGCCGGTCCCCACCTCCCGCGCTCCGCGCTCGCTGCGGCCAGTCTCGGGCGTCCGGGTCAGTGTCCAGCTGCCGCGGCCTCGGCCCCGGCGACTCCCGCCCCCAGCCCCCCTTCCCTCCGCGGGCAGCGGCTCCCTCCCTCCCCAGAACAGCTGAAGGTCTCAGTCACCTCCGAGGGGAGCGCAGGGGGAGGGGAGGGGCGGGGGACGCGGCCGAGGGGAGGCGGGGGAGCCTGGACGCTGCTGCCCGGGACGCGGCCCGGGGCTGGTGGGAACCGGGGCGTCCTCCCGCGCTCTCCCCTCCCCAGCGTCCCACCTCCCGGCGGCGGCGGGGAAAGTGTCTCCGAAAGCGTGAAGAGGGATTGGAGGAGGTTTTTATTTCCCTTTGTGCGGGTGGCTGGGGCCGGATCGAGGCGGCCCGGCCGGGGACCGCGGGATTGGGGGCTCCCCGCTGAGCCGAGAGGAGCGCGACAAAGGATGCGTCCCGCCGGGGTCACCGTCTCCGCGGCCCAACTTTGCGCGCGGCGCCTGCGCCCCTGGGGAGCCCGCCCGCTGCGCTGAGAACCCAGGCGTCCGGACTGGGCGAGGGGCCGGGAGCGTCCGCAGGTGGCGCTGGCCCCGATCTCCCGACCCCAGGAAGGGATCCCGGAGCTTCCCGGAGGCGGCGGGCGGCCGAGTTGTTCCAGGGAACCGCGCTGCCCGCGGAAACTCCGCGCGCCTCCGCGGATGCCCCTCGCCCTAGCCCCTAGCGCGCGGCACTCAGGGCCCTGCGGGACGCCCCCTTCCCCTGCGGTGCTTGCCAAACCCGGCTAAAGCGGGCTTGTCCTCCCTCCCTCCTCTGTCGCCTCCTTTCCCCCCCCCCCCTTTCACCTTTTCCTTGCCTCTATCCATCCAGAACCCCGCCAAAGGGCGCACCTGATCTTTCTCCTCCTTCCCTGCTCTTCCCTTCCTCTCCTCCTCCTCCTCCTCCTCCCCCTCCCTGAGGAAAGGGGCCTGGAGAAGGGTATGTGGGGGCCCCTCTGACAGTGGCCCGATTGGGGTGACAGGCGCCCAAATGGCCAAGTGGCTACGGGACTACCTGAGCTTTGGCGGTCGGAGGCCCCCTCCGCAGCCGCCCACCCCAGACTACACCGAGAGCGACATCCTGAGGGCCTACCGCGCGCAGAAGAACCTGGACTTCGAAGACCCCTATGAGGACGCGGAGAGCCGCTTGGAGCCGGACCCAGCGGGCCCTGGGGACTCCAAGAACCCCGGAGATGCCAAGTACGGCTCTCCCAAGCACCGGCTCATCAAGGTGGAGGCTGCGGATATGGCCAGAGCCAAGGCCCTTCTGGGCGGCCCCGGGGAGGAGGTGCGTGGCTGGGTGGCCCCGGGAGACTGGGTGGAGGGGAGGCTCAGGCTGGGCTCTCTGGATCCTGGAGAGCTTGTTTTATGTGTGAGCACAGCGGGGAACCGGGACAGCAGACAGACCCTTCCCAGTACTCCAGACCCCCACCTGCCTGGGGAGGTCTGTTATTTTTATTTTTTTATTTTTCGAGACAGAGTCTCCCTCTGTCACCCAGGCTGGAGCGCAGTGGTGGGATCTCGGCTCATTGCAACCTCCACCTCCTGGGGTTCAAGCGATTCTCCTGCCTCAGCCTCCTGAGTAGCTGGGATTACAGGTGTGCACCACCACACCCGGCTAATTTTTGTATTTTCAGTAGAGATGGGTTTCACTATGCTGGCCAGGCTGGACTCAAACTCCTGACCTCAGTTGATCCTCCCGGCTCTGCCTCCCAAAGTACTGGGATTACAGGTGTGAGTCACTGTGCCCAGGTCGATATCTGTCCCTTTTCAATGCATAATGCTGGTTATCCTCCTGCCTCTCTGACCACCCTGCTTGGTCTCTGGATCCTCCTCCTCCATGGCCATCCCCCGTGCCCCCCCAGCCCCCTCCCCTCAGCAACCCTTCCCTACGAACCTGGTGGGATCTTCCTAAAATAGATCTGAGTGAGTTGCTCCCCCGCAGGGCACCTAAACATCCCCCCGATGACGCTGCCCTTCCTACCACCATGTCCCCATTTTGTGTAAGTGAAACTGAGGCTCGCAGAATGGCAGTGACTTGCCTAAGGTCTCATGGGGTTCTAGCTTACTAGGATTTGAACTCAGGCCACCAGGTGCAGTAGCTCATACCTGTAATTCCAGCACTTTGGGAGGTTGAGGTGGGAGGATTGCTTGAGCCCAGGAGTTCGAGACCAGCCCAGGCTAACAGAGTGAGACCTCGTCTCTACAAAAAAAAAAATCAAAACATTAGCCAGTTGTGGTGCACACCTGTAGTCCCAGCTACTCAGGAGCCTGAAGCAGGAGGATCGCTTGAGCCTTAGAAGATCAAGGCTGCAGTGAGTCATGATTGCGCCACTGCACTTCAGCCTGGGTAACAGAGCAACACCCTGTCTCAAAAAAACAAAAACAAACAAACAAAAAGCCTGGGTGTGGTGGCTCACATCTGTAATGCCAGCACTTTGGGAGGTCCAGGCAGGTGGATCACCTGAGGTCAGGAGTTTGAGACCAGTATGGCCAACATGGTGAAACCCCGTCTCTACCAAAAATACAAAAATTAGCCGGGTCGCCTATAATCCCAGCTAATCGTGAGGATGATGCAGGAGAATTGCTTGAACCCAGGAGGCAGAGGTTGCAGTGAGCTGACATCGCACCACTGCCCTCCAGCCTGGGTGACAAGAGCAAGACTCTGTCTCAATAAACAAATAAACAAATAAATAAGAAGTGAGACGTTGGTAAGAAGAGCCAGGGACTCGAGGAAACCCGTTACACGGGATCAGACTCTGCCTCTTACTTACCAGCTGTGCGTCCTTGAGCAAAACACTCTGTGCCTTGGCTTCCTTGTCTGGAAAATGAGGACGGTGTGCTTACTACGTGTTGGTATTACAAATCAGCACAGGTAAAACCTTGACAACAGTGCTGGCACCTGAGACGCATTGAAGTGGGCGAAGGAGGGAGGCAGGTGTCTGTGTCGGGGAAATGGGATCAACATAGAGGGAGACGTGGGAAGCCGTCATCTGTTTGCAAGCACTTTTGGGTAACAGACTCCCTCTCCAACCCCCAAAATGAACTCTTGGAAAGTTATTTTTGCGCGGTGGCTCTTGCCTGTAATCCCAGCACTTTGGGAGGCTGAAGCGGGCAGTTCATCTAAGGTTGGGAGTTCGAGACCAGCCTGGCCAACATAGCGAAACCCCATCTCTACTAAAAATACAAAAATTAGCCAGGTGTGGTGGCAGGCACCTGTAATCCCAGCTACTTGGGAGACTGAGGCAGGAGAATCGCTTGATCCTGGAGGTCAGAGGTTGCAGTCAGCCGAGATCACGCCATTGCACTCCAGCCTGAGCGAGGGAGCAAGACTCCATCTCTAAATTAATTAATTAATTAATTAGGGCCAGGTGCAGTGGCTCATGCCTGTAATCCCAGGACTTTATGAGGCTGAGGCGGGCGGATCACGAGGTCAGGAGATCGAGACCATCCTGGCTAACACAGTGAAACCCCGTCTCTACTAAAAATACAAAAAATTAGCCGGGCGTGGTGGTGGGCGCCTGTAGTCCCAGCTGCTCAGGAGGCTGAGGCAGGGGAATGGTGTGAACCCGGAAGGCGGAGCTTGCAGTGAGCTGAGATCGCGCCACTGCACTCCAGCCTGGGTGACAGAGCGAGACTCCATCTCGAAAAATAAATTAATTAAATAAAAATTAATTAATTAAAAATAAAAACTCGGCAGGGCGTGGTGGCTCATGTCTGTAATCCCAACATTTTGGGAGGCCGAGGCAGGCAGATCATGAGGTCAGGAGATCGAGACCATCCTGGCTAACACGGTGAAACCCCGTCTCTACTAAAAATACAAAAAACTAGCCGGGCGAGGTGGCAGGCGCCTGTAGTCCCAGCTACTCAGGAGGCTGAGGCAGGAGAATTGCTTGAACTCAGGAAGCGGAGGTTGCAGTGAGCTGAGATCATGCCACTGCACTACAGCCTGGGTGACAGAGCGAGACTCCGTCTCAAAAAATAAATAATAAATTAACTAATAAAAATAAAAAATAAATAAAAACTCTTGGAGAGGTGTCAGATGGCCCTGTGAGCAGGCAAGAGGTGCAGCATCACTTAGCAGGGATGCCCCTCTGAGTCCTTGTCTTCTCGCCTTCCTTCTCTCCACAGCTGGAAGCTGACACTGAGTATTCGGACCCCTTTGATGCTCAGCCTCATCCTGCACCCCCGGATGATGGGTACATGGAGCCCTACGACGCCCAACGGGTCATGAGTGGTGAGTGGGCAGGGCTTGGGAGAAGGTAACAGGGTCCCAGATGGGAGCAGGAGCTGAACAGTATCCCCGACCTCCTAGAACTGCCCGGCAGAGGGGTGCAACTCTATGACACCCCTTATGAGGAACAGGACCCAGAGACAGCAGATGGACCCCCTTCTGGGCAGAAGCCTCGGCAGAGCCGGATGCCCCAGGAGGATGAACGGCCAGCAGATGAGTATGATCAGCCCTGGGAGTGGAAGAAAGACCACATCTCCAGGGCGTTTGCAGGTGCTTCTCAGACCCACACTCTGACATCTGAATGCCCCATCCCTGCATTTCCTCACCCGTCATGTCTCCTGTTTCAGTTTACAAAGTAGAGTCCAATTGGCTGGGCGTGGTGGCTCACACCTGTAATCCCAGCACTTTGGGAGGCCAAGGCGGGTGGATCACGAGGTCAGGAGATCGAGACCATCCTGGCTAACACGGTGAAACCCCGTCTCTACTAAAAAATACCAAAAAAAAAAAAAAAAAAAAAAAAAAATTAGCCGGGTGTGGTGGTGGGCTCTTGTAGTCCCAGCTACTCGGGAGGCTGAGACACAAGAATAGCGTGAACCCGGGAGGCAGAGCTTGCAGTGAGCCGAGATCGCGCCACTGCACTCCAGCCCGGGCGACAGGGCAAGACTCTGTCTCAGGAAAAAAAAAAAAAAGTAGAGTCCAATCACTTGCCACTTTGGTAGTTTATTAATTCTCACTAGAGTGTGAATGACTGATAGTCCTAAATTCTTTCTTCCAAGACAACCTACATCTTCCTTGGAAACGCAAATGCTTTTTAGAGTGGAATGGAACCTACTTATCCTGCTCAGTGTGGTGTGGGGCGGGGAATATGGCTTGCTTTTGGAATAGGATGTGGGGGTGGCAGGGGCAGCGTTTCTTACTAGCTGCTGGTAAACTACAGGTTAATTTCCAGCTGAACTGGATGAGCTTAGACAAGTCTCTGAACCTTAGTTTTCTGTAAAAGAGATAATGATAAAATCAGCTTTAAAAAATAAAATAGCCTGTAATCCCAGCACTTTGGGAGGCCGAGACGGGCGGATCACGAGGTCAGGAGATCAAGACCATCCTGGTTAACACGGTGAAACCCTGTCTCTACTAAAAAATACAAAAAAAAACTAGCCGGGCGAGGTGGCGGGCGCCTGTACTCCCAGCTACTCGGGAGGCTGAGGCAGGAGAATGGCGTAAACCCGGGAGGCGGAGCTTGCAGTGAGCTGAGATCCGGCCACTGCACTCCAGCCTGGACAACAGAGCGAGACTCCGTCTAAAAATAATAATAATAAATAAATAAATAAATAAATAAATAAATAAAATAGTTGCCAGGCATGGTGGCTCAGGCCTGTAATCCCAGCACTTTGGGAGGCCGAGGCAGGTGGATCATTTGAGGTCACGAGTTCGAGACCAGCCTGACCAACATGGAGAAACCTCCGTCTCTACTAAAAATACAAAATTACCCGGGCGTGGTGGCACGTGCCTGTAATCCCAGCTGCTCAGGAGGCTGAGGCAGGAGAATTGCTTTGAACCCAGGAGGCGGAGGTTGCGGTGAGTCAAGATCGCGCCACTGCACTCCAGCCTGGGCGACAACAGCTAAACTTGCATAGCATAGCATAGCATAGCATAGCATAGCACAGCACAGCACAGCACAGCACAGCACAGCACAGCACAGCACAGCATAGCATAGCATAGCATAGCATTTGGACCAGATTCTAGTTGTGCAAACACGACTTTGCCCCCAAACACGACTTTGCCCCCAAAGTTTTATTACTGGGAGGGTATTTAGAGCTCAGTGCCTTGGTCCACCTGTCTGTAGATTGGGGGTGATTTTCCAGTTTTAGGACTTGGCTCCAGTCTAGCCTGAACCCAGAAGGGATTTAGGAAGTAGGGCTTCTCTCTGGAAACTTTTTTTTTTTTTTTTTTTTTTTTTTTTTGAGACGGAGTCATGCTCTGTCGCCCAGGCTGGAGTGCAGTGGCCGGATCTCAGCTCACTGCAAGCTCCGCCTCCCGGGTTTACGCCATTCTCCTGCCTCAGCCTCCCAAGTAGCTGGGACTACAGGCGCCCGCCACTTCGCCCGGCTAGTTTTTTGTATTTTTTAGTAGAGACGGGGTTTCACCGTGTTAGCCAAGATGGTCTCGATCTCCTGACCTCGTGATCCGCCCGTCTCGGCCTCCCAAAGTGCTGGGATTACAGGCTTGAGCCACCGCGCCCGGCCTCTGGAAACTTCTAAACCACCCCCTCTAGCCAAGATCCTTGTGCGCCTTGCCACCAGATTTATAAATGACCACACCTATTTCTTCTGAAGGCCAATAGGTTACACCTGTGGCCAATCCAGCCCCTGCCTTAAGCGCAGCCCCTGGGCTCTGATAGGTTGTCCCAAGCTGGCCCTGCCTTCCTACTGAGATTCCATTGGCTTGCCCCTGCCCCGCCCCCCCAAGATAGGCTGGACTTAACCCTTTCCTCTCTAAATCTCCCTTCCAGTGCAGTTTGATAGTCCAGAGTGGGAGAGGACTCCAGGCTCAGCCAAGGAGCTCCGGAGACCCCCACCCAGAAGCCCCCAGCCTGCGGAGCGTGTGGACCCAGCCCTGCCCCTGGAGAAACAGCCGTGAGTGGGGAAGCTGAAGGTGGAGGAGCCCCGTTGAACGTTATCTGCAGACTCCAATGTATCAGGCAGAAGTTTTTTCGTTTTCCCAGATTAGAGGAACTGGGAGAACTTCGATTCATTCATCCACTTATTTCATTTCTTCAGCTACTCTTTACTGGGCGCCAGAGCCTGCTCTGTGCCAGGCACCCAGCTAGACACAAAAGCGAATCTGATGGGGTCCCTTTCCCTCTGGTATCAAGTTCTGGGTTCAAATCCCTGCTCTCCCCTCCTGGCTGTGTAGCCTGGGGCAAGTCACTTAACCTCTCTGAGCCTCAGGTTCCAACAGAAAAGGGAATTTGCTTCCTTAACCTGGGTGGGACTTACAGCCTCAGAGCCAAGAGACAGAAATCATTCTCAGCCCGAAGTTTTTGGTTCCTGGGATGGAGTCAGGAGGCGCAGCATTTTGGTGGGCTCGCAACTCCGTGCTGGGGTCGCACATGAGCTGGGAGACGCTGACTATGTTCCCTTCCAGCCTGGGAGGTCCTTGAGGGACTGCCCAAGTCCCCAGAATCCAGGCCATGTTATCAGTCACCCCTAAATCTCTTCGGTGGGCAATACAGAACTGGCTATTTAACTCTGAGGCCTAGGGAGTGAAGATTGTTCTCTTTTTCTCTTTCTCTTCCTCCCTTGCTCCCTCCCTCCCTCCCCAAGTCTTGCTCGGTCGCCCAGGCTGGAGCACAGTGACGCCATCTCGGCTCACTGCAACCTCCATCTCCCAGGTTCAAGTGATTCTCCTGCCTCAGCCTCCAGAATAGCTGGGACTACAGGCCTGCACCACCACGCCCAGCTAATTTTTGTGTTTTCAGTAGAGACGGGGTTTCAGTATGTCGGCCAGGCTGTTCTAGAACTCCTGATCTCGTGATCTGTCCACCTCAGCCTCCCAAAGTGCTGGGATTACAGGTGTGAGCTAGTGCGCCCGGCCCTTCCCTCTTCCTTCTTTTCTCTTCTCTCCTCTCCTCTCTTCTGTCTTCTCTTTTCCCTTTTTTTTCCGACAAAGTCTTGCTCTTGTCGCCCAGGCTGGAGTGCAGTGGTACATCTCAGCTGACTGCAATCTCCGCCTCCCCGGTTCAAGCAATTCTCTTGCCTCAGCCTCCCAAATAGCTGGAAATACAGGCTCCTGATACCACACTTGGCTAATTTTTGTATTTTTAGTAGAGATGGAGTTTCACCATGTTAGCCAGGCTGGTCTCAAACTCCTGACCTCAGGTGATGTGCCTGCCTTGGCCTTCCAAAGTGTCGGGATGACAGGCGTGAGCCACTGCCCTTTCTTCTTTCCTCTCCTTCCTTCCTTCCTTCCTTCCTTCCTTCCTTCCTTCCTTCCTTCCTTCCTTCCCTCCTTCCTTCCCTCCCTCCCTCCCTCCCTCCCTCTGTTCTTCCTTCCCCTTTCCCTTCCCCTCCCCCTTTCCCTTTCCCTTTCTCTTTTTCTCTTTCTCTCTTTCTCTTTCTTTCAGACAGGGTCTCGCTCTGTTGCCCAGGCTGAAGTGTAGTGGCACAATCATAGCTCACTGTACCCCTGAACTCCTGGGATCAATCCATCCTCCTGCCTTCGCCTCCTCCATGGGACCACAGGCGCGCCATATGTGCTTATTCTCTTTTCAGATTTCTTTCATTATGAACAACAGCAAAGGCTCTGGTGCTTCTCTGTCTTTGATACCTTGCTTGCAACTGCAGACCCCTTTGTGAGCACATTGAAGCAAAACATTAGGCCGGGCGCGGGGGCTCACGCCTGTAGTCCCAGCGCTTTGGGAGACCGAGGCGGGCAGATCACGAGGTCAAGAGATCGAGACCATCCTGGCCAACATGGTGAAACTCCAACTCTACTGAAAATACAAAAATTAGCTCTGTATGGTGGTGCATACCTGTAATCCCAGCTACTTGGGAGGCTGAGGCAGGAGAATGTCTTGAATCCAGGAGGTGGACGTTGCAGTGAGCTGAGATCACGCCACTGTACTCCAGCCTGGTGACAGAGAAAGACTCCATCTCAAAACAAAACAAAACAAAAAAACATTAAGAAAGGGGCTGGGTGCGGTGGCTCACGCGTGTAATCCCAGCACTTTGGGAGGCCGAAGCAGGCAGATAACCTGAAGTCAACAGTTCGAGACCAGCCTGGCCAACATGGTGAAACCCTGTCTCTATTAAAAATAGAAAAAAATTGGCCGGGCGCGGTGGCTTACGCCTGTAATCCCAGCACTTTGGGAGGCCGAGGCGGGCGGATCACAAGGTCAGGAGATCGAGACCACGGTGAAACCCCGTCTCTACTAAAAATACAAAAAATTAGCCGGGCGCAGTGGCGGGCGCCTGTAGTCCCAGCTACTCAGGAGGCTGAGGCAGGAGAATGGCGTAAACCCAGGAGGCGGAGCTTGCAGTGAGCCGAGATAGCGCCACTGCACTCCAGCCTGGGCGACAGAGCGAGACTCTGTCTCAAAAAAAAAAAAATAAATAAATAAATAAATAAATAAAAATAGAAAAAAATTAGCCAGTTGTGGGCTGGCACCTGTAGTCCCAGCTACTCAGGAGGCTAAGCCATGAGAATAACTTCAATCTGGGTGGCAGAGGTTACAGTGAACCAAGATCGTGCCACTGCACTCTAGCCTGAGAGACAGAATGAGACTCCGTCTCAAAAAAAAAAGAAAAACGAAAGGGACAGGTGGGTGAGGTACAAGATGAAGCACAGCTTTTGTGAAAGTGATTGAAGTTGACAAGGACATGAGAGAGGCTGTGAAGATCAAAGTCAGGTATACTAATAACCAGGGCTCTTCTTGAAAAATCCAAGGGGATCAGCCAGGTGCGGTGGCTCAAACCTGTAATCCTAGTACTTTGGAAGGCTGAGGAGGGCAGATAACCTGAGGTCAGGAGTTCCAAACCAGCCTGGCTAATGTGGTGAAACCCCATCTCTACTAAAAATACAAAACTTAGCTGGGTGTGGTGCTGCGCACCTGTAGTTCCAGCTACTTGGGAGGCTGAGGCAGGAAAATCGCTTGAACCCGGGAGGTGGAGGTTGAGGTGAGCCAAAATTGCACCACTGCACTCCAGCCTGGCAACAGAGCAAGACTCTGTCTCGGACGCCACAAGCCCACGCACAAGCTGTGCATGGACCCAACTGATATCAGAATGTGTTGTTTGTTTGTTTGTTTGTTTGTTTGTTTGTTTTGTACGGAGTCTCACTCTGTTGCCCAGACTGGAGTGCAGTGGCTGGATCTCAGCCCACTGCAACTTCCACCTCCCTGGTTCAAGCAGTTCCCCTACCTCAACCTCCGGAGTAGCCGGGATTACAGGCACCCGCCACCACGCCCAGCTAATTTTTTTGTATTTTTAGTAGAGATGGGGTTTCACCATGTTGGCGAGTCTGGTTTCCAACTCCTGACCTCAGGCAATCCGCCCGCCTCAGCCTCCCTGAGTGCTGGGATTACAGGGCCCCAGAGTGTGTTTGAAGGGGAACAGTCCTTGATGAGACGTCTGTCTGCACTCCGTAGGTGGTTTCATGGCCCCCTGAACAGGGCGGATGCAGAGAGCCTCCTGTCCCTCTGCAAGGAAGGCAGCTACCTAGTGCGGCTCAGCGAGACCAGCCCCCAGGACTGCTCCTTGTCTCTCAGGTGAGCCCTCAGCCTCACAGGGATTGCATGGGTCACAGGATTGTATGAGTCACCCTTTTGGGTTAATTCAGAGGGAACGGGAGGGTATGGCTCCAGCAGCCATTGGGAAGGGCTTCCAGGCCAGTGGGTGGGACTTCTAGGAGAAGGGGTGGGACTTCCGGGGAGGCCATTAGCTGGCTGCAAATTGAGGATGAGCTCCCCATCACTGGAGGTATATAAGAAGATGGAGTGGAAGGCACAGAGGAGGTCCAGGCCTCAGGTAAGATGAGGAACTAGGTGCACAAGATTCCTTTGGACTTCCCTTGTCCAAAAATGGAGGTATATCAATTTGTGTCTGTCTGAAGCCAAAATTTCAGGGTGTGCCTGTAAGCGTTGTAGGTTGAGACCCTGTTTGTATGCACTTCCGTCCCTAAAATTCTGTCTAATTATAAACCACTCCTAAGATTCTGCTAGGTGTCTGAGTGTAAGATCTAAAAGCACAAGATTGGGGCTGGGCATGGTGGTTCATGCCTGTAAACCTAGCACTTTGGAAGGCCGAGGAGGGCGGATCACTTGAGGTCGGGAGTTCGAGACCAGCCTGGCCAACGTGGTGAAACTCCTTCTCTCCTAAAAATACGAAAATTAGTCGGGCATACTGGTGCATACCTGTAATTCCAGCCACGTCGGAGGCTGAGGCAGGAGAATTGCTTGAATTCGGGAGACGGAAGACTACAGGCACACACCACCATGCTCGGCTAATTTTTGTATTCTTAGTACAGACAGGGTTTGGCCATGTTGGCCAGGCTGGTCTCAAACCCCCGGTCTCAAGCAATCCGCCTGACTCGGCCGCCCAAAGTGCTGGGATTACAGGTGTGGGTCACTGTACCTGGCCTGTTACTATTATCATTTTTATTATTATTATTTGAGATGGAGTCTCACTCTGTCACCCAGGCTGGGGTGCAGTGGCACAATATCAGCTCATTGCAGTCTCTGCCTCCCAGGTTCAAGGGATTCTCCTGCCTCAGCCTCCGGAGTAGCTGGGACTGCAGGTGCCTGCCACCATGCCCGGCTAATTTTTGTATTTTTAGTGGAGATGGGGTTTCACCATGTTGGCCAGGCTGGTCTTTTTTTTTTTTTTTTTTTTTGAGACGGAGTCTCGCTGTGTGGCCCAGGCTGGAGTGCAGTAGCGCGATCTCGGCTCACTGCAAGCTCCACCTCCCGGGTTCACACCATTCTCCCGCCTCAGCCTCCGAGTAGCTCGGACTACAGGTGCCCGCCACCACGCCCGGCTAGTTTTTTGTATTTTTAGTAGAGACGGGGTTTCACCATGTTAGCCAGGCTGGTCTTAAACTCCTGACCTCAAGTGATCCACCTGACTTGGCCTCCTAAAGTGCTGCGATTACTGGCGTGAGCCACCGTGCCTGCCTAATTTTTTAATGTTTTTCTGTGGAGATGGGGTCTCACTCTGTTGCCCAGGCTGGTCTCTAAGTCCTGGCCTGGAGCAATCCTATAGCCTCAGCCTCCCATATCACCGGGATTACAGGTGTGAGCAACTATCCCAGCCAGCACACTGCTGTTTACCAGAGAATGGAGACGCATGAGCACCTGGCCCTGGGCACTGTGGGAGGTGGCTTTGGGGATGGTGGCTTTCTGGGTGTGTCTGGGGTGCTAGGAGTCCCTTTCTCACTCATCACCCAGGAGCAGCCAGGGCTTCCTGCATCTGAAGTTCGCACGGACCCGAGAGAACCAGGTGGTGCTGGGTCAACACAGCGGGCCCTTCCCCAGCGTGCCCGAGCTCGTCCTCCACTACAGTTCACGCCCACTGCCGGTGCAGGGCGCTGAGCATCTGGCTCTGCTGTACCCCGTGGTCACGCAGACCCCCTGACAGTGACCCTCGGCCCCCTTTTGAGTCCTCGGGCCCAGAATTGTATCCCAAAGCCGTCCCATGGCCTAGAAAATAAATAAGTTATTGTTTGTGTTAGTTTCCTTTCTGGGCTGCAGAGGGAAGTGGGATCGCTGACTCCCAGCGGGAAAGCCCTAGGCAGTGCTGGAGAGGGGGATGATGGGGTAATTGAAACCCTGGAGGAGGCCCGGCGCGGTGGCTCACGCCTGTAATCCCAGCACTGTGGGAGGTTGAGGCGGGCAGATCACCTGAGGTTGGGAGTTCGAGACCACCCTGACCAACATGGAGAAACCCCGTCTCTACTAAAAATACAAGATTAACCGGGCGTGGTGGCGCGTGCCTCTAATCCCAGCTACTCAGGAGGCTGAGGCAGGAGAATCGTTTGAACCCAGGAGGCGCAGATTGCAGTGCGCTGAGATCATACCATTGCACTCCGGCCTGGGGAATGAGAGCGAAACTCTGTCTCAAAAACAAAACAAAACAAACAAACAAAAAACCTCGAGGCCTCACGGGCCAAGCACATCCCCAGCTCTTTGTTTTGGGGGCAGAGTTGGGATTGGAACCTGAATCTCCCATAGGGAGGGATCAGAACTCAGAGAGTAGGAGACAGAGCAGTCTCTTAGTGCTGAAGAAAGACAGAAGATGAAAACCGCACTCCACAGAAACCGACACACAAAGATGGAGAAACCGAGGGGGCCAGGCTCTCGGACCAGCCCCGCTCCCTCCTCCCGGCAGCAGGGGCTTGATCTGCAGAAAGGACATCTGTCCCCATGGAAACAGCAGAAGTAGGGGAGGGGAGCTGGGCCTAGCTGGTGTCACTTCAAGGTGACAGTCAGGCAGAAGACCCGGGGGGCTGGTAAACACCACGAATCCCCTGCCCTGCCCGCTCCTCCCCCTACCTCCAGGCCTGCCTGGGGGTGATGCCAGCTGAGGAGGGGGTCTTCCAGGGCAGGGGACCGTTTGGAAGCCAGAGCACCACTTCCTGCTCCTCGGATTTGTCCCTACAAGTATAAGGTGGGAGGGGGGCTTTGAGTTGTCACCAAGTCCCTTGGCCACAGTGGGCCTCTCCAGCCACCCCTGGGAGCTCTGGGACCCCCACATGACCCCTTAAATCTTTTTGGTGCATGTATGTGACAGGGACTCTACCACCCAGGCTGGAGGACAGTGATATAATTATAACTCACTGCAACTTCAACCTCTGAGGCTCAAGTGATCCTCCCCCCTCAGCCTCCCAAATAGCTGAGACCACAGACATCAGCTGCACCACTACGCCTGGCTAACTTTTGTATTTTTAGTAGAGATGGGGTTTCTCCATGTTGGCTGGTCTCGAACTCCCGACCTCAGGTGATCCGCCCACCTCGGCCCCCAAAGCGTTGGGATTACAGGCGTGAGCCACCGCACCTGATTTCTTCAGGTCTTTTTAGCACTCCCAAATCACCACAAACACACCAGCTTTGCTTTTTCTTCACAAGTCTTTATTAAGCGTTCTTGGGGGGAAAAGTGGGAGCGAGATCCATCATCATAGAAATGAGGACGGGGTCTCAGGATGGGGCTGTCGGGCTCCCAATCCTCCCGCGTCTTTTTTTTTTTTTTGAGACGGAGTCTCACTCTGTGGCCCAAGCTGGAGTGCAGTAGCGCAATCTCAGCTCACTGCAACCTCTGCCTCCCAGGTTCAAGCCAGGCTGGTCTCAAAGCCCTGACCTCAACTGTTCCACCCGCCTCAGCTTCCCAAACTGCTGGGATTACAGGCGTGAGCCACCGTGCCTGGCCTCGATCCCCCTTTTTTGTGTGTACCTATGGGTGGGGTCCCGTCGAGGTCGCCTGGGATCTCTTACTCCTCTCCCACTTTGGGGAACCCTCTTGGCCTCGGCTGCTGGGTGGGGCCTGGGCTAGGAAAGACCCTGACCATAGAAATGGGGTGGCCGGGCCTGGGGCTGGGGTAGGGTCTGGGAGCCAGATGCGGCTGGCAGGTGACCGGCTGCGGGAACGAGGTTGAATAAATGCTCTGGCCTCTCTGGTCCTTCGCCTCTCCAGAGCAGTCCTCAGTCTTCTTTGGAGCCCCCCGGGGCCGGTATAGGACATTGCTATAGAATGCATTTCCTAGGATGGATAACACAGATCGAGAGGGAACAGTCACTAAAGACAGCCCAGCCCTCTCTGGCTAACCTCAGGGGGATTTATCTCTCTTTTCTTTGTGTATGTGTGAGACAGAGTCTCGCTCTGTCGCCCAGGCTGGAGTGCAGTGGCGCGATCTCCGCTCACCGCAAGCTCCGCCTCCCGGGTTCACGCCATTCTCCTGCCTCAGCCTCCTGAGTAGCTGGGACCACAGGCGCCCACCACCACGCCCAGCTAATTTTTTGTATTTTTAGTGGAGATGGGGTTTCACCGTGTTAGCCAGGATGGTGTTGATCTCCTGACCTCATGATCCACCCACCTTGGTCTCCCAAAGTGCTGGAATTACGGGTGTGAGCCACTGCGCCTGGCCTTTTTTTTTTTTTTTTTTTTTTTTTGAGACAGAGTCTTACTCTGTCACCCGGGCTGGAGTTCAGAGGCGTGATCTCAGCTCACTGCAAGCTCCGCCTCCCAGGTTCAAGTGATTCTCCTGCCTCAGTCTCCCTAGTAGCTGGGATTACAAGCCCCTGCCACTATGTCTGGCTAATTTTTTGTATTTTTAGTAGAGATGAGGTTTCACCGTGTTGGCCAGGCTCGTCTTGAACTCCTGACCTCGTGATTCGCCCACCTTGGCCTCCCAAAGTGCTGGGATTACAGGCATGAGCCACTGCGCCCGGCCATTTTTTTTTTTTTTTTTTTTTTTTTCAAACTTGGTTGTTTGTTTGTTTTTTGAGACAGGATCTCTCTCTGTCACCCAGGCTGGAGTGCAGTGGGGAAACTATAGCTCACTGCAGCCTCTGCCTCCCAGATTCAAGCAATCCTCACACCTCAGCCTCCTGAGCAGCTGGGACCACAGGCGTGTGCCACCAAGCCTGGCTAATTTTTTTGTTGTTGTTGAGATGGAGCTTGCTGTGTCGCCCAGGCTGGAGTGCAGTGAGGCAGTCTCGGCTCACTGCAATCTCCGCTTTCTGGGTTCCAGTGATTCTCCTGCCTCAACCTCCTAAGCAGCTGGGACTACAGGCACAGGCCACCAAGCCTGGCTAATTTTTGTATTTTTAGTAGAGACTGGGTTTTACCATGTTGCCCAGGCTGGTCTCAAGCTCCTAACCTGCCTCGACCTCCCGAAATGCTGGGATAACAGGCATGAGACACCATGCACAGCCTAATTTTTCTTTTTTTTTCTTTTTTTTTTTTTTTTGAGACCAAGTCTTGCTCTGTCACCCAGGCTAGAGTGCTGTGGCGCGATCTTGGCTCAATGCAACCTCTGCCTCCTGGGTTCAAGCGATTCTCCTGCCTCAGTCTCCCAAGTAGCTGGTATTACAGACGTCCGCCACCATGCCTGGCTAATTTTTTGTATTTTTAGTAGAGACAAGGTTTCACCATGTTGTCCAGGCTGACCTCAGGTGATCCACCCACCTCGGCGTCCCAAAGTGCTCGGATTACAGGCATGAGCCACCACGCCCAGCAATTTTTAATTTTTTTTGTAGAGATGGGATCTTGCTAGGTTGCCCAGGCTAGGGGCTTTGTCTCTATTTCTGAAAAACATGAGTATAGGATATAGGAGCCAGGCTTCTCTTCCATCCCTCCTCCCTCCTTCCCCTGGGTGGGAGCACAGATGCAATGGGTCAAGCAGCTGCAGTTCCCACCTCCACCTCCTCCGCCCCACCCTCCCTTACCTGGGCTGTTACCTGAATCCCTTTGCTGGCAGCAGCGGCGGCCCCTGAACCAGGCGCCCAGCACGATCGCCACACCCACGCTTCCCGCCCCCAGCAGCACGAAGAGGAGTCCTGTGCTGGGGCGAAGAGATGGTCTGAGCAGGAGGGGAAGGGGTGGTGGTGGGGGAGGAAGATGCTGGGGGAGGAACACAGGGCAGGGCTCACCTGGGAAGCTTGGGGTCGGGTTTCTGTTCTGTGTGGGGTCATCTGCAGAGAAGAAATCTATGTCATGGGGGGGTGCCAGGCTTCTGCACCCTCCAAGAACAGAGCTCACGTCGGGGGACCTAAGTGTTCCTCCTCCTGCCAGGTCTTGTGGTTTTGGGCAGGTGTTCACTCTGAACCTCAGTTTCCTCTTCTGAAAAATGAGGCTCGGCAGGATGCGGTGGCTCAGGGCTGTAATCCGAGCACTATGGGAGGCTGAGGCAGGAGAATCACTTGAGGTCAGGAGTTCGAGACCAGCCTGGCCAATATGATGAAACCCCATCTCTACAAAAAATATAAAAATTAGCCGGACATGGTGGTGGACGTCTGTAATCCCAGCTACTCAAGAGGCCGAGACAGGAGAATCGCTTGAATCCAGGAGGGGGAGGCTGCAGTGAGCTGAGATCGTGCCACTGCACTCCAGCCTGGGCGACAGAGTAAGACTCCGTCTCAAAAAAGACGAAAAAAGAAAAAAAAAGAAGGCCGGGCGTAGTGGTTCACATCTGTAATCCCAGCACTTTGGGAGGCCAAGGCGGGCGGATTATGAGGTCAGGAGATCAAGAGCATCCTGGCTAACACGGTGAAACCCCATCTCTACTAAAAATACAAAAAAATTAGCCGGGCGAGGTGGCGGGTTCCTGTAGTCCCAGCTACTCGGGAGGTTGAGGCAGGAGAATGGTGTGAACCCGTGAGGCGGAGCTTGCAGTGAGCCGAGATCGTGCCACTGCACTGCAGCCTGGGCGACAGAGCAAGACTCCGTATTCCTCCATCTTTATCCTGGGATTTATCACTCTCCGGATCCTGTTTGGTTGTTTTTGTTTTTGTTTTTGTTTGAGCCTCTACTCCATGCCATGCCCATTTTATAGACTGGGAAACCGAGGCTCAGAGAACCTAAGTCACTTGTCTAGGGTCCCCTACCCAGACGGCAGCGGGGACCAGCTTTGAACAAAGCCCTGCCTCACGTCAGCTCAGAGATCCTAACACTTAGTTTCCTTGAGCACTTACTATGTCTCAGGCCCTGTGCTAAGCATTGTTTTGTTGTTGTTGTTTGTTTTTCTGGAGACAGGGTTGTTCTGTGTCGCCCCAGCTGGAAGGCAGTGGCGTGATCATAGCTTACTGCAGCCTCCAGCTCCTGGGCTCAAGTGATCCTCCCACCTCAGCCTCTCACATAGCTGGGACTATGGGTATGTGCCACCATGCCCGGCTAATTTTAGAATTTTTTGTAGAGATGGGGTCTTGCTGTGTTGGCCAAGCTGGTCTCGAACTCCTGGCCTCAAGCAATCCTCCTGCCTCGGCCTCCCAAAGTGCTGAGATATCAGGCGTGAGCCACTGCACTTGGATGATAGGAAGCACTTTAGCGATAACTGCTCTAAAGTCACCTGACCTGATGAGGAAACACTGTATGTATTTTGACAGCTAAGAGAACTGGCACAGAGAGGTCAAGTCACTTGCTCAAAATCACACAGCAAGTAAATGAAACAGGCTTGAATCCAGGTTTGTATAATTTACAGGAACCCCAGCTAAAGGCTGTGAATGCCACAATTAAGATAAGGTCCAGCACCCCAACTCCCTCCTCTTGCAGCCTCTGAGGTTGGCAGGCGATCCCTGGAGGCTGCCAAGCTGCTGTTCAGGGTTGGTGGGGGGTGGGGAAGCCAGCTGTGTGGGGCTGGACCTGCGCCCATTCTCGCAGCTGCCAACGCACAGCCTGGTGCCTCCACCACCCCGCCTCCTCTAATTGCTAATTGGCCCCTTTGACATTGGAGGGGTGGGGAGAGGTAGGCAACGCACCATAACACGCCCCTCCCTTGAGGCAGGCACGTGTCCCCGCCAGCAGGCTGGTCCTACCAGCTGGAGAGGAATGAGCATCTCGAGGGGCTGAGAGCTGGGTGCTTCATTCTGCCAGAGGGGGCTGGTCAGAGGCCCAGGGCCCACAGGCACCTCTCACAGAGCAGGAGGCAAAGCCTGGATCCCCTTGGGTTTCCCGATTCTGCCCAGGGTGGGTCCATAAGTGGGGGACATGGCAAAGGGGACAGTGCACGGGGAGCACCCCTACCTAGTGCGTAACGCTAGACATGTCTTGGCCCTCTCTGGCCTCCCCGTCTCCTCTGTAAAATGAGGCAGCTGGTGTTGCTGGTCTGGAGAGCTATCCGGAGGGTTTCTCCCAACTTTGAGAGTCTATGGCTTTATTTATTTATTTTTTTATTTTGAGACGGAGTCTTGCTCTGTAGCCCAGGCTGGAGTGCAGTGGTGCGGGTGTGATCTGAACTCACTGCAACCTCCCTCTCCTGGATTCTCCTGCCTCAGCCTCCTGAGTAGCTGGAATTACAGGCTGATGCCACCATGACCAGCTAATTTTTGTATTTTTAGTAGAGAAGCGGTTTTCATCAGGTTGGCCAGGCTGGTCTCGAACCCCCGACCTCAGGTGATCTACTCACCTAGGCCTTCCAAAGTGCTGGGATTACAGGGATGAGCTACCATGCCCAGCTGATGGCTTTATTTTATTCAGAGACAGGGTCTGGCTCTGTCGCCCAGGCTGGAGTGCAGTGGTGCACTCATAACTCACTGCAGCCTCCAACTCCTGGGCTCAAGTGATCCTCTCACCTTAGCCTCCCAAAATGCTGGGATTAGAAGCATCAACCACTATGCTTGGCTGATGACTTTCAATTCTGTATTCTAGAATTCTTGGATTATGGGCTAGGCATGGTGGCTCACGCCTGTAATCCCAGCACTTTGGGAGGCCGAGGCAGGCGGATCATGAGTTCAGGAGTTCGAGACCAGCCTGGCCAACATGGTGAAACCCCGTCTCTACTAAAAATACAAAAATTAGCTGGGTGTGGTGGCACGTGCCTGTAATCCCAGCTAATCAGGAGGCTGAGGTAGGAGAACTGCTTGTCCCGGGACCCGGGAAGTGGAGGTTGCCGTGAACCGAGATCACCACCATTGCACTCCAGCCCGGGCAACAAGAGTGAAACTCTGCCTCAGAGAAAAAAAAAAAAAAGTTTGATATGAAGAATTTAGAGCTTTTTATTTCTCAGAGTTTGAGACTCAAAAGTCTTAAGATTTTAGGATCCTCCCCACCGCCCTTCCCTCTCCCCACTGGCTTCAGTACCTGGGTCCACTAAGAGCCTTGTTACGTTGCCCTCAGCCTCCTCCAGCTCAGGAATCTCTATGGCCGCTGAGCACACATACGCCCCGCTGTGGTTGAGGCTCGCAGGGTCCAGCTTCAGGATGAGATGGCTGGGTGCCTGCCAGGAGAGCTGTCCCTGGGGCCCGCAGACCCCCAGGCTGAGGCTGCCGTTGGTGATGTATGGTTGGCACAGGATGGCCCCATCCTTGGTCCACCTAACACGGAGCCGTTCCCAGGCCGGCGCCTGGTCCACCTGGCAGACCAGGGTGGCCTGACTGCCCTGCCTCACCTGCAGGGAGTTGGGCCCCTGCTGCACACTCAGGCTTGAGGCTCCTTGCAGGGCTGGAAGACAGAAGAGGTAGAGGCAACCTTTCTGACGGTGTGCATGTGAGGCTGCGTAACTCACTCCCCTAGTGAGCCGGCAGTCTGGGTTTGAAACCTCACTTGCCTAAGCCGGGTGCCGTTCGTGGCTCACGCCTGTAGTCCCAGCACTTTGGAAGCCTGAGGTGGGAGGATTGCTTGAGCCCAGGAGTTCCAGACTAGCCTGAGGACATAGCAAGACCTCATCTCTACAATAAATATTTTAAAAGTAGCTGGGTTTGGTGGTGTGCACCTGGGGTCCCAGCTATTTAAGAGACTGAAGTGAGGGGATCGCTTGAGCCCAGGCATTTGAGGCTGCGGTGAGCTATGATCACACCATTGCACTCCAGCCTGGGTAACAAAGCAATACCCTGTCTCTAAAAATTAAACATAAAGGCCCCGCGGTGGCTCACGCCTGTAATCCCAGCACTTTGGGAGGCCAAGGCGGGCGGATTATGAGGTCAGGAGATCAAGACTATCCTGGCTAACAAGGTGAAACCCCATCTCTACTAAAAATACAAAACATTAGCCAGCGTGGTGGCGCACGCCTATAGTCCCAGCTACTCAGGAGGCTGAGGCAGGAGAATGGCCTGAACCCGGGAGGTGGAGGTTGCAGTAAGCTGAGATCAGGTGCCACTGCACTCCAGCCTGGGGGACAGAGTGTGAGACTCCGTCTCAAAAAAAAAAAAAAAAAAAAAATTTAAACTAAAAAAAAAAAAAACCCAAAGAACCTCACTGTCTGTATGACCTTTGGAAGGTCATGACTTGCTGAGGCTCAACAACCCCACCTGTAAAATGGGTATAAGTCGCTCAGAGCTTGTGGAATTCTGAGATAGTCTCCAGTACTCCACTACACAAATACCGCCTAGCATGTGCCAGGCCCTATGCTGGGTGTGGGGGACACAGACACAGGGGCGACCAAAGCAGATGAAAATCCCTGCCCTTCAGAAGCTGACAATCTAGGGTAAAAGAGACACAGGAAGTCATGAAATGAGAACTGCAATGGGGGAAAGGAATGGCAGTGGCCACAGAAGACACCAGTGAGGTCAGGGAACATCTATTCATTGAGAGTAATCAAGGAAGGCCTCCTTGAGGTGGTGACTTTTTTATTTTTTTATGTTTTTAGAGTTGGGGTCTGGCTCTAAGGTCCAGGCTGGAGTACAGTGGCACCATCACAGCTCACAGCATCCCTGAACTCCTGGGCTCAAGTGATCCTCCTACCTCAGCCTCCCAAGTAGCTGGGACTACAGGCATGTATCACTATGCCTGGCTGATTTTTTTGGTTTTGTAGAGGTTGGGGGTCTCATTATGTTGCCCAGGCTGGTCTTGAACTCCTGGGCTCAAGTGATCCTCCCACCTACACCTCCCAAAGTGCTGGGATTGTAGATGTGAGCCACTATGACCAGCCTTTTTTTTTCTTAAGACCACGCCACTGCACTCTAGCCTGGGCAACAGAGCGAGACTCCATATATAAGAAAAAAACGACTCCGTCTCACTCTGTTGCCCAGTCTGGAGTGCAATGGCACCATTAAAGCTCACTGCAGCCTCAACCTCCTGGGCTCATGGGCTGGGTGCCATGACTCATGCCTGTAATCCCTGCACTTTGGGAAGTCGAGGCTGGTGGATCACCTGAGGTCAGGAGTTCGAGACCAGCCTGGCCAATGTGGTGAAACCCTGTTTCTACTAAAAATACAAAAATTAGCCATTGTGGTGGCAGGCGCCTGGAATCCCAGCTACATGGGAGGCTGAGGCAGGAGAATTACTTGAATCTGAGAGGCAAAGGTTGCAGTGAGCTGAGACCATGCCACTGCACTCTAGCCTGGGCAACAGAGCAAGACTCCATATCAAAGAGTAAAAGACTCCATCTCATTCTGTTGCCCAGTCTGGAGTGCAGTGGCACCATCATAGCTCACTGCAGGATCAACCTCCTGGGCTTATGGGCTGGGCACAGTGGCTCACGCCTGTAATCCCAGCACTATGGGAGGCCGAGGTGGGTGGATCACCTGGGGTCAGGAGTTCAAGACCAGCCTGGCTAACATGGTGAAACCCTGTCTCTACTTAAAATACAAAAATTAGCTGCGCATGGTGGCAGGCACCTATAATCCCAGCTACTTAGGAGGCTGAGGCAGGAGAATCACTTGAACCTGGGAGGTGGAGGTTGCAGTGACCTGAGATCATGCCGGTGTACTCCAGCCTGGGTGACAGAGCGAGACTCTGTCTCAAACAAAACAAAACAAGGCCGGGTGCAGTGGCTCATGTCTCCAATCCCAGCACTTTGAGAGGCCAAGGCGGGCGGATCCCAAGGTCAGTAGATCAAGACCATTCTTCCCAACATGGAGAAACCCTGCCTCTACTAAAAATACAAAAATTAGCCGGGTGTGGTGGCACACACCTGTAGTCCCAGCTACTTGGGAGGCTGAGGCAGGAGAATCGCTTGAACCCAGGAGGCGGAGGTTGCAGTGAGCTGAGTTCGTGCCACTGCACTCCAGCCTGGGCAACAGAGTGAGACTCTGTCTCAAAACAAAAAAACAAAATAAAACACTCCTGGGTTCATGTGATCCTCCCACCTCAGCCTCTCAAATTGCTGGGATTACATGCACATGCCACTGTGTCCAGCCTGACCACAGATCTTAATGGAAAGGGGTAACCAGTGTGAGAAGGAAGGTATTGGAGGGTAAGAGCATTCCAGACAGTGCACAGTCCATGCAGAAGCCCTGGGGCAGGACTGTGTCTGACGTGTTGGAGGAACAGTGAGGAGGTCTGTGTGGCTGGAGCAGAGTGAGGAAGGGGAGACAGGGAGGAGGGAAGGAGGAAGGGTTGATCAGGGCCTGTGAGCCTTGGGGTGGTGTGGAGAGATGAGGAAAATTGGAAAATTAAGCAGTTTACGTTATAATCTAAGTGTGATGGAAAATCAGACAGCAGGGTAGAAATAGTCCAATTTAAGTTTTTGTTTGTTTGTTTGTTTTGTTTTTTTGAGACGGGGTCTCACTGTTGCCCAGGTTGGAGTGCAGTGACATGATCTTGGTTCACTGCAACCTCTGCCTCCTGGGTTCAAGTGATTCTTGTGGCTCAGCCTCTTGAGTAGCTGGGACTACAGGCACTCGCTACCATGCCTGGCTAATTTTTGTATTTTTAGTGGAGATGGAGTTTCACCAACATGGCCAGGCTGGTCTGGAACTCCTGACCTCAAGTGATCTACCTGCCTCAGTCTCCAATTTAAGTTTTAATAAGAAAGACCTTGGTTGGGCGTGGTGGCTCATGCCTGTTATCCCAGCACTTTGGGTACTCAAGACTGGATGATCGCTAGAGGCCAGGAGTTCAAGACTAGCCTGGGCAACATAGTGAAACCCATCTCTAAAAAACAAAAACGGCTGGGCACAGTGGCTCACGCCTGTAATCCCAGCACTTTGGGAGGCCGAGGCGGGTGGATTATGAGGTCAGGAGTCCTAGACGAGCCTGGCAAAGATGGCGAAACCCCGTCTCTACTAAAAATACAAAAAAAAATTAGCCAGGAGCGGTGGCCTGCGCCTGTAATCCCAGCTACTCGGGAGGCTAAGGCAGGAGAATCGCTTGAACCTGGAGGGTGGAGGTTGCAGTGAACCAAGATCGCGTCACTGCACTCCGGCCTGGGTGACAGAGCAAGACTCCTTCTCAAAAAACAAACAAACCAAAAAAATACGAAACAAACAAACAACAAAAAAAGTGCAAGCGGCTGGAATTGGAAGAGAGGGAAAGAGGAATGGAGGATTTCGCCGGAGGAAATGTGTGAAGGGCAGTAGCTTTTGTCCTTAATTTGAAACACAGAGGGAGCTGCTGCCGGAGTAGAAAGTTTGCTTTTAGCTGTGAGAAGTCTGACGTGTCTGTTAGAGTCCCGGAGAAGGTGAGGTTATGTGAAGTTCCCGGCATTTGAGATGCAATTGCAGAGGAGGGTAGAGACATGAGATGTGGAGAAGGGTATTAGGCAGCTGGAACAGCAGGTGCAAAGGCTTGAGGGCCAGATCCAACCTTCCCACTGGGGAAACAGAGAAAGAAAAGCTTCCAGGCTGGAGCAAGGGGGAGGGAGCAAAGGCATCGCGGAGGGTGAAGATGAGAGAGGTCAGGCCAGGCTGGTATGTAGGGCAAGGTTTAGATTGTATCCTAGGGGCCCTCAGAAGATCCTTCCTTAACCCTCCAGCCCCCATCATGTTCTGAGTCTCGGAGGGAGATGAGCCTTATCTGACAGAGTAGAGAGACTTAAGTTTAGAGGGGCCCTGAGCTGGGGGGGCAGGCAGCCGGGGATGACAGCAAGAGGTGGGTTCGGAGGGGAGGGAGACCCAGATACTCACCCCAGAACTGCACCAGGAGGCCCAGCACCATACCTGGGGACCCCATTCCTGGCCCATCAGACCCCTCTCCCCCTCCCAGTTGACAGACTTCCTGCCACAATCTCCGCCTCCCGCTGCAGAGACAGATGTGACACCCAGGGCCAGACAGCAGACGTCCGGTGTTCCAGGCTGCTGGGGGCTCCACTTCCTGCCACCTCGTGCCTCAGTTTCCCCAATGCATTTCCTATCTGAAAGGCAGCGTACAGACCAGGTGACATGGCTCATGTCTGTAATCCCAGCATTTTGGGAGGCTGAGGCAGGTGGATCACCTGAGGTCAGGAGTTTGAGACCAGCTTGGCCAACATGATGAAACCCCATCTCTGCTAAAAATACAGAAATTAGCTGGACATGGTGACGGATGCCTGTAATCCCAGCTACTTGAGAGGCTGAGGCAGGAGAATGGCTTAAACCCGGGAGGTGGAGGTTGCAGTGAGCCGAGATCACACCACTGCACTCCAGCCTGGGTGACAAGAGCGAAACTCTGTCTCAGAAAAAAAGAAAAGAAAGGCAGTGTACGTAAGTGAGTTGGGGGAATGCACCCCTGTGAGCTTTCTGGAAGGCTCTACATAAACACATTTGGGTACAGGAAGACAGTGTGAGAGCAGGTGGCTCCGTGGGGGAGGGGCAGGCAGCCTAAGCCTGAGCAGTGAGTTAAATGACAGGGTCCCTACCTCAATTATTTTGCTCCCAAAATGTCTTTCTTTTGCTGGGCGCTGTAGCTCACACCTGTAATCCCAGTACTTTGTGAGGCTGAGGTGGGAGGATCACTTTAGCCAAGTTTAAGATCATCCTAGGTAACACAGCGAGATCCCATCTCTATTAAAAAAAAAAAAAAAAAAAAAAAGATACAGGCCGAGCATGCTGGCCCAGGCCTGTAATCCCAGCACTTTGGGAGGCCAAGGCAGGTGGATCACCTGAGGTCAGGAGTTCGAGACCAGCCTAGCCAACATAGCAAAACTCAGTCTCTACTAAAAATACAAAAATTAGCTAGGCCTAGTGGTGGGTGCCTGTAGTCCCAGCTACTCAGTGGGGTTGAGGCAGGAGAATTGCTTGAACTGGGGAGATGGAGATTACAGGGAGCCGAGATCCTGCCACTGCACTCTAGCCTGAACGACAGAGTGAGACCCTGTCTCAAAAAAAAAAAAAAAAAAAAAAAGATACAAAACCGTTCCTGTCTCTAAAAAAAGAATAATAGGCTGGGTGCGGTGGCTCACGCCTGTAATTCCAGCACTTTGGAAGGCTGAGGTGGGTGGATTGTGAGGTCAGGAGATCGAGACCATCCTGGCTAACACGGTGAAACCCCATCTCTACTAAAAATACAAAAAAAAATTAGCCGGGCGTGGTGGCGGGCACCTGTAGTCCCAGCTACTGGGGAGGCTGAGGCAGGAGAATGGTGTGAACCCAGGAGGCAGAGCTTGCAGTGAGTCGAGATCGTGCCACTGCACTCTGGGCAACAGAGTGAGACTCCGTCTCAAAAAAAAAAAAAAAAAAAGAAAAGTCTTCCTTTGAGGTTCAGAGAAATAGATTTCTGTTGATAACTTTGGGTCCTATTACATGGCCTGGAGAAGCTTGGGGGTCCCGTGGAGGAGGTTCATGGGCTCTGGAGTTCCTCCCAGCCCTGCACCCCTCACCCCTGATTCTGTAGTGCCTTCTGGGAGGAGGTGGTGAACCCACAGACCTCAATGTCTCAGACCCAACTGCAGAGTGACCTCCTTTCTCACTCGGACGGAGAAGGCCTGCATCGTACGCAGCGCTCCTCTCCACCACAGTGAGGTTCTGCGGTGCCTGTGCCTGCACCTCCCCTGCAGACACACACACCCTCCCAGCCTCCCCTGCCCACTCCTTCCCGTAGTCAGAACATTCTGAAGCTCCACCCTTCCCCCCACCGTCTGCCGAGGGACCCTGGATAGATTAGGTCCCAGGTCCTTCCAAAGCTGGACACAGACATTCTTAGCTTCGCGCCTGGGCTGGCACGGAGACTTCTGGAGGAGCTGTTGGAACCTGGGGCTTTGTGGGGTGTATAGGAGTTTAGTTGTGACATAGGGACAAATGGAAAGAAGGCATTGGAGGCTGAACACCCTCTTGGGCAAAAGCCTTAGATTTTCAGTAAATGCAAGACGTGAGAAGGCGGGCTAGACAATTTGAGTAGCAAGGGATAACCTGTGTGAGTGAACAAGTGAGGAAACTGAGGCACGGGAGCACTAGAGATGATTCTGACGTCCCACGGCAGGGCCGGGGGTCGAGCCCCCTGTCCTCTGAGCCAAGGCTCTCTCCAGCTCACATATCACCACCGACACGGCCCGGTGAGCCCCAGGCGCTGGACGTGAGGGCTCTCGGCGACGCCAGCGCGGAACTACATTTCCCAGACGGCCGCGGCGGGCGCGCCTGCGCAGTGCGCGCGGTGATGGAGCGCTAACCGGGGGCGCGGCGGCAGCGAGGACTCGGCGGGCCATTGGCTACCGGCCGCGGCACAGGCAGCTTGGGGACTCAGCGTGCGCGGGGCCCGCGGGCCGGGCCGGGGTGACCTGGGCTGCAGCCATGGAAGAACAGAGGGTAGGACGGGGTGGGGCGGGGCGGGCCCTCTGGGGCGTCGGGGGCGGGGGAGGGGACCAGGTGTTGCCGCAGCGCCCCCACTCCCTCCCCGCCTCCGCCCCAGCTGCTCTGCGGCCGAGGCCCCACCCCGTCGCGACCCCGCCCGGATCTAGCCCCCCACCCCAGTTTGGGACGCAGTCCCCCCGACATCTTGGCTTGGGGCCAGGCACGTGCCTTCTAAGCCCCCCACCCTGCCCAGTATCCCAGTCCCATCCCTGACCCCCATCCCCCACGCCCTCCTTCCTGGCTGCGGACCAGGCATCCCGGCCCCCCGCCCCACCCTCGGAGGACGCCCCGCCAGCTCCGCAGTGCGGACCCCACCGACCCTGCCCCGGGGAAAAGAGCCAGTCGGAAGCCTGGGTCAGAGCAAGAGGCTCCTGAGCAGGATCCTCCCTCCCAGAATACCCTGCCCTTCCCCAAGACCTCCCTGCCCCTCCCCACTTACCTGGCGCCCCTGCATCCCTGGCCCGCAGGTTCCACCTTTGCCCAGGTAATTTCTTTCTCCTTGCTTGTCCTTGTCCCCCAGGTAGGCCCCACCCCTGTTCTGAGGCTAGCCCCTATCCCAGGCTATCCCACCTCCCTGGGATTTTTCTTCCACCGAGAACCCTTTCCCCAGGTTAGCCCATTTTCCAGCAGGCAACCTTTTCCTCTGGGGTTTTCTGTCCCCAGGCTAGCCCCTCGTGCCCCACCTTCAGGATGTAGGTATCGGGTTGTAGCCTTTGTGCTCAAGCACACCTGGTTCGGGCCGGGGTCTGTCCCTTCCTGAGAGGTTCTCTGTGAGCGTCAGTTTCCTCTCCTGTAATATGGGGTAGCTTAGGGCGCCCAGCTGCTATAGGTGAGTTGTATCAGTCCGGAGCTTCACCTCCTGGCTGGTGCCCAAGTTCGAGAACGTGGCAGCCCCCACATGTCCTCTCTGGATCCCTGGAGGGGAGCATGGGTCAGGGAGCCCGGCCAGGCTGAGGGACTCACCTGCCTGCCGTGTGTGTGTGCACGCGTGTGTGCATTTGTGTATGTGTGTGCATATGTGTGCACGTGTACACGTGTGCGTATACGTGTGTGCACGTGTGTGTACCTGTTTGCACACCTGTGTGTACGTGTGTGTGCACCTGTGTCTGTCCACACTTCTGGTGGTGCAGGAGGCCCTGAGGAAGATCATCACAACACTGGCTATGAAGAATGAAGAAATTCAGAGCTTTATCTATTCCCTGAAACAGATGCTGCTGAATGTGGAGGTGAAGGTGGTGGGGGAGTCCTGGGCAGGTGGGGGGAGGGGAGGAACCTGGAGGGTGCAGCCATAGGAACTGGCCTCTTGCTGTTAATGCCTGTGGGAGGTCTCAGTTTCCCCCTCTGAACACGGGCTTTGGCCAATCCTGGCTGTTCCGACCCAGGCGAACTCGACGAAGGTGCAGGAGGACCTCGAAGCAGAGTTCCAGTCCCTCTTCTCCGTCCTGGAGGAGCTGAAAGAAGGCATGCTTATGAAGATAAAACAGGACCGTGCCAGCCGCACCTACGAGCTGCAGGTGAGGGCTGGGGGCATCTTCCTCTCTCCGCCCACCCCCCTACTCAACAGAACGTAGCTGGCTCTCATCTTCTTCCCAAAACTGGGTGCTTCTTGAGTTTCTGATCTCTCCCCTGACCCCTCCCTGTCCATGGCCCCATCAATGCTCCATCCACCTGTACTCTCTCTTTTTTTGTTGTTTTTTTTTTGAGATGGAGGTCTTGCTCTGTCACCCAGGCTGGAGTGCAGTGGCAAGATCTCGGCTCACTGCAACCTCCACCTCCTGGGTTCAAGTGATACTCCTGCCTCAGCCTCCCAAGTAGCTGGGATTACAGGCACCCGCCACCATACTGGGATAATTTTCGTAATTTTAATAGAGATGGGGTTTCACTGTGTTGGCCAAGCTGGTCTCGAACTCCTGACCTCAGGTGATCCTCCCGCCTCAGCCTCCCAAACTGCTGGGATGACAGGCGTGAGCCCCTGTGCCCAGCCTGCCTGTGCTTTCTCTGAATCCCTTCTCCATCATGGTGTCCCCGCGTCTGGCTCAGATCTTCCCCTTCTGTCTTCACTCAGTGCCTCCGGTTTCTCAGCCCTTCCCACTGGCCCCCCAGATCTGAAGGTATCACCTCCACTTATACACCACCCATGGCTCCCGTGGGCTCTCACTCAGACTCCAAGCTGGGGTCACACAGGCTGCATCCAGACCTCCTGGGCAACTTCCTGACATCCCAGATTCCTGTCCCCAGGCAATCTGGCGCCCTGGAGCCTGGGTGTGGCCTGGGCATGTGAGTTTTTGGTTTGTTTGTGTTTTGAGACAGAGTCTTGTCCTGTCATCCAGGGTGGAGTACAGTGGCGCAATCATGCCTCACTGCAGCCTCCGCCTCCCAGGCTCAAGCGATCCTCCCACCTCAGCCTCCCAAGTAGCTGGGACCACAGGAAGGTGCCACTACTCCCAGCTAATTTTTGTATTTTTTGGTGGAGACTGGTTTTCACCATGTTGCCTAGACTCGTCTTGAACTCCTGGGCTCAAGCGATCTTTCTGCCTTGTCCTCCCAAATTGCTGGGATTACGGGTATGAGCCACTGCACCTGGCTCATGTGAGTTTTTTTTGTTCTGTTTTTTTTTTGGTTTTTTTTTTGTTTTTTGTTTTTTTTTTTTTGAGATGGAGTGTCGCTCTGTCACCCAGGCTGGATCAGTGGCACAATCTTAGCTCACTGCAACCTCTGCCTCCCAGGTTCAAGCGATTCTCCTGCCTCAGCTTCCCGAGTAGCTGGGATTACAGGTGCACACCACCACACCCGGTTAATTTTTTCTACATTTAGTAGAGATGGGATTTCACCGTGTTGGCCAGGCTTGTCTTGAACTCCTGACCTCAGGTGATCCTCCCGCCTCAGCCACCCAGAGTGCTGGGATTACAGGCATGAGCCACCGCACCCAGCCTTATGTGAGTTTTTAAGGAAGGAATTCCCCATGGATTCTGTTCTGCTCCCGGAGCCCAGCCCCATTTGGTGGGGCGCTTGAGGCTCCAATCTCCGTCTCTCACCTGGAGTTCGAGAAGGGCGTGGTACCCTGGATTCTGAATGGGGTGGGGAGCCCTCGGGGGGCCTGAGGCAGTGGGGTGAGTTGTCCCCTCCTTTGGTGCCTGGTGTCCACAGAACCAGCTGGCTGCCTGCACGCGGGCCCTGGAGAGCTCCGAGGAGCTTCTGGAGACAGCCAACCAGACTCTCCAGGCCATGGACCGCGAGGATTTTCCTCAGGTGGGTGCCTGTGATGCTGCCAGGCAAAGAACGATGCGCCCGGTCACGTTCGCATTTCAGGTGAACAAGCACATTTTTAGTGTAAGTGTAGCCCACCCATGCGATACTTAGCCAAAGCACATACTGATACCAAGAAAGTGTCCAGGCCGGGCGCAGTGGATACACCTGTAATCCCAGCACTTTGGGAGACCAAGGCGGGTGGATCAGCTGAGGTCACGAGTTAAAGACCAGCCTGGCCAACACGGCGAAGCCCCGTCTCTACTAAAAATACAAAAATTAGCTAGATGTGGTGGTGGGTGCCTGTAATCCCAGCTACTTGGGAGGCTGAGGTGGGAGAATCGCTTGAACCTGGGAGGCAGAGGTTGCCGTGAGCTGAGACTGTGCTACTGTACTCCAGACTGGGCAACAGAGCGAGACTTCATCTCAAAACAAAAAAAAGAAAAGAAAAGAAACAAAGCGTTCAGGCTGGGTGCAGTGGCTCATGCCTGTAATACCTGCAGTTTGGGAGGCCAAGGCAGGAGGATTGCTTGAGGCCAGAAGTTTCAGACCAACATGGGCAACATAGTGAAACCCCATCTCTACAAAAAATAAAGTTATTGGCTGGGTGCGGTGGCTCACGCCTATAATCCCAGCACTTTGGGAGGCTGAGGCAGGCGGATCACGAGGTCAAGAGATCGAGACCATCTTGGTTAACACGGTGAAACCCCGTCTCTACTAAATATGCAAAAAGTTAGCCGAGCATGGTGGTGGGCACCTGAGGTCCCAGCTACTCGGGAAGCTGAGGCAGGAGGATGGTGTGAACCCGGAAGGTGGAGGTTGCAGTGAGCTGAGATCACCCCATTGCACTCCAGCCTGGGCGACAGCAAGACTCCGTCTCAAAAAAAAAAAAAAAAAAAAAAAAAGAAATCTTTGAATGTTGTTCTGTTCCTCTCTCTAGGCTGCCAAGCAAATCAAAGATGGGTAAGACGCTGGGGTCTGGCCCCCACCCCACTTCCCTGCCCCTGGTGTGAAGACAGGGGCCGCCTGGTGAGGGTGTCTCAGCCCAGAGCCCCAGACGGGAGCCCTGGGGAGGGGCCCGCTTGCACCACAGATGACCAGGTCTGGGCCCCCGCGCAACGTCTGCCACCTCCTTCCCGCAGAGTGACCATGGCCCCTGCCTTCCGGCTATCACTGAAAGCGAAGGTCAGTGACAACATGAGTCACCTCATGGTGGACTTCGCACAAGAGCGGCAGATGCTACAGGCACTCAAGTTTCTGCCTGGTGAGAGGGGCACGCACTGGAGGGCCAGGACTTCCGGGGAATGACCTGGGAGGCTGTGAGGCCCTGAAACAGGACCTGGAGTAAGGTGGACGGCCAGGTGTCTGAATTCTACCTGGGGGAGGTGGAGCCCTAATAATTCCACGCCCTGTGGGGGGTGGAGTCCTCATGAAGCCCCACCCCTGGGTGGAGTCATGGGAAGACCCCACCCACTGGGTAGTGGCATCCTGGGAAAACTCTGTCCTCAGGAATGGAGCCCTGGGAATACCACGTCCGGGATGGGGGGGAAGTATTCATCAAGCCCCGCCCATGGGTGGAGCTATCAGAAAGCCCCACCCACCAGGGGGTGAGGTCCTGGGAAAACTCTGTCCCCAGGGGAGGAGCCATAAGAACACCACACCCTGTTGGGGGGGGGTCTCATGAAGTCCCGCCCATGGGTGGAGCCATCAGGAAGCCACACCCACCAAGGGGTGCAGTCCTGGGAAAACTTTGTCCCCCGAGGGTGGAGCCCTGAGGATACCATGTGCTTGGGGGAGTGGAGTCCTCCCGAGACCTCCTCCCTGGATACAGCCATGAGAAGGGCACACCCACCACATGGTAGCTCCTGGGAAAACCCTGTCCGCAGGGGTGGAGCCCTGAGAAGGCCATGCGCCCGAGGAGAAATGGGCTGAGAACCCAACCTGTCTATGATGCAGCCTCAAAGAAAGTCACGCCGGGCGCGGTGGCTCAAGCCTGTAATCCCAGCACTTTGGGAGGCTGAGACGGGCAGATCACGAGGTCAGGAGATCGAGACCATCCTGGCTAACACGGTGAAACCCCGTCTCTACTAAAAAATACAAAAAACTAGCCGGGCGAGGTGGCGGGCGCCTGTAGTCCCAGCTACTCGGGAGGCTGAGGCAGGAGAATGGCGTAAACCCGGGAGGCGGAGCTTGCAGTGAGCCGAGATCGCACCACTGCACTCCAGCCTGGGTGACAGAGCCAGACTCTGTCTCAAAAAAAAAAAAAAAAAAAAAAAAAAAGAAAGTCACATCCCTCATTGGCAGAGAATTTGCAATAATTCTGCCCCTAAATGATGGAATCCTGAGAAAGCTCAGCCCTCCCCCCACCCGCTGATGGAACCTTAGAGTCTCCATGGCTGGGCACGGTGGCTCACGCCTGTAATCCCAACACTTTGGGAGGTCGAGGCGGGTAGATCACCTGAGGTCAGGAGTTCAAGACCAGCCTGGCCAACATGGTGAAACCCCGACTCTACTAAAAATACAAAAAATTAGCCGAGTGTGGTGGCGCATGCCTGTAATCCCAGCTACTCGGGAGGCTGAGGCAGGAGAATCGCTTGAACCAGGGAGTCAGAGGTTGCAGTGAGCCAAGATCGTGCCACTGGACTCCAGCCTGGGTGACAAGAGAAAGACTCTGTCTCCAAAAAACAAAAAGTCTCCACCCCCGCAAGCGTGGAACCCCCCCAAAATTGGGGGCCATGCCCCCAAAAGTGTCCCTCATGTAGTTGGGCGGCGCTGCAGCAAGCCCCCTGCCCCCTGCACCAGGCACAGAACCCTGACCCCCTCTCCCTTCCGTCCGGGGCAGTGCCCAGCGCGCCGGTGATCGACCTGGCCGAGTCCCTGGTGGCAGATAACTGTGTGACCCTGGTGTGGCGCATGCCGGATGAGGACAGCAAGATTGACCACTACGTGCTGGAGTACCGGCGGACCAACTTCGAGGGCCCGCCCCGTCTCAAGGAGGACCAGCCCTGGATGGTCATCGAGGGAATCCGGCAGACAGAGTACACTCTGACAGGTAAGGGCAGCGTGCGCCAGCTCTGCCCAGCTGTGAACAGCAACCCCTTCCAGGCTGCCGTCTCGCCATCAGTCACTGGGGGCCTTGGGCACGATCCCCAAGACTCACAGAGTCTGGAAGCAGCCTGAGGAGGCGGATCAGAAGTATGAGACAGTGGCCGGGCGCGGTGGCTCACGCCTGTAATCCCAGCACTTTGGGAGGCTGAAGTGGGCGGATCGCCTGAGGTCAGGAGTTCAAACCAGCCTGGCCATCTATGGTGAAACCCCGTCTCTACTAAAAATACAAAAAAAATTAACTGGGCATGGTATCAGGCACCTGGAATCCCAGCTACTCGCGAGGCTGAGACGGGAGAATCGCTTGAACCAGGAAGGCGGAGGTGGCACTGAGCCAAGATCACGCTATGCCCTCGCACGAGATGCCCTCCAGCCTGGGCAACAAGAGCGAAACTCATCTCAGAAATAATAATAATAATAATAATAATGAATATATTTTTCTAGACATGGGATCTTGCCATTTCCCTAGGCTGGTCTCCAACTCCTGGCCTCAAGCAGTCCTGCCTCAGCCTCCCAAATAGCTGGGTACTGTCCTCGGAGCAGGGCACAACGCAGACAGTAATCTTTTCCCTTCTGGAGCTAGCATTCTGGATTCACCCTCCAAGTATTTGGGGTCCTCCTTGGCAGTTAAAGAAACTGAAAGCTGACCAGGCATGGTGGCTCAATCCTGTAATACAGCACTTTGGGAGGCTGAGGCAAGAGGATTGCTTGAGGCTGGGAGCTGGAGACTAGCTTGGGTAACAAAGCGAGAGCCCATCTATAAAAAAAATTTTTTTTTTAAAGTTATCTGAGCATGGTGGTCCCAGCTACCAAGGGAGGCTAAAGTGGGAGGATTGTTTGAGCGCAACAGTTGTAGACTACAGTGAGCCATGACTGCACCACCGCACTCCAGCCTGAACAACAGGGCGAGAGACCCTGTCTCTACAAAACAGAGAGAGAGAGAGAGAGAAAAGGAAGGAAGGGAGGGAGGGAAACCCAAGGAATCCACTCAGGTGTTGGAGGTAGGGTCTGAAGGGGGAAAGCCTCATGAGATTAAAAAGCCATCCTGGCCGGGTGCGGTGGCTCACGCTGTAATCCCAGCACTTTGGGAGGCTGAGGCCGGTGGATCCCTTGAAGTCAGGAACTCAAGACCAGCCTGGCCAGCCTGGCCAAAACATTAGCCGTGTGTGGTGGCGGATGCCTGTAATCCCAGCGACTCAGGAGGCTGAGGAGTGAGAATCACTTGAACCTGGGAGGGGAGGCTGCAGTGAGCAGAGATCGCGCCACTACACTCCAGCTTGGGCAACAGAGGGAGACTCCGTCTCAAAAAAAAAAAAAAAAAAGCCATCCTGATCGGGGAAACCCTCAGGGGCGGGGAGATCGGGGAAACCCTCAGGGGCGGGGAGAAGCTGGCTGAAGGGTTAACTGTCCACATTCTCTAGCTGCTTTTGGGCTGTAATCAGCCGGCTGGTTATCTGTAATTAGCATACAAGGTTAATCATGAGCTCGCTAATTGCAGGGGAAAAAGTCACCAGCCGCAGGAGAGCTTGCGAACAGCTATTGGCTTATCCTTCTCTTGAGAATCAAAATAAACACACCCCTTTTATTTGTTGTAAATAGGATTCCTCAAATCCCTCCTCCAAGCGTCCCCGCCTTTTTGGTTTTGTTTTCTGGTAACTTTGTATTTTGAAATAAATATAGATTCACAGGGAGTTGCCAAAACAACTAATACAAAAAGTACAGAGAGGACCCATGTAGTTAGCATAAAACCCGGGAAATGGACATGGGTGCAGTGGACTCACATCTTACCAGTTTTTTTTTTTTTTTTTTGAGATGGAGTCTTGCTCTGTCACCCAGGCTGGAGTACAGTGGCGCAATCTCGGCTCACTGTAAGCTCTGCCTCTGGGATTCCCGCCATTCTCCTGCCTCAGCCTCCTGAGTAGCTGGGACTACAGGCGCCCGCCACCACGCCCGGCTAATTTTTTGTATTTTTAGTAGAGACGGGGTTTCACCGTGTTAACCAGGATGGTCTCGATCTCCTGACCTCGTGATCCACCTGCCTCGGCCTCCCAAAGTGCTGGGATTACAGGCGTGAGCCACCGCGCCCGGCCACCAGTTTTTTGTGTTTTGTTTTGTTTTTTGTTTGTTTTTTTTTGAGACACCTGAGTCTCGCTCTGTTGCCCAGGCTGGAGTGCAGTGGCGTGATCTCAGCTCACTGCAACCTCTGCCTCCTGGGTTCAAGCAATTCTCCTGTCTCAGCCTCCCTAGTAGCTGGGATTACAGGTGTGAGCCACCGCGCTCGACCTTTTTTTTTTAAAGACAGGTTCTTGCTAGGTAGCACATGCTGGACTGCAGTGATGCAATCATAGCTCACTGCAGCTTCAACCTCTTGGGCTCACATGCTCCTCCTCCCTCAGCCTTCTGATTAACCGGGACTACAGGTGTGCACCCACCACACCTGGCTAACTTTTTTTGTGGGGGGATGGAGTTTTACTCTGTCACCCAGGCTGGAGTGCAGTGGCGTGATCTTGGCTCACTGCAACCTCTGCCTCCGGGTTCAAGCGATTCTCCTGCTGCAGCCTCCTGAGTAGCTGTGATTACAGGCACCACCCACCCCCCAGCCGCCCATTTTCATATTTTTAGTAGAGATGGGGTTTCATCATGTTGGCCAGGCTGGTCTTGAACTCCTGACCTCAAGTGATCTGCCCATCTTGGCCTTCCAAAGTGCTGACATTACAGGCGTGAGCCACCGCACCCAGACTAATTTTTTATGTTTTATTATTTATTTATTTGAGACAGAATCTCAAATAAATGTGTCGCCCAGGCTGGAGTGCAGTGGTGCAGTACAAATCTCTGTATTTTGTGACAGGATCTGAAAGCATCCTGATTGGTCTATGTGAGTTGGAGGTAGAGTCAAGTAATTCATAGCCCCTCAGGGAGAGGAGGGCAAGGATGGTTTCTCAGGGATAGGATGTTTATTTTTTATTTTTTCTTGAGACGGAGTTTTGCTCTTGTTGCCCAGGCTGGAGTTCAATGGCATGATCATGGCTCACCGCAACCTCTGCCTCCCGGGTTCAAGCAATTCTCTTGTCTCAGTCTCCTGAGTAGCTGGGACTACAGGCATGCGCCACCATGCCCGGCTAATTTTGTATTTTTAGTAGAGATGGGGTTTCATCATGTTGGTCAGGCTGGTCTTGAACTCCCAACCTCAGGTGATCCGCGTGCCTCGGCCTCCCAGAGCGCTGGGATTACAGGCGTGAGCCACTGCGTGTGGCCAGGTAAGGTGTTTATAAGGTGGTTCTTTGAATGGCGTTGGGAATCACAGTGGGACATGACAGCTTTAACCCATGACTCAGAGTCTCAGGGAATACACGGTGTTAAAATGCCTCTCTTGCCTCCCAGGTCTCAAGTTTGACATGAAATACATGAATTTCCGCGTGAAGGCCTGTAACAAGGCAGTTGCAGGAGAGTTCTCTGAGCCGGTGACTCTGGAGACACCAGGTGACTGGCTTCTACCCTTGCCCTACCTTTGACTCCATGGCCCTTTCCTCCCACGGCCCCCAGAGACCATGAGAATCCTCAAAGCAGGGCAACTTTGTTGCCCTGGCTGCCAGGAAGCTCAAAGCTCCGTCCACAGTGGCTTCCTTAGCCTGAGTATCTGCTATAACCCTGTTTTTGTCCTTTGCTTCTGAGGTTTACCCCAGTGTATCTCGATGGTTTTTATATACAGCCACACACACCCTCTCTTTGCCCAAAAATAGATAAGTCTTCTGTAGAGCTGGGGATGAGATTTGAGTAGTGAAGACCGATTCCAGAACCTTTCACAGTGACACCTTCGCATGCCCTGCTAGGAAGTCCCTCTGAAATCTAGCCTAACTCCCTCGTGCTGTAGCCCAGCCCCTTTCTTGGGATTAGCCCTCCATGGAAGCACAGGGTAGTGCAGTTGGCTTGAAAATGCCTCCAGAGGTCGGGCGCAGTGGCTCACGCCTCTGATCCCAGCACTTTGGGAGGCTGAGGTGGGCGGATCACAAGGTCAGGAGTTCGAAACCAGCCTGGCCAATATGGTGAAACCCCGTCTCTACTGAAAATACAAACATTAGCTGGGTGTGGTGGTGGGCACCTGTAGTCCCAGCTACTTGGGAGGCTGAGGCAGGAGAACTGCTTGAACCCAGGAGGCGGAGGTTGCAGTGAGCCAAGATTGTGCCACTGCACTCCAGCCTGAGTAACAGAGCGAGACTCCGTCTCCAAACAAAAAAAAAAGAAAATGCCTTCAGACCTGGGAGGGAGGCCTTTAGGCCACAACCCTCGGCCTTCGCGCCTCTGGCTCCATGTTCTGTCCCCTCTGCCCTTTGCCATATCGTCTCTCTTGTTGTCTTTCTGCTGGTCTCTCTATATCTGTCTCTCTCTGAGCCTTTGTTGGTCTCTCTGTCTCCGTCTTGGACCCTTGTCTCCTCGGCTCTCTGATTCTCTGTCCCTGTCTTGGTCTGTCTTGGTCACTGTCTGTCTCTCTGTCTCTCTCTGTGTCTCTCCGGGTTTCCCATCTCTGTGACTCCCACGTCTGCCCGGCCCCAGCGTTCATGTTCCGCCTGGATGCGTCCACATCCCACCAGAACCTGCGGGTGGATGATCTCTCCGTGGAGTGGGACGCTATGGGCGGGAAGGTGCAGGATATCAAGGCTCGCGAGAAAGATGGCAAGGGGCGGACGGCGTCTCCCATCAATTCCCCGGCCAGGTAGCCTGCCCCCTCCCCTCCCTAAGTCTCTGGTGGAGAAGATCAATCTGGACATGGACACAGAGCCCAGTGTGGTCACAGCTGGGGTGGAGAGGGGACCCAGGGCTGGGGGAACCCAGAGAGGGAATGAGGGGAGAGGAGATTTTGAGTGGGGTTTTGATGGGTAAATAGGAGTTTCCCAGATGACAGAGGGCACAGGCATATTCTGACATAAACATGAGATGCTAGATATATAGAAAGAGCCAAATACTGCCAGAGATTGACCCAACATCCACAGTGGCTGGGGTGGACTAGGGGAGCCATACCCTGGGAGAGATGAGTGTTAAACTGAGTCTCCTGAGACTGCCTACTCCCTGCCAACCACAGAGGTACTCCATCTCCCAAGAGGATGCCCTCAGGTCGTGGGGGTCGGGACCGCTTCACCGCTGAGTCCTACACAGTGCTGGGTAAGGAAGGGGAGAAAAAAGGGGAGAGGGGAGTTTTGGGCAGGGGCCTAATGGTGGGGGTTGAGGGAGAAGCTTTGCCTTTGGCTGCGGAAACAGGCAGCCATCAGCAAATCTGCTCCCGAAATAATAGGTTGTTCTGTCACTGCCGAAAAGGAAATATTTGGGGATAAGGGATTGCTGGGGAAAGCCAGAATTTATGGAGTGAAGGAAAGAGACTGTGGATCAGATGGTGCCTGGGCAGGAGCTTGGGGGCAATTGTCTGAACTCCGTGGAGTATCTGGGACTTGGGGAGTAGCTGGGATTTGAGGAGTAGCTGGAAAGAATGGTTGCCTGTAGAGCAGCTGGGTTTGTGGGGAAGCTGAAGCCAGGCAGGAGTTTTGGGGGATTGTCTGAGGGTATGTGGAGGAGCCAGAGAGAGCAGCCTGAAGAGAAGTCAATAGCAGCATAGGAATGATTGGATCCTGTGAAGAAGAAGCTGGAGTTAGTGGAGGAACTGGAGTTTAGGGGAACTGCTACTGTTCAGAATAGAGCTGGAGAAAGAGGCTAAAGTATGAGGAAGTCAGTGTGGTCAGGAATATCTAGGGAGAAGGAAGTTAGGGGGTAGCTGGGGTCATGAGGATAAGCTAGGGCCTGAGGGGAAGTTATGGTTCTGTGGGGATCTAGATTTTCTTGGGAGCACCAGGGATTGGTGAGAGTTTGGTTTAGGGAGAAGCAGAAGATACAGGGAGTTGTCACTGGAGTTGCTGAGATTTGTGAGAGAGAAACAGAGAGAAAGAGAGAGACATAACCCTTGGGAAAGGGCCTGGATAATTTGTGATTTGGGGAGTAGCTGAGATCAGGGAGGAGCAGACCTGGAGAAGACATGTATATAGAGGTTCATTTTGTATCTGGAGAGGAGCTGAGATATGATACAAAGATCAACTGTGATCTGGGAGGGGCAAGAGTATGAGGAGAAGCTGAAGCTCGTGGAATACCTGCACTGGGTGAAGGAGTAGCTGAGATGGCAAGAACCTGGATCTGGGGCCTGGAGAGGATCTCAGCTCTGGAGAGAATCTGGACTGTGTACAGAGCTGAAGCCAAGGGGTATCCCAATTCAGAGGGTTCCTGGAGAGTGTAATGGAGGTTTGAGGAACACCTGGATTCCAGGAGGAGCTGAGGCCTGGAGAGTATCTGGCTTGAGGAATGCCCTGGGGGAACTTCTGGCCTCAGCAGTAGCTGAGGCCTGGGAGAACCTGCCTTCCACGCGGAGTTGGGGTCTGGATAGAATCTGGATTCAGAGAGCAGGAGGAGGGAGTCTTGAGTCCTGAGGAGTATCTGAACTCTGTCACAACCAGGAGCTAGAGGGAGCTTCTAGACTCTGCCAGAGCCAAGAAGTAGGGGGAGCATCTGGACCCTGCCAGAGCTGGGAACTGGGGGGAGCATCTGGACTCGAGGAGGACTTGAGGGCTGTGGGAACACTATGAGTCTTCCAGGAACAAGGGTTTGAGGATGATCTAGTTTCTGGGAAGAACTGAGGGGCATTTGGACATGGGGAGGAACTGAAGGAAGTTTCTATGGCCTGGAGGAGTCTGGAAGGAGTAGCTTGGGCTTGTAGAGAATCTGAAAGGAGTAACTGAAGCTTGGGGAGTGTCTGGGCCTACTAAATTTCTGGAGGAAGTTGATAAAGCTTAGGAGTATCTGGGGGGAATACCCAGGAATCAAGGAATATTAGGAGGGAATAGATGGGACTTGAGGAGCATCTGGAGGGGAATCACTGGGACTGAGGAGTATCTGGGGGGAATAGCTGGGACTGAGGAGTATCTGGGGGGAATAGCTGGGACTGAGGAGTATATGGGGAAATAGCTGGGACTGAGGAGTATCTGGGGGAAATAGCTGGGACTGAGGAGCATCTGGGGGAAATAGCTGGGACTGAGGAGTATCTGGGGGAAATAGCTGGGACTGAGGAGTATCTGGGGGAAATAGCTGGGACTGAGGAGTATCTGGGGGAAATAGCTGGGACTGAGGCGTATCTGGGGGAAATAGCTGGGACTGAGGCGTATGTGGGGGAAGTAGCTGGGACTGAGGCGTATCTGGAGGGGAATAGCTGGGACTTGAGGAGCATCTAGAGGGGAATCGCTGGGACCAAGGAGTATCTGGAGGGGAATCGCTGGGACCGAGGAGTATCTGGGGGAAATAGCTGGGACCCTGAAGAGTATCTGGGGGAAATAGCTGGACTCGAGGAGTATTTGGGGGAAATAGCTCGAACTCTCAGGCATATCTGGGGGTAATACCTGGGATCCCAAGGAGTATCTGGGGGGAATAACTGGGGTCTGAGGATATTTGGAGGGAATAGCAGGGACAGTGGAGTATCTGAAGGGAATAGCTGGAGCCCAAGGAGTATCTGGGGGGAATAGCTGGAGCCTAAGGAGTATCTGGAGGGAAAACTGGAGCCCAAGGAGTATCTGGAGGGAATAGCTGGGGCCAAAGGAGTGTCTGGGGGGAATAGATGGGAACTTGAGGAGTATCTGGGGGGTACAGCTAGGAACCTGAGGGGTATCTGAAGGGAGCAGCTGTGGTGTAGGGAGCACCTTGGGGGCTGGCCCTTTGTGGAAGGGCATCTGTGACCCGGTTCTATCCAGTTCCCCTGTTCACCCCTCCTGCCCTGCGCCACAGGGGACACGCTGATCGACGGCGGGGAGCATTACTGGGAGGTGCGCTATGAGCCGGACAGCAAGGCGTTCGGTGTGGGCGTGGCCTACCGCAGCCTGGGCCGCTTCGAACAACTGGGCAAGACGGCCGCCTCCTGGTGCCTGCATGTCAACAATTGGCTGCAGGTCAGCTTCACGGCCAAGCATGCCAACAAGGTCAAGGTGCTGGACGCCCCCGTGCCCGACTGCCTGGGTGTGCACTGTGACTTCCACCAAGGTGACCCCAAGCCCCAGCTGCCGTCTCTGGCTGCCCCTGCCTGAGTCCCCTCCTTCTTCCCCCATCCCACTTCTGACCGTTCCCACTGTCACTCTGCCCCCCCACCCCAGGCCTCCTGTCCTTTTACAACGCCCGCACCAAACAAGTGTTGCACACTTTCAAGACCAGGTTCACACAGCCCCTGCTGCCTGCTTTCACGGTGAGCTGCCCTCCGCGGCCCAGGGGGAAGAGAGGGTGGTACGGGCGCTGGGGTTCGAAGCGGAGCCCCTCCCACCTCCCCCTGCTCTCCCTCAGGTATGGTGTGGCAGCTTCCAGGTGACGACAGGCCTGCAGGTCCCCAGTTCTGTGCGCTGCCTGCAAAAGCGAGGCAGTGCTACCAGCAGCTCCAACACCAGCCTCACCTAGGCCCCCAGGCACCCACCCAGCTGGGGTGTTCTTGGGGGAGCCGCTGCCAGGCCCAGGCTGCTGGAGCGAGGCACCCTACTCTGTCATTTGCTGCTTGGAGCCTTAACTCTGGATGGGGGGTCACCAAGAGGGAGCGGGCACCCTGGCGGGCCCTCCTCCCCACCTCACCTCTTAATAAAGGTCAAACACTGGCCAGGCCAGGCCGCGGTGCTGGTTCTTCGGGCCTGGGTGGTCCTCTCTGCTGTGTGGCACTGGGACCTCAGCCTTCCTGGCTGTAAAATGGGCTTTTCTCACAGGATACGCTGGTAGATTTCACTGAGCTGAGGGTCACTGGGAGTAAATGGGGCCATCTGTAGGCAGACATCTGACGGACCCCTCGTCCCCTACTCCCCGAAGCCAAACCAGACACATGGGTCCTGGGGTCAGAGTTTTAATCCTGGGAGAAAGAATCTGGCCACTGGGCCATGCCCTGGGACTGGCCCACTGGTCCCCGGCGTGTCCGAATCAGTGCTCCAGTGCCCGCCTCTTCTCCAGCTTCTTCTGTAGCTCTGCCGTCATGTCCGCCAGCCCTGGGGGTTCAGGACCGGGAGCTGCAGCTGGCCCAGGGATCCCCAGTCCATGTCCTGCCCACTGACAGCCACCCATGACCAGCTACAGATTTGCAGGGCCCCATGCGACATGACAGTGTGCTCAAAGGCATTAGGAATTTCAAGACAGAAACAGCAGAGCCTTAAAAGACAGGGTGCTTAGGAGTGTGAGGCCCTGTGTGACTGCATGGTCACACGCCTGGGAAGCCCGCCCCGCACTGAACCCACAGACCCCTTACCAGCTGCGGGGAAGAGAGGCTGGGCTGAGCTGGCTGGCAGCTTCCTGGCCAAGCCACCATTAAAGACTCTGGGCTCTGGAAGAGAAGACAGATGAGGCCAGGTGCGGTGGCTTACGCTGGTAATCCCAGCACTTTGGGAGGCTGAGGTGGGTGGATCCCTTGAGGTCAGGAGTTCAATACCAGCCTGGACCACATGGTGAAACCCCTTCTCTACTAAAAATACAAAAATTAGATGGATGTGGTGGCAGGTGCCTGTAATCCCAGCTACTTGAGAGGCTGAGGCAGGAGAATCGCTTGAACCTGGGAGACAGGTTACAGTCAGCCGAGATCGCACCGCTGCCTGGGGCGACAGAGTGAGGTTCCATCTCAAAAATAAACAACAAAGACAGATGCGGGCTGAGGCTGGCGTGCCATCAGGTGAGGGCAGGATTTGTGGGGGGACCCCTACCTGGCTTGGGTCCAATGGAAGGCTTTGGAAGCTTTGCAGGAGGCTTTGGCAACTTCTTTGGCTTCACAATGACCGGCCGACTAGAGGAAGCCACTGCGTGGACAAAAGTGTAATGTCACATCAGCTGTTAACCTGCTTCCCCAGCCCCCAGCTCTCAGCAGCTCTCCCCACCCACCATCTTGGTTCTCATAGTCAACAACTGGGGCATCTCCAATGGGGGTCACGTAGTTCTCTTCCTGGTTCGGTAGTGGGGGCAGTGGGGGTAACAGGGGCAGCTTGTCCTGGCTGGACACAGGCACAGATGCAGGTGGCAGCGGCTTGGGGCCACCTGTGCAGGGTGCAGGACCTGATGGGGAAAGGTGGTCACTGTCAAGACCCACATCATACAGGGACACCTTGGTGGGGGGTCTGTGTGCGTGCCTGGAGACATGCATATGTCCCTGTGTGTCTGTGTGCCCCCATGTATAAGTCTGTCTGTCTGGGCTGGGCGCAGTGGCTCACACCTGTAATCCCAGCACTTTGGGAGGCCGAGGTGAGCGGATCACCTGAAGTCAGGGGTTCAAGACCAGTCTAGCCAATATGGTGAAACCCTGTCTCTACTAAAAATATAAAAATTAGCCTTGGCCGGGCGCGGTGGCTCAAGCCTGTAATCCCAGCACTTTGGGAGGCCGAGACGGGCGGATCACGAGGTCAGGAGATCGAGACCATCCTGGCTAACACAGTGAAACCCCGTCTCTACTAAAAAAAATACAAAAAACTAGCCAGGTGAGGTGGCGGGCGCCTGTAGTCCCAGCTACTCGGGAGGCTGAGGCAGGAGAATGGCGTGAACCCAGGAGGCGGAGCTTGCACTGAGCTGAGATCCGGCCACTGCGCTCCAGCCTGGGCAAGAGAGCCAGACTCCGCCTCAAAAAAAAAAAAAAAAAAAAAATTAGCCTGGCATGGCAGCAGGCTCCTGTAATCCCAGGCAGGAGAATCGCTTGAACCCAGGAGGGAGAGGTTGCAGTGAGCTGAGATCGCGCCACTGCACTCCAGCCTGGGTGATAGAGGGAGATTCCGTCTCAAGAAAAAAAAAAGGTCTGTATGTCTTTGTATGGCATATGCATGTACACTAATTGAATCTGGATAAGTTAAAGTACCAGGTTTGTACAAACATGCCTGTTGTGTGTATACATGTGTGACTCTGCACGCCTGCTAAGGTAGCTGCTTTAGTCCTTGTCTAGATGAATGTGTTATGCCCATGTATCTAAACATGTCTGATTTTGTGCCTGTGCATGGATGTGTCTGCATTTATGTGTACACATGTGATTGTGGGATGAGACAGGTGTATCTGTGCTACATAGTGTGTGTATGTGACTGGAATTGGGGGACATGTGTATTCATGCATGTGTGGATCTGTTGTGGCCACACAAGTGTATGTCAACTTCTGGCTAGGCAGGTGGCCATAGTTCATGAATTATGCATGTGTGTGTGGATGTGGCACTTGGGGGTCCTTGCATACGCCCAGCCCAGGGAAGACCAGACTACCCACGCTACGTTCCTTTCTAGTGTGTTCTCTGCCTCCTCCTCTCACTCCATAAACAGGACCAATTCCCACCTCTTTCCCAACACCCACCCTGATTCCCGGTCCCTGGGGGGCTACTGCTGCTCTGGATGCACCTTCTGACCCCCTCAATGCCCATTTCTACCTAAGAAGATCCTTTGGGACCATCTACAAAGACCCACTCTTCTAGGAAGCTCTCCTTGCTCTGCCCCCATCTTCTCCCGAACTCCAGGCGCCTCCCCCAAGCCCAGGTTTTTCCTCCAAATTCGACCCTACAGGATGAGAGTGTCTGTGTTTAGTTCTGTCCCAAGCTGGGACTCCCGCCCTCTCCCCCAACACACACCCCGATGGCAGGGTCTGAGTCATTTCTGTCCTTGCAACTTTGGGAACAACATCAGACACAGGCGGTGCAGCCACCAAGCTGAGTGAGGGGGCGTGGCTGAACGCGGGGTCCTCGATCCCTCCCACCTCGGCCCGCGGGGAGGGGGCGTCACCTGGGCCCAGGGCGGAGGGCGCCACCCACACACTCTCGCCATTCTCCTTATCGGCTTCCACGTAGCCTGGAACAGAGAAGGCGTCCTGGAGGAAGCGCGGCGGCCAGGGGCGGCTCCGTCCGTCCAAGCGGGGGCGGGAGAGGTGAGAACTGGGCCCCCAAACTCCCCGAAGGCGCACCCACCTAGCACCTTCTCGTAGTCCTCGTCCAACAGGAATGGCACCAGCGCCTTTTTGGTGTGCGACACGAAATAGTTGACCACGGCGTCCAGGGAGGTGCAAGAGAACTGGGGGCAGATGGGGGAGGGGTCAGGCTGCTGGGGAAGGGACGCGGATCCCACAAAGGCACTTCTAGGGACCCCGGCCCAACGCTCACCGGCTCTTCCACGTCGATCACGTACTTGGGGCCCTCCCGCTTCACCTTGTAATGCCGGACCACGTGCGTCCTGCACCAACAGAAAGCGAGTGAGTGGCTCAGCCCAGGCTCCCACACCGCCCCCCAGGGAAGGCCCCGCTCCGACTCCAGGCTCCTCCCCCAATAGAAACAGGTCCATACTGGCTCTGTCCCCACAGAAGGTCCAGCCACTGACTGGCTCCACCCTGTGAAGGACCTAAGCCCCTCTATCCTCCCGCAGCATTGACTGAACCGACCCACCCCCACAGAAGACCCCACCCCTAGTTTTGGCACCACCTCTAGGGAGGGACCAGGCCAGACTGACAACTGTCTCGGAAAGGTCAGCCCCTAATTCTGGCACCGCGCCTAGGGCGAACCAGGCCCTAAAAACTCCGCCCCAGGTAGGCCCCTCCCCCTGTAGTGGCTCCACCCCCCGGCCCCGACTCCACCTTCTACATCGCCTTGCCCAACCCTGGACTGGGCTTGAGGATTTGGCAAAAGGCTCTAACTCCGCCCCTAGGGTGGCCCCGCCTCCATAGCCCTATTCAACTTCCAAAGGGTCATGGCCGTGACTCCACCCATAGATCCGGACTCTGCCCAAAGAGCCCATTCCCACCCTTGGATTTGACTTCATCCCCTCCAGTGGCCCAGACCTGGCCCTTGCGTACCTGACGTTCCGGAGGAGCCGACCCTAACCGAGGGGTCTGACTCCACCTGCAGGGAGTCCCAGCTCCTAACCCAAGACCTGACTCCTCCTGCCTGGGCTCTACCTTCTTCCCCAGGCATTGACCCCGTACTTGGGGCAAGGCCAACCTCAGGATCCCACGACCCCGGAGCTCTGACTCCGCCCCCAGCCTCTCCTGCTTAGCTCTGACTGCACCCCCATCCCGCCCACCCCAGCTCTGACTCCGCCCGCAGTGTGCTCTGCTCAGCTCTGGCTGGGTCCCCAGTCTCCCCTGCTGAGGTCTGACTCCGCCCCCAGTCTCCCATGCTCAGCTCTGACTCCACCCCCAGCCCGCCCAGCCCAGCTCTGACTCCTCCCCCAATCCGCCCAGCTCAGCTCTGACTCCGCCCCCAGTTCGCCCTTCTCAGCTCTGGCTCGGGTAGGGCTCCGCCCCTGCTTCTAACCACGCCCCCCCGCCTACCCTCCTCCCCACCCAGGGCTCCCGAGACGCGCATGCGCACCCATTGTGCATCTGCCGCGTGGTGACCGACACGCCGTCAGCACCGTCCCCGCTGGGCCGCAGCAGCAGGTTCCCGCACTCGGGGTAGCGCTCCAGGAGCAGTTGTGCCTCCAGCCGGCTCACCTTCAGGAAGCACCTGTGGAGGGCCGCGTCACCCACTCGGGACCCCGGAGACCAAGTCCGCTCTTCCGCACGTAAACCCCGCCTCCTCTGAGACCCAGCCCCGTCCCCATCCCCTAGGCCCAGGAGACCCTGCCCTGCTCTCCAGACCCAGGCCCCTTCCATGGAGGCACAGTCTGGCCTTCCAGGCTCCTAGTTTTTGTGGCTTTTTTTTTTTTTTTTTTTTTTGAGACAGAGTTTTGCTCTTGTTGCCCAGGCTGGAGTGCAATGGAGCGATCTCGGCTCACCGCAACCTCCGCCTCCCGGGTTCAAGCGATTCTCCTGCCTCCGCCTCCCAGCATGTGCCTTAACTCCCCCTCCCCCTTCCCCACCCCCCAGCCCCAATGCCATCGTCTTGCAAAATCCAAGACCCAACTCCAGGGGACTCAGCTCACGGCCCACCCTCAGCCACACACCCACCTCCCGTCCCCATTCTGAAGCCCCTCGGGACAGGCGGGGCACTCACGAGGGTGTCTCCAGTGCACGGCGCGCCTCCTCTTTGGCCAAGACTTCAGCCATCATGTATAGGTGCCCAGGAAGCAGGGTCAGGTTGGACGGGACACGGAGCTGAGGGGCGATCGAGGGACAGTGACTGCACCCGGCCGGCCGGGAATGGACGGCTGTGCCCAAGTCACAGAGTGGCAAACTGAGGCCAGAGCTCAGAGCCATGAACTCTGACACCTCAGAGGGCAAAGAGGGCATCGAGAGGGTGCAGAGGAGTTGAGTGAAAGTAGATGCTGGGGCTAGGCGCGGTGGCTCACGCCTGTCATTCCAGCACTTTGGGAGGCCGAGGCGGGCAGATCACCTGAGGTCAGGAGTTTGAGACCACCCTGGGCAACATGGCGAAACCCCGTTTGTACTAAAAATACAAAAAATTAGCCGGGCGTGGTGGCAGACACCTGTAATCCCAGCTACTCCGGAGGCTGGGGCAGGAGAATCACTTGAACCCGGGAAGGCGGAGGCTGCAGTGAGCCGAGATCACGCCATTGCACTCCAGCCTGGGTGACAGAGTGAGACTCCGTTCCCCGCTCCCCTCACCCACCAAAAAAAAAAAAAAAAAGTAGGTGCTGGAATCTCAAACTAAAGTCTTCAGGGGCCAGTCTGGTCTCAAACTCAATGGCCTGCCAGGGCGAGGCAGGAAACAGTCAAATCAGAGGGAAAATGGGAAGGTAGACTAAAATTCCCTGTTGATAAATGATGTCAGCTAATTTTTTAAAATTTAACACTCTGTGGCGAGGCATGGTGGCTCACGTCTATAATCCCATCACTTCGGGAGGCCAAGGAGGGTGGATCACTTGAGCACAGAAGTTGGAGACCAGCCTGGGCAACATAGTGAGACCCTGCTCTACAAAAAATTTTAAAAATTAATGAGATGTGGTAGTGTGTGCCTGTAGTCCCAGCTACTTGGGAGGCTGAGGCAGGAGGACTGCTTGAGCCTGGGAGTTGGAGGCTGCAGTGAGCTATGATCACACCACTGCACTCCAGCCTCGGCAACAGAGAGAGACCCTGTCTCAAAAAAATAAAATAAGAGACCGGGAGCGGTGGCTCATACCTGTAATCCCAGCACTTTGGGAGGCTGAGGTGGGTGGATCACGAGGTCAGGAGATCGAGCTGACACAGTGAAACCCCGTCTCTACTAAAATACAAAAAAAATTAGCCCGGCGTGTTGGCGGACGCCTGTAGTCCCAGTTGCTGGGGAGGCTGAGGCGTGAACCCGGGAGGTGGAGCTTGCAGTGAGCCAAGACTGTACCACTGCACTCCAGCCTGGGCAACAGAGCCAGACTCCATCTCAAAAATAATAATAATAATAATAATAAAATAAAATAAGAAATACAGCTGGTCGCTGTGGCTCACGCCTGTAATCCCAGCACTTTGGGTGGCCGAGGTGGGCCGATCACTCGAGGTTAGGAGTTTGAGACAAGCCTGGCCAACAGGTTGAAACCCCATGTATACTAAAAAAACAAAAATTAGTCAGGCGTGGTGGCGGACGCCTGTAATCCCAGCTACTCGGGAGGCTGAGGCACGAGAATTGCTTGAACCGGGGAGGCAGAGGTTGCAGTGAGCTGAAATCGTACCACTGCACTCCAGCCTGGGCAACAGAGCAAGACTTAGTCTCAAAAAAATAAAACAAAATTTAGCACTCAGTTGATAAAACAAAGGATGTTTATGGGGTATATTTGCTCCAAGGTTTGAGGCCAGTGTACTATACTCTGGAGGCTTGTTTGGAGAATGAAAGATGGAAAGAAAAAGGAGGCCTTTTTTTTTTTTTTTTTTTTTTTTTTTTGAGACGGAGTCTTGCTCCGTCGCCCAGGCTGGAGTGCAGTGGCCGGATCTCAGCTCACTGCAAGCTCCGCCTCCCGGGTTTACACCATTCTCCTGCCTCAGCCTCCCGATTAGCTGGGACTACAGGCGCCCGCCACCTCGCCCGGCTAGTTTTTTGTATTTTTTAGTAGAGACGGGGTTTCACCGGGTTAGCCAGGATGGTCTGGATCTCCTGAGCTCATGATCCGCCCGTCTCGGCCTCCCAAAGTGCTGGGATTACAGGCTTGAGCCACCGCGCCCCGCCAAAAGGAGGCTTTTTGAGGAGATCTGGCGAATGGGACAGAGGGCGCAGAGAGCCACTGCTCTTACCTCCACCACCGTTAAGATGAAGCCTTTCCACATTTCCCGACACTCCAAGGTCTCTACCTAGGGAACAAAAGAAAGAAAAGAATCCATGTCAGTGAATCTCAGTCTACTCATCAATGAAATGGGACTAGGGAAGAGTCCCTGCTTCAAAGGGCTGTTTTCTTTTTTCTTTTTTTTCTTCTTCTTCTTTTTTTTTTTTTGAGATGGAGTCTCATTCTGTCTCCCAGGCTGGAGTGCAGTGGCATGATCTCAGCTAAGTGCAACCTCCACCTCCCGGGTTCAAGTGATTCTCCTGCCTCAGCCTCCTGAGTAGCTGGGACTACAGGCATGCACAACCTCGCCCAGCTTTTTTTTTTTTTTTTCTCTTAGACATGAGGGTCTCACTTTGTTGCCCAGGCTAGTCTTGAACTCCTGGGCTCAAGCTATCCTTCTGCCTTGGCCTCCCAAAGTGCTCAGATTACAGGTGTGAGCCACCATGCCTGGCTGATGTTATAATTTTTGATGTTATTATATCTACATTTGAAAAACATAGGTCAGGCTGGATGCAGTGGCTCACCCCTATAATCCCAGCATTTTGGGAGGTCAAGGTGGGAGGATCACTTGAGCCTAGGAGTTCAAGACCAGACTGGGTAACATAGCGAGCCCCCGTCTCTACAAAAAATAAAGTCTTAGCCAGGCATAGTGGAGTGTGCTTGGCTGAGGTGGGAGAATTGCTTGAGCCTGGGAAGTCCAGGCTGCAGTGAGCTATGATCTCATTACTGCACTCCAGCCTGGGCGACGAGCAAGACCCTATCTCAAAATAAAATCATAAATAAAATAAAATAATAGAAAAACATAGATCAGTTCGCAGACCTGTCATGCTCTAAACCCTTCCATAGGCCAGGCACAGTGACTCTCGCTTGTAATCCCAGCACTTTGGGAGGCCGAGGTGGGCGGATCACTTGAGGTCAGGAGGTCAAGACCAGCCTGGCCAACATGGTGAAATCCTGTCTCTACCAAAAATACAAAAATTAGCCGCACGTGGTGGCACACGCCTGTAATCCCAGCTACTAAGGAGGATCACTTATACCTGGGAGGCAGAGGTTGTAGTGAGCCAAGATTGCGCCATTGCACTCCAGCCTGGGCGATAAGAGTGAAACTGTCTCAAAAAAAATAAAATAAAATAAACCCTCGGCTGGGCGCGGTGGCTCACGCCTGTAATCCCAGCAGTTTGGGAGGCCGAGGTGGGTGGATCACCTGAGGTCAGGAGTTCGAGACCAGCATGGCCAACATGGTGAAACCCCGTCTCTACTAAAGATTCAAAAAATTAGCCAGGAGTGGTGGCACACACCTGTAATCCCAACTACTCGGGAGGCAGAGGCAAGAGAATCGCTTGAATCCGGGAGGCGGAGGTTGCAGTGAGCCAAGATCGTGCCATCACACTCCAACCTGGGTGATGGGATGAGACTTGGTCTCAAAAAAAAAAAAAAAAGAAATAAAATAAAATAAAATAAACCCTCCCATAGCACCAGCTCCTTTGGGGTCAAGACCCAAGTCTTACCCAGGGCCCACAGGGCCCTGTAATACCTGCCCCTTTGTGGTTGGCACAGTGGAGGGGAGGGGCATTTGAGCATCTCATGCCAGCACCTCCCCTCAGCACCCCTCCACCGAGGGACCTACCTTGAACTTGATCTCCTGATTCCGGAGAATCAGGCTGAAGTGGGTGCCAGGGTCACGTGAGCTTCCCCAGGGAATCTCATCAGTGAGTTTCTCAAATGCTCCCAGGTTGAGCTTCTCCACGTGCTGGGGGCACAGAAGCAGGGGGTCTGGGCACCAGTTCCTTGGCCTCCAGGCCCCCTGGATGATGTAGCAGCCATCATGGCCACACCATCCTCATTGTCTGCTTGGTCTCTGGGGTCAAGGGAAGGCCAGCTCTGGAGCCTCCATTCCCATCTTACCTGGAAGTCCCGATTGCTATTGTAGAAATAAATGGTGAGACCCTGGAGGCCTGCCCAGAACTTCTTGTAATCCTGGGGACCAGAGGTGCAGAAAGAGGAGGTGAGGTGGCCAGGCTGAGTACCTCTCATGTACTCAGTGCTGCCTCGGGGCCTTTGCACTGATCGTGCTCTCCCACGCTGCCCCCAGATCTTGATCACCTCCTGCCTTGAGTTTCTGATCAAATGTTGCCTTCTCGGGGAGACCCACCCCACCCACATCCCAGCTTCTGGGTATCCGTTTTCCTCTGAGAAAGGACCAGACGGAACCTTGACATGATGAAGGACCCAGAGCAACCCCCGCCAATCTATAGAGATGGGGGCTCTAGGGGTGAGTTGAACTAACTGGTTTAATGGTGTCCCATCCATCTTCCATCATCCAGCTACCCACTAGCCATCTATCTATCATCCATCTATCCATCCATCCACCCACCCATTCATCCATCCACCTACCATTCACCCATTCATCTATCCATGCATCCACTCACCATCCATCCACCAATCCGTCCACCTACCCACTCATCCACACATCTATCCATACAGTTACTCATCCACCTACCATTCACCCATTCATTCATCTATCCATCCACCCACCATCCATCCACCAGTCCGTCCACCCACCCACCCATCCACACATCTATCCATCCAGTTACTTATCCACCCACCTGCCCACCCATTCATCCATCCACCTACCATTCACCCATCCATTCATCTGTCCATCCACCCACCATCCACCCACTCATCCATCCATCACCCCATCCATCTATCCATCATCCAACCATTCATGATCCATCCATCTGCTCATTCATCCATACATACATCACCCACCATCCATCCAGTCATCCATCCACCCACTTATCCATCTGTCCACCCATCCGTCCATCCATCCATCCCTACATCATCTATGCATCCATCTATCAATCCACCCACCGTCCATCATCCATCCACCCACTCATCCATGCATCCATACATGCATCTACTCATCTATCCATGCATCCCTCCATCATCCATCCATTCACTCATCCATCCATCTACTCATCCCTCCATCATCCATCTACCTACTCATCCATCCATCCACTCATCCCTCCATCATCCATCTATGCACTCGTCCATCTATCCATCATCCATCCACCCACCCATCTGCCCATTCATCCATCCATCCCGCAACTCATCCATCCATCCAGCCATCCACTCATCCGTCCATACATCCCTCCATCATGCATCCACCTACTCATCCATCCATCCACTCATCCCTCCATCATCCATCCATGCACTCGTCCATCTATCCATCATCCACCCACCCACCCAACTGCCCGTTCATCCATCCATCCCCCAACTCATCCATCCATCCAGCCAGCCAGCCAGCCAACCATCCACTCATCCATCCATACATCCCTCCATCATGCATCCACCTACTCACCCATCTGTCATCCATCCACGCACTTGTCCATCCATCCATCATCCACCCACTTGTATATGCACTCATCCTTCCATCCACACATCCTCTCAGCCACCATCCAGCCCGCATCTATCCATTCACCAAGCCTCCACTCATCCCTCCATCTACTCATCCACCTGTCCATCCGTAGACACACGCACAGGTACACACAGGCATTTACCTAACATTTGCTGAAGGCTTTTTATGTGCTAGCCCTCCTCCGGGCACTGGGACTAGATCAATACGGGATTAAACACCGTATTACCAGTTACCATATTGCTTTACTATGTACCCACGATGTGCTGTTGGGCAAGTTATTTGAGCCATCTTTTTCTGTTTCCCCAGCTGTAAAATGGTGATAACAATGGTGCCAAGTCTGGAGGATCTCATGAGAATTAGGTGACTTTCCACATGGGAAGCACCGGGGCCTGCGCTGAGTTGAGTCCTCAACATGTGAACTGTGACTACAGCCCTAACTCCCCTATTTCCGAAGACAAAAAACTGAGACTCAAAGATTAAGTCACTTGCAAAAGGCCTGGGAGTAAGGAAAGTGTGGAGCCGGGATTAGAACCTGGGTCTTCTGAATTTGGGTCCATGATCTTTTTTGTTTTGGTTTGTTTTTTGTTGTTGTTTTGGGTTTTTTGTTTTGTTTTATTTTGTTTTTGAGGCAGAGTCTCACTCTGTCACCCAGGCTGGAGTACAGTGGCATGATCACGGCTCACTGCAAGCTCTGCTTCCTGGGTTCACACCATTCTCCTGCCTCAACCACCTGAGTAGCCGGGACTACAGGTGCCCGCCACCACGCCCGGTTAATTTTTTGTATTTTTAGTAGATACGGGGTTTCACCGTGTTAGCCAGGATGGTCTCGATCTCCTGACCTGGTGATCCGCCTGCGTCGGCCTCCCAAAGTGCTGGGATTACAGGCGTGAAGTGTTGTGTTTTGTTTTGTTTTGTTTTTAAGAGACAAGTCTCGCTCTGTTGCCCAGGCTGGAGTGCAGTAGTGCGATCTCGGCTCACTGGAACCTCTGCCTCCCGGGTTCAAGCGATTCTCCCGCCTCAGCTTCTCAAGTAGCTGCGACTACAAGTGCACACCACCACATCCGGCTAATTTTTGTATTTTTTAGTAGAGATGGGGTTTCACGATATGTTGGCCAGGCTGGTCTCAAATTCCTGACCTCAAGTGATCCACTAGCCTCGGCCTCCCAAACTGTTGGGATTACAGGTGTGAGCCGCTGCGTCTGGCCTTCTTTTTTTTTTTTTTTTTTTTTTTGAGACAGAGTCTCACTCTGTTACCCAGGCTGAAGTACAGTGGCACCATCTCAGCTCACTGCAACCTCCGCCTCTCAGGTTCAAATGATTCTCCTGCCTCAGCCTCCCAAGTAGCTGGGATTAAGGTGCCTGCCACCATGCCTGGCTAATTTTTGTATTTTTTAGTAGAGACGAGGTTTCACCATGTTGGCCACGTTGGTCTCGAACTCCTGACCTCGGGTGATCTGCCCACCTCGGCCTCCCAAAGTGCTGAGATTACAGGCATAGCCACTGTGCCCAGCCTTCCCCATTATCTTTCTTCACCGCAGTGATCCACTGCCTCCAAAGTGTTTGCTGGTTGGGGAGGATTTGGATGCATGGAGGTAGAAGGGAAGTCCACTCCACTACAGGTAAGGGAACCTCAGGGGCAGAGGCGGGGACATGGGCAGGGCAGGGAAGAGCTGAGGTGTTTGTTTTGATCTGTATCAGAAAATGAGGCAGGCACGGTGGCTCACACCTCTAATCCCAGCACTTTTGGAGGCTGAGGCAGGAGGATCACTTAAGGCCAGGAATTTGAGACCAGCCTGGGCAACATAGCAAGACCCCAATTTTTATTTTTTATTTTTTATTTTTTTAGACGTAGTCTAGCTCTGTTGCCAGCCTGGAGTGCAGTGGCACAGTCTCGGCTCACTGCAACCTCTGCCTCCTGGGTTCAAGCGATTCTCCTGCCTCAGCCTCCCGAGTAACTGGGATCACAGGTGCGCACCACCACACATGGCTAATTTTTGTATTCTTAGTAGAGACAGGGTTTCACCGTGGTGGCCAGGCCAGTCTCGAACTCCTGACTTCAAGTGATCCACCTGCCTCGGCCTCCCTAAATGCTGGGATTACAGGCGTGAGCCACTGCACCTGGCCAGCAAGACTCCATCTTTAAAAAAAAAAAAAAAAAATTAGGCCAGAAAAATTAGGCCAAAAAATTAGCCAGAAGAGGCGGTGCACGCCTGTAGTCCCAGCTCCTCAGGAGGCTGGGGCAGGAGGTTCACTTGAGCCCAGGAGTTTGAGGCTACAGTGAGCCATGATCATGCCCCTGCACTCCAGCCTGGGTGACAGAGTAACTCTGTCTTTAAAAAAAAGAAAGAAAGAAAATGAATATGGGGCATAGGGAAGGAGAGATGGGGCCTCAGGGAGAACGGAGGGGCTGGGGGAGACATAAGGATACACACACACATGCACGCACTGTCCATGGCCACTATCTGTCCTGTGGAATGTGGCCCCCACCAGCTCTTACTGTCCTCACATGTCACCTGTCCCGGCCTTCACCCCAGCAGCTGAGGTTCCCGGAGTTTGTCCTGGGCTGGGAGCAGGAGGAAGCCCGGGAGTCAGAGGGCTCCCCGTTTCCTGGAGAAAGTGCCTGATCTTGTTTGTATTCAGGAGAATGAATGAGAGACAAAAGCAAAGATTGAGACGAGAGAGAGAGAGACTGAGACGGACATTGGGAGAGACAGAAGGGCCAGGGAGAGAGAAAGAGAAAAAGAAACCAAAGACACATGGAAACAGAGATGACGCACAGAGAGGCAGATGGCCAGAACCCATGCCAACCCCCAGCACGCGCCCTGCCCCATCCAGCACCCACTGCACCCCTCTTGGCGAGTGAGGAGACTGGGGCTCAGAGAGGTGCTGCAGCTCCCCGCGGTGACCCAACAGGGCCAGCCCCCGCCTCCCTACCTTACCCGGTCACAGGACCCCTTCTTCTCTAGAAAGCTCTCATAGTAGTGTGAAGGCAGGACACCCTTAGGCTTGGGGACCCGGGGTGGCCTCACGGCAGAGGCCATGGCAGGGCCAGGGTCTTCCGCCTGGCCTCTCCTTCCAGTGGGTGCCCCAGCTGGGCCAGAAAGCTGAGAAACAGGTTCCAGGGGAGTTTCCTGTGTCAGCCCGTCAACTCCCTCCCCTGCCAGGGCTGGGCAGAGGCTGAGCCGGGCAGGTCCATGATCCTAGGGAAATCCCCGCCTCTCTGGCATGGAACCAAGAAGAAAGAGAATGTATACGTTTACTTTTTTTTTTTTTTTGAGATAGTCTCGCTCTGTTGCCCAGACTGAAGTACAGTGGCACAATCTCGGCTCACTGCAAGCTCCGCCTCCTGGGTTCACACCATTCTCCTGCCTCAGCCTCCCAAGTAGCTGGGACTACAGGCGCCCGCCACTATGCCTGGCTAATTTTTTGTATTTTCAGTAGAGGTGGGGTTTCGCTGTGTTAGCCAGGATGGTGTTGATCTCCTGACTTCGTGATCCAAGCGCCTTGACCTCCCAAAGTGCTGGGATTACAGGCGTGAGCCACTGCGCCCAGCCAAGAATGTGTAAGTTTACTTGAATGGGAGAATAATCTTGGCTATATCTGCAAAGAGAGATACATTGTCTGTCTCTTTATTTATTTATTTATTTATTCTATTCTGAGACGGAGTTTCACTCTGTTGCCCAGGCTAGACTGCAGTGGTGCAATCTTGGCTCACTGTGACCTTTGCCTCCCGGGTTCAAGAGATTCTCCTGCGTCAATCTCCTGACTAGCTTGGACTGCAGGTGCTTGCCACCACGCCTGGATAATTTTTATATTTGTAGTAGAGACGAGGTTTCACCATGTTGGCTCAGGCTGGTCTCGAATTCCTGACCCCAAGTTTTCTGCCTGCCTTGGTCTCCCAAAGTGCTGGGATTACAGGCATGAGCCACCACGCCTGGCCCTTTCTCTTACTTTGATGGACCCTAATGATTACATTGGGCCCACCTGGATCATCCACACTAATCTCCCTATTTTAAAGTTAGCTGACTAGTAATTTTAAGTTCATCTGCAATTTTTTTTTTTTTGACGGTGTCTCGTTCTGTTGTTGATGCTGGAGTGCAGTGAGATGATCATAGTTCACTGTAGCCTTCACCTCCCAATCTCAAGTAGTCCTCCTGCCTCAGCCACCTGAAGAGCTGGGACTATAGGGTGGCAGCACCACACCCAACTAATTTATTTTACTTTTTTTTCTGACACAGAGTTTCGCTCTGTCGCCCAGGGTGGAGTGCAGTGGCGCGATCTCAGCTCACTGCAAGCTCCGCCTCCTGGGTTCACGCCATCCTCCTGCTTCAGCCTCCTGAGTAGCTGGGACTACAGGCGCCTGCCACCACGCCTGGCTAATTTTTGTTTTTTTTTGTATTTTTAGTTGAGACAGGGTTTCACCGTGTTAGCCAGGATGGTCTCTATCTCCTGACCCCATAATCCGCCCGCCTCGACCTCCCAAAGTGCTGGGATTACAGGCGTGAGCCACCGTGCCCGGCCATTTATGTTACATTTTTAAGGATGTGTTCTCACCATGTTGCCTAGGCTGGAGTACAGGGGGGCAGTCATAACTCACTGTAGCCTCGACCTTCCAGGCTCAAGTGATCCTCCAGCCTCAACCTCTAGAGTAGGTGGTACTACAGTTGCATGCCACCACACCCAGCTACTTTTTTCACTTAGTAGAGACAGGTTTTTGCTATGTTGCCCAGGCTGGTCTGGTCTTTTTTTTTTTTTTTGAGCGGAGTCTTGCTCTGTCGCCCAGGCTGGAGTGCAGTGGAGCCATCTTGGCTCAGTGCAACCTCTACCTCCCGGGTTCAAGCAATTCTCTTGCCTCAGCCTCCCGAGTAGCTGGGATTACAGGTGCAAGCCACCATGCCCAGCAAATTTTTTGCATTTTTTTTTTTTTTAGTAGAGGTGGGGTTTCACTGTGTTAGCTAGGATCGCCCCAATCTCCTGAACTTGTGATCCACCTCCTTCAACCTCCCAAATTGCTGGGATTACAGGCGTGAGCCAGTGTGCCTGGCCCTCAGGCTGGTCTTGAACTCCTGGGCACAAGTGATCCTCCAGTCTAGGCCTCCCAAAGTGCTGGGGTTACAGGTGTGTGCCACTGTGCCTGGCGTCTATCTTTAATCTTCAAACCCGTTTGCCACGTATCCTAACATATTCACAGATTTTGGGAATTAGGACATGGATATCTTTAAGAGACCATTATTCTGCCTACCACAGCCTGTTTAAGATGGTGGACAATTGATGAATTTTTGAATATTGAACCAGTCTTGGGTCCCTGGAGTAAACCCCACTTATGGTGTATCATTCATTTGATATATTGTTGAATTCTACTTTCTTTTTTTTTTTTTTTTTGAGACGGAATCTCGCTCTGTCACCCAGGCTGGAGTGCAGTGGCCGGATCTCAGCTCACTGCAAGCTCCGCCTCCCAGGTTTACGCCATTCTCCGGCCTCAGCCTCCCAAGTAGCTGGGACTACAGGCGCCGCCACCTCGCCCGGCTAGTTTTTTGTATTTAATAGAGACGGGGTTTCACCGTGTTTGCCAGGATGGTCTCGATCTCCTGACCTCGTGATCCGCCCGTCTCGGCCTCCCAAAGTGCTGGGATTACAGGCTTGAGCCACCGCGCCCGGCTGAATTCTACTTTCTAATATTTTGTTAAGGATACCAAAACCTGGTTTTGGTATCAGGGTCATAGTTCCATAAAATGAACAGGGAAATATCCCCTTCAATTTTCTGGAAGAGACTATGTGAAACTGGTGTTAATTCTTCTTTGAACCTTTGGCAGAATTCCTTAATGAAACCATCTGGGCCTAGAGATTGCTTTGTTGGGAGTTTTTTAATTACAAATTCAATTTCCTTAATAGTTACCAGGGCTAGACTTTGTATACGTAGCAGAACAGGTGTTCTAGAAACCACAGAAAGGCCGTGGGACTATGGGCAATGTGTTCATCTACTGAACTGTCTGTTAAAGTTGATAGTATCAGCTATACTAAGTAAGGTCAGTGAGTTCGTTTTTGTTTCGTTTTATCTTTGTTTTTTTTTTTTTCCAGACAGGGTTTCGCTCCTTTTGCCCAGGCTTGAGTGCAATGGCATGATCTCGGCTCACTGCAACCTCCACCTCCCAGGTTCAAGCGATTCTCCTGCCTCAGCATCTGGAGTAGCTGGGATTACAGGTGCCCGCCACCACCCCCCAGCTAATTTTTAAATTTTTAGTAGAGATGGGGTTTCACCATGTTGGTCAGGCTGGTCTCAAACTGCTGACCTCAAGTGATCCCAAAGTGCTGGGATTACAGGCGGGAGCCAACGCAGCCAGCCAGGGTCGTTAGTTTTCATTGTATTTGTCTAAGGCAATGTGGAGCCACAGGAGGATTTAGAGCATGGGAGGGGGGCAGGGTGCGGTGGCTCACACCTGTAATCCAAACACTTTGGGAGCCTGAGTGGGAAGATTGCTTAAGGCCAGGACTTGGAGACCAGCATGGGTAACATAGTGAGATCCCCTTCTCTTATAAAAATATTAAAAATTAGCCAGGCATGGTGGTCACACCTGTTGTCTCAGCTACTCTGGAGGCTGAGGCAAGAGGATCATTTGAAACCAGGAGGCCAAGGCTGCAGTGAGTCATGCTTGCACCAGTGCACTCCAGCCTGGGAGACAGAGCAAGGCCCTGTCTCCAAAAGAAAAGAAAATAGGCTGGGCGCAACGGCTCACACCTGTAATCCCAGCATTTTGGGAGGCTGAAGCAGGTGGATCACCCAAGGTTGGGAGTTCGAGACCAGCCTGGCAAACATGGTGAAACCCCTTCTCTACTAAAATTACAAAAATTAGCTGGGTGTGGTGGCGTGCATCTGTAGTCCCAGCTACTTGGGAGGCTGAGGCAGGAGAATCGCTTGAACCTGGGAGGTGGAGGTTGCAGTGAGCCAAGATCTTGCCATTGCACTCCAGTCTGGGTAACAGAGCAAGACTCCGTCCCAAAAAAAAAGAAAAGAAAAAAAAAGAAAAAATAATAATATGGGAGGGAGGTGGTAACGTTGGTAACATGTGCATCTTAGAAAGAGCCCTCTGGGGCAACGGTGGAAGACCGACAGGGTGGGGCATGAGTTTGGAGGCCTGAGACCCATTGCGACGGCCAGGATTCGGCCAGGATTCGGGTGCAAGAGGCTGGAGGTGTGGCTCAGGGTTTTGGAAGCCAGGGGACGGGCAAAAGCCAAAGAGAATGTGTGTAAGGACTTGGGGAAATAAACTGAGGCCGGTTTGGGCCATGCTGCGTCTGGAGGCCTTGGGGATGCCGGTTGTTGGCTGGACAGTCAGGGTGGGGCCCCTGAAGGGTGCCTGGGCTGAACAATAATAATGATAATAACAATAGTTCACATGTACCCAGCTCTTGCTCTATGTTAAGTCTTCTTCCTGAGAACATTCCCGAGCACCCTGGAGAGCCTCCCTCGCACCCCTACTGTCCAGTTCCCACTTCCCGACTGCGTTCTGGGCAAAGCCACCCGTATTTGAGCCCATCCCACGGCGTCCCGGAGCTTTAGGAAGTCCCCATCCTGGACTTTCAGCCCTGCTAGGGACTGAGGGAAATCCCAGCGCTCAGGCTTGGGGACGAAGGTCCCAGGACAGGGTCGAGGACGAATTTCCCTAAACAAGGTAGGTGACAAAGGCCGGGGATACACTGATCCGGCGCGCAACCAGCCCGGCCCCGCCCCCTGCTCCGCCCAAGGGTATGGAGGGCTGGACTCGGCTGGCCTTATACCCGGAGCTGATTGGCTGGTAAATCCGGTCCCTGCCTCTGATGGTTTGCGCTCTGAACTAAGGGTTTCTGCTGATTGGCTTATGTGGACGTCTGCCCATTGGTCAAATCCGAGTTGGTGTAATCAGAAAGTTAATACGGATTGGTTGGTGCGGGAATGCAGCAGCTTGTTATCGATTGGTTGAGGGTGAAATAAATGGGACTCTTATCATTGGCTGGCCGGCTCCGCTACGGTCCAATCACGGAATCAGTCGAGGGCCGCCCAGGAGGGTGGGAGTTAATTCTTTAGCAACTGAGGCCGGCTGGAGCATTTTGACTCCACCTGTGTCTGCGCGAGGCTGTTGCCTATTGGAGTCCGCATTGTTCCCCCGGACCTCAGTTTCTCCCCTGGCCCTAAAGACCGAGGCCTCTGAGTTTCTCAAGTGCGGTGGCCGCAGGCCTCAGCTTCTCCTCTCCTTGCAGCAGGCTGGGCCACTCGCGCACCCGCCCCAGGCTTCCACCTTGCAACCTCTATCCCTGGACAGCGAGGCCTCAGTTTTCCCATTAGCACCAATGAGCTCCCGGTCACCACCCCGTCCCCATGGAGCGGTGCTTCAAGCCTCAGTTTGCCGAATGTTCCCGGAGGGCTGAGTCCCCGGTGTCTCCCGCGTGGACAGCCCGGAGGCCTCAGTTTCCCCGCCCACCCCAGCGCACCGAGTCCTTCCCCCGACCCCGGCGCCGGCCAATGGTTGGGGCCCCCCTCCCCTCTCCGAGGCGGGGCCGCGTCACGTGCCGGGAAGCCGGAGTCTGGGGCTCCGGGCGCGGGGAGGCGCGGCCATGGCAGGTACGGCGGGCCCGGCGGGGCGGAGGCGCGGGGCTGCAGCTGCTGGGGGCGCGCGGCCTCCCTGCAGCCTCTCGCTGTCCGCAGCTCCGGAGCCGCTGTCCCCGGCGGGCGGCGCGGGCGAGGAGGCGCCGGAGGAGGACGAGGACGAGGCGGAGGCCGAGGACCCCGAGCGGCCGAATGCGGGAGCGGGCGGCGGACGCAGTGGCGGCGGCGGCGGCAGTAGCGGCAGCGGAGGAGGCGGCGGCGGGGCCGGGGCGGGGGGCTGCGGCGGGCCGGGGGGCGCGTTCACCAGGCGCGCGGTCACGCTGCGGGTGCTCCTCAAAGACGCGCTGCTGGAGCCCGGCGCCGGGGTGCTGTCCATCTACTACCTGGTGAGCACCCCGCCTCCCTCGTCCTTTCGCGGCTCGGGCAAGAAGAGGAAACTGAGGCCCGGGGCTCCCTTGCTGCAGGACAAGCCGCAGTGTAGGGAGGGGAAACTGAGGCCCGGAGCGTCCCTGCTGAGGGACGAGCCCCGGTGTGGGGAGGGGAAATTGAGGCCCAGAGCTCCCTTGGCTGCAGGAAGAGCCCCGGTGTGAGGAGGGGGAGACTGAGGCCTGGAGCTCCCTTGCTTTAGGACAAGCCCCAGTGTGGGGAGGGAAAACAGGCCCGGAGCTCTTTTCCTGCAGGAGGAGCTCCTGTGGAGGGGACACTGAGGCCCGGAGCTCTTGTTGCAGGACAAGCCCCATGTGGAGAGGGGAATCTGAGGCACAGATGGGTCCTTCTGATTGGGAGGACGTAGATTTCCAAACACCCCATCCCACAAAGGAGAAACTGAGGCTCAGAAAGGAGCCGCCACCCGCCCAGGGTCAGATGGGCAACACCCCCCGGCCTTCTTGTAGTTTCCCAGCCGTAAAATGGAATATTTCCCCACCATGGGAAAATTAGGGGAGGGTTAAATGAATGAAGCCTTTAGCAGGCGCCTGCCACGTGCTAAGCGCTTTCTTTGTGGTCGGTATTACTTTTTTTTTTTTTTTTTGAGACGGAGTCTCGCTCTGTGGCCCAGGCTGGAGTGCAGTAGCACTATCGCGGCTCACTGCAAGCTCTGCCTCCCAGTTCAAGCGATTCTTTTGCCGCAGCCTCCCGAGTAGCTGGGACTACAGCTATGCGCCACCACGCCTGGCTCACTTTTTTTTTTTTTTTTTGTAGTTTTAGTAGAGACAGGGTTTCACTATATTGGCCAGGTTGGTCTCGAACTCCTGACCTCGTGGTCCGCCCGCCTCAGCCTCCCAAAGTGCTGGGATTACAGGCTTGAGCCACCGCACCTGGCATTTTTTTTTTTTTTTTTTTTTTTGAGATGGAGTCTCAGACTGTTGCCCAGCCTGGAGTGCAGTAGCATGATCTTGGCTCACTGCAACCTCCGCCTCCCAGTTCAAGCAATTCTCCTGCCTTAGCCTCTTGAGTAGCTGGGATTACAGGCACCTGCCACCACGCCTGGCTAATTTTTATATTTTTACTTGAGACGGGGTTTCACCATGTTGGCCAGGCTGGTCTCAAAACTCCTGACCTCAGGTGATCTGCCCGCCTCAGCCTTCCAAAATGCTGGGATTACAGGCGTAAGCCATGGCGCCCGGCCCTGTGTTATTACTATTACTGCTATCATTATTGTTTGTGAATGGGAGCACGTTGTTCACCTTGTGAATGGGAGTTTCTGAATTGAGCAACTGCTGAGTGTGTTGCATCCTAGAGACACAGCAGTGATCAAGACAGACCCTGTCCCCGATCTTAGGGGTTTGTTGGTCCTGGTGGGCGGGGTGCAGGTACCTGCTGGCAGCTTCGTGCAGGCCGATCAGGTGTGTGGAACTGGAGTCCCAGGCACTGAGGAGGCCCTGCAGCCGTCCTGGGAGGCGTTCCTGAAAGTCCTGTAAAGGGATGCCTCAGGGAGTGTGGGGCTGGGGAGGACCCCTGGGAGAGAGGGCATGGTGGATGTTGGTCCCAGGCCCAGCCAGCTGACTGTCACTGCAGGGGAAGAAGTTCCTGGGCGACCTGCAGCCGGACGGAAGGATCATGTGGCAGGAGACTGGGCAGATCTTCAACTCACCCAGCGCCTGGGCCACCCACTGCAAGAAGCTGGTGAACCCTGCCAAGAAGTCGGGCTGTGGCTGGGCCTCTGTCAAGTACAAAGGCCAGAAACTGGACAAGTACAAGGCCACCTGGCTCCGGCTGCACCAGCTGCACACGCCTGCCACTGCTGCTGATGAGGTATGTGCTGCAGCCTCCTCCAGGAAGCCGCCCAGGTCACTGTGGAATGAGGGGTGCCCAGCCTGACACAGCTGTCTCAGGAGGAGGTATTATAGTAATATATATAAACATGGATGGAGCCCTTACCATGTGACATGCCTCTTCCATCCCTCCAAGACTGGAGTGGAGAGAGGGGACATGGGAGCTTGGGCTTTGAGGGATGAGCAGGAGTTTTTCAGAGCAACTTGAAGGGAAGGGCTTTCTTTTCTTTTCTTTTTTTTTTTTTTTTTGAGACTGAGTCTCACTCTTGCCCAGGCTGGAGTGCAGTGACGTGATCTTGCCTCACTGCAAGCTCTGCCTCCTGGGTTCACGCCATTCTCCTGCCTCAGCCTCCTGAGTAGCTGGGACTATAGGCGCCCGCCACCACCCCCGGCTAGGGAAGAGCTTTCTAGAAGGATGGAATGGCATATGCAAAGTCACGTAGGCAAGAAGACAGACATGCTGGTGTCGTGGGTGGCTGAGGGGGCTGGAAATGTTGGCAGGGACCAGAGGGGCCCTGGGGAACTTCCAATGCTATAATAATAGATGTTCTTTGAGTGTTCACCAGCCGGGTGAACTTGGCCAAGAACCCTTTGTGTACCTTAGTTTTTTTCTTTTTCTTTTTTTTTTTTTTTTTTTTTTTTGAGACAGGGTCTCACTCTGTGGCCCAGGCTGGAGTGCAGCGCCCCCATCTCGGCTCACTGCAGCCTTCACCTCCTGGGCTCACGCAATCCTCCCACCTCAGCCTTCCTTGTAGCTGGACTACAGACATCCGCCAACACACCTGGCTAAATTTTGGATTTTTAGCAGAGATGAGGTTTCACCTAGGAGTTTGCCTAGGCTGGTCTCAAACTCCTGGCCTCCAGCGATCCTCCCACCTGGGCTTCCCAAACTCTTGGGATTATAGGCGTGAGCTACTGCACTGGCCAATGTTTTTTATTCCTTATGTGAAATGGAGATGATAGGCCAGGTGCAGTGGCTCACGCCTGTAATCCCAGCACTTTGGGAGGCCGAAGCAGGCAGATTACAAGGTGAAGAGATCGAGACCATCCTGGCCAACATGGTGAAACCTCATCTCTACTAAAAATACAAAAATTAGCCAGGTGTGGTGGTGCGCGCCTGTAGTCCCAGCTACTTGGGAGGCTGAGGCAGAGGGATCGCTTGAACTTGCTAGGTGGAGGTTGCAGTGAGCCGAGATCACGCCACTGCATTCCAGTCTGGCGACAGAGTGAGACTCCATCTCAAAAATAAACAAAACCCCAAAATGGAGATGTGAATAATGCCCATGTGTGAAATCTGTAGGGCAGGCAGGAAACTGAGGCAGGAGCAGATGCTGTAGTCTTGTGGCAAAATCTTGTTTCTTTTTCTGTGTTTGCTCTTACGGCTTTCAACTGATTGGATGAAGCCCACCCGTAGTATCAGGAGTAACGTCCTTTCTTCTTTTCGTACATGCTTTTATAAACTTTTTATGTATGAAGTTTATTGCATGAAGGCGTTAACACTAGTCCCCGTTAAAAGCAGACCACAGCCGGGCGCGGTGGCTCACGCCTGTAATCCCAGCACTTTGGGAGGCTGAGGCGGGCGGATCACAAGGTCAGCAGATCGAGACCATCCTGGCTAACACGGTGAAACCCCGTCTCTACTAAAAATACAAAAAATTAGCCAGGCGTGGTGGCGGGCGCCTATAGTCCCAGCTGCTCAGTAGACTGAGGCAGGAGAATGGCGTGAACCCGGGAGGCGGAGCTTGCAGTGAGCCGAGATCGCGCCACTGTACTCCAGCCTGGGCGACAGAGCAAGACTCCGTCTCAAAAAAAACAAAAAAACAAACAAAAAAAAGCAGACCAAAACTGCTTACCTTATACAAGCTGTGAGGTTTTTAAACTTGTGACAAAGGACAGAAAGGAAATTCTACTCATTGCAAGGCAATCCTCACTTAAGCTTCAGTGAGCCACAAGCACTTAAAACCCATGAACCTGCCCGGCGCAGTGGCAAAAAACCCCTGACCCTCGACATGATCCTGCTCACTGCAACCTCTGCCTCCCGGGTTGGTTCAAATGATTCTCCTGCCTCAGTCTCCCGAGTAGCTGGGATTACAGGTGCCCACCACCACACCCGGTTAATTTTTTTTTTTTTTTTTTTTTTTTTTGAGACGGAGTCTCACTCTGTCGCCCAGGCTGGAGTGCAGTGGCCAGATCTCAGCTCACTGCAAGCTCCGCCTCCCAGGTTTACGCCATTCTCCTGCCTCAGCCTCCCGAGTAGCTGGGACTACAGGCGCCCGCCACCTCGCCCGGCTAGTTTTTTGTATTTTTTTGGTAGAGACGGGGTTTCACCGTGTTAGCCAGGATGGTATCGATCTCCTGACCTCATGATCCGCCCGTCTCGGCCTCCCAAAGTGCTGGGATTACAGGCTTGAGCCATCGCGCCCGGCCAAATTTTTATATTTTTAGTAGAGATAGGGTTTCACCATGTTGGCCAGACTGGTATCGAACTCCTGACATCAGGGGATCCGCCCGCCTCGGCCTCTCAAAATGCTGGGATTACAGGCGTGAGCCACCAAGCCCAGCTGACTTATCCATATTCTGGATGCTCAATTACAGCATCATTGCAGGCGGGCAAATTGCAAATTTCTTTTCTTTTTTTTTTTTTTCGAGACGGAGTCTCGCTCTGTTGCCCAGGCTGGAGTGCAATGGTGCAGTCTTGGCTCACTGCAACCTCTGCCTCCCAGGTTCAAGTGATTCTCCTGCCTGAGCCTCTTGAGTAGCTGGGATTACAGGCCTGCACCACCACGCCCGGCTACTTTTTGTATTTTTAGTAGAGATGGGGTTTCACCATGTTGGTCTGGCTGTTCCCAAACTCCTGACCTTGTGATCCGCCCCCCTCAGCCTCCCAAAGTGCTGGAATTATAGGCGTGAGACATCGCACCCGACCTAAATTTCTTCTTAAACACCTTCACTAGTTTCTTTTTATCATAATCGTCTCTGATCTCTTGGACAGTAGTAAGGGTTTTCCTTCTATTTCTCTGTTGAATTCTCTTTTTTTTTTTGAGATGGAGTCTCGCTGTGTCACCCAGGCTGGAGTGCAGTGTCGTGATCTTGGCTTACTGCAGCTTCTGCCTCCTGGGTTCATGCCATTCTCCACCTCAGCCTCCCAAGTAGCTGGAATTATAGGTGCCCGCCACCAGGCCTGGCTAATTTTTTTATTTTTATTTTTATTTTTATTTTTATATTACTTATTTATTTATTTATTTATTTTTGAGACGGAATCTCGCTCTGTCGCCCAGACTGGAGTGCAGTGGCCGGATCTCAGCTCACTGCAAGCTCCGCCTCCCGGGTTTACGCCATTCTCCTGCCTCAGCCTCCCGAGTAGCTGGGACTACAGGCGCCCGCCACCTCGCCCAGCTAGTGTTTTTTTTTGTATGTTTTAGTAGAGACGGGGTTTCACCGTGTTAGCTAGGATGGTCTCAATCTCCTGACCTCGTGATCCACCCGTCTCGGCCTCCCAAAGTGCTGGGATTACAGGCTTGAGCCACCGCGCCTGGCTAATTTTTTTATTTTTTGTAGAGACGGGGTTTCACCATTTTGGCCAGGCTGGTCTTGAACTCCTGACCTCGTGATCCACCTGCCTCAGCCTCCCGAACTGCTGGGATTACAGGCGTGAGCCACCGTGCCTGGACTCTGTTGAATTCTTATATGGATACAATCCTCAGTGCCAGCAGGAAGCAGGTCATCACTGTTACTTGCATCAGCAAAGGGGTCGAAAGAGTGGAGGTTCTGGATAGTGGACGAAAGATACAATTCCGTTTTTGAGATGGAGTCTCGCTCTGTCATCCAGGCTGGAGTGCAGTGCCGTGGTCTTGGCTCACTGCAACCTCCCATTCACGGGTTCACACAATTCTGCCTCAGCCTCCCCAGTAACTGGGACTACAAGCGTGCGCCCCCACACCCAGCTAATTTTTGTATTTTTAGTAGAGATGGGGTTTCACCATGTTGGTCAGGCTGGGCTTGAACTCCTGACCTCAAGTGATCCACCCGCTTTGGTATCCCAAAGTGCCAGGATTACAGGCATGAGCCACCACAACCAGCCACAATTCCTTTTCCTTGGTGGGAACGGCCTGTGGAAGGCATTGGTGGTGGGAGAAGGTGGATGGTATAGATGGAGCAGTGGGAAGTGAGGGTGTTCAAGGTGAGGCTGCAAAGTCCTTAGTGGCTCAGTGACTGGGTCTCTTTTCTTTTCTTTTCTTTTCTTTATTTTATTTTATTTTTTTGAGATGGAGTTTCGCTCGTTGCCCAGGTTGGAGTGCAATGGCGCGATCTTGGCTCATCGCAACCTCTGCCTCTTGGGTTTAGGCCATTCTTCTGCCTCAGCCTCCCGAGTAGCTGGGATTACAGGCTCCCACCACCATGCCCAGCTAATTTTGTATTTTTAGTAGAGACGGGGTTTCTCCATGTTGGTCAGGCTGGTCTTGAACTCCTGACCTCAGGTGGTCCGCCCACCTCTGCCTCCCAAAGTGCTGGGATTACAGGTGTGAGCCGCCGAGACTGGCTGGGTCTGTTTTCGTAAATTTTTTTTTTTTTTTTGAGACAGTCTCACTCTGTTGCCCTGGCTGGAGTGCAGTGGTGTGATCTCGGCTCACTGCAGCCTCCACCTCCTGGGTTCAAGCGATTTCCTGTCAGCCTCCTGAGTAGCTGGGATTACAGATGTCCACTACCACACCCAGCTAATTTTTGTATTTTTAGTAGAGACAGGGTTTCACCATGTTGGCCAGGCTGGTCTCAAACTCCTGACCTCAGGTGATCCACCCGCCTCTGCCTCCCAAAGTGCTGGGATTGCAGGCGTGAGCCGTGGAGCCTGGTCAAGAGCTATGTCCTTTCTGAAAGTCACCTTACTGTAGAAGTGAATCACATGTAACAAATGCCATCGAAGTAATGCCTAGATCAGTGTTCCATTAAATTACCAGGCACTGTTGCCTAGCTAAGTTGACACAGGAAACTATTCTTTCAGTATGTATTCAGTAAGCGCCAACTGTGCGCAAGCCCTGTTTCAAGCACTGTACATAAAGCAGAGGGCAAAGAAGTAAAAAACCCCTGTCTTTGGGTGGTGTTGTGGGGGAAGAAGGTAGTCAGGGGAGGCTTCCCTGAGAAGGTGACATTTGAACAGAGAACTGAAGGTGGGGAGGGAGGGAGGGAGCTATGATGACTTCTGGGAAACGGCCCCTGCAAAGGCCCTGGGTCACGACTCTGCCTGGGGTGTTGGAGGAACAGTGACGACCTTGTGTGGCTGGAGCCGAGTGAGTAAGGGGGAGAGAAGGAGGTGGGGAGGATGGGAAGGGGACAGGGCCGGTCATGCAGGTCCTTGTGGGTCATGGGGAGAACTTGGGCTTTGACCTGGAGGAAGGTGGGAGCCATGGAATGATGCAGGCAGAGGAAGGACAGGATCTGACTGAGGTGCTCACAGGCGTTCTCTGGTGGCTGCTGCGGGGACTAGACTGTTGGGGGTGAGGGTGGGATCTAGGGACTAGGACAGAGGTGAGGGAGCTGGTCCAGGTGAGGGATGATGGAGTGGCCCAGGCCAGCCATGAAGCAGGGAAAAAGTGGGCAGGTTCCAGGTATTTTTGGAAGTGTATCCGCCAGGTTTACTGATAGATCAGATGCTGGAGTCCTGAGCAAGTGGGTGGATGGAGCTGCCAAACTGGGGCCCAGCATGGCTGTGTTGAGTGTGACCCTGTGAGGCCCCACATGGAGACATGGAGAGGCAGCTGGGCCCTGAGTCTGGAGCCGGGCGAGGCCTGGGCTGGAGACAGGACCCTGGGCAACATTGGGTGTAGACAGGATTTGGAGCCCTGAGAGGGCACGAGGCCACCTGGGAGGGGTGTGGAGGGAGGAGGCCTGAAAACCCAGCCTGGGGCCAGCAACAGGGAGAGGGGAGGTGAGAGGGAGCCAGGCGAGCATGGGATCCGGGGGTCATGTGAGGACCATGTCCCTGTAGGTAGGAGGATGCGCTGGGTCGGATGCTGCCGAGAAGGTGACGAAGACAGGAACTGAGATGTGACCCAGAGAGGTCACCTCCACAAGGGTGGTTTAGGACAGAACCGGAGGAGAGGTTATTTTTAATTTTTATTGTTTTAGACAAGAGTCTCGCTCCATCACCCAGGCTAGAGTGCAATGGTGTGATCTGAGCTCACTGCAACCTCCGCCTCCTGGGTTCAAGTGATCCTCCTGCCTCAGCCTCCTGAGTAGATGGGATTGCAGGTGTGCACCACCACGCTTGACTAATTTTTGTATTTTTAATAGAGATAGGGCTTCACCATGTTGGCCAGGCTGGTCTCGAACTTCTGACCTCAAGTGATCCACCAACCTCAGCCTCCCAAAGTGCTGGGATTACAGACGTGAGCCACCATGCCCGGCTGGGAGGAAAGGTTACTGAAAGACATTAAAATCATCTATGTATGGTGCTAGCTCGCTCAATGAACGGAGCATCTGTGTGTATGCTAAATGATTTGTGTGCATGATTTCATTTCACCCTGATGAAATGACCCCATGGGGTCATTCATGGGGTCAGAGGTCATTATGCCCTTTTACAGATAAGAACAGAGTTGGCGGCCGGGCTCACACCTGTAATGCCAGCACTTTGGGAGGCCGAGGCGGGTGGGTCACTTGAGGTCAGGAGTTTGAGACCAGCCTGGCCAACATGGCAAAACCTCATCTCTACTAAAAAGACAAAAATTAGCCAGGCGTGGTGGTGGACAACTGTACTCCCAGCTACTCAGGAGGCTGAGGCAGGAGAATGGCTTGAGCCCGGGAGGCAGAGGTTGCAGTGGGCCAAGATCATGCCACTGCACTCCAGGCTGGGTGACAGAGTGAGACCCTGTCTCAAAAAAAAAAAGGAAAGAAAGAAAGAGTTCAGAGAGTTTAAATCCATTTATGCCTGAGGTTGCAATTCTTTGAATTTTTGCAATCAGACCCTGGCGAAGACTTTGAGCAGTTAGATGTAAATAGCTCCCATATGCTTGGCGTTCCAATAATGGAACACTAGGCATAAATTGCGGTGCTCACCCTAGGTTGCAGGGCTTGTATTATAAAATGCGAGGTCAGGCCGGGCGCAGTGGCTCACGCCTGTAATCCCAGCACTTTGGGAGGCCGAGGCGGGCGAATCACAAGGTCAGGAGATCGAGACCATCCTGGCTAACATGGTGAAACCCCGTCTCTAGTAAAACTAAAAAAAAAAAACTAGCCGGGCGTGGTGGCAGCCGCCTATGGTCCCAGCTACTCGGGAGGCTGAGGCAGGAGAATGGCGTGAACCCGGGAGGCGGAGCTTGCAGTGAGCCGAGATCGCGCCACTGCACTCCAGCCTGGGTGACAGAGCGAGACTCTGTCTCAAAAAAAAAAAAAATGCGCGGTCAGCCGGGTGTGGTGGCTCATGCCTGTAGTCCCAGCACTTTGGGAGGCCGAGGTGGGTGGATCACTTGAGGTCGGGAGTTCGAGACCCGTCTGACCAACATGGAGAAATCCTATCTCTACATACAAAATTAGCCAGGCGTGGTGGCGAGTGCCTGTAATCCCAGCTACTCCAGAGGCTGAGGCAGGAGAATGGTGTGAACCCGGGAGGCGGAGCTTGCAGTGAGCCGAGATCGCACCACTGTACTCCAGCCTGGGCGACAGAGTGAGACTCCGTCTCAAAAATAAATACATAAATTACAAATATATAAATGAGTAAAATGTGAGGTCTTAGCTTAAGACCTTCTCTGCTCCCTCCCTCCCTCTAGTGGTCAGCTGGGGCAATGGCACCTACGGCTTAGGCCGAAGGGCTGGGGTGGGACTTAGTAGGGAGAGTAGGGGGCACCCAGCCAAGGGTCCCACAACTGTCCCTGACCCCTAACCCCTCCAGAGCCCAGCCAGTGAAGGGGAGGAGGAGGAGTTGCTGATGGAAGAGGAGGAGGAGGACGTTCTGGCGGGGGTCTCAGCAGAGGACAAGAGTCGGAGACCACCAGGGAAGAACCCTTCAGAGCCTGCCCACCCGGGTGAGAGGCGTGGGTAGGGGAAGCAGGCTGGGGGGCGGGTACAGCTCGGGTTGGGGAGGAGGCTGGGGAGAGGTTGGGCCTTGATCTTTCCCTAGGACCCCCAAGATGGCGACATGGAGAGGCAGCTGGGCCGTGAGTCTGGAACCCGGTGAGGCCTGGGCTGGAGACAGTCCCACTGCCCAATTTCACTGGCTGCCTGACTTCTCAAGCTCAAGTGCTGGATTTTATTTTATTTTATTATATGTATGTATTTATTTTTTTTGTGATGGAGTCTCTCTCTGTCGCCCAGGCTGGAGTGCAGTGGCGCAATCTCGGCTCACTGCAACCTCTACCTCCCGGATTCAAGCGATTCTCCTGCCTTAGTCTCCCAAGTAGCCGGGACTATATAGGTGCACGCCACCACGCCTGGCTAACTTTTGTATTTTTAGTAGAGACGGGGTTTCACAATGATGTCCAGGCTGGTCTTGAACTCCTGAACACAGGTGATCCACCTGCCTCGACCTCCCAGAGTGCTGGGATTGCAGGCATGAGCCACTGTACCTCTCTTTTTTGAGACAGGGTTTTGCTGTCCCCCAGGCAGAGTACAATGATGCAATCATGGCTAACTGCAGCCTCGACCTCCTGGGTTCAAGTGATCCTTTCACTTCAGCCTCCTGAGTAACTGGGACCACAGGCGTGCGCCACCACACCCGGCTAATTTTTTTTTTTTTTTTTTCTTTTTTTTTGAGACGGAGTCTCACTCTGTCGCCCAGGCTGGAGTGCAGTGGCCGGATCTCAGCTCACTGCAAGCTCCGCCTCCCGGGTTCACGCCATTCTCCGGCCTCAGCCTCCCGAGTAGCTGGGACTACAGGCGCCTGCCACCTCGCCCGGCTAGTTTTTTTGTATTTTTTAGTAGGGACGGGGTTTCACTGTGTTAGCCAGGATGGTCTCGATCTCCTGACCTCGTGATCCGCCCGTCTCGGCCTCCCAATATGCCAAGATTACAGGCTTGAGCCACCGCGCCCGGCCATTTTTTTTTGTTTTGAGATGGAGTCTCACTCTGTCACCCAGGCTGGAGTGCAGTGGCACAATCTCGGCTCACTGCAAGCTCAGCCTCCCGGGTTCACCCCATTCTCCTGCCTCAGCCTCCCGAATAGCTGGGACTACAGATGCCCGCCACCACGCCCGGCTAGTTTTTTGTATTTTTAGTATAGATGGGGTTTCACCATGTTAGCCAGGATGGTATCCATCTCCTGACCTCGTGATCCGCCCTCCTCGGCCTCCTAAAGTGCTGGGATTACAGGCGTGAGCCACCACGCCCAGCCTGTATTTTTTTTTTTCAGAGAGCTCATCATCTTGTCCAGGCTGGTCTTGAACTCCTGGACTTGAGCAATCCTCCCACCTCAGCTTTCAAGTGAAAAAAAATTTCTTTTTTGTAGACAAGAGTCTCACTCTGTAACCCAGGCTGGAGTGCAGTGGTGTGATCACAGCTCACTGCAGCCTCAACCTCCCATGCTCAAGCGATCCTCCTGCTTCAGCACTGGGATTATAGGCATGCACCACCACACCCAGTGGCCACCTAGTTTGTTCCAACTTGGGCTGGGGAGGGACTGACCCTGGCTTTTTCTCCTCCCAGAGGCCACAACCCCAGGGAAGCGGGTGGACAGCAAGATCCGGGTCCCGGTCCGCTACTGCATGCTGGGCAGCCGCGACTCGGCCAGGTCAGACTCACCTCAAGCTCTGCCCGTGCCCCAGCTCACCTGGATCTCTTGCTGGTCTGAGGGTAGCAAGGGCAGGGATGGGGGGTGGGACAGAGCCTCAGATCCTCAGAGCTGTGGGGTGGGGGGAGTCAGCGTGGGGGTGAGGGAAGAGCCTGGGGGTTCCTGAGACTATGTGACCCTCCTGGCCCCTACAGGAACCCCCACACCCTGGTGGAAGTAACATCCTTTGCAGCCATCAACAAGTTCCAGCCGTTCAATGTGGCTGTTTCCAGCAACGTGCTGTTCCTGCTGGTGTGTGGCCCACCTTGTCCAGGGGCAAGGGGTTCCCAGGCCTGGGCAGGGGCCTGGGGAGCCCAGTCAGTGGGCAGCGGGTAGGGCTCCCCTGCGTATCAGCTCCATGAGACCTGGGACCTTGTCTGCTTTGTTTGCTACTGGTACACTGTGGGTGCTCAATAAATGCATGAAGGAGGGTGCATGGCCAGGCGCGGTGGCTCACACCTATAATCCCAGCACTTTGGGAAGCTGAGGCAGCCGGTCACCTGAACTCAGGAGTTCGAGACCAGCCTGAGCAACACTGAAACCCCATCTCTACTAAACATACAAAACTTGGCTGGGCGTGGTGGTGCATGCCTGTAATCCCAGCTACCTGGGAGGCTGAGACAGGAGAATCGCTTGAACTGGGGAGGTGGAGTTTGTGGTGAGCTGAGATCGTGCCACTGCCCTCCAACCTGGGTGACAGAGCAAAACTCAAGTCTCAAAAAAGGAGAATGAGGGCACAGGCTGGCTCCAGCATTGGGGCAGGGCCACAGCCTGAGCCAGTCTTCTGCTGTTGCTCCCTTCCCCAGGACTTCCACAGCCATCTGACGCGGAGTGAGGTCGTGGGTTACCTGGGGGGCCGCTGGGACATCAACAGCCAGAGTGGGTATCCAGGGCCAGGTGGGCAGGGGGCGTTGGGGGACCGGGGTCACGGGGTCACAGCTGCCCCTCCCCACAGTGCTGACGGTGCTCAGAGCCTTCCCTTGTCGGAGTCGGCTTGGGGATGCAGAGACTGCAGCTGCCATCGAAGAGGAGGTGAGGGGCTGCCTGGGAGGTGGCATTCTGGGGAGGGTTGGGAAGGGACATAGCTGTCCTGGCAACTGCCCAGTGGTTGGCAGTGTCAACACCCAGCAAGTGTGCAGGTGAGTATGCCTGCCTCTGAGCCTGGGACCCCACGGTGAAGGGTGAAGAACACTGCTTTTTTTTTTGTTGTTTTGTTGTTTGAGACGGAGTCTTGCTCTGTTACTGAGGCTGGAGTGCAGTGGCGCGATCTCGGCTCACTGCCACCTGCACCTCCTGGGCTCAGGCAATTCTCCTGCCTCAGCCTCCCAAGTAGCTGGGACTACAGGCGCGTGGCACCACACTTGGCTAATTTTTTGTATTTTTAGTAGAGACAGGGTTTCACCATGTTGGTCAGGATGGTCTTGATCTCTTTACCTCATGATCTACCCACCTTGGCCTCCCAAAGTGTTGGGATTACAGGTGTGAGCCACTGCTCCCGGCCAGGATGGTCTCAATCTCTTGACCTTGTGATCTGTCCACCTCAGCCTCCCAAAGTGCTGGGATTAAAGGTGTGAGCCACTGCGCGCGGCCTTTTTTTTTTTTTTTCCTTGAGACAGTCTCGCTCTGTCGCCCAGGATGGAGTGTAGGGTGTGATCTTGGCTCACTGCAACCTCCACCTTCTGGATTCAAGCGATTCTCCTGCTTCAGCCTCCTGAATACCTAGGATTACAGGTGTGCGCCACCATGACCAGCTAATTTTTGTATTTTTAGTTGAGACAGGGTATCACCATGTTAGCCAGGCTGGTCTCGAACTCCTGACCTTTGGTGATCCACCTGCATCAGCCTCCCAAAGTGCTGAGATTATAGGCGTGAGCCACCGCGCCCAGCCTAAGAGCACTGCTTTTGGATCTCCTAGCCCTGGTGCTGAAACCTCGCCAGCCCCCTCCCCTCTCAGAGCCTTGGTTTCCTTGTCTGTATAATGAGTGGCTTCGATGAAAGGTCATCGGATCCAGGCGTTCACACCTGGCATCCCATCACTTAGGGAGGCTGAGGCAGGAGGTTTGCTGGAGCCCAGGAGTTCGACACCAGCCTGGGGCCACAGCAAGACCCCGTCTCTACAAAAGATAAAAAAAATTAGCCAGGCATGGTGGTATGCTCCATCTATTTGAGAGGCTGAGGCAGGAGGATGGACTGAGTCCAGGAGGTTGAGGCTGCAGTGAGCTGAGATGGTGCCACTGCATTCCAGCCTGGGTGACAGAGCAAGTCCCTATATCTAAAAAAATAAAAAGTGAAGGGCTGCCAATATTGAATGCTCAGTGCCAGGCCTCATCTATTCAAGGCTACTTTAAGTGCCAGCTGCTATTCTTTTTTTTTCTCTCTTTTTTTTTTGAGACGGAGTCTCGCTTTGTCACCCAGGCTGGAGTGCAGTGGCGTTGGCTCACTGCAAGCTCCGCCTCCCAGGTTTACACCATTCTCCTGCCTCAGCCTCTTGAGTAGCTGGGACTACAGGCGCCCGCCACCTCGGCCGGCTAGTTTTTTTGTATTTTTTAGTAGAGACGGGGTTTCACTGTGTTAGCCAGGATGGTCTCGATCTCCTGACCTCGTGATCCGCCCGTCTCGGCCTCCCAAAGTGCTGGGATTACAGGCGTGAGCCACCGCGTCCGGCCTTTTCCTTTTTTTGAGACACGATCTTGCTCTGTTGCCCAGGCTGGACTTCAGTGGCGTAATCACGGCTCACTGCAGCGCCAACTGCCCAGGTTCAAGAGATCCTCCTGCCTCAGCCTCCACAGTAGCTGGGAGTACAGACACGTGCCACCACACCTGGCTAATTTTTGTATTTTTAGTAGAGAAGGGGTTTCTCCATGTTTGCCAGGCTGGTCTCAAACTCCTGACCTCAAGTGATCTGCCTACCTCAGCCTTCCAAAGTGCTGGGGTTACAGGCGTGAGCCACCATGCCCAGCCTATTTTTTTTTTTTTTTTTTTTTTGAGACGGAGTCTTGCTCTGTCACCCAGGCTGGAGTGCAGTGGCCGGATCTCAGCTCACTGCAAGCTCCGCCTCCCGGGTTTACGCCATTCTCCTGCCTCAGCCTCCTGAGTAGCTGGGACTACAGGCGCCCGCCACCGCGCCCGGCTAGTTTTTTTTTTGTATTTTTAGTAGAGACGGGGTTTCACCGTGTTAGCCAGGATGGTCTCGATCTCCTGACCTCGTGATCCGCCCGCCTCGGCCTCCCAAAGTGCTGGGATTACAGGCTTGAGCCACCGCGCCCGGCCCGCCCAGCCTATTTTTAACTATTTGTTGAGTGCTTACTGTGTGGTGACCATTATTCCGTAAGCTGGGCTACAGCAGTTAACAAAATGACTTCCATGTCCCAGCTTTGTGGCAGGGTGCGCCTTTTATATTAACAGATGTACTTGTTGGCTGTCTCTCCAGCTCCCACTGGACTCAGTGGTGATGGGGGCAGGGCCTGTCTTGGTCATCACTGTGTCCCCAGGCCTGATACACAGCAGGAGTTTATTCAGGGCTGGCTGGCTGCATGAGCTCACTAGAGCCATTCAGGTCCCTGTGCCCCCTGAGCTGTGCCTCTGTCCCCAGGTCTACCAGAGCCTGTTCCTGCGGGGCCTGTCCCTGGTGGGCTGGTACCACAGCCACCCGCACAGCCCGGCGCTGCCGTCTCTGCAAGACATCGATGCACAGATGGACTACCAGCTGCGGCTGCAGGGCTCCAGCAATGGCTTCCAGCCCTGCCTCGCCCTGCTCTGCTGTATGCCGGATGGGGCGGTGGGGGGAGCAAGGAGGGGGGATGCTGGGCCAGCCGAGCCTCCCAGGCCCAGCCCCTCTCTCCCTCTTCTCTGCCAGCCCCTTACTACTCTGGCAACCCAGGCCCCGAGTCCAAGATCTCACCTTTCTGGGTGATGCCTCCTCCCGAGGTAGGTGGGGCTGCTGGGAGAGCCTGGGGGGCCCAGGGACACTGGGGCATTTGGGTCACAACTAGGCAGGGGCCCCTGGTTCCGGGCTCCACTGGAGAGTTGGGGCCCCAGTTTCTCTGTCTGTGAAATGGGGACATGACTGCTGCCCTGCTGAGGCTTTGGTGAGGGCTTGGGCAGGGTACCTCCATGGGTAGCTGGCTGCTTGGCACAAAGAGGGCTCCCTTCCTGACCCAGCCTGGCTTCACTCCCCAAGCCTGCCCTGAAGTCAGAGGTCAGCCCTGGGAAGTCATTTCAGGGCGCTGGCTGTCTTCGGGGCCTCTCCCGGAGGGAAGATGCTACCCCGCCTCCCTAGTCCCACCGCCAGGTGCCGATCCCGGTGCAGAGCTGGGCCGAGGTGTGCACTCTCCCATTCCCAGCCCAGGCACTACCCGTTGTCCCCAGCTGCTATGGGCTGGGGGCTAGTGAGGCTTCTCTGACTGGTCTGTGTCCCTGCCAGCAAAGGCCCAGTGACTATGGCATCCCCATGGACGTGGAGATGGCCTACGTCCAGGACAGCTTCCTGACCAATGACATCCTTCACGAGATGGTGAGCTCGCTGCAGGGTGGGCAGGCGGGGGCTGGCAGTGCGCAGCTGGGCACACAAGATGGGCTGGTCTGCTTCCCACTGGTGGGCTTGGGAAGCTATGGCTGGTGGCGCCTTGGGGGCCTGGGTCAGGGCTTCTTCCATCACTCAGGACAGAGTCCCAGGCCCTTGCCAGGGCCCCAACTTCTGCTCTCCCTCACCTCCCCACCTGCTATTCTCCAAGGCGCTGGCCTCTTCTGCCAGGCTGTCCAGTAGAGAAACCCCAGGGACTTTGGGTGGTACCTGGATGAACACTTAACAATTATGTGTTCAATGTGCATTTAAAAACACTAAACTAAGCCAGACATAGTGGCTCACGGCTGTAATCCCAGCACTTTGGGTGGCTGAGGTGGAGAGACTAGTCTAGCCAACATGGCGAAACCCTATCTCTACCAAGATAGAAAAACTAGCCCAGGAGTGGTGGCAGGTGCCTATAGTCCCAGCTACTTGGGAAGCTGAGGCAGGAGAATCGCTTGACCCCGGGAGGTGGAGGTTGCAGTGAGCCGAGATCGCACCACTGTACCCGTCTGGGCCACAGAGTGAGACTCCATCTCAAGGAAAAAACCCAACAAAACCCACACTAGTTCATCAAACCTGTGACCTCACAGGTGTCGCTGCTGGGGATGAGGCCGAACCAGGGGGCCATGTCAGGCCTGCGTGGTTCTGGAGAGCTGGGCTCAGTGGGTGCAGGTCCAGGTGGACCTCTCGTGGCAGCCACCTGGGCAACGCTGCTGCCTCCCCGATCTCTGTGGTTGCTTTCTTAGTGACTGGGCTCATGTCTCGGGGCTGCCTGAGACTGGAGCCCCAGGAGAGGGGCTGGTGCACCTCCGGCTGGGAGGGAGTCTGGGAGTCCATGCTCCCCTGTCCTGTAGATGCTGCTGGTGGAGTTCTACAAAGGTGCCCCTGACCTCGTGAGGCTCCAGGAACCCTGGAGCCAGGAGCACACCTACCTCGACAAGCTTAAGGTGAGCCCCAAGTCCCTGCAGGCCTCCTAACGAAGCTCCAGGAGGGGCCCCCGGGCAGCCTGAAAGGTGGCAGCAGTGAGCCCTGTGGGCCTCAGTGGCCCGGGACAGCCCAGCTGGCAGAGTGCTCCTGACCCTGGTCACCCCGCAGCCACCCCAGCAGGGTGCAGGCCAGGTTTGATTGGACTGTGGAGCTTTAAGCTCCTGCAGTGCTGGATGAGGTCCCAGCAGCGGGTTTGGGAGTGTTTCCCCTGCAGAGGGCCCAGGGTCCTGGCCACCCCTGAGTGTCTCAGGGTAGTAGTTCCTGGTCTCCCTCCACCTGGCATAGAAAGGGGCTCCTTCTGCTCAGCTCTTGGCTAGCTCTGGAGGCTGTGGTATCCCCATGGGTGTCTGGGACCCAGGCAGGGAGGGGCTGAGGTGGGGGCAGGATCGGGAGCGTGCAAGAAAGCCCCACCCCTCCACACAGCACCACTGCCCCCAGGAGCCAGGCCTCCGGTTACACACCGCCCCACTGGGTAAGCAGCAGGCTGTGCTGCGGGACCCCAGCCCTATGCCTTGGTCTCAGGGGGGGTCACTCAGGATGCTGGACTTGGACAGTAGACTGTGAGGTACCGGGCTGGCTAGGACCCCCGGGTGCAGCCTGAGGCCCAGCCCCCTTGTTTCAGATCTCCTTGGCCAGCAGGACGCCCAAGGACCAGAGCCTGTGCCACGTTCTGGAGCAGGTGTGCGGCATCCTTAAGCAGGGGAGCTGAGCCTCCCAGGGCAGGGTGGGCTCCAGTTGTCTGGAGGGTCCGGATGGGCTCAGGTAATAAAGAAATGGAAGCAGCAGCCAGCCACGCTGGTCTCCCCAAGGCTGGGGTGAGGGTGGCTGGGTGCCCAGGCTGGTACCATCACCCCAGCTTCCTCACTTCCAGGGCAGGGCATTAAACTCCAGGGCACCCCTCAGCCCCTGCACCTGGGAACTGGCACAAAAGCCTCAAGCCCTATCCCACCTGCCTCGAGCACCTGGGGTGTCGGGGGGACCTCCTGGGGTGTGTGTGGCCATGGGGAGCCTGCCCCTCGGGAAGGCGGTGGGTGGCAGGCCCACCCCTGCACCAAGATGAGGCAAGGGGCTGTAGAAAGAGACATTTAATACTTCTGTTTACAAAATTCAGGTGTACATTTCAGTTTGCCCTGGACCATGCCCAAGGCTGTGTGCTCACCTCTGCCGGGTATCTGTGCCCCTCATGTACTTCTGACGAGGGGGGTGCAGGGCAGAGCCTGGGGTCCAGAGGCTTCACTGGGCCACAGGGGGAGGGGAATGTGAATGTGGCCCAGCCCAGAGGAGCCCCCATTTCATCGATTTTGGATTGGGCAACAGGAAGCAGATGTTGGGGCTACAGACCTGCTGATCTGGGCAGGGGTCTGGGGACCCTGGGGCTGCCTGTGTTGGTCTAGAGGAGATGGCCGGGGCCACTTCCCACAGGATGGGGTGGCAGTGGCTTGGCAAGGGGAGGCCTGGCCACCAGGGACTGGAACTCGCTCACTGGAGCCTTTGTGCTTGGCCCTTGGTAGCGCAGCTGCGGCTGGGGCTGTGGTCCCATGCGAGGTGTGCTGGGGGGGTGTGTGGGTGGCTGGTGATGGCAGCTCGTGCCAGAGTGACACAGGCCTCCATGGGCCTGGCTGGGGGCAGTTAAAAAGCTGAAAAGGTACTTGGCTTTGTAAGGGTGGGGCTTGGGAGGCAGGGCCCTGCAGGAGACCATGTTCTCTGTCCTCTGGCAGATCCCAGCTGGCCTCTGTCCCCAGGCTGTAAGCTGACAGCAGGCCGGGGAGGCGGTGAGGCCCTCTGCCCTGGCCTTGGGGAGAAGGAGTGCATGTGTGAGGCGGAAGTGCAGTGGCCCTGGAGAAGGGCCAGGGCCCATCGCCAGCACCAGGCTGGGAGGGGATTTAAAACCAGGGTCCTGTCTCTGAGCCACCCCACAGGGATGCTCGATCCCATCCCGTTAAGGCTGTGGGACTCGAGGGTAGGCAGTGGGCCGGGCCCCTGTGGGGTCAGGATGGAGGTGGGGGCTGCCCTGGAGGAACATTAGTGTTTCTGAGAGCACCTTAGTGTTGCCCCGCCTGGGCCAGCTGGGCGAGGAGTTGGGGAGCTGGGAGGAGGCCGGCGCCATGGAGTGGGGAAGGGAGCCGTCACGGTTGGGGGTCAGCGCTAGTGTAAACAGGCATCCCCACCCACCCAGATAAACCCCCTCACCCAAGTGTGGGGCCCTGCCAAGGGAGTACCTCGAGGGCCGGGGCCCAAGTGGCGCCAGCAGGCTCAGACACTGCCCTGGCAGCAGGGGCTCCGTGGAATGCAGGAGACCCAGCAAAGGGTGCCAGCCAGTGTGGACGGAGGGGTGGGGCGGGGGCGCCGGCGAGTCACTGCGGCAGGGGCACAAGCACCTCCACATAGCTGAGCGGAAAGAAGCCCGACTGGCCGTCCAGCATGCCCTCGTACCAGTTCTCGTCAATCTGGTTGGTCAGTGTGATGACGTCGCCCTCACGGAAGCCCAGCTCCCCGTCATTCTCCGGCTCGAAGTCGTACAGCGCCTTGCAGCTTGGCTGGTCCAGGGGCACTGGGGGAGGAAGCAGGCTGTGGGGATGGCGCCTAGGGCTGGGGCTGCTACACCTCACCCCTCCCAGTCTGGGGTCTCAGAGCTGCTGTGACCTGGAGCCTGTGGGTGGGCAGAGGCCTCCCTCCACCCTGCCTGGGCCACCCCCTGCCCCTGCCATTTCTTCTGGGGTCTGGCCTCTACTGCCACCCAGGAGGGAGAATGGGAGAAGCTTGGTAAGTGGTCACCAAAGCTACTCCTGGGAGGTGCTGGGGACACCCAGTGCTGCTGTGGTGACAAGAAATGACCAGATGCCCTCAGCCCTTGCAGCCACCACATAGCCTAGAACTGGGCTAGTGCCTTTGGCAATCCCTCATTCACACAATGAGGCTGAGACCCAGAGGGGTGGCGTCTCGCAGGCTGTGGGGCCTGTGCCCCCCGCTGCTGTCTGAGCCTGGCTCCTCCCTGCTTGAGATGGACAGAGGACAGAGGAGGAGGAGAAACACCCTCCCCGAATGGCTGAGAAGGCAGCACTGAGGTCAAGGCAGGCCTGGGAACACTCACGCATGCTCCGGCTAGGGGTTCGGATAGGCTTGTCGGAAGATCGGAAAGACGACGAAGCTAAAACAAGCAAAACGAGGAGGTTGTGGGCTTAAGACCATCGGGCAGGGCCCCTTCTGCAGAGGACCGGGACCAGCCCTTCCCATCTGCCTTGGTGGTCCAGATGGAGTAGGGCTGAGAGCTGCAGCCAGGGGTCTGGGGTCTGGCACTCAAGAAAGCCAGGACGAGGCCAGCCCTCGGCCACTCCCACCCGCTGGCATGTGCCTCCAGAAGATGGCTCCATGTCCGGTTACCTGCGATCTTGGGGGCTGTGGTGCAGGGGAAGCCCCCGTTGGACTGCTCAGGCTCTCCGAGGTCAAAGGGCTCCCGGGGCTTGGGCTTATACTCCCGCCTGGGGCGTGACGAAGCTTCCCGCATCCTGTGAAGGGAGAGATGTGAGTGGCCCGAGCCCGTGAGTGTCACCGCTGAGGCAGCCCCACCCCTGTATTTATGCTGCTGCCTAGTAACCTAGCCTAGGACTGCAGGAAGAGGCTGTCAGTGGGGTCGTGACACATGGACCCTGGGACACAGCTAGACTGGGATGTCTACCCAGAGGGCCTCCAGCCTGGACCCCCACCTTGGAGCCATCTCAGAGACTGCCAAGCAGCTGGGTCCTGCCACGGCCTCTACCTACAACGCCCCCAGTCGCATCCCCCCACCTCCACCCCCCATTCCCTACCACAGCTGGTGCCTGACACATGCCTAGGCCCCCAAAGCAGGTCTGGCCTCTGTTCAGGGAAGGGAGCCTGGGTGTTCCTGTGGCAGCAGAAAGTGCAGCCAGGGAAGGAACAGGCACGTGGTTAGGAGTCGCCAGGGCCTGCATCTGGGGCAGGGCTGCGTGTTGACTCAGAGTTCTCACAGACCGGGTTCCTCCTCCTTCAACCTTGTGGCCCCCCAGGCCATTCCACTTGGTCCCCAGGAAGAATCCAGGATGCTGCTCTGCCATGCCATGCGCTCACCCCAGAGTGAGGTGTGCTGCCCACGCGTGCTGGCAGAGGCCCATGGCAGCCCAGGCTCACCTGCGCTTGAGCTTCTCGGCCAGCTCATCCAGGATCTGCACGGCCTGCCGGTGGTAGTCCAGCTGTGCGTCCACCAGGGCCGAGAGCTGACTCACCTGCTCGATCTGTGGGGACAACAGGGCTCAGGGGCTCCTGCCAGCACCACTGTCCTGTGCCTTCCCTGACTCACGAGGTGAAGCCACAGGAGGCAAGGGGGCCGAAAGGGGACAGGGGACTGGGGCCTGTACCCTCAACCTCCCCTGCTGCAGAGGCCAGGTCACTGCCGCCTCCGGCCTCCCAAGGGCATGGGGCTTGTCAGGACGTGGCAGCCCCAGCTACTCACGTCGGTCTCCAGGAGGTTGTGCATGCTGGTTTCTGCCACCTCCTTGGACTCCTCGAACTTCTCCAGTGCCTGGCGTAGCTCCTCATCAGGGATCTTGCCCTGCCGCTTCTTCTTGTAGTCAAAGTCCAGGCGGCGGCCCTCCAGCTTCTTCAGGTGGTGCTGGAGATAGTGGGGGACATGGGTCAGGCCAGCAGCGGCCAGAGACCTGCCCGATGCATGGCCCTGACCCACTGTCCCTGCACCACTGGGGATCCCACCTGCCCGCGACCCAGAGGGCAGTGCCAAGGGTGGCAGGAATGGGGCTGCCCCATCCAGCAGGGGGAAGGGATAGGCCCTGGGCTGGCGCAGCAGCAGCACCTGGATCTCCTTCAGGTCTTTCTCACACAGGTTCTGGAGGGGGTCAATGAAGTTCTGCTTGACCTCTATGTCCAGGGAGTCCTTCACCTCTGCCAGGCGCTTCATGGATTCGCCGGCATCCAGCAATGCGTCGCCTGGGGAGAAGCCGGGCCTGAGACCACTGGACTAAGACACTCCTCAGCCTTTGTTTTTGAAACAGGGTTTCGCAGGCTGGAACACAGTGGCGCTGTCCCAGCTCACTGCAGCCTCGAACTGGGCTCAAGCCATGCTGGCACCTCAGCCTCCCAAGTAGCTGGGGCCACAGGCGTGCACCACCACACCCGGATCCTTTCCAACGTCTTTTTTTGAGACGAAGTCTCGCGCCACTTAGTGCAGTGGCGCGATCTCTGCTCACTCAAACCTCTGCCTCCCAGGTTCAAGTGATTCTCCTGTCTCAGCCTCCTGAGTAGGTGGGATTACAGGTGTGCACCACCACACCCAGCTAATTTTTGTATTTTTAGTAGAGATGAGGTTTCACCATATTGACCAGGCTGGGCTCCAACTCCTGACCTCGTGATCCACTCGCCTCGGCCTCCCAAAGTTCTGGGATTACAGGTGTAAGCCACCGCGCCCAGCCTTTTTTTTTCTTTTAGATGGAGTTTAGCTCTTGTAGCCCAGGCTGGAGTGCGATAGTACAATCTGGGCTACTGCAACCTCCACCTCCTGGGTTCAAGTGATTCTCCTGCCTCAGCCTCCTGAGTAGCTGGGGTTACAGGCATGCGCTACCACACCCGGCTAATTATATCATATATATATATATACACACATATATATGTATATATATACACATATATATGTATACACATATATACATATATATATATATATATATATATATATATATGTTTTTTTAGTAGAGGCAGGGTGGGGTTTCTCTATATTGGTCAGGCTGGTCTTGAATTCCCAACCTCAGGTGATCCACCTGCCTTGGCCTCCCAGAGTGTTGGGATTACAGGCATGAGTCACTGCACTCAGCCCCATCCCAACTTCTAACAGCCCCCACACTCCAGGCCAAGGGCCTGGAAATTGGAACTCAGAACAAAACAAAGGATCCTAAAATCCCAATCAATACTGGATGTTAAACCAGCCCCCTCCCCACGCTCCTAAAAGGGCCTAGGTTTGCCCTTAACAGGCTGAAGGTGGTGGAAGGATAGATGCTGGCGGGGGGGGGGGGGGGGGGGGGGGCGGCGCGTCCAGACTCTGGGGAACCAGCTGGCTTGAGCTGGGGAAGGTCTGGAGCTACAGGAAAGGGCCCCATCGGCTGGACCTGGACCTGCACCTGCCCTGCCTGTGTTGAGGCGTGGCCTCCAGGGAGGGTGGGCGTGGCTTCCAGAGAGCACCACTCACCAAAGTTGGACTCGCCGCCCAGCTCCTTCCCGTGGCGGATCATGCACTCGCCCAGGAGCCCCTCCGACTGTGGGTAGCCGGGGTTCTTCACCTGGCCCCGGATCTTGGACACCGTGTTGAGCATGGTCAGCTTAGCCCGCGAGGCTGGGATAGGATGGCCAGGTAGGTGTGGGCTGCGAGGCCTGCACTCCTCCGCCCTGGCAGGCTGCAGCCCCCACATCCCCTGCCCCACCTTTGCCTCCCGTGCCTGTGGACAGTCCAGGCCACACAAAGCACGGTGGAATCCCTAGAGGGTCCCTTCCCTGCTCCCCCGCTAGCCTCGAAGGAACTGGCAGCGGGTGGAGAGGTGACCAAGCTCCTCAGGGGGCAACACATCCTCCTTCCAAGGGCTGCTCCTCTTGGAATGTGGCTATACCTCTCATCTGGGGGGTCCCAGGGAGGAGGCACAGCAGTCATATGCAGTGGGGGGTGGTGAGGCCAAGGCTCCCAGGGTAGGTGAGGAGCCGTGTCCCTTCTGCTGCCTGCTCCTGGCAGGGCCTGAGTGGACGCTGCTGGGTGTGCGTCTACCCACTGTCCTTGGCCTCCTATGGAGCCAGTGTTTGGGTTTTCCTTGGGGAAAGGTCCGTCTCTCGGCCAGGGAGACCCATCCCAGGGGCACTGGGTGAGGGGGCGGCCAATACAAATAGGTCCCACAAGTGAGCTGAGGGAGAGGCTCCCTGCCAGGACTGCTGGCTGGAAGAGGGGTTTAAGGCTGGGACAGCCTCGAGGAATCAGTCGGCATGATAGTGAAGTCAACAGGGGGACTGAGCTGCTGGCTGAGGTGGAAAGGCAGCATGTGGCGCCAAGGATGGTCTCTGCACCCCTGAATCCAGCTGTGCCTGAAGCCTGCCACCCATGAGCCTGGTGGTTCTGTCATCCCCTACGTTCCCTCTGACTGACAGAGGCCAGAGGGCCTGGGGCAGGCCCTGGCAGTGGCTAGAGCACCCACCTGGGTTGGGCTGCAGGTACTCGATGGTCCTGGCCAGCACTTCTGTCACCGCCTTGCTGGTGACATCCACCTTCTGTGGAGAGAAGCAGCATATAAGATTCCACAGCCAGGCCGGGTGCGGTGGCTCAAGCCTGTAATCCCAGCACTTTGGGAGGCCGAGACGGGTGTATCACAAGGTCAGGAGATCGAGACCATCCTGGCTAACACGGTGAAACCCCGTCTCTACTAAAAAATACAAAAAACTAGCCAGGCGAGGTGGCGGGTGCCTGTAGTCCCAGCTACTCGGGAGGCTGAGGCAGGAGAATGGCATAAACCTGGGAGGTGGAGCTTGCAGTGAGCTGAGATCCGGCCACTGCACCCCAGCCTGGGCGACAGAGCAAGACTCCGTCTCAAAAAAAAAAAAAAAAAAAGACTCCACAGCCACTGGGGGCCCAAGGCACACAAGGCCCCCACTGCTGCACCACCTCCTGCCGTACGAGCCCATACCAGGACCCCCCAACCCCCTCTCCATGTCTTCAGCTCAGCCATGTCCCCACAGCTGCCTGCCCAGGGCAGGGGAGAGAGCTGGTGCCTGTCAAGTCCAGCTGACGAGGCCCCCACACCACCCCAGCTCTCCACGCCTGCAGGGCCCCAGGAGTCCAGACCCAGGCCCATCAGCGTTGGCCGCCTCCACTATGCCCTGCAGAGGTCAGGCCCCAGCAGCGCCGCCACCACACAGAGCATGCAGTTTATTCCTCACCTTCTCCATCTCTTTGAAGTCATCGTCCAGCTTGGTCCCCTCGGCCCCTCCGACCTTCTCACTGACCAGCTAGAGGGCAGAAGAGGTGAAACGCTGTGAGCCCAGGGGGAGGATAAAGAAGAGCACAGGAGGCCCTGGGTGGCCTTCCAGCCACATGGCATCCACAGCCAGAGGCAGTAGGCCAAGTGATCAGGACACATACCTCGGGCACTGCCGTGGGCACCCCAGGGCCACACACTGCCTGTGGAGCAGGACGGGCCTGCAGGACAGGGAGGGTGAGGGTGGGGGTAGCCTGCCCGCCTGTGTGTGTCCTGACTGCCACTCACATGCCCACTGGGGACCCCGCCACAGTAGGCCCCATCTCGGCCACGGTGGAGTCCAGAACCTCAGCCTGGGAACACATGGCTCAGAAGACACTGCTTCCAGAAGTGCCTACACAAACATCCCCACAGATAGCAATGTGGGGATTTGCCCCCATCCTTGAGTATTTGGGGTCTACTTAAAAAAAAAATCCTGCCAGCTCGGTGGGGAGAGGCAGCAGGAGCTGACAGGAGCAGAGGTGCAGGCGGCTGGGCAGGGAGGCCACCACTCTCCTGTGCTCTGGTGCCCGTGTCTCAGGATGGGACAGCCTGGCCCCTGCCCCATGTGGACACTGAGTTTCACAAGGCAGTCGACACAGGCCTGGCACACCTCAGTCCTCATGGCTCTCAGCTACAGTGAAAGCGATGACAATGACAGGCACTTACAGCATCTCTTTCCTCGTGTAGTGAGAAGGCAGAAGCAGGCACTGAACTCCCAAACCACTCCCTCTGACAGCGCCTGGGATGCGAAGAACAGCCCTGAAATGTCCCATGGAACATAGCAGGAGCCCCTGAACCCCAGCACCGCTGTTGGTGCACAGGCGCTGCTTTCTTCACCCCGGGCACTCCATGTGTGCCTGGCGCCAAGGGATGCCGAACAGAGCGAGAGGGATAGTGTGAGGCCCTTCCCAGCAGACAGCACTTCATGAAGAGCCGAGTGGCTGCCGGGTCCTGCCAGAAATGGAGGCTCCCAGAGGGAGGCTGCCTGAGGTCACACGCTTGGCCCTGCCCTCTGGGGGCAAGTCATCGGCAACTTTAACGTCCCGGGTCTGATCACTTGTGTGAAGATGTGCACACACAGCCTGGGCAGGAGAGGGAGGTGTTGTGTGCCGTGGGCTGGTGACTATTGACACGGGCCATGGCCTGTGCCCCTGGACCAGGCAACCATGGTGCTCTCCAGGTCCGGTTGGTGCTTGCCTGCCCTGAGCTGTCACAAGATGTCGCCAAGGGATGTCATGAGTGTCCCTGCGGTGCCACATTGCGTTGGCTGTGTGGGGCTGGGGGGTGTCCAGCAGGGCAGTCAGGAGTTCAGGACCTAAGAGCAGGAAGTGCGGGGGCGGGAGAAGCTTGAGCCTGGGGCTCTGCCCATGCCAGGCACCTGCTGTACCCTCCAGCCCATGCCTGGAGGTCACAGCCCAGGGCACCACGAGTGCAAATGCCCCCAACCCCAAGCTCTGCAAAAGGTAGCCTGCCCAGAGTACACTGCTGGTCTTGTGTCCTGGCATCCTGCCCAAAAAGACAGCCGCCCCTTTCCCAAGGAATTCCCGGCCCTCCTCCAAGGCTTGGCTCTGGAAGCCCCCACACCACGGGACTATCCTCACCCACGCATCGGGACCCTTTCTGTCCACCTGCCTTCATGTGCGCCGGGCATTCAGTGAACACACGACCTCCAGGCCCCACGCCTCTGACCCGTCCCTTCCCTGCCTGTGAGTTGGTGGTTCTCAACTCAGCCACACAACACCTTGGAAGCTTCTTAAAAACCCCCTCGTCACACCCACCGCGGGAGGGCTAGACTCTGGCACAGGTGAAAGGCAGGAAATGGCCCTTGCACGGCAGGAGAGTGGGGCTGCCCTCCATTTCTGCTGAAGGCAGGAGGAGGAAGGAGCCGCCCTCCCTAGGTGTTTTTGGGGCGTTCCACTCTATTTCCTGGGACAGTTTCACTTCTTGTGATTGTGGCGAGAGAGGGCGTGCTCAGAGCCAGCGGCTGCCGGAGAGGGAAATGAGTGGCTGATGTGAGACTGGACTCTTCTGGGAAGCCGGGAGGAGAACTGAAGCCAGCGGGCCGCGAAACCACATCTTCTGGGCTGAGGCCACCCCGGCCCCATGACCTGCCCAGGCAGGACCTGGTGTGCAGGCTGGCAGGAGCGGCTCCGTCAGGGCCCTTCCCCAGCCCCCTGCCTCACATAGGGCAGGAGGAGAGGCCCTGCCGGCGGGGACCACATCCTGCCTCTGAGGGGAGGGGCTGGGGACCCGCCATGGCACCAAAGACCCATCTGGTGGCCTCTGGCTCTGGCCCCGGCCCCGCCTGCCCATCTCACCTGGGAATCCAGGACCCTGCCTTCCTGAGCCCCAGAACGACTTCTTGAACCCCCACAACCACCTGACTCCTCACACCCCTGACACCCAGGAGGCTGTGTCCTAACTACCCAGGTCCCTCTGCTCAGCTCCAGCTAAGTCCCTTGTGGTGACTGATAGTCCCCCACGGGCCAGGCACTGGGCAGGGGACACGACCCTGTAAGGTCCCTTCTCTCCAAGGCTCACAAACTAGAAACCGGCACAGATGGACACAGGGATGAATGGCCACAAGGGAAACACGGGAAAAGCAAGGCAGCCAGGCCAAGTGCAGCGCCAGCTGCAAGCGCGGAAACCAAGCGTGGGCTCCTGCCCGTCAGAGCCCTACTCACTGCGGCCTCAGCACCAGCACTGCTGAGCACGGAGGGGACCGAGAGTCTGTGGCAGAGCTGGGCGCCACAGGGAGGCTCAGCAGAGAGCGCCTCTGGGCTCGCTGTCTGGAGTGGGCGTTCCTAACCCTGGTGCCATCTACCCGGCAAGAGCTGCCTGTTGTGGGGCACCCAGCCCCGATGCCCCTGCATCAGAGACCCTGCCGGTAGGGAGGGAAGACCGAGGCCATGGTCCCAGCAGTCCAGCCCTGCCGAAGGAGACTGCAAAGACCACCCTCCACTGACTGAGCCTGTATCAGGGTGGCAGGATGGGTGGGGGACCCCTCCCCACTCCCCCAAGGGCCCCACCTGGACAGGGTCAGAGTACCAGCTGCAAACCCCAAGTGACGAGCCGCAGGCCCCACAAGGGCTGCCATCCTCAGAGCGACACCAGCGCCTCCTCTCACCAGTCCTGGAACAAATATAGGCCAGGCCCAAGAGGGAAGACTCTGCCCCTGCTTCAGATGCTGTCCTCCCACAGAGGCTGTGACATGTCCCCACCTGGGGCAGGGGGAAGTGAGGTTTGGCCAACCCTGCCAGGTGAGAAGTCACCATGGGAGAGGCCCCGGCTCAGTCAAGCCTGGCAGTGGCTTCTGGGAAGGAACCCACTGTTGCCTGCCAGACACTTCCCCAGGGCTTGGCCAGACTGGCTCGTAGTCTTTCAGATCTTTGCCCAGAGGCGCCCAGCGGAGACCTGCCCACTCCATGCTCACGCATCCCACCTGCACCCACCACCTGCACGCCTCATGCATTTTCTGCCTGACCCTGACTTGTCACCTGTGAGCCAGGCGCCTGGGAAATGACAGAGCTGGACACGAAGAAGGGCTTTTGCCCCAGAGCATGGGACTCCTGTGCCCCTGGGAGAAGGGGGCTATTCCTTTGAAGCCTGGCATTCATTAGAGTTTAGACCTTTGGCTCTCTTTGGAGAGGAGCAAGGGATGTGACATACAGAAGAACAGAGAATACATGGTGGAAAAACGCAGAAATGAACTGTGAAGATGCTGTGGACCGAGAGCCAGGGCAGGGCTGCCGCAGGCAGGAGAATCCCAGGTTTTACCCAGAGGGATGTGGGCTGCTGCCCTGCGCCCGGCAGGCTCAGCTGTGGTGGCCACTTGGCAGGAGCAGGAGGAAAATTCTGAATCCTGCCGAGTGGAGCTGGCTGCTGATTTAAACATCTCAGCCGCGAAACCTGATCCACACGGCACGGAACACAAATGCCCGTCTCAGGCTTGGTGCCCCAGCAAACAATCTGCTCTGATGAATTAACAGGGTTGTGTTTTTTTTCTCTTTTAAAGGAGAAGGCCAGCATGGGGGAGGGCAGGGGAGGGCTGCTGTGGCCCAGCCTGCAGGGATGCGCCACATTTGCCTGCGGAGGGGTCGGCCCCAGGGTCCTCAGGTCTCACTGGCAGCCATGATGGGGCGCTCGGTAATTTCTAGGTTCACAGCAGAGGTCACCTGTCCTCCCTCGGCTGGGAAGCGCATCTCTGGCTGGTGTCCACCTGCCCACTGGCGTTGGTGGTGCTGTGGGGGTGCCCACGCTGTGCCACAGAGCCACCTCCATATCCCTCCCTGCAGTCTTCCTCAGCGGACTCTGTGAGCGCACAGACCACAGGGGCCTCACCCAGTGCCAGACACAGGATGAAATGGCAGGTGGGCACAGCTGTTAACCACAGCGAATACCTGTGAGAAAGCCTCATTTTTTTTTTTTTTTAAAGAGGCAGGGGTCTTACTATGTTGCCCAGGCTGGTCTCGAACTCTTGGCCTTAAGCAATCCTGCTTCAGCCTCCCAAGTGCTAAGACTACAGGGGTGACACTGTGTGCCTGTCCAAGGCCATATATTTACAGGACTAGGGGACAACAGCTCTGGGACAGGGCACGGGTTGGGGAGCTGGGGACCATAGTAAGGGTCCAGGCCCAGCCACCTGCAGGACCAGGGACAGGGCAGGCAGGACACATGGAACAAGAGCCACTATTCACAGTCCCCATGCTAGGTACTCTGTGCGCGGCGCCCGACACCACGAGGAGAAAGCTGAAGGGGACGTGGAGGAGGTGAGGGCTCAGCCCCTCCTCACAGTGGGCGCAGTTCTAACACTGCAGCCATGTTCAAGGCCTGGTCGGCCACGGAATGGGGCGAAGTCAGGGTAAGGCCTGCAGGAGCAGCAGAATCCTGATCAGACCTGTGTGCAGAACAACTGGAATGCAGGGTTGGGGTGGAGGCCCCAGGGAGGGACGCAAGGATCCCTGCAGCGTAGAAAAAGCCCTGACATGGGATGAGGGCAGAGGCAAAGGATATAAGGATGTATCATATCCGTGTGTCTCTAAATCCCTTTACAACTGCAATGCCCTTCCCTGATTGCCCAACACACATGGCCACCTCCTCAGGTCCATCACAGCTTCTTTCCCATGAGTCAAAAAGTCCAAGACGCGCACAGCCTGGAGGCGGCCTGCTGCCCGGCAGCACAGGAAGCCACTGGCCTTCGTGTCCCCTTTTCCATGTGTGCTCCCAGGCTCCTAGCTTGGTGATGTGTCTGTCTGTCCTTGCTGGAAACCTCCAGTGGCCCCAGTGGCACGGGGACTCTCCGGACCTGAGGCCCTTGTGTGATGACTATGAAAGCTCACCTATCCACAGGGGCTGCACTGCTGCAAGCAGCTCTGAGCTTTCGCATGGCAGTAAGCACAGGCGTGGGTGGGGTTGTGGCCGGGGGCTCCTGGTCCAGGAGCCTGCAGGGCATCCCCAGGTGGAAAGCAGTAGTAGTCATTCCTGAACATGTGCAGGGACGAGGCCGGGAGCGGGAGGGAAAGGAGCAGTGGGAGGGGCCACAGGAACACCACGGGTGCCAAGTGACCCTCACGGGTGCCAGGTGATCCTCATGGCCTGGCAGTGAGGAGTCAGATGGCAGAAACCCACTCCCCAGCCCAAGGGAAGATGGAGGGAGGCTCTGCCCCGGGGCCCACTGGGTCATCACCCACTGTGTGTGATGCATGGAGGGAAGGGTCCCGACAGCCGGGGCTCCCCTCAGCATCTGGGCGTTCTGAGAGCCCTGCATTTGCACTGTCCTTCAAGCCTCCAGCCTCTCAGCAGAGATCTCCCCTCCTGTCCATCAAGGCTGAATGGTTTTTAAAAAGCAGTCTTTGGGAATGGGGGCACTGAAAACAATGAATCGGGACAAAGTTTCTGAAATCATTTTCCCACGGAAACCCCAAACCAGACGCCGCCACCATGGCCAGATCGGGCACCAGGGGACAGCCACAGACCCACCTCTGTAGTGGTTCAGGGGCTCCTCTGGGAACGAAGCTCTGGCAGCAAAAGGACAGTGGCTCTGGAAGCCCCAGGCATCCTCTTAGCCAAAGGGGCAGTCCCTTGGGCCTGGGCTGGCAACCGAGATACTGGCTCTGGACTGGAACCAGAATGGGCTCTGCCTCAGACCAGGCCACAGAGGGCCCCCTGAGAGCCTGGGTTCGCCATGGCCTCCAGCCTGTGGGGACAGGCCTGCCGCAGACTTCCTGGCCAGAGGTGGGGCTAGGTGCCATGGTAGGGAAAGAGAGCCAGACACTGGGGGCCATGGTCAGGCCCAGCCACCGCAATCTAAATCGCCTCAGGAGTGCATTTCTGCCAACTGTGGTGCTGGCCATTCATGCCATCTCTCAGGTTGTCTGGGCCCTGCCCTGCCTGGCTCCTGGCTCTTGGAGCTAGAGAAGGGACTCTCAGGTTGGCAAAAGAGAGATAAATGCTTTGCTGTGTGTGTGGCAGCGAGCCAATACCATTTGAAGTCACAGACACCGCTCTCTTGCCCGGTACATGAAAATGAGGGGGAGAAAAAAACTTAGGCAAGATAAATCCTCCAGATAGGCCCTGGGGGCCCCATCCAAGAGTCTGAGGCCGACGCATCAGGGGAACTGGAAGCAGAGTGGAAATCAGCCACCGGAAAGAAGTCACGCAGACGAAGTGGTGATGGCCACGGGGCAGCTCTGTCACCATCCCCGAGACAAAGGGGACAGTCAGGCCTGATCTATGATGGTCTGGTGGCCGGAGGCTCTGTGAGGGCAGCCCCAGGGCCAGACGGACCTCTCCTGTGCTGACAGCGAAGTCACCAGCGGGAGTCCAGCCCACACTGCCTTTCTGATGAGGCCTCCAGCTCTGGCTGCTGACTTTAAGCCCCAAGGAACCCTGTGCAGGGCCTGCATCCCAGAAAGCCTCCACCAGCCCGAACCTGACCTGTCCGCCCTAGCTGGGGCAATCAGCGTTTCTCCCGGGACAGCCTCCTCCCTGGCCTCCTGGCCCTCATCTGCATTGAGAGGCTCGGCCTCTGGTCCACATGCTGCCCTTCCCATGCCACGGCCTTGCAGCCTGGCCTCTCCCGTGCTGACCCCTTGGCTCTGGCCTGGCCCCTGGGCCTCGACCTCTGCGTTTCTTCTGTGAGGGGCTTGGGAGCATGGGGGCTCCGGGTCTGTCCCCTCAGTCCAAGTCGCAGGCCAGTCCCCAGAGCATGGGGCTGCGTCTTGCTCTCTCCCGTGGCCACTCCCCGCCCCACATCAAGTTGCCCTGGGGACAGCCCTCACTGGCCCTCTCATCGCCCCCACACCCTGGGCAGTGCCTGGCACTCAGGAGATACCCACAAACGTTATGCTCTTGGTCAGGGTCCCACACCCCAGCCTCTCCTTCACTTCCCAGACGACCCAGAGCTGTGGTACAGGCCTCCGAGATGCGGGCTACGGAATCTGACCACGAGGCTGGGAGCAGGGAGTGAGGGGTCAGGTGGACTCGGGTGGTCGCTCAGGGCCTTTCTCTGCAGATCCAGCTCCAGCTGCAACAAGGCTGGGAAGGTGCCTTGGCCCTGGTTGAGGGAAGGGCCTCCTCCCCAAGGTGACTCAGCAGTCCTTGGAAACCCTTGCTGAGGACGCACCCTGCCTGGCCCAGCTCCACATGGGTGTGGGGGAGGCTGCGGGCTGCGCCCGGCGGCCGTATGGGTCCCAGGCTGGCCAGCGCTGCCCAATGGTGGGGGCTCCATCACGGCCCATCTGGCAGAAGCCATGGGTCACACACTCTCCCAGCACATGGTGGCGGGGTGGTGAGCTGGGCTCGGCTCTAATGACCAGCAGCCCTGGGGCTCCCATCACCGCTACCAGTCTGCCCAGGAGGAAACAGCACTGAGCCCGACCTGCTACTCTCTGGCACCTAAGAGACCCACCTACCCCTCCATGCGTGGTGAAGGAGGGGTGCCCTCTGCTGTGGAAAGCTGGGACCTACTGTCTGTGGCGCGAGAAGGACCCCAAAGAGCTCCAGGACAACCCCGTGAGGAGTGGACAGAGCCAGACAGGCCCAGCAGCCGCCTCTGGGCAGATGTCTCCACATGATAAACAGGACAGCTAAGGGCCTAGAAGGGATGAGCCTGGCCCAAGGCCAGACGGCAGGGGTGGTTAGGGAGGTCAAGGGATCCCCACTGCAGGCCCCACCAACCCTGGCTGTGCCTGGAATGCAGTCCGGGCAGGTGGAAGGGGAGGGGCAAAGCCCCAGGGCTGGCTGAGGAATCTGGGAGCAGGTGGAGTGGGAGCCAGGAGCTCATGCTACCTTCCCAGCAGATGGGAGGACTGACCTGCTGACCAGGGGGCTCAGCTATGTGGGACACATGCTCCCGCCCTTGCCCGTGCACAGGGTTTCACCCAAACATGGAGATGCCAGTGAGTGCTTGGGGCTCCTCTCCTAGGACCAAGCCACACCCGGAACTCTAGCCCAAGCGAACACATCTACATGAAAATCAGCCTCGTGCATCATGCATTGTAATTTCTCAGCTTGGGGACCAGGCAGGAGGGCCGTGTGACATACAACTGGTAAAATCAGTTTCCGATGAAAACTTATAAAAGGAAAAAGCCAACCCACAAACAAATGAGGCGCTAAATCCCCTGAGACTCCGCCTGACGGGGAAACACCAGCTCTGCAGCACTGAGCGCAGGCTGGTGTTCCCACTGGGGGCAGCACCCAGCGTGGAGGATCTGCATCCAAGGGGCAAAGTGTGATGACATCACCCACGTGCAATGGAACCATAAGGCTTTCTTTCTTTTTTTCTGAGACGGAGTCTTGCTCTGTCGCCCAGGCTGGAGTGCAGTGGAGCGATCTCGGCTCACTGCAAGCTCCGCCACCTCCCGGGTTTGCGCCACTCTCCTGCCTCAGCCTCCCAAGAAGCTGGGACTACAGGCGCCCGCCACCACACTTGGCTAATTTTTTTTTTTTTTTTTTTTTTTTTTAGTAGAGACGGGGTTTCACCATGTTAGCCAGGATGATCTCGATCTCCTGACCTCATGATCTGCCCGTCTCGGCCTCCCAAAGTGCTGGGATTACAGGCTTGAGCCACCGCGCCTGGCCAAGACTTTCGCAAAAATGGATCTTTTCTGAACAGCAGAGCTGAGGCAATGCACAGCCCTGCAGTTTGAAGAGACTGGAAATGGGGCTTGGAGAGAGAGCCGCAGGGCATGGTGACAGCGCTGGGAGGCTGCAGGTGCACAGGTCTCAACGAGGGGCTGTGAGTTCCCTCACTCCCTGAGAGCTGAGGTGACTGGCCCAAAAGCCCAGAGCCCTTCCTGAGACACAGAAACCATCTTCACTATCTCTAAGATCCCTTCCATTTCTGAAGGACTAATGAGAGGCCTCCCACAGGAAGCCCTCCTGATTGATCCCCATCACTGGTCTCCTGACCCTCTCCCACCACACCACTGATGCCTCATCTCTCGTGCGCCTGCCCCTTCACACCTCATCTTACACCCCCATCTGCCTGGGTGCTCCCCCACCCCTCCTCAGAGCTTTTGCTCTCTCTGTTCCTTCTCCTTCACTGCGCCTCCCTGGATCTTCCCAAGCTGGGTCTTAGCCACCAGGGCTCCGTCGTCCATCCAGATGGGTCCCCATGGCTGCCAGGCTGCCCCGCCCACCCCGCCCGTCCCACCCTCCTGCTATCCTCTTGCTTGCTTGCTTGTGGGGCCCCTGCTGTCCCGTCTCAGACACAGGAAGCACTCTCCAATGCTTAGCGCCCTAGAATGAAGGACTCCAGGAAACCTCTTGGGGGTCCTTGCCGCATCCCACCCCTTGACAGCGGCTAAGCTCTGGGGGCAGCAACTCCCCGCAGTGACCCAGAAGGCAGCCAGATGATACTCCTCCCACCACCTTCTTTTTTGTGGCTCATGGACAGTTCACCTGGGCTGATACTGACAGAGGCCACCAGGCCCATTCCCAGCCTGGAGCTGGCTCCCTCCCCAGAGAGCTGCAAGGTTGGGAGAACTTGGAAAGAATAAAACGTGAGCTAGGCAGGCTGATCCTGACTCATCCTGGGGACCCAGTTCCCACAGTTGGGCAGTTTCTTATCTAGGAGGATGCCCAAGAACACTGACAGGTCTGAGGTCTGGGCGGATAGCACATGGGAGAGGCAGGCACCGGAGGCCAAACAGAAACCGCCTAAATCCCTGCCTGGCTGCCAGCAGGGAGGAGGGTGCTAAGGTTCTCTACAGAATGCGCGGTGGGCAGAGCTGTGAGCAGGCTCTGAGGAATGTGCCTTCACCTGTCTCCTCTGCCCACCTGGCACACCTGCACAGGGACACCAGGCTCTGGTGACAGGTGACTCATGCCCACGGTGGCTCACAGTCACGGAGGCTGGTTTTCTGAGGTGTGGCTACCAAAAGCACCCAGGCTGGAAGTCATCCCAGGCGGCACGGGGCAGGGCAGGTGGTGGTGAGAGGCGGTCAGCAGCTCTACACAGCCAGCCGCGCCTGTGCACTGGGACCCTCCACGAGCGTCAGGTGCCAGCAGCTGTCACCTTGCAATGGCCACCCCTGCCCATCGCCAGGTCGCGTGCACTGGCTCTGGTGCATGGGTGCCCCCAGCCGTTCAAAGGCACCACCTGCTCCTTACACAGTGACGTCGGTGGTGGAAACCCGGGCTGGGAATCTCAGGATTGCTGACCACGGCCTCAGCACAGAGGAAGCAAGCACATGGCCCGAGTTCGCCCGCCATCTCCCCTGCAGCGAGAAGACTGCAGCCTCTCCTCTCTGAAGACTGGTGTTTGGGTCCCAGGCCCGGGAGATGCTGGCGGGTACAGCCTGCTTCCCAGGGCCCCTTCTGCCCCGCTGTGGCTCATCATCCTCGGAGGGACACCACTCAGGACAGGCTCTCGTCACCAACCCATCCCAAGTCCCCTGTTCTCAAACACGAGCTTCCTGCCAGCAGAGCCGAGCACGGGGACAGGACTAGCAGAGGCAGCACAGGGCCTGGCATCCAGGTGGAGTCAGTCACTGAGTACATGTTGAGATAATAAATACTATTTGTTGAGATAACAAACAAATAAGAAGTGGCCCTGCCCTCGGGAGCTCAGGTGTGCCAGTAACACATCAGAGCAAAGGTGTGCCACGAGGTCACGAGGCAGGCAGGCTGACGCGGGATGAGGGTGCCTGGATGGGCGGCACCAGGACTGGATATGGTTCCAGCTCTGCCATTCGGGGCAGTGACTCCGAGCAGGAACGCAAACCCCTCTCTCTTGGGTTCCTCAACTGTCTCAGGCGTGGATGTGCTTTAGAAACCACATACCACCCTACGATCCTAGGCTACTGTGCACTGAGCAACTGAGTCCCGAGGAATGATGGGTGTGGGGCCAGGAACTTCGCCTCCACCCCGTGACATGACCTCTGAGCCCAGTTTTTCTGGAGCAAGAGGCTTCATGCAGGCCTTTCTTTAAGAAGAGGGAGAAAAGGAACACGCCTTCCCTGAGTTACACCCATCTCCAGGGCACCCTGGTGAGGCACTCACAGGACCACACACACCAGGAAAAACCATCTACAGCTGGCTGACTGCACGAACTCTCACGCTGCGCCCAGAGCGCCTCCAGATCAGCCACAGAGTCAAGTCCCGGTTCCGAAACACTCACGGCACCGGACATATTTGTCAATGGCCGTGACACAAATTCTGAGGTTCTACTGGGGGACGAGGGCGGGAGGAAAGAAGCAAAGGACTGCCGGGCTTGGTGGCTCATGCCTGTAATCCCAACATTTTAGAAAACCAAGGAAGCAGATCACCTGAGATTGGGAGTTCAAGGTCAGCCTGGCCAACATGGTGAAACCCCAGGCATGGTGGCTCATGTCTGTAATCCCAGCTACTTGGGAGGCTAAGGCAGGAGAATTTCTTGAACCTAGCAGGTGGAGGTTGCTGTGAGCCAAGATCGCACCACTGCACTCCAGCCTGGGTGACAGAGCAAGACACTGTCTCAAAAAAAGAAAAAAAAATAAATAAAGAAGCAAAGGACCAAGAAAGAAATGACTCGACTTAAAAAGGTTGGTAGAAAATTCCCCACGTCCCTGACACATACCTGCTGCTGTGTCACACCCCAGGCAGCTGCCACAGCCTCTGTGCCCCTTCTCCTGTTTCCCAATCAGCCTGCATTCCTGTCTTCCTACCAGCCGGCAACACGGCACGGCTGCCCATCCTGACCTCCTGAGCACCTGACTTCCCGCCTTGCCCATGGTGAATACAACTCTTTCCCTGGGGATGTCCCGCCCTCCCTCCACCTCTGCACACCCACACTCTCCCTGCCTTCCAGAACGTGCCTCTGTGCGTGAGCGAGCCTGTGGCCGTGACTGTGACCCCTCACTGCCAGGATGTCTGCTGCTGCGACGCCAACACAAAGCATGCCGCAGCCCTGCCTTATGCTTACTTGTATTTTGGGGGGGAAAGCAGCCCTGCCTCCCGGGCCCGCAGCCCTTCTCCCTAGGGTTTGCTTCTCTGTTGTCATTGCCCCAGAGAACAAGGGACTAGTGCTGCCACTTCCTGAGCTAGGAGCAGTAAGAATATTCAAATCTCTCCCACCCTGCCATCACAGTCTGCTAGCCAGGCTCCTCCCAGCACCCAGGGCGGCTTCCGCTCCCCTAGAAGGACTGGCCCCATGGATGCTGCCTGGGCTCAGGATGGAGGGGAGGGACACGGCAAGGCAGACCCACGCTGCTGGGGCCTCCCTCCAACACCTGCCTAGGGGATGCCCAGGGCAGGGCTCTCTCCCTGCACCAGAAACTCTCCCTCCTTTCCTTGCTTCTTCCTACATCCAAATTCTAACTATCCTTCAAAGCCATGGTCAGGAGCCATCACTGAGGTCCAAGTCAGGTTGAATGAGTATTTACCTGTCAGGTACAGTGAAAAAGGAAAGACGTATAACCCAGGCTCACACACACACAAGAACCTAAGGCCTTATGACAGACAGGAGGCCAGCGGGGAGGGAGCCAGGGTGAGTCAGGAAGGAGGTGGCTGTGGCCGTGGGCTTTGAAGGATGGGTGGGATCTGGGCGTATGCAGGAGAGAGGGGCACGACATGAGGAAAGGCAGGAAGGGGAGACACGGGGCCTGCAGCAGTGAGGCTGGCTTGGAAACAAGCCCAGGACAAGGTTCGGAAGTGCCCGTTTTGAAGATGTGGGAGGGCATCACGGGTGGGTATCTGGTGTGGGCTCCAGCTCCTGGATCGGAAAAAACGTGCCGTCAAACTCAGGAACTGTCAACTGTCTTCGGGACAGTCAGTGGTTTTGAACATGATCTGCTCTGGTGTTTCCGGGGTGCGTGGTGCCCTCAGGCTTAGACAGGCAATAGCATGTTCTGTGTAAACCTGAACAAGTGGGCGGTTTTCAAAATCCAAGTTAAATTATAGGAACTGAATTTCCTATCAGTCCACTAGCTTTTAAGTCACCAAGGTGGGATTCCAGAGACCAGGGAACAACTTCTGCGGAGCTGAAGATTAGCTCCACAGAGCGTCACAGCCAAGGAAGGCTGGATGGAACCCCAGCTCTTAGCAGGGCACCTCAAGCCAACACAGCAAAGTGAACCGGTCCTATTTTCTTGATTTCAGTTGATTTCAGGGATGAGAGCTAACAGAGGACAAAACAATTTTCTCTCCACAAGCCTCCTCTGCCTCTCTCTGTCCCCCTGCCTCTGTCTCCCCTGCCTCTGTCCCCCTGACTCTGTCTTCCCTGTCTCTCTCTGATCCCTCTGCCTCTCTCTGTCTGCCTGCCTTTTGCTGTCTCCCCTGCCTCTCTCCATTTCCCCTGCCTCTCTCCATTTCCCCTGCCTCTCTCCATCTCCCCTGCCTCTCTCCATTTCCCCTGCCTCTCTCCATCTCCCCTGCCTCTCTCCATTTCCCCTGCCTCTCTCCATCTCCCCTGCCTCTCTCCATCTCCCCTGCCTCTCTCCATCTCCCCTGCCTCTCTCCATCTCCCCTGCCTCTCTCCATCTCCCCTGCCTCTCTCCATCTCCCCTGCCTCTCTCCATCTCCCCTGCCTCTCTCCATTTCCCCTGCCTCTCTCCATTTCCCCTGCCTCTCTCCATTTCCCCTGCCTCTCTCTGTCTCCCCCCACATGCCTCTTAAGGATTGAGATGAAAACCATAATCAGGACAAGGCTTTAAGACAGTGTGAACCTGTGTGAGTTTCTTGTTGCCACCATAACAAATCGCCATAAACCTAGTGACTTAGAGCCACATACACGTCTTCAACAACACGCTAAAGCAACACAAAGTCTTCACTAAGTTAGATCCTGACAGGGATCTCCCCGGGCTAAGATTGAGATGCTATGAGCTGCACTCTGTTCTGGGTGTTCTGGGGCTTTCCTGCCTTTTCCAGCATCCAGAGGCCACCCACATCCCTTGGCTCACAGTCCCCTCCTCCCTCCATTGTCAGAGCTAGCAGGCACTGGCCCCTCAGCAGCTACCTCTGTTCTCTCTTGTTTCAGCTCCCTCTGACCACAGCGGGGAAGGTGCTCCGCTTTCTGAGGGCATTCTGATGGGACTGGGCCCTCGTGGATAAGCCAGGATAACCTCCCACCCCCAGGTCTTTACCCTTCGTCCCACCCGCAAAGTCCCCTTTGCCATGTGAGGGAACAGTCATGGTTCCAGGGGTGGAGGTGAGGGGCAGCTGTGAGGAGTACTGTCCTGCCTGCCACAGGAGCTGGTCACTTCTCGTTATTCGTGGCAGCTCTGTTCTAGAAAGTTACCTCAAGCACAGAGTTGGCCAGTACCAAGCCACTGCTCACAGGGGAAACACACAGCTAGGTTTCTGTGAGCCTCTGGTCACAACATGTTCACCAAATGATCACTAGGTAACCGTTCTGTGTATTCCATTTTTTCTTTTTTCTTTTTGAGACAGAGTCTCACTCTGTCGCCCAGGCTGGAGTGCAGTGGCACAATCTTGGCTCGCTGCAACCTCTGCCTCCCGGGTTCAAGTGAGTCTCCAGCCTCAGTCTTCTGAGTAATTGCGATTACAAGTAATTACAAGTAATTGCGATGACACCACCATGCCTGGCTAATTTCGTATTTTTAGTAGAGAAGGGGTTTCACCACGTAGGCCAGGCTGGTCTCGAACTCCTGACCTCAAGTGATCCACCTGCCTTAGCCTCCCAAAATGCTGGGATTATAGGCATGAGCCACCGGGCCTGGCCTTTTTTTTTTTTTTTGGAGACCAGGTCTTGCTCAGTCACCCAGGCTGGAGTGCAGTGGCATGATCATGGCTCACTGCAGCCTTGACCTCCCAAGCTCAAGCAATCCTCCTGCCTCAGTCTCCGAAGTAGATGGGACTACAGGCATGCATCACCACACCCAGCTTTTTTTTTTTTTTGGTATTTTTCTAGAGACAGGGTTCCACTTTGTTGCCCACGCTAGTCTGGAACTCCTAGGCTCAAGCGATCCTCCCGCCTCAGCCTTCCAAAGTGCCAGGTGACAGGCGTGAGCTGCTGCACCTGGTCTTTATGCGTATTTCCTTAGTCCATATCTACCGTGATTCACCCACACTGAACTCCAGGACACGGCGCTATCACTCCTACCTGAGCAAGCTGCTCTCACACATGGTTTCTCTGTGAGGCTCATCCCAGTCTCCTCGCACTGAAGAACACGAGATAGCGCTGCTGCATGATGCTGGGGCCGTTCTCAACAGTGAAATCACTAACAAAATCCACATAAATGTGAGAAACATGGCGCTAAAAAGCCTGCAAATCCATGCCGGAACACAGCGCAAGAGCCGGCAGAAGGCAGTGTGGCTTTGTTTGACCTGGGCTAGGAACATACGCACTGGGTGACCAAAAAAAAAAAAATTTTTTTTTTTTTTTTAGATGGAGTCTCGCTCTGTTGCCCAGGCTGGAGTGCAGTGGCGCGATCTCGGCTCACTGCCAGTTTCGCCTCCTGGGTTCACGCCATTCTCCTGCCTCAGCCTCCCTAGTAGCTGGGACTACAGGCACCCACCACCACGCCCAGCTAATTTTTTTTTTTTTTTTTTTTTTTTGAGACCGAGTCTTGCTCTGTAACCCGGGCTGGAGTGCAGTGGCCGGATCTCAGCTCACTGCAAGCTCCGCCCCCCGGGTTTACGCCATTCTCCTGCCTCAGCCTCCGGAGTAGCTGGGACTACAGGTGCCCGCCACCTCGCCCGGCTAGTTTTTTGTATTTTTAGTAGAGATGGGGTTTCACCGTGTTAGCCAGGATGGTCTCGATCTCCTGACCTCGTGATCCGCCTGTCTCGGCCTCCCAAAGTGCTGGGATTACAGGCTTGAGCCACCGCGCCCGGCCTTTTTTTTTTTTTTTTTTTTGAGACGGAGTCTGGCTCTGTCGCCCGGGCTGGAGTGCAGTGGCCGGATCTCAGCTCACTGCAAGCTCCGCCCCCCGGGTTTACGCCATTCTCCTGCCTCAGCCTCCCGAGTAGCTGGGACTACAGGCGCCCGCTGCCTCGCCCGGCTAGTTTTTTGTATTTTTTTTTTTAGTAGAGACGGGGTTTCACCGTGTCAGCCAGGATGGTCTCGATCTCCTGACCTCGTGATCCGCCCGTCTCAGCCTCCCAAAGTGCTGGGATTACAGGCTTGAGTCACCGCGCCCGGCCCTTTTTTTTTTTTTTTTTTTTTGTATTTTTAGTAGAGATGGGGTTTCACCATGTTAGCCAGGATGGTCTCAATCTTCTGACCTTGTGATCTGCCCGCCTCGGCCTCCCAAAGTGCTGGGATTACAGGCGTGAGCCACCGTGCCTGGCTGCTACAAATAAATCTTAGCAAGTAGGTGAATTTGCACGGGGAGCGTGTGAGGAATGGGGATGGTTCGTGCGTCCTGGCCCGAGCTGCCCTCTGTGACGAGCCTGGGTGCTAGGTGCTTTCTGTAAGCATGGCCTCACTGTGCACAACAAAACTGAAAACATGGACTCCAGAGGAATTTACAGGCTGGAAGGGATGTTACATCTGTGAGGAGAGCGCCAGGCAGAAGCAGAGTCCTCAGAAGTGATGGCGCAGGAGCCACCCCAGTTCATCCCGCTCCGGACCACACAGAGCTAACCCTGAGCTGGAAGCCTCCTCCCCGTCCACTTGGCTTCCTGGCCAAGGCCCCAGGCACATACAGCACAGTGGAGGAGGGCTGAAATAACACACTTTACGAGTGCGCAACACATGATATTGCTAGCCACAGGTCCAAGACTTTGGGTCATGCAAATTGAACGGGCTGTTTTTTTCCAGGCTAGGACCGTTGAAAACCTATGTGGCTATTTTTCTTTTTTTGAAAGCAGGGTCTCGCTATGTTGTCCAGGCTGGAGTGCAGTGGCTATTCACGGGCACAGTCATCAAGCACTACAGTACATGATCATATTAAGTATGGTACCACGCTGGAGAAGCTCTCAGATGTGTCGCAAAGGACTGCTCACTGCCAGGCTGTGCGAAAATACAGAAACTTGGAGACTCTAAATGTCCACTGGCCGGAGAATGGATAGACACGCTGTGGAATAAGCACGAGGGAAAGCCACACAGCTGCGGATGTGAGCAGAGCCTCGTGTGCCAGTGTGAATGGTACTCACAAGCAGTGCTCAGCCTAAAAAGCAGGTCACCAGGTACGGTGGCTCATGCCTGTATCCCAGCACTTTGGGAGGCCGAGGCACGCAGATCGATGGAGCTCAGGAGTTCGAGACCAGCCTGGCCAACATGGTAAAACCCTGTCTCTACTAAAAATATGAAAATTATCCAGGTGTGGTGGTTGGTGCCTGTAATTCCAGCTACTCGGGAGTCTGAGGCAGGAGAATTGCTTGAGCCCGGGAGGGGGAGGTTGCAGTGAGCTGAGATCGTTCCATTGTACTCCACCTTGGGTGACAAGAAACTCCATCTCAAAAAAAAAAAAAGTAGGGTACAAGAAACCAAGCAAGAAAGCACATGATCCTGCTGACAGGCCGTGTAGACTGCCACACAACCCCGCACGTTTTGGAGCAGTGACCCCACGCGCAGTAAAGGTGTGCCTGCCCTGCTCTGGCTTCATTTGGGTGGCGTGGTGGGCACCTGGTCATCAACTGGTCATTCTTAGGTGTCTTTCTGTATCTGAAACCCTTTATGATACAACCTTTATGAGGTGCCTGAACAAGGGAGGTGTCCTGTGCCACATATTGGTGCCGACCAGCGTGCGGCCCGGGGAACGTCTTCTGAATGCAGTAAGAAGCAACCCTTCTTGGAAGGACGGCGACCCCCTACCGGCTCCTCTTGACAGCCGAGTGGACTCCTGGGCTCCAGAAACGTGATTGCAGCAGACGGACCAAAGGTCTTTCCCCTGCCCTCCCTCTCAGGGCCCCAAGGACCCTCCCTGGTTGTGCAGCTGCCCACTATGGAACCCTCAGCCAGTCTAGATGGTGACACAGGGACCCCACTCAACAGAGGGGCCCACTAGTGCCTTCTTCTGACGGGCACAGGGTGCTCTGGGGCTAGCCGGGGAGGCTGTTGTGGGAAGGCTGGGCGTGGGAGAACACTGGAAAAATACACAGGATTCTGCAAGTATGAAATAAAAATGTAAAAGCTGGGGGAGCAAAACCACCCACAGGGCAGCGTTCCAGCGGCCTCCGAGTCGGCCTCTGCAGTGGGCAGTACATACCTCCTGGACACCCACACTATGCTCAGCCAGGGGGCCGGCAGCTCCAAGGTTTCTCATGGGTGGAACACTGACTTGACCAGAGTAAGCAAGAAGCAAGAGACTTGCTCTGCAGTTCTGGGGGTTGTTCTTCCTTCCTAAAATAATAGCGGTGATTCTCAACCTCAGAGAAAACCGTCAGAGGCCTCAGGAGAGGATGAAGACGATCTTATGCTGGGGTGGGTGAAGGCTGGGAGATGGAGAAATTCCATCCAGGTCCCTGGGCTACCCTCTTCTGAGCCACAAAGGCTGGTCTTGAAGGGCCAGGGCTGCCCGTCTGTTTCAAACAATCGAGACTCTGATGAGTGAGGCTGTTAGGCTGATGGATGCCTGCCTGAGTCAGCCGTGGGGCCTCATCCCACAGAGGCGGGTGGCAGGGGATTGCGGCGAGGGCGGGCAGAAAGTTCCCAGAACTTCCTTCCGCAGGGGCTTTCTGAGAACAAGGGTCTCTGCTTAGTACTGGGGTAGAGTCCCGAAATGACAGCAGAAAAATAATCAGTCAGCAGTTCTGCTTCCAGCAGGCAGGGCTGGATGGGGGGGTCCTGGAGGAAGATATTTGCATTACTGCTTGGGTGATGTTTGGGAACTCTTTTTATTTCTTTTTTTACCTTTTTTTTTTTTTCCTGGAGAACACAGTCTTGCTATACTGCCCAGGCAGGTCTCGAACTCCCGGCCTCAAGCGCTCCTCCTGCCTCTGCCTCCCTCAGAGCTAGGATTACAGGTGTGAGCCACCGTGCCCAGAGATACTTGGGAACTCCCTAAGAATGCTGACTGCAGGGTCTCCAGCCTCCATGCCTTTCCCCAGGCACTCAGGACCTGGCTGTTACCAAGCCATCAGCCCTCTTTCCTGAGCTTGAATCCCAGTGTGCGGGATCCCTCGATCCTATGAGATGAGACTGCAGAGGGTATGGCAGCAGGCCCCAAGGGAAAAGGCAACGTGCCTTCTGTGAGGCATTTCCCACAGTGTGGCAGCTAACACAGGCACAAGGCACACGAATCATGTGGTCAGAACACAACTGCCGCAATTCCCCTTCCATATTTCTTATTCTGGCAAGAAGGAACTTCCAGGTGGGCACTACTATAGCACAGATTTTTTTTTCTTTTTTAAGCAGGTTCTTGCTCTGTTGCCCAGGCTGGAGGGCGATGGCACGATCACAGCTCACTGCAGCCTTGAACTCCTGGACTTAAGTGATCCTCCCACCTCAGCCTCCCATGTAGCTGGGGCTACAGGTGTGCACCACTATGACTGGCTAATTTAATTTTTGTACAGACGGGGTTTCATCATATTGCCCAAATGAGCTTGAACAACTGGGCTAATGCAATCCTCCTGCCTCAGCCTCCCAAAGTGTTGGGATCACAGGCAAGAATCACCACGTCCAGCCTGAACAGCTCTTTCACAAGAGAGGACACCTCAGGCTCAGGGGTGGGGTATCCAGGAAGATTTTATTCCATTGTTTTGTTGCTGTTGTATTTGTTATTCCACTTACTGTGTGGGTTTTTGTTTGTTCTGTTTTGTTTTTGAGACGGAGTGCAGTGGTGCTGTCTCGGCTCACTACAACCTTCACCTCCAGGGTTCTAGCGATTCCCCTGCCTCGGCCTCCCGAGTAGCTGGGATTACAGATATGCACACTACCACACCCGGCGAATTTTGTTTTGTTTTTGTTTTTTTGAGATGAAGTCTCGCTCTGTTGCCAGGCTGGAGTGCACTGGCGCGATCTCGGCTCACTGCAACCTCTGCCTCCTGGGTTCACGCAATTCTTCTGCCTCAGCCTCCTGAGTAGCTGGGACTACAGCCACACGCCATCATGCCCAGCTAATTTTTGTATTTTTAGTAGAGAGGGGTTTTCACCATATTGGCCAGGCTGGTCTCAAACTCCTGACCTTGTGATCCACCTGACTCGGCCTCCCAAAGTGCTGCGATTACAGGCATGAGCCATTGTGTCCGGCCTATTCCAGTTACTGTTATTGAGCAAGGAAAACACCACTATCCCCTTTAAAATAAATTTTAAAAGTGATAAAATAAAAGTAATTTAAGAGGAAAGAGGCCGAATCAACCAATGGGTTCAAGCTAAAGGACAGGCGATGAACCCTGGCTGTCGGTTCAGGGCATTACCGCTAGCCAGCTGCATGCTGTGGTCTGCGAGTCATGAGAGTGTCACGTCTGAACGCCGGAACAGGGGATGCAGGCTTAGAAGGCAGGTACAGAGAGGGGTGGCGAACGCACAAGAGACAGCAGGCTCAGAGACAGAAGGGGCCGTCCACAGGAAGAATGGGGAGGAGCTGCAGGGCCGACTGTGGCAATCAGACAGAAGTCACTGCAGCGCCTGGGCACCGAGGCCAGGGAAGGAGCTGCACAACGAGTAGCCAGGCCCAGCCATGGCGAAAGCCCTAAGAATCTTGGCAAACAGGGCTGGGGGAATGGTTTAGCTTGGGGAAGCATTCAAGCCAGGGAACCACCAACTCTGAGCAGACTGGCCCAGCCGGGCAGCAGCAGGTACACTTCAGCCTGGCCTCAGTCAAGGGGGGAAGCAGACGTCTGGGCTCGGCTTCCTCGGGACCCTGCTCAGGCAGGCTCCGGGTCAGAAACTGCCTGTGACACAGTCAGGCCCCTCTGACCTGGCCAAGTTCAGGTGACTGTCAGCTGCAGCCCTGGAGCTGGACACACACCCTAAACCACAAGAAACATTCTCCGAGCTGCTGATTTTTTCAGAGCAGTTGGACCTGTTCCCAACCGAGTTCTCCGAGGCCTTGCCAGCCACCTGCCCCCCTGGTGTTCTGTCACAGCCTGGTCAGATGCCTGGCTGGCGGACCAGGGCTGCTGCTGAGCCACCACCACGGGGACACTGCAGGGGCCCCGTGGAGGACAGCCCCCCACTCTGAGAAGGAGCCCCCCAGCTCAGCCTCTGCAGGGAGCGTCTCTGGCGACCTCATCAGCAGGCTAGTGCCCAGCGGAACATGGCCCATCACACATGCCCGGGCACAACCCAGCCTCAGGAGCTGCCATCCGACAGGAGGAGAGCACCTCACACAAACACCAGCGTGTGGTGTGTGGGTGGGGGACTCCAAGGCCAGATGCTCCAAGGGCTGAGAACTCAGTTCCCACATGCAGCCCCAGAAGATGCCAAGGATAAGGGGAGACAGAAACGCATTCATTATAGGGCAGACAGGAAGTGGGGAGAGAGTGGGGTTGGGAGGTAGAAGAGGCCAGTGACATGGACAGGAGGCAGGAGAGCACAGGGCCCCACACAGGATGGGCGGGAGGGGTTGACTGTGTGAGTTCCCTATGCAGGGGAAGAGTAGCATTTAAAGCTGGGACCAAGGCAGGGGCTCCGGAAGCTCCCAAAAGTCAGCTGAGAGCTTGAACTGTACCCCAGGCCAGGTGGGGACATGCTTCTCCTCTTCCTCTAGGGCGTGCTCACATAAACCTGACACACAGCCATCCGCTGTAGGGTGGGGGTCACAGTGGCCCATCCGTCCTTCCATGTGATATTTACCGGCTTCCTGGGGCAGGCTAGCCATTAAACCGAACACTGGGGATGCAGCAATGAGCAGAAATGCCTGGCTCTGACGGCAATGGGCTCATAATCCAGTGGCAAAGGCAATGGAATAACCACTCCCATCAGCCTGAAACTACGTGGGGATCTGTCCACTCGGGCCAGGGCAGAGAAGACGCCCGTTTCCGGCCCAGGGAGGGGAGTGGGCCCACTCACCCCATGCCCTCGCTGGCCTGAGGCCGTCTGGATCCTGGGTATCTGCCATGACCACCGCCCCTACAGACACGCGGCATGACCCCTGCTGGGTGCTTTGTCACCCTTACCCACGTGTGGAACTGCGGCCCGCCAGGCGGGAGCCCTCTCTCCCAGGCGGTCAGTGGGCCGCTGCTGAGTCAGGTCCAATGGAGGAAACGGTCGGTCTATTTTCCTGCTGTGGTGAGGAAGTCTCCCCATGACCCCGCTCTCAGGGCCTGGTCAGCAGGTTTTTCTAGGAGTGCAGAGGAAAAGGAAGACAGGGCCGTCCTCCCAGAGCCTGAGTTCAGGGAGCCCTGGGTACTGCTTAACAGGAAATGAGCAGAAATGCACCAAACTGCAGCGCTCAGAAAAAGTGCTTGCCAAATCCAGCCCTGCAAAAGGCGAGAGACAGAGAAAGACAGAGACAGGCAGGCAGACAGACAGACAGGAAGAAGGCGTGGAGAAGAGAGAGAGAGAGAGGAAGAAGGGGTGAGAAGGCAAAAGAAGGGAGAGACAGAGAGAAAGACAAGGAAAGAGTGAGAACAGAGAGAGAGAGGAAGAAGGGGGGGAGAGAGAGAGAGAGAGGAAGAAGAGGGGGGAGAGAGAGAGAGAGAGGAAGAAGAGGACAGGAGAGAAGGGAGAGAGAGAAACCTGCTGTAGCCCTGGCCACCACATTCTTCCATATGCTCTCCGCTCTCCGGGGACAGCTTTGAAAGAGAACCAGAAGAGACCGCCCCTGACACTTCAGCTCACACATTAAAAAGCCATTAGAGTTGGAGAGCTCAAGTCCAGCTGAGATGCCTCCAGAGCCTCTTGAGCTTCCTGACACCCACCCCACCCCCGCCCCGGGGCAATGCTTCCCCATCCAACCCTCCTGGAGCTTAGAGACCTCAGGGGCTTGGAAAGGAGAAACATGGAGGCCACTCTGAGCTCCTCCTTTAAGCTATGCCCATGGCAGCGGCGAAACCTGCAGCTGCCTCCGAAATCCTACTGCGGACGTTGGCAGCACACTCCAACACGACGTTTCCCCAGATCAGATCAGTTACAAAACACTGGCGACAATCACAGAGGCGGAAAAGGGCCAAGGCAGCAGTGAAGGCTTGGCTGTACCCTAGGCCCCTGGATCAAAGTCCACTGGACCAGAGACACGGGCAGGTCTGAGCAGGACGGGCCCCAATCCGCAGATTTCTCCTCTGAGAAAAAAATGCAACACACAGAGACACCTGAGGGGCCCAACAGCCAGCTTAGACCTCAGGTGGACTGCGCACATGACAGCGGCCACCCCTGGGCAGCCGGGGCGGAGTGAGCAGTATCACGTTCTCTGTGTGCTTGATAGGTCTGGGGTCTCAAAATGTGACAGGCCCCAATGTCTTCAGCTGAGCGGGATAAGGTGAGACACCTCATCTTGCACTCGCAGGTTGTTATTAGGGGCACCCGGAATGCAATTATGCACTGCAGGGCTGGGTTTTAACACACACCCAGATCAGCAGGGTGATCGGGACCCACAGAGCCCCAACTGGTCTTTGGTGAACACGGGATTCTGAGTCAGAGATGAACTTTTGGCCGAACTTTCAGACCTTGACTTGATTTCCAGGGCCTGATGTACAGCAGTCACGGGTGCAGACACCGGAGTTTGTTAGACGGGAAAACGCAGGATGCTGCTTGATTACAAAGTGCCCAGTGACCACCAACAGCCAACCCTGCAGGCCAGGCGAGCCAGGTTTCACAGACAGGCCCGAGGAGCAGCAGGGTGTAAGGAGCCTCCAGCTTCCTTCGAGGAAGGGCAGTCTCAAACCTCTGTGTCTACACAGCCCAGCCAGCACACAGCTCAGGCCTCCACACAGCTGCTGGTTCCACCCATCTGCAAGCCAGAAACACAGCGGAGTGGGGAGAGTGAGCCCTGCCTGTCCTGGGGGGAGCCCAAGGTCCACACCGCCGGCTCCAATGCCTCAAGGCACACACCAGCACATGCCGCACGTTCCAGACTCAGTCACCAGAGCTTCCTGCAAGGGTGGACTTAACCCCATTCCCATCATACATGGACATCACAAAGCAAAGCCCGTTCCTACATCTGTTGCCAGCACCTCCCCGAGGGAGACGGGGCTTCCGGAGGTCAGCCTGCAGCTGCTGGACTCACCGGCCTTGTCTCGGGCACAGCCTCTGAATCACCAACACCGCCCCTTACCAGCCCACACAAAAGGGCCTCGGAATCACCTGTCATTCCCAGCACAAGGGTATACGTTTTTATCTGTGCCAAGGTTAAGGGGTTATGAACCCCATATTGGCCGGGCGCGGTGGCTCAAGCCTGTAATCCCAGCACTTTGGGAGGCCAAGACGGGCGGATCACGAGGTCAGGAGATCGAGACCATCCTGGCTAACACGGTGAAACCCCGTCTCTACTAAAAAAAATACAAAAAACTAGCCGGGCGAGGTGGCGGGCGCCTGTAGTCCCAGCTACTCGGGAGGCTGAGGCAGGAGAATGGCGTGAACCCAGGAGGCAGAGCTTGCAGTGAGCTGAGATCCGGCCACTGCACTCCAGCCTGGGCGACAGAGCGAGACTCCGTCTCAAAAAAAAAAAAAAAAAAAAAAAAAAAAAAGAACCCCATATTTTTGTATCTTAAGATCATTCCCAGGGGCTCACGCCTGTAATCCCAACACTTTGGGAGGCTGAGGCAGGAGGATCACAAGGTCAGGAGTTCAACATTAGCCTGGCCAACATGATGAAACCCCGTCTCCACTAAAAATACAAAAATTGGCCAGCTGTGGTGGCGCACACCTGTAATCCCAGCTACTCAGGAGGCTGAGGCAGGAGAACTGCTTGGACCCAGGAGGCGGAGGTTGCAGCGACCTGAGATCGGCCCACTGCACTCCAGCCTGAGACAGAGCAAGACTCCGTCACACACACACAAAAAAAGATCATTCCATGTTTATGGCTTAACAAGTCAAGCACTTTGGTAGGAAAACCAAGAGTGGCCCCACAAAGTGAGGTTTTAAAAAAGAGGTCAGGGTTGGGCGTGGTGGCTCACGCCTGTAATCCCAGCACAATGGGAGGCCAAGGAGGGCGGATCACCTGAGGAGTTCAAGACCAGCCTGGCCAACAAGGCAAAACCCCGTCTCTACTAAAAATACAAAAATTAGCTGGGCACGGTGGCAGGCACCTGTAATCCCAGCTACTCAGGAGGCTGGGGCAGAAGAATCGCTTGAACTGGGCGGCAGAGGTTGCAGTAAGCCAAGATCGTGCCACTGCATGCCACCTTGGGAGTGGAGACAGAACAAGACTGCATCTCAAATACATAAAATGTTTAAAAAATCATAATAACCCAGGCATGGTGGCTCACACCTGTAATCCCAGCACTTTGAGAGGTTGAGGCAGGAGGATCACCACCTGAGGTCAGGAGTTCGAGACCAACCTAGTCAACACGGTTATACCCCTTCTCTACTAAAGATACAAAAATCAGCCGGATGTGGTGTGACGCGCTTGTAATCCCAGCTACTTGGGAGGCTGAGGCAAAAGAATTGCTTGAACCCAGGAGGCAGAGGTTGCAGTGAGCTGAGATTGTGCCACTGCACTCCAGCCTGGGCAACAGTGTATAATCCCAGCTACTTGGGAGGCTGAGGCAAAAGAATTGCTTGAACCCGGGAGGCAGAGGTTGCAGTGAGCTGAGATTGTGCCACTGCACTCCAGCCTGGGCAACAGTGCGAGACTCCGTCTCAAAAAAACAAAACAAAACAAAAAACCACAATAAATAAACTAAAAAGAGGTCAGGGCCGGGCACGGTGGCTCACGTCTGTAATCACAGCACTTTGAGAGAACGAGGAGATAGGATCACTTGAGCCTAGGAGTTCAAGACCTGGAGTGGTGAGGTTTAAGAAGTCTCCAGCCTAGACAACATAGTGAGACTCTGTCTCTACAAAAAATTAAAAAAGAAATAAAAATAGGCCAGGCATAATGGCTTACACCTGTAATCCTAGCACTTTGGGAGGCCAAGGCAGGTAGATCATGAGGTCAGGAGTTCGAGACCAGCCTGAACAACATGTGAAATCTGTCTCTACTAAAAATACAAAAATGAGTTGGGCGTGGTGGTATGTGTCTGTAATCCCAGCTACTCAGGAGGCCGAGGCAGGATAATTGCTTGAACCCAGGAGATGGAGGTTGCAGTGAGCCAAGATCGTGCCACTGTACTCCAGCCTGGGTGACAGAGCTAGGCTCTGTCTTAAAAATAAAATAAAATAAAAATAAAAATAGGTCAGAACAAGCAGTATCGTGGACATTCTGAAACACCAGCCATGTCACAGACACTGCTTACTCTGACCTACAGGCCCCCAATAGGTGGGGCCCAGGATCCCCCAGCAGACAGTTCTCCCTCAACCCCCCAGCCTCTCTTTTTCTCCTAGGCACAAACCCAGGGCCTAAGGAGCATCAGACAGATTTCAAAGCTACGGGAGGTGACGCTTGTGAATGTTCCTCCTAGCTCAGTCTGAAGCAATCTTTCCGTTCAAACGTTCAAACCCTCTCCCTCCTTTCACACAAAAAAGGCCAGCATTCCAGGCAGCTGCCAGCTCTATCCCTAGTTACACTCTCAATCTCACACAGCCCGGCCACAAGATTTATCAGGAAGCCAGTTAGCAGCTTAGGCCTGGAAATAACGTCACCCAAACCCCCAGCACACCAAGGGAACTTCTGAGAGCAGCTCTCACTAGTGGCGTTCTTTAACCCTCCTTAGTCCCCCAATTCTAGTTGCGAACGGATGCCAGGAGGCTCTTGAGGGAGTGGGTGTCACACAGGCAGAAAGGAGGGAACCAGGGAGATGGGACCACGATGGATGGCTATTTCTTTTACCGCTTTCTTCCAGAAGATTCAACTTTCCCCAGCTCAGGCCTTCAACCAGTCTATGGCCAGTTCATGATAAGAAGTAAAAACTCACAAACTGCCCACTCAAGCCCAAACCAATTTTGAACAAGTTCCCAAAAGGTTTCGCAGGCAGATGAACTAGCCTGGAATCCACTAAGGTTCTTACCATTACCAGCAATGAGATCAGAAACTCGGAACCAACAACACAGCCTCGCCTGCTAGAAAGTAAGTTTATCTTTCCCAGCACTCTCTCCCGGATCCTCCCGGCCTCTGTTTCTCAATTTAGAAAGGGCACTGTGAGAACCCTTGGAAGTCTAGAGCCTGGTTTAAAGCAGGGTTTCTTAAGCTCAACTCTACTAACATAGGGCTGGAGAATTCTTCCTTTGCAGCGGGGGGAAGTTGTCCTATGCATTGTAGGATGTTTGGCAAGCATCCCTGGCCCCATCCCCTCAATGCCATGAGCACTCTCTCCCAATCGCCAAGCGGAGGAGTGAGGAGGAATGAGGACGGGGTCTGCGCTGTCCCCGGCTGACAGCGCTGATGGGAGTGTGCACCTCCTTCAGGAGCCCCGATGCCTGTGTCTCTCAACTATCAGATCAAGTTCTGGCAAAGAACTGGAAACCTTTAAGCTGTGTATAGAACCATTGTGTGTAGCACTGGAAACTCTCCCTTTTCTAAGTCCCTGTAAATGGTGTTTTTTTTTGGAGACAGGGTCTGGCTCTGTCTCCCAGGCTGAAGTGCAGTGGTATAATCAGGCTCCCTGCAGACTTGACCTCCCCAGGCCCGAGCGATAAAGGTTCCTCAAGATCAGTTGGAAGGTTCACACTGAAGAACATTAGTGGATGGTGGCATTTGGGGCCAGGAGTGAAAGTGTTTCCTCTAAAATAGTTCCCTACACAGCGGGAGACATGGTTCTTCTGAGATTCATGTAATATGTTCTGTGTTTCTCTGTGAACCATTTTTCAGTCTTTGTTTCTGTCATCAAATATAAGGGAAATTCCATAGAGACTATATCAGACAAAACTGACACTGTTAATTAGGAGAAAATACAGGTGCTTACCTTTTCAAAGCTTATTAATACATATGGTTGCCACAATACATGTATGTGATAAACAGTGTACATATACATACGAATTGTTTAGGCCAGGCATGCTGGCTCACGCCTGTAATCCCAACACTTTGGGAGGCTGAGGCGGGCGGATCACTAGGTCCAGGAGTTCAACACCAGCCTGACCAACATGGTGAAACCTCGTCTTTACTAAAAATACAAAAAAAAAAATTAGCCAGGCGTGGTTGCGGGCGCTTGTAGTCCCAGCTACTTGGGAGGCTGAGGCAGGAGAATGGCGTGAACCTAGGAGGCAGAGCTTGCAGTGGGCCTAGATCATGCCACTGCACTCTAGCCTGGGCTACAGAGCGAGATTCCGTCTCACAAAAAAACAAAAATTTAGCCGGGCATGGTGGCGTGTGCCTGTAATTCCAGCTATTCGGGAGGCTGAGGGAGGAGAATCGCTTGAACCTGGGAGGCGGAGGTTGGTTGCAGTGAGCCAAGATCGTGCCACTGCACTCCAGCCTGGGCGACAGAGCAAGACTCCATCTCAAAAAAAAAAAAAATATATACATATACACACACACACACACACAAGTTGTCACAATACATATACGATAAACAGTGTACACATACACATAAAACGTTTGATGGACCTAGCTCCCTGCTAAAAAAGAGGCCCAGACACTGAAAGATACGTGAGTGTTTCTAAAGACTTGGGGGTAGGCTTGACCTTGGGGTCTGGAAGTTGAATTTTATGTAAATATCTACCTGTGGGCGGGGCACCATGGCTTACGCCTGTAATCTCAGCACTTTGGGAGGCTGAGGCAGGTAGTCACCTGAGGTCAGGAGTTTGAGACCAGCCTGGCCAACATGGTGAAACCCCGTCTCTCCCAAAAATAAAAAAAAAATTAGCCGAGCATGGTGGTGGATGCCTGCAATCCCAGCTACTCGGGAGGCTGAGGCAGGAGAATTGCTTGAACAGGGGAGGCGGAGGTTGCAGTGGGCCGAGATCATGCCATTGTACTCCAGCCTAGGCAACAAGAGAGAAACTCTGTCTCAAAAACAAAACAAAACAAAACAAAACAAAAAACAAAAAACAAACTACGCCTGTGGCTATCTGTGTTTAACAAACTAGGAAAATCTTTATTTTATTTTTTACTTTATTTTTTTTTTTGGAGACGAAGTCTGGCTCTCATCCCCCAGGCTGGAGTGCCTCCCAAACTGCTGGGATTAAAAGCGTGAGCCACCGCACCCGGCCAAACTAGGAAAATCTTAAGAATGGCTCAGTGGGGATTTTTTTGTTCCTTTGTTTTGGTATAATTATCCTCATTTTTTTTCAAAATCTTAAAGCAGGGTTTCTCAAATTTGGTACTATTGACATTTGGGGCCAGGTAATTCTTGGGGGGCAGTGGGGAGCCCTGGGCACAGGAGGATGTTGAGCAGCATCCCTGACTTCTACCTACTAGTAGCCAGCAGCACCTCACCAAGCTGTGACAACCAAAAAGATCCCAGACATTGTCAATGTCCCCTGGAAGACAGAAGTGACCCTGTTTTATAGAAAGATAAACATCCCCAAATCCTTTTGTGTAAAAGGGGGAATGTTTTTACCCTTAGGCCGGATAAGCAAGACCAGCTGAGACCTAATGGTATAAAGCATACCGCCCGTTCACATGGTGAGAATGCAGTAAATGTTCATACCACTAGGTAAGGAGACATCCCGAGAGATGTCACTTTTCAACAGGCACAGGAGAGGGTGAAAGAGTTGTTATTATACTAAAAACAAAAAAAGAAACACAAATAGTTGGATATGTCCAGATAACAGCTGAGATGTCAGAGGGAACCATGGCAATGATCGCAGAAGAGCAAGGAACGCAGTCAGGGCGACTTCTAAGAGCATGACTCGAGACACAATTGACCAGGAGGCCAAGACGACAGCCCTGACGGTGGGCTGTGGCCATCGTGCTTTGGGACTAGGCCTCAGGATGTGGAAACAGGCAATCCTAAGCCCAGCTAACACCACACTGTGCTTTCCAGGGTTCAAGGCGCCATTCACAGATCTGAATGCAGGTCATCCTGCTTCCCTCGAGAGAGACAAAGTCCTGGTGGCTGGCATGAGAGGCCTGGCTCGTTCCTCCAAAGAGGGTGTCAGCTCAGGACAACATGGGCACAGGCCCTGATCGCTGGGGGTGGGGGAGGGGGTGGCTTCCAGAAACCTGTCTATGGCACGGAACAAAGTGGCCCAGGAATTCCTCTGAGACCTCTGAGAACATCTTTCCTGCTAGGGAGCAGCGCTCTACGATGCTCTAATCCGCAGGTGAGGGTCTGACACCTGCTGGGCAAGGTCTAACCCAGGGCCAGGCCATCTGATTTCAAACTGCTGGGGCAAGGGGGTGGGGCTATTCTCAGCGACAATCCTAAAATTCATCCGGATTAAATCTTTCTCCAGGGTTTAACCATCACCTGGGGTCTAGAGATAGACCCTAAGTATCTATATCCCTAGACAACCACTAGGGTTGTTACTTTATTTTTTGAGACAGGGTCTCACTTTGTTGTCCAGGCTGGAGTGCAGCAGCACGATCATAGTTCACTGTAGCCTTGCACTGCTGGGCTCCAGTGGTCCTCCCCCCTCAGCCTCCCAAGTAGCTGGGACTACAGGTGCACATCACCACACCTGGCTAACTTTTCGATATTTTGTAGGGATGAGATCTCCCTATATTGCCCAGGCTGGTCTTGAACTCCTGAACTCAAGGGAACCCCTGCCTCAGCCTCCAAAGTGCTGGGATTACAGGCATGAGCCACAGCACCTGGCAGGGTCCTTACTTTTTTCTTTCCAGGGACAAAAGGTACCAGCTGGGTGTTACTGGGGACTTGTTTCTCTTTGCTCCCACTGGGCCTCTCCAAACTGTGGGCAGAGAACCCTGTTTGCCACCTCGGCCCAAGCATTTGCTAAGATCATTGCTCAGGCCGGGCGCAGTGGCTCCTGCCTGTAATCCCAGCACTTTGGAGGCTGAGGCGGGCAGATCACAAGGTCAAGAGATCAAGACCATCCTAGCTAATATGGTGAAACCCCGTCTCTACTAAAAATACAAAAAATTAGCCAGGTGTGGTAGCCGGCACCTGTAGTCCCAGCTACACGGGAGGCTGAGGCAGGAGAATTGTGTGTACCCGGGAGACAGAGCTTCCAGTGAGCCAAGATTGCGCCACTGCACTCCAGCCTGAGCGACAGAGTGACTCCATCTCAAAAAAAAAAAAAAAAAAAAAACACATCATTGCTCATTCCTCGGTGGACTCTATCCACACAAATTCCACACAACCTCACCCTGCAGTGCATGGACCAATAGGATTCAACAATCTGAGGCTTTTTTTTTTTTTTTTCCAAGACGGAGTCTCGCTCTGTCACCCAGACTGGAGTGCAGTGGCGCAATCTTGGCTCACTGCAAACTCTACCTCCTGGATTCAAGAGATTCTCCTGTCTCAGCCTCCTTAGTAGCCGGGGTTACAGGCAAAAATACAAAATTTTTGTACTGTTAGTAGAGATGGGGTTTTGCCATGTTGCCCAGGCTGCTCTCAAACTCCTGGCTTCAAGTGATTCTCCCACCTCGGCCTCCCAAAAGTGCTGGGATTACAGGTGTGAGCCACCGTGCCCAGACAAATTTGAGGCTTGCTAGATTTGAAGTTGCAAAGTGAAAATTTTAAGTGTGCCCAGTTTTACGGAGAGTGGATCCACAGCTTTCACCACATTCATGGGCAATGGGTCCTGGACTTTCCAAAAAACCCTTTATCTGTCCAAATCAAATGCACTTAGGCTGGGATGCAACATTCTACTTCCGGGAATTCATCCTATAAAACGAATCCCACTGGTGAGCAAAGATATTCACTGGCTATTCATTGTAGTAATGGTAGCAGAAAATTCCGGTAAACAGAAATATCTATCAACTGACAACTGGTTAAATAAATTACGGTACACCTAATGGAATGAAATACAATGTACCCATTAAAAAGATCCAAGTAGGCCAAGCACAGTCGCTCACACCTGTAATCCCAGCACGTTGGGAGGCCGAGGCAGGCGGATCACTTGAGGCCAGGAGTTCGAGACCAGCCTGGGCCAAATGGAGAAACCCTGTCTCTGCTAAAATTACAAAAAGTAGCCGGGTGCGGTGGCACATGCCTGTAGTTCCAGCTACCAGGGAGGCTGAGGCAGGAGAATTGCTTGAACCCAGGAGGTGGAGCTTGCAGTAAGCTGAGATTGCACCATTGCACTCCAGCTGGGCCGACAGAGAGTGACTCCGTCTCAAAAAAAAAAAAAAAAAAAAAATCCAACAAGTGTGGAGTATGGTCTAGTGCAGTAGTCCTGGGGGACAGGGAAGGAAGGGAGGAAGGAAAGAAGAGAAGGAAGGAAGGGAGAGAGACAGGGAGGGAGGGAAGGAGGAAGGAAGGAAGGAAAGTAGAGAGGGAAGGAGATTGATTCTATTCCTCAGGGGACACAGGGTGATGTCTCAAGATATTTTTGGTTGTCACGACTTGGGGGTGCTCCCGGCCTGGAGAGGGTGGAGGCCAGGGCGCTGCTCAGCACCCCGCAGTGTCCAGGATGGCCCCACCACGGAGAACAATCCGGCCCCAGATGTCAACAGTGCTGACGGAGGGGTAGAAATCTCGCTCCAGTGTGACCTCCAAGTAATGAAAACCACAGCACACAGGATTCTGTGGCAAATGCTATCAGTGTACGTGTTTTTAAAGGAAAGGCACACACGTATCTTACGAAAGGGACATACGGAGTCGATGACAGTCCCTGTCTCTGGGGAGAGAGACGGGGCTGGCTGCCCGAGGAGCAGAGAGGGGAAACTGACTTCTCCCTCTACCTTTTCAACTTTGTACCTTGCCCATCCGGAGGATTTTGAACAGAACTGCTCTAGAAGCAATTTTCCCTGGCTCTGGGTTATCTGGCAAGAATCCTGTGTCGACAGCCTCGGGACTCCTCTCTTCCCCTTCTCTCCCCGCACCCCGCCTTTGCAGGGGAGGGGAGGAGGGGTGAGGTCCGCGTCCCTGGGCAGCCCCTGGGTGCCTCTCCCCTCCTCCCAGGGGTTCTGTCCCCGCTTCTGGAGCCCGCATGGCGGGCAGGGCCTGAGCCACCTCATCGCCCCCGTCCGTGCCTTGCTCTTCCCACCCGGCGGGGGACACGCACCAACGTCCCTACCTCGGTCCCTCCGGCCCCCTCCCGAGCCAGGTCGGGCCTGGCCCCCTCATCCGGGCAGCCTGGGGCCCAGGACTCGGCCCCTGCCTGGGCCTGAGCTCACCTGGCTCGCCTTGTAGAACTGCTTCTTCAGCCCCGCCACCGACATGCTGCCGCCTGCCGCCGAGCCTCCCGCCCGGACCGCGCCAGCGACAGGCTCCCGGGCGCCGCCGACCCTCTGCGCGCCTCAGCAGCCCCCGTCGGCGCCGCCTCCGCCAGCCGCTTGCCAGCTCCGCGCCCGCCCCGGCGCCGCCTCAGCCGCTCGCGCGCCCGCGCGGCCAGGATATTACATGGCAACCGCACGCTTCCGGTGCCGGCCCCCGCGCGCGCCCCCGGCCCCGTCTGCGCACGCGCGCCCTCTGCCGGCTGGAGAGCGCACGTGCACGTTGTCTGCCGGGGGAGACACCGCCTCTGTCAGTGAGTTGAGCGGGGGGAGCCTAGAGGGGCCGTAGCAGGTTCAGCGCCCTCTGGAGTCCCGGAGGTGACCCTAACGTCTTGGGAAAGGCGCTTAGTTTAAACCTGGCCAGGGAGGTTGGGAAGTAGAAGGGGCCTCTGCCTGGTTACGATTCTCCAGATTCCTGTTTGCTCATCTTAGCTAAATCTAAATCCAGTTCCTCTAAGTGTTCAGGCTCCCTCCCCTTATTTCTTTTTTTTTTTTTGCTTTTTTTCTGAGACGGAGTCTTGCTTTGTCGCCCAAGCTGGAGTACAGTGGCGTGATCTCGGTTCACTGCAACCTCCGCCTCCCGAGTTCAAGCGGTTCTCCTGCCTCAGCCCTCCGAGTAGCTGGGATTACAGGCGAGCACCACCACGCTCGGCTACTTTTTGTGTTTTTAGTAGAGACAGGGTTTCGCCATGTTGGCCACGCTGGTCTCGAACTCCTGACCTCAGGTGATCCACCCTCTCCTCCCCTAGCCTCCCAAAGTATTGGGATCACAGGTATGAGACACCGTGCCTGGCCACCTCTCTTCCTCTCTCTCTGTCCTGTGTTCATCCATTCAGTTGCCCACGTGACACATGGAGACATCTAGGTCTGTCTTCATGCCCTGGCATGGCGGCCAGAAAGATGCTTCTAGAATGCAATTCAGGGTCGGGCGCAGTGGCTCACGCCTGTAGTCCCAGCAGTGAGGGAGGCAGAGACGGGTGGATCACGAGGTCAGGAGTTCAAGACAAGCCTGGACAACATGGTGAAACCCCGTTTCTACAAAAAAAAAAAAAACAAAAAACACACACACACACACAAATTAGCTGGGCGTGTTGGCGCACTCCTGTAATCCTAGCTACTCAGGAGGCTGAGGCAGGAGAATCGCTTGAACCTGGGAGGCGGAGGCTGCGGTGAGCAGAGATCGCACCACTGCACTCCAGCCTGGGCGATGGAGTGAGACTCCATCTAAAGAAAAAAAGAGTGCAATTCAGATCACACCAGTCCCCTGTTTTAATTCGGCCTACCACCCTTAGGATACACTCCAGACTTCCTAACATATTTTACAAAGCCTGCATAATTTGGCCCCATCAACTCTCTCTGTCTCTGTTTTCTTTCTTTCCTTTTTTTTTTTTTTTTTTTGAGATGGAGTCTTGCTCTGTCGCCCAGGCTGGAGTGCAGTGGCACAATCTCAGCTCACTGCAAGCTCCAGCTCCCAGGTTTATGCCATTCTCCTGCCTCTGGGAGAATGTAGCTGGGACTACAGGTGCCGGCCACTTTGCCTGGCTAATTTTTTTGTATTTTTAGTAGAGACGGGGTTTCACCATGTTAGCCAGGATGGTCTCGATCTTCTGACCTCGTGATCCGCCTGTCTCAGCCTCCCAGAGTGCTGGGATTACAGGCGTGAGCCGCCGTTCCCAGTCCCCATAGATTCTTCTCAACTATTCTTTCTTCCTCTTCTATAATTCATAATCCTTGCTGTCTATGAGACTCTGCTAACGTCGTTTCCCTCTTCTACATTATTCCTGAGTCTTTCCTCCACCCTTTGTACCTAAAGAGGATGCTGTGTGGTGTGTCGCCTCTTCCAGGAAGACTTCCCAGGTTGACACCTGGTTATTGATATGGATTTTTATATCAACCGTTATTGATAAAAATGTACAAAATGAATTGGAAATAATTAATTGGAATGACTAAATGAATCAAAAAAGAGAAACTAGAAAATGACTACAGTTAAAAAGCTTGGTACTTAAAAGTGTTGAAATCGCTGAGAGATTTTGTTGATTTTTTGAAGCAGAAGATTGCTGGAAGTTTCCAAAAGCCTCAAAAGAAAGTAGTAGACTAGGCCGGGCGCAGTGGCTCACGCCTGTTATCCCAGCACTTTGGGAGGCCAAAACGGGCGGATCACGAGGTCAGGAGATCGAGACCATCTTGGCTAACACAGTGAAACCCCGTCTCTACTAAAAATACAAAAATTAGCCAGGTGTGGTGGTGGATACCTGTAGTCCCAGCTACTTGGGAGGCTGAGGCAGGAGAATGGCGTGAACCTGGGATGCGGAGCTTGCAGTGAGCCGAGATCACGCCACTGCACTCCAGCCTGGGCTACAAAGCGAGACTCTGTCTCAAAAAAAAAAAAAAAAGGTAATAGACTAGGTCAATCAGGGGGTTATTTCAGAATATATACACCCTAACCTCACTTCCCAAGATTTTTATGAGGCTATTAGGAATACTTTGAAAGAGCTTATTGATGTGCTCTGATAAGCTCTGATAAGAGCTTGTTCATATGCCCTTAACTGTGATCCACCGCTGTAAATCAATGAAAAATGCCAGAATGTCAGAGAAGGGGTTGAAAACATCTTCATAGCTCAGACAGGGAAAATGAAATATTTAGCAATGATATGACTTGCCCAAAGTTGTGTCCCCAAATTTTCTATTTCTCCACACTTTTCCCAACAAACACTACTGGCTTAATTATCCAATCTACTTCAATAGAATTTCAAACTTGGGCTAAAGTCCAATCTTCTCTGCTCACCTCTCCTTCTGAGATTAAATTGGTGTGGAAGAAAACCTGTTTCCGCTGGGCGCGGTGGCTCACGCCTGTAATCCCAACACTTTAGAAAGAAAAAGGAAAGGAAAAAAGGAAAGAAAGAAGAAAGAAAAAAGGAAAGAAAGAAGAAAGAAAAAAGAAAAGAAAGGAAAGAAAAAAAAGAAAGAAAAAAGAAAGAAAAGAAATAAAAAGGAAAGAAAGAAGAAAGAAAAAAAGGAAGAAAGGGAAAGAAAGAAGGAAAGAAAGAAAAGAAAGAAAGAAAAAAAGAAAGAAAGAAAAGCAAGCAAGCAAGCAAGCCAGCCAGCCAGTCAGCCTGTTTCTAGACTCACAAGCTGACACTGAAGTTCTCTGTTTTGTGTGAGGCTTTGAATCTGTTTGATCTACACAGTTCAATCAAATATTTATATATTCACTCAAATATTTATTGACCTGGTAAATATGATCAGTTACTAACAGGTTCTGGGGTTCCAGTGAGGAATGAGTCCTACCTCGTCAGAACTAATGACAAAAGCAGAAATTAATTCATTCGTCAAATAACAAACTAATACAAAGACACAGCTGTAATTGCTTTAAGAAAAAGAACAGTGCTGTAGGCACTTGATCTTGTCAGGGTTGGGGAAGATGGGGAAGAAAAGGCTTCCTGGGGTGCCGATATAAGATCTGAAAAGTATAAATTATCCAGGAAAAGAGCTGCGAAAAGATTGTTCTAGGCAGAGAAATAACATGTGCCAATTTCCCGAGGATTAAACCAGAAACCATTTCGTCCATTTCGTTCATTCTAAAGGTTATTTACTGAATGTCAAATACGTCTGAAGCGCTCCCCAGACTTCGTTTTATTGTTCTTGTAGAAAGCAATTTATAATTTTAATTGCTGTTGCTATATTTAGCCGATGTCCCATTAGGATAAACTCAAAACTCCAGGTTCCTCATCTAAATCCCACTTTGAAGTTGTCATCTGCGCCCTGCGTAAAACGTTCTCCTGGTGACGTAAGAGCCTGGGCCTCCCTCCTCTTAGGGACTATCCCACGCGATCAGCCAGTCACAGCCCAGGACAATCAGCTTGACACATTCTTTCCCCAATCGCAGGGCAGCTCCTCCCAGCCAATGACAGGCCTCCGAGGGGAAGCCCCGTCCCCCGCGGAAATATCAATGGGCGAGCCCTGGGAGGAATAGAAGTCACGGCTCTCGCGAGGATGCCCCCGGCGCTCCTCAATTCCCGAGGCGGGCCGTCACGTGACCCGGGCTCGCCCAATTAGCGCGCGGACCACTGGGGTAGTCGCGGTTCCCGCCAAATACGAGCGCGGCGGCCGCGGCGGCAGCAGCTGCGGCGCGGGCGGGAGGGCGAAGAGCAGCGGCCGCCTGAGGGGAGCCCGCGCCTCCGCCGCCTGAGAGGAGCTCGAGCCGCTGCCGGGGTGATGCTGGAGGAGCCGGAGTGCGGGGCGCCCGGCGCCAGGGGAGCCACCGCAGGTCGGTTCGGGCTCGCGCCGAGGGGAAGGGGGGGCGCGGCGCGCGGCCTGGACGGGCCGAGGCGGCGATGGGAGGCGGACGGGCCTCCCGGCGCCGAGCCTGGTCCTGTGGGCCGGGCGTTCACCCCCTGGAGTTTTCTCATCCCCAGCGAAGGCCTGGTGTCCCCAGGGGCACCCTCCTTGACGTTATTGTTGTAGCCGCGACCATATTGTTTCCGGCGCTTTTGGGTCAGTTCGTCCCTCCAGGGCCCTCTGGGGCGACGGGTCGGAGGAGCCGAGAGGGGAAACTGAGGCCCAGGGAAACGAAAGGGCTTGCCCTGAAGGTTACTGGGTGCGTTTGTGTCCCTTGACCATGTTGGATCTTGCAACGGGTGGGGAAACTGAGGCCCGAGCTCACACGAGCTCGGGGACCGGGACCGATGCCTCTGCGGGTCGGGGCAAGCCCGGGTAAGAGACCCGGATGGTGGGGATGGCCAGGAGGCTGGGACTCCCAAGTTCTTGCTACTGCCTGATAAGCACCGTGACTTTCTCCTCCCTGTGCCTTGGAACGGGGTCTTTGGATCCCACAACAAGCCTTCCCGAAACGTGGGAGGGTGAACCAAGGAAGACCAGACTGCTCCTCTCCCTTGCTGGACTCTGCATTACATAACGCTTTGGCAGCGCTTGGCATTACGCTTTGGCACATAGTAGGTGCTCACTAAATAATGTGAACGAATGAAGGGCTAGAATGGACACCAGTCCAGTTTCTCAATCTCAGCAGTGTTGATATTTGTTGCTGTCCTGGGCACGGCACTGCAGGGTGCTGAGCATCATCCCTGGTCTCCGCCTTTTGCAGGCCAGTAACAGCCCCTCTCCCCAACTCTTAGTAACAACCAAAAATACCATTGCCCTGTGTTCCCTATGCAGCAGATTCCTCCTTGGTTGAAAATCGTGGCTGTAGTTCCTTCTAGCCTTTGGGATTTCACGGAGACATGAAATTAATATAAAGTTGGTACTGTCCTGGAGCTGTGATGTTTTAAGTCAGGATGTTTAACTTTATTTTATTTTATTTTATTTATTTTGAGACAGTCTTGCTCTGTTGCCCAGGCTGGAGTGCAGTGGCAGGATCTCAGCTCACTGCAACCTCTGCCTCCCCGGTTCAAGTGATTCTTCTGCCTCAGCCTCCTGAGTAGCTGGGATTACAGGCTTGCACCACCATGCCTGGCTATTTTTTTATTTTTCAGTAGAGACGGGGTTTCACCACGTTGGGCAGACTGGTCTCGAACTCCTGACCTCAAGTGATCCACCCGCCTCGGCCTCCCAAAGTGCTGGGATTACCGGTGTGAACCACCATGCCTGGCCAGGATATTTAATTCAAAAAAAAAAAAAAAAAATTGCTACTCGCTAGGACCATACTATCATGAAAGGAAAGTATATTTTAGTGCCAAATAAAATTAGGATGTAATCGCAGAATAAAGAGCAGTTAGTAACTTTATACACACATATGTGTTAATTGTGTGTATCTTTGGATCCCTGGATTGGGAGTGTCCATTTTATATACAGGATTTTTTAATGAGGGGGGTCCTGTTTTTAGTGAGGTTGTTTCTGTTCCACTTGCATCAAAGCTAGTGACTCAAAACCACACAAATAGATCTTTGTGATTGTCCTGAAAATAAAGTTAAATGACTAAAAATCATATCCTTCAGCTGGGTGTAGAAATCCATGTCTTTTGGTAACTGGAAACTTGAGAATGATATTCTCTGAAGTGACTAGAAAGGAAACGAATTTTCTCAGTACCTTTACTTATTCGCTAAGCTTGGGGCAGAGGGTGGGGTGGTTTCATGTATGGATGATGTTTTTTAGGAAGCTCCAGTCTGCTTTTAAAAAATACTCATATAATGCTTATAAAACATACGTAGATTAACCAAAATAACTAGGTTTTTCCAAGCCAGATGTCTTGGTAAGTGTGAACTTCCTAAACTTACTCTGTTTAAGGTATTTATCTAAAGACTCGGTTCTATTTATGGTCACTTCGGCATCTGCTTTGACATTATTAGATGCTTTTCTTGAGATTTTTTTTGCAGGAAAATGTTCTGTCTTACATCTCTTGATAGCACTTCAGCTCCTGCCTGGCATGCTCCAGGTGCTTTAAATTGTGGTACCTTCATGAATTCTCTTTAAAAAGGAAAGGATCCCTTTTCTAATTTTACAAATTTGGTGGTGGTGTGGGGGCTTGGGTTGGAGGAGGATGTTTGGGGATCATGTGAATGAAATAGGTAATCCGATGTTTTCTCTCATCCCTACTTTTACTCATTCCACTTTCATTTCATGAAACAGTTCCTGTTTCTCTCTTAGCTGGCTTTCTGATGTATTCCAGACCCTAACCAGGTACCATAGGTGCAGCATGGAACAAATCTTTCTGCTATCATAGAGTTGGCATTTTGTTTAGGGAGAGACATAATAAACACGAAAGTTTCAGATTAAATGCCACAAAGAAAATAAAACAAGACATGACAGTGTCTAGGGTAGGATTTCTCGAACTATTAACATTTTGAGGCCAGGAGCTGTGGCCAGCAGTTTGGGAGGCCGAGGCGGGCAGATCACGAGGTCAGGAGTTCGAGACCATTCTGGCTAACATGGTGAAACCCCGTCTCTGCTACAAATACAAAAATTAGCTGGGGGTGGTGGCACGCGCCTATAGTCCCAGCTACTTGGGAGGGTGAGGCAGGATAATCACTTGAATCCGGGAGGTGGAGGTTGCATTGAGCTGAGATCGTACCATTGCACTCCAGTCTCAGCGACAGAGCAAGACTCTGTCTCAAAAAAAAAAAAAAATTTTGTTTTTGGCCATATAATTCTTCATTGTGGCGTGCTGTGCATTGCACTGTGGGATATTTAGCAGAATCCCTGGCCTCTACCCACCGGATGTGAAAAGCATCCCTTCGAGCCCTCCCCACATCATGACAACCAAAAGCATCTCTAGACTGTGCCAAATGGCCCCCGAGGGCAGAGGGGTCAGAATTGCCTCCACCTTGTACATAATTGGCTCTACATATGTGTTTGCTAACTTGATTATTTGCAACATTTAACAATTTACCCTTTGACACTTTTATTTGCAGCCATGAATTGCAAAGATAGACCAGCTTTTCCAGTTAAGAAGTTAATACAAGGTAATTATTTGGAAATGGGTTAAAGAGTTGTTCCTAGTTTATAGTCTTCCTTGTCTCTTGATGGAGACCTCAGTGGAAGCGTGGAGCTAGAAGGGAGAGAAACAGTCCCTCTTCAGACTAGGAAGCTGGGAAAATGCTTTTCACACAGTAATGTCTGGTGGGATTCCCACAAGTAAACCCCGAGGCCTCCACTCACCCACAATTGGCATTTTGTAACCTGCAGCTGGGGAGCTGTCCTGTGTATTGTAGGGAGCTTAGCAGCAGCCCTGGCGTCTTCCCACTGGATGCCAGTAAGTGCATCCTCCAAGTTGTAACAACCAAAAATATCTCCATATGTGGCTGATGTCCCCTGGGAGGTAGAACTGCCCCCGTGGAAAACCACTGTTGTCCTGGAAGATAAATGTTCCCAAATCCTTCTGTGTAAAACGGGGAGTGCATTTACCCTTAGGCCACATGAGTGGTCGGATTTTTTTTTTTTTTTTTTTTTGAGACGGAGTCTCACTCTTGTCAGGCTGGAGTGCAGTGATGCCATCTCAGCTCACTGTAACGTCTGCCTCCCGGGTTCAAGCAAATTCTCTTGCCTCAGCCTCCCAAGTAGCTGGGATTACAGGCGTGTGCCACCACACCCAGCTAATTTTTGTATTTTTAGTAAAGACAGGGTTTTAGCATGTTGGCCAGGATGGTCTCGATCTCCTGACCTTGTGATGCCCCTGCCTTGGCCTTTCAAAGTGCTAGGATTACAGATGTGAGCCACCGTGCCCAGCCCAGATTGTATTTTTAGAAACTACAGTTTTGGGTTTTTCAAACTTGGGCTGGGTGCAGTGGGTGCATACCTGTAAAACCAGCTATTTGAGTGGCTGGGATGGGAGGATTGCTTGAGCCCGGAAGTTCAAGGCTGCAGTGAGCTATAATCACACCACTGTACTTCAGCCTGGATCACAGGAAGACTCTGTCTCTTTTTTTTTTTTTTTTTTTTTTTTTTGAGACGGAGTCTCACTCTGTCACCCAGGCTGGAGTGCAGTGGCCGGATCTCAGCTCACTGCAAGCTCCGCCTCCCGGGTTCACGCCATTCTCCTGCCTCAGCCTCCCGAGTAGCTGGGACTACAGGCGCCTGCCACCTCGCCCGGCTAAGTTTTTGTATTTTTAGTAGAGACGGGGTTTCACCGTGTTAGCCAGAATAGTCTCGATCTCCTGACCTCGTAATCCGCCCGTCTCGGCCTCCCAAAGTGCTGGGATTACAGGCTTGAGTCACCGCGCCCGGCCGACTCTGTCTTTTAAAAGAAAAAAAGGGAGAAGCCAGACACGGTGGCTCACACCTATAATTCTAGCACTTTGGGAGGCTAAGGTGGGCAGATTGAGCTCAGGAGTTTGAGACCAATGGTGAAACCCCATCTCTATTAAAATACAAAATAGCTGGGCATGGTGGGGGACACCTGTAGTCCCAGCTACTTGGGAGGCCGAGGCAAGAGAATTGCTTGAACCCGGGAGGAAGAGGTTGCAGTGAGCCAAGGGTGTACCATTACACTCCAGCCTGGTGACAGAGTGAGACTGTCTCAAAACAAACAACCCCCCCCCCAAAAAAAAAAACAGGTTTTTATTTGGTCTATTACATGATGAAATAGTTAATAAAAAGATGAATTGGCATGGAAGTAAGTGAACATAGGTTCCTTGGGATGTTCACTCTCTAAAGTGTTTCTGCGTCCCTCCTAACGAGCCCGAATCCTGGCAGGCTCTGGGAGAACAGTCTGATTGATGAGAAAAGCCTAACAGAGCCTGGGGTGCTGAGGCCAGGAAAAAAACAAAACAAAACAAAAAACCCTGTCCACAAATATGTCTGTGTATTTTCTACTTGAGAACCAGATGCAGTTATCATCAAATGAGATTTTCACCCATTATAAATAAATTTGGAATATGAACTGGATCTGAAATCAAAAAATGTCTGTTGAAATTCTGGCAGTAGCTCTGCTAAAAGACTTGTCAGGATTTTGTTTTTGTTTTTTTTTGAGACGGAGTCTCGCTCTGTCGCCCAGGCTGGAGTGCAGTGGCCAGATCTCAGCTCACTGCAAGCTCCGCCTCCTGGGTTTACACCATTCTCCTGCCTCAGCCTCCTGAGTAGTTGGGACTATAGGTGCCCACCACCTCGCCCGGCTAGTTTTTGTATTTTTTAGTAGAGACGGGGTTTCACCGTGTTAGCCAGGATGGTCTTGATCTCCTGACCTCGTGATCCACCTGTCTCGGCCCCCCAAAGTGCTGGGATTACAGGCTTGAGCCACCGTACCCGGCCAGGATTTTGGTTTTTTTTAAATTAGGATGTTGAAGTGGGGCATGGTGACTCACGCCTGTAATCCCAGCACCTGGGTTCAAGCTGTTCTCCTGCCTCAGCTTCTCAAGTAGCTGGGATTACAGGCACGTACCACTACACCCAGCTATTTTGTATTTTTAGTAGAGACGGGGTTTCACCGTTTTGGTCTGTCTGGTCTCGAACTCCTGACCTTGTGACCTACCTGCCTTGGCCTCCCAAAGTGCTGGGATTACAGGTGTGAGCCACCACCCAGATAGACCCTTTTTAAACTTTAAAATTATCCCCCACGCCTGTGTCCCAACAAGTCAATAATTTTCAAGCTCATGAGTGGTTGTAACTTTAAACGTTCACTAAAGATGGCTTTCTCTTTGTTTCAGCCCGTCTGCCGTTTAAGCGCCTGAATCTTGTCCCAAAGGGGAAAGACGATGACATGTCAGATGATCAGGTTACTTCTGTGCAGAGTAAAAGCCCCGATTTGGAGGCCTCTTTGGACACCTTGGAAAACGACTGTCCTGTGGGTTCTGACATAGACTTTAGACCAAAACTTGTCAACGGGAAGGGTCCCTTAGATAACTTTTTAGGAAACAGAGTCGAAACCAGTGTTGGCCAGAGCACAGTCATCATTGATTTGACAGAGGACTCAAATGAGCAGCCAGACAGTCTTGTGGACCACAATAAACTGAGTTCTGAAGCTTCTCCCTCCAGGGAAGCAGTAAATGGCAACCGAGAAGACACTAGGGATCAGCAGGGGTCGTTGAAGGCCAATCAGAACGACAAGTTGGCATTTCCTGGAGAGACCCTTTCAAACATTCCTTACAAAACAGAGGAGGAGGGTGTTGGCTGTGGAGGTGCAGGGAGGAGAGGTGACTCCCAGGAATGTTCACCACAGAGCTGCCCGGAGCTGACGAGTGGTCTGAGACTGTGCTCCAGAAAGGAGCAGGACAGTTGGAGTGAAGCTGGGGGCATCCTGTTCAGAGGGAAGGTGCCCATGGTGGTCTTGCAGGACATCTTGGCTGTGAGACCGCCCCAAACCAAGTCCCCTCCAGCCACACCCCAAGGCAAGGACATGACCCCTGAGAGCGGGGCGCTGGAATCTTGCCCTGAAGAAGACTCTGTACTCAGCCATTCGTCCCTGAGCTCTCCCTCTTCCACCAGCTCTCCCGAGGGGCCGCCTGCTCCCACAAAGCGACACAGCAGCACCAGTCCCTTCCCCACCTCCACGCCCGTGCGCAGAGTGAGTATCTCCCATGGAGTCCCTACACATCAGTGCTCATGGATCTCAGAGCACGCTGTCAGTCTCCACCGGGTCACCCAGCTGGTCTGTGGCAGAGTGAGCGGGGCCACAGGCTGGGTCCTGGGACTCGACACGGAGTTCTTGTATCAAAACTCAGTGTTCGGTTCTGCATTCGTTGTGATGCGCCTGGGACTTAATTCATCAACAGTGTACCTGGTGTACTGTGTGGATAACACCCTGCTGTTTTGCTTCGTTGTTTACATCTAATTAGTGATAGCTTAGCCATTTTAGGGAATTAGGATCTGAGCTGGTGCTGTAACCCCTCACTTGAGATTCCAGGTCCAGCTCTCTCTGTGCCCCTCCCATCCAAGCATAGAACTGTAGGGACGGGGCTATGGAGGCATTGAGCACTGAAGTGGCAGTGAGACGGCAGGAAGCATGACATGGGGAATTCTGTAGAGTCAGCACAGCCACCCATCTAAAAAACCTCACCTGGGGCCAGGCGCAGTGGCTCATGGCTGTCATCCCAGCACTTTGGGAGGCCGAGGTGGGAGGATCGCTTGAAGATCAAAACCAACCTGGACAACAAAGACACCATCTCTACAAAAAAAAAAAATTATTTTTATTTTTTTGACAGAGCCACTCTATCACCCAGCCTCTGGAGTTCAGTGGCGTGATCTCTGCTCACTGCAACCTCCGCCTCCCAGGTTCAAGTGATTCTCCTGCCTCAGCCTCCCTAATAGCTGGGATTATAGGTGTGCGCTACCACACCTGGCTAATTTTTATATTTTTAGTGGAGACAGGGTTTCACTATCTTTGCCAGGCTAGTCTTGAATTCCTGACCTCAAGTGATCTGCCCATCTTGGCCTCCCAAAGTGCTGGAATTACAGGCATGAGCCACTGCACCCAGCCCTGCAAAAAAATTTTTTTTAATTATCCGGGCATGGTGGCACATGCCTGTAGTCCCAGCCACCTGGGAAGCCGAGGCAGGAGGATCACTTGAGCTGAGGAGGTGGAGGCTGCAGTGAGCTGTGATCACACCACTGTGCTCCAGCCTGGATGACAGAGTGAGACCCCATCTGGAACCATTTTTAAGGACCCCATAAGAGGGACTTTTGCATGGACTGTCTCTGTTACTGTTTTTTTATTAGCACGATGGTGTCCTTAGGATCTTATGGACCAAACTGATAAAATCAGTCACAAGTTCCATGCTGTGTTTAATGGTGTCTTTTTTTGGTTTATATATTTTTACTTTTTATCTTAAGTATGTAGAACCAGAAGAGACAGTGCCTTTTTTTTGTTTTTGGTTTTGTAGCACTTTTGTTTGTTCATGCTGGTTCTTTATAAGAGAGTAGATCCTGAGATGGGTCATTTAATCTCTACTTGTAAGCAGGTACAGTAGACCACCTGGACTATAAACCACCAACCTTGTTCGCTTTTGGGATTTTGAGCTCTAAGGAACAATTTCTTTTTCTTTCTTTCTTTTTTTTTTTTTTTTTTTTTTTTTGAGACGGAGTCTCGCTCTGTCGCCCAGACTGGAGTGCAGTGGCCGGATCTCAGCTCACTGCAAGCTCCGCCTCCCGGGTTTACGCTATTCTCCTGCCTCAGCCTCCCGAGTAGCTGGGACTACAGGCGCCCGCCACCGCGCCCGACTAGTTTTTTTTTTGTATTTTTAGTAGAGACGGGGTTTCACCGTGTTAGCCAGGATGGTCTCGATCTCCTGACCTCGTGATCCGCCTGTCTCGGCCTCCCAAAGTGCTGGGATTACAGGCTTGAGCCACCGCGCCCGGCCTCTTTTTTTTTTTTTTTTTTTTTTGAGACAGTCTTGCTTTGTCACCCAGGCTGGAGTGCAGTGGCGCCATCTAAGCTCACTGCAACCTCCGCCTCCTGGGTTCAAGCAATTCTGCCTCAGCCTCTCAAGTAGCTGGGATTAGAGGCACCCGCCACCAGGCTCAGCTAATTTTTGTATTTTTAGTAGAGATGGAGTTTTGCCATGATGGCCAGGCTGGTCTTGAACTCCTGACCTCAGGTGAGGGGAGGCCTTGGCCTCCCAAAATGCTGGGATCACAGGCTTGGCCGGGACCATTTATTTTTCCGAACGACATCATTTCTTGTCTTTCACTTGAGAAGAGGCAAAAGGAAAAAATGACTTCCTCTTTAGGTTCATGAAATGTTGATTAAAAAATGGAGCAAATTTTTTTTTTTTTTTTAGACATGGTCTCACCCTGTCGCCCAGGCTGGAGTGCAGTGGCATGATGTCAGCTTACTGCAACCTCCACCTTCTGGGTTCGAGAGATTTTCCTGCCTTAGCCTCTGAGTAGCTGGGATTACAGGTGCCCACCACCATGCCTGGCTAATTTTTGTATTTTTTTGAGTAGAGAACAGGTTTCACCACGTTGGCCAGGCTGGTCTCAAACTTCTGACCTCAAGTGATCCGCTCGCCTTGGCCTCCCAAAGTACTGGGATTACAGGCATAAGCCACTGCCCCGGTCTTCTTTTTTTGTGTGTGCTGGTTTGTTATATAGGTAAACTCTTGTCATGGGGGTTTGTTGTACAGATTATTTCATCACTCAGGTACTAAGCCTAGTACCCTTTTCTAAGATGCTAAATGTGACAGACTGGGATGTACACATTTCAACTTCTACCTAAGGCACCACACAGTCTCCCAAAATCAGAGTTGAAGTCATTCCCCATTGGCCATCCTGTAGTGTACATTCGATCACTTTAATTTCTTCCAGGCTGCTGCCGCTTTGCAGAATTTCGTCCTGTGGTGTGTTGCAGCCGTTTAGCAAGAACAGGACACATGGCCGGGCACGGTGGCTCACACCTGTAATCCCAGCACTTAGGGAGGCCGAGGTGGGTGGATCACCTGAGGTCGGAAGTTCGAGACCAGGCTGACCAACATAGAGAAACCCTGTCTCTACTAAAAATACAAAAAAGTAGCTGGGTGTGGTGGTGTGTGCCTGAAATCCCAGCTACGCTGGAGGCTGAGGCAGGAGAATCGCTTGAACCCAGGAGGCAGAGGTTGCGGTGACCTGAGATCGCGCCACTGCACTCCAGTCTGGGTAACGAGCAAAACTCCGTCTCAGGAAAAAAAATTAAAAAAAAGAACAGGGCCGGGCGCGGTGGCTCAAGCCTGTAATCCCAGCACTTTGGGAGGCCGAGACGGGCGGATCATGAGGTCAGGAGATCGAGACCATCCTGGCTAACACAGTGAAACCCCGTCTCTACTAAAAATACAAAAACTTAGCCGGGCGAGGTGGCAGGCGCCTGTAGTCCCAGCTACTCGGGAGGCTGAGGCAGGAGAATGGCGTGAACCCGGGAGGCGGAGCTTGCAGTGAGCTGAGATCCGGCCACTGCACTCCAGCCTGGGTGACAGAGCGAGACTCCGTCTCAAAAAAAAAAAAAAAAAAAAAAAAAAAAAGGACAGGACACAAGCACATGTTTCCATTAAGTTTGTTTCCATGTCCACAGCCTAGTCTGCAAACTGGGAAGTCCCCTCGTTGGTCATCATGGTGACACATCCTACCTGCTTTCTAAAACAGCTGAGCACATGAACCCAGTGTGCGACATTTAGGAAACCCTGCATTTAGGATGCTAGGTCTTGTTCTGAACACAGGCTCGAGGTTTTGGAATGCACTCGAAGGCAGTATTACCCCAACTCTTCAGATAATTTGCAAGTGGTAAAGGCTTCAAGCTGGCCCAGAGCCTATGGCAGAAAGCGGCCACAACCACTCCCAGAGGGCCTGTCAGTCACCGAAGCTATGAGGGAAGCGATTATCAGGAGGCCTCCGCATGCCCTGATGGCAGGGCTCCCTGAGATCCCAGCTGGAAGAGACTTCACCCCCAACCCCTAAGTTATCTCTGTACCTTTGAGGAGTCCTGCATTTTTGGGTTGGTTGATTTGCTTCATGCTTGGTACCTAACTGTTTTTTTTTTTTTTTAATTTATTTTAATTTATTTTTTTGAGACAAAGTCTCACTCTGTTGCCCAGGCTGGAGTGCAATGGTGTGATCTCGGCTCCTGCAACCTCTGCCTCCTGGGTTCAAGTGATTCTCGTGTCTCAGCCTCCCAAGTAGCTAGGATTACAGGCATGTGCCACCAGGCCTGGCTAATTTTTGTATTTTTAGTAAAGACGGGGTTTCACGACGTTGGTCAGGCTGGTCTCGAACTCCTGACCTCGTGATCCACCAACCTCAGCTTCCCAAAGTGCTGGGATTACAGGCATGAGCCACCGTGCTGGCCAGTTGGTACCTAACTCTTAATACCTTTCCTTGCCATGAGGTCCGAGCCACCCCCTGCCGACAACCCCTGTTACTCTGGGGAATACATTGTTTTCACACTTTCCCTCCCCACCAGCAGCTCTTTCCAGATTGCAAGGGCGAGCTGGTAGGAAGCTTGCAGATTGTTTCGTGCTGCTGTGTAATCTGTGTGCTTGTCACTGGGGTCTGTTCTTCGTGGAGTTGGTACAGTGAAATCTGCATTGAGCCCCGGGGCAGCCATTGCCACTGTACTTTGTGGGCTGGCTTGCCTTCTTTTTTCCTTCTTTAAAAGAAAATGGGAGTTTGTTTCTATACAGATCCTGCTGTCCTTTTTCAGGGAGCTTCAGGGCGTGTTTTTGTTTTGGTTTTTGTTGTTTTAGTACTGCAGGATCTGAAGAATCTCACTTTGGAAAACAATGATTTAGAAAGATCCGTCCTTTGAATGGCTGAAGTGTTCCTTTTTAGTATTAAGAGTTTTCTACCCTGTGGGAAAGAACCATTTCTGAAGTTTGTTTGCAATCAGACTTGTAATTTAGCCTTTTCTGTTAGTGATCGAGATGATTATTCCACAAATGATCATGTTGGTGCAGTTGTATTCCTGGAATCTTTGGCTTGCCTCTCTTCTGAGATTGCTGGAACTTCTTTCCATATACTTGAACTTACATTTGTAATAAATTCTCCATGTTTAAAAGAAATAATGGTCCAGGTGTGGTGGCTCATGCCTGTAATCCCAGCACTTTGGGAAGCCGAGGTGGGAGGATCGCTTGAACCTAGGAGTTCAAAACTGGCTTGACCAACATGGTGAAACCCTGTCTGTATAAAAAATACAAAAATTAACAGGGTGGTGGTATGCACCTGAAGTCCCAGCTCCTTGGGAGGCTGAGGTGGAAGGATCACTTGAGCCAAGTAGGCAGAGGTTGCAGTGAGTCATGATTGCACTACGCTCCAGCCTGGGCAACAGTCAGACCCTGTCTCAAAAAAACAAAAAGGAAAGAAAGAATGGAAACCTCGCAGCCCTCTGTTCTCCCAGGAGGTTGCCATTATTATCATCATCATCATTTTGTATTTTTCTGTGTCCTGCATATCCAGAGAGATCTCTAGGAAACACCCAGTATCATTTTGTTTCCTTGTGTATAACATATACTGTAAATATCTGTCTTTGTTACTCAGGGGTGTCTTAGATGTTTTTTATGTTAGGATGGAAAGATCGAACTCTCTGTTGCGTGATATCCCATAGTGTGGGTTACAGAGCTGTCTTCTCAGTTCTGTTGTTTCCGTGTTTGGCTTTCACAAAATGATTGTTCCCTTGAGCTTCCTTCTACAAGTGGCCTTGGGCTGTTAAGGAGAACTGTGCGTTCTTATTTTCCCAGCTTGCACTCTACTCGGGCCGATTTCAGGTTTTCTCTTTTCCCCCTGCCTTCGCTCCCCTGCTGTTAGGTTTTATCTGCTTATCTGGTCTGGGCTTGGAAATTAGATACCCTTTAGTATAAAGTCAGAGTCCATAGGCTCTGAGAGGATTATCCGGGAAAGGGTGCAGGAATTTTCATGCCCACACATAGTGAGCTCTGTCCCGACTCCTTGGGATTGTCGGGTTTTGTGTTTTGGCTTCCTTCTGGGATCCTGGATCACGTTTTTGGCAGTTGAGGGTGCTGTGTGACCCGGCTGCAGCTGGGTAGAATGTGGCAGCGTTGCATAGAATTTTGAGAGTGAGATCTATAAACACCTGGGTCAAATTTCAAGAAGATAAAGTTCCGCCAGACATCAAGGTCTGTCTGTTTGGTAAAATAAAAGAGACACTGGTTTTAAATTAAGCCGTAATTGCTCTGTTTTGGTTGTTGGGGATTATTGAGCGGGCTCTTGCAGGTCACATCAAGTCTATTATTCCTGGACTCACAGCAGAGGGGGGAGCATTGTAAAAGGCAGGAGATTGTGCAGCTGAGCTTCAGGTATGGGCAGGACTAAGCAACTGAGTTCCCCGCCGCCCCAAGATCACATTCCATACTATAATCTCTGAACACAAAGGGCAGCCCCGGAGAGCTGCACGTCCCACATTCTGCAGTTAAATCCCTCAGAGGGGGGCGGGGGGCACACAGCCTTGGCAGGCAGAATGGATGCTGGAAAGACATGCTTTTTCTGCAGCATTTGGTGAGGCTGCCTCTGGCTGGCATTTCTGTTGCCACATTCTCAGTAAAGACTGAGCACCCTGCCCGATCTCGGTGGTGAAGGAGCTCCCGCCAACATGGGCAGCCTTCTCACAACGACTTGGCCTTTCCCTAAAGAAAGGTTTAGTCCAGAAAGGACTCAGTGGGACCCAGGTGGAAAGGCTGTCTTCTTGAGTTCATTCATCTGAAGCTTTTATTCTGTGAGGGCCTAGTCAGGGATTCAGCTTTCCCAGATAAAGAAATCACTGTTGGCCAGGTGGGGTGGCTCACGCCTTTAATCCTAGCATTTTGGGAGGCCGAGGCGGGCGGATCACGAGGACAGGAGATCGAGACCATCCTGGCTAACACGGTGAAACCCCCGTCTCTACTAAAAATACAAAAAAATTAGCTAGGCATGGTGGTGGGCGCCTATAGTCCCAACTACTCAGCAGACTGAAGCAGGAGAATCGCTTGAACCCGGGAGGCAGAGCTTGCAGTGAGCCTAGATTGCACCACTGCACTCCACCCTGGGCGACAGAGTGAGACTCCATCTCAAAAAAAAAAAAAAAAAAAAAAAATTCGCTTCCATAATTTTGTTGACCCATCAGACCATTGCTAGGAAAATGGGCCTTTGGTTTTTCAGTTCAACTTCAGCCTTACACTGCAAGTCTGCAATTAACCCAGAGAACTATTTCTTCCCAGTGTTAAGCCTGTCTTCCCACTGCTCTTCACTTCTACTGGTTTGGTTTTCAGGATTCTCTGTCCCGGTGGGAGATAGTTTAGGCCAAAGTCCAGACTCCCTGTTCGTCTTCCTCCCTGGGACCATTCAGGTGGATGGTGACTCACACCATGGGTCCTATTGGTAATTCCTAGTAGTTCATGCTCGGTTTGAAGGTAGGTGATAGAAAATATTGTGCCCTAGAATGTAGAGGTCCTAGACAACCCCAGCAAGTTTCCCTTTTTTCTTTTTTCTTTTTTTTTTTTTTTGAGACGGAGTCTCGCTCTGTCACCCAGGCTGGAGTGCAGTGGCCGGATCTCAGCTCACTGCAAGCTCCGCCTCCCGGGTTCACGCCATTCTCCTGCCTCAGCCTCCCGAGTAGCTGGGACTACAGGCGCCTGCCACCTCGCCCGGCTAAGTTTTTGTATTTTTAGTAGAGACGGGGTTTCACTGTGTTAGCCAGGATGGTCTCGATCTCCTGACCTCGTGATCCGCCCGTCTCGGCCTCCCAAAGTGCTGGGATTACAGGCTTGAGCCACCGCGCCCGGCCCCCTTTTTTCTTAAGCTTTCACTCCACACTCTAAAAAGCAGAGTTGGCTAGGCATGGTGGTTCACGCCTGTAATCCTAGCACTTTGGGAGGCCGAGGTGGGTGGATCACCTGAGGTCAGGAGTTCAAGACCAGCCTGGCCAACATGGCAAAACCCCGTCTCTACTAAAAATATAAAAATTAGCCGGGCGTGGCAGTGCATGCCTATAATCCCAGCTACTTGAGAGGCTGAGGAGGGAGAATCGCTTGAACCTGGAGGTGGATGTTGCAGTGATCAGAGATCATGGTACTCACTGCACTCCAGCCTCTGCCACAGGAGTGAGACTCCATCTCAAAAATAAAATAAAAAGCAGAGTTGAGCTAGACAGAATGTAAATTAGTGGTGCACAGGAAACCAGCCTGGAGACATGTTTTATTTGATTTAGTAACCTTTTTTTTTTTTTTTGAGACAGTCTTACTCTGTCACCCAGGTTGGACAGCTCAGTGCAGCCTCAGCCTCCTGGGCTCAAATGATCCTCCCACCCCAGACTCCTGAGTAGCTGGGACTACAGATGCGCACCACAACACCTAACTAATTAAAAAGTTTTTTTAAGGCCGGGCGTGGTGGCTCAAATCTATAATCCCAGCACTTTGGGAGGCCGAGACGGGCGAATCACGAGGTCAGGAGATGGAGACCATCCTGGCTAACACGGTGAAACCCCGTCTCTACTAAAAAAATACAAAAAACTAGTCGGGCGAGGTGGCAGGCGCCTATAGTCCCAGCTATTAGGGAGGCTGAGGCAGGAGAATGGCGTAAACCCAGGAGGCGGAGCTTGCAGTGAGCTGAGATCCGGCCACTGCCCTCCAGCCTGGACGACAGAGCCAGACTCCATCTTAAAAAAAAAAAAAAAAAAAAAAAAGTTTTTTTAGAGACGGGGTCTTGCTTTGTTGCCCAGGCTGGTCTTGAACTCCTGGACTCGAGCGATCCTCCTGCCTTGACCTCCCAAAGTGCTGGGATTACAGGCATGAGCCACTGTGCCCATCTGTGTTCATTTTTTAACACCTAAAAAAATTCACATGAAATTCCCAATATCAGCTTCTCTTGAAGAAATTGGAAGGATCAGCAAACAGGGACCTATGTTCCTGTAAGAGCTCCATTCCCTTTGGACAGGCAGGTCCTCTCTCATTTGCTACAAATCCATCCTCCCTGTTGCCCAGGCCAGCTGTCTTTTTTTTTTTTTTTTTTTTTTTTTTTGACAGAGTCTCACCCTGTTGCCCAGGGAGGAGTACAGTGGTGCAATCTTGGCTCACTGCAACCTCCTTCTCCTGGGTTCAAGTGATTCTTCTGCCTCAGCCTCCTGAGTAGCTGGGATTACAGGCACCCGCCACCACACCCGTCTAATTTTTGTATTTTTAGTAGAGATGGGGTTTTGCCACGTTGGCCAGGCTGGTCTCAAACTCCTGACCTTAAGTGATCTGCCCACCTTGGCCTCCCAAAGTGCTGGGATTACATGCATGAGCCACTGTGCCCAGCCTTGTCTGTTGCCTTTATTTCTCAGCTTGCCTTCTTTGTCTTGTGCATGGCATGCTTCACTCATTTCTTTATCTGCCTCCACAGTCTCCCCTGTTATCTAATCCCAGATACACACATGTGTGCATGCTAACTGGAGTTTGTGACCCTACTATGACATTTTGGTTCTATTGGTGGAAAAACTGATCACCTGGAAAGGTTTCTCTTTTTCTCGAAGCGATTGAAATAACCCATGTTTAAAGATAAACGTCTTCTGTTTCAGATAACTAAGAAATTCGTCAAAGGCTCTACAGAGAAGAACAAGCTCAGACTGCAAAGAGTAAGACATTTTCCCTGAAATAGAAAATTAACCTGCTGTGCTTTTTGCATTAAATAGTAAGCAAAGCCCTTTGGAGTTCCTTTGGTCCAGTTTTTATGTTTTCCCCAGCCTTCTCTGACCATCATTTTGATTCCTGCTTCATTTTAAGTACTTGGACTTCATGGATTGTGGATTGTGTCATTTTTTGCTTTGCTGAGTGAGTCCTAAGGTTTTGTGTGTGGCCTTTTCTAAGCTTTTATCAGTAGTACTACCACTGTCTTAACGGTTCAGCATCCCATTGTAGCTTCAAATTACCTTCCAAAAACGTAGTACATTTCCCTGTAGTCCTGTCTCTCTTTTTTTTTCTTTGAAATGGTGTCTCGCTCTGTTGCCCAGGCTGGAGTGCAGTGGTGTGATCTCGGCTCACTGCAAGCTCCACCTCCCAGGTTCACGCCATTCTCCTGCCTCAGCCTCCCGAGTAGCTGGGACTACAGGCGCCCGCCACCACGCCCGGCTAATTTTTTATATTTTTAGTAGAGACGGGGTTTCACCATGTTAGCCAGGATGGTCTCGATCTCCTGACCTCAAGATCCACCCGCGTTGACCTCCCAAAGTGCTGGGATTACAGGCGTGGGCCACCGCACCCGGCCAGTCCTGTCTCTTTAATAGGGATTGAAGTTCCACTTATTCCTAAGTGCTGTAACTTCTTAATAGCCCCTACACTCAGTGGGTGATTATCCTTTAGTGACTCTGCTGAGTCTCTTATTCTCTGGGGGGATCACCACATTTTCCACACAGCAATGCAGGGGTCTTTTGTTTCGTTTTGTTTTTGAGACGAAGTCTCGCTCTGTCACCAGACTGGAGTGCAGTGGCGCGATCTTGGTTCACTGCAACCTCTGTCTCCCGGGTTCAAGCAATTCTTCTGCCTCAGCCTCCTGAGTAGCTGGGACTACAGGTGCATGCTGCCATGCCCAGCTAATTTTTTTTTTTTTTTTTTTTTTTTTTTGTATTTTAGTAGAGATGGGGTTTCACCATGTTGCCCAGGCTGATCTGAAACTCCTCAGCCCAGGCAGTCCGCCTGTCTCGGCCTCCCAAAGTGCTAGGATTACAGGCCTGAGCCACCACGCGTGGCCGCAGGGGGCTTTTTACTTATAGCTTAAAGGTTAGAGAAATTGAACGTCAGATCATACTGAAACAAACCAAAACTCCAGGGAAGGCCTCTGGGCTTTGCCTACCCAGTGCCAGCTCACAGGAGGGCCCTGGTGACCACGGGCTCTGCGTTTACTCAGGGTTTCCTGAGCTTCCTGATGTTCACTGGGTGTTTCCCGAGCTTCCTGAGGGCCGCACTGAGTTTTTGTGGGTCAGATTTGGGGTTGATTTTTATTTTACTATTTTTTTTATTGAGACGGAGTCTGTCTCTGTTGCCTAGGCTGGAGTGCAGTGGTGTAATCTCAGCTCACTGCGGCCACTACCTCCTGGGTTCAAGCGATTCTCCTGCCTCAGCCTCTCGAGTAACTGGGATTACAGGCACACACCACCACGCCTGGCTAATTTTTTTGTATTTTTAGTAGAGACAGGGTTTCGCCATATCACGCTGGTCTCAAACTCCTGACTTCAGGTGATCCACCCACCTCGGCCTCCCAGAGTGCTGGGACTACAGGTGTGAGCCAACGTGCCTGGCCTGATTTTTATTTTTACAGTTTATCTCATTCTTTGGAACAAGAGCTCTTTTAAGCTCATTGGAATCTCCGAGTCCTGCATACCTGGTTGGGGGTGCGGAGAAAATGCCCAAGTGTGGCTGAAGACACCTGATTCACCTGCAGTTTCTAGAAGCCTTCTTTATATTTCCTGCTTAGCAACAGGGCGGGAGACTCTTCTCCACCCAGTTATGTTTATAGTCTACTTGTTCAGTCCAGACGGTCATCCTCCTCATGTGTCTCGTATGTCAGATGCAGTCACACAGGACGCTGGCAGGAAATGAACATCAGACATCTTCCAGGCCGTGTCTCCGTGGCTTTTGTTAAAGCTGCCAGAGATGTATTGGAATACATTTAGAATATTTCCTTAGAGACAAGGGCAGATACTCCTAACCCAAACTGAAAGCTGAGCTGTCAGACTCCAGACACGTGGGAAGCCCATATTGGATGACACGTGGTCCTCATGCGGTGTTAGGAGCGGGTACCTGTGGAGCTGGGCAGGTGAGCGTGGGTTTTTGTTTTTGTTTTTGTTTTTGTTTTTTTGAGACAGAGCCTTGCTCTGTTGCCCTTGCTGGAGTGCAGCAGCGCGATCTCGCTCCCTGCAACCTCTGCCTCCCAGGTTCGAGCAATTCTCCTGCCTCATTCTCCTGAGTAGCTGGGATTACAGGCGCCTGCCACCACGCCCAGCTAATTTTTGTATTTTTAGTAGAGATGGGGTTTCACCATGTTGGCCAGGCAGGTCTCGAACTCCTGACCTCAAGTGATCCGCCTGCCTCAGCCTCCCAAAGTGCTGGGATTACAGGTGGGAGCCACTGCGCCCGGCTCAGCATGTTTAACATTGAACTTCAGATTACGTAAATGATTCAGTGTCCCAGGCCACTGCCAAGTCTTCGGAATGAGGAATGTAGTGATGAAGTGTTACTCCCTTAAAGAATTTGAGGCCGGGGCCGGGCGCGGTGGCTCAAGCCTGTAATCCCAGCACTTTGGGAGGCCGAGACGGGCGGATCACGAGGTCAGGAGATCGAGACCATCCTGGCTAACACAATGAAACCCCGTCTCCACTAAAACTACAAAAAAATTAGCCGGGCGCGGTGGCGGCGGCGCCTGTAGTCCCAGCTACTCGGGAGGCTGAGGCAGGAGAATGGCGGGAACCCAGGAGGCGGAGCTTGCAGTGAGCCGAGATCGCGCCACTGCACTCCAGCCTGGGCGACAGAGCGAGACTCCGCCTCAAAAAAAAAAAAAAAAAGAATTTGAGGCCGGGCGTGGTGGCTCAAGCCTGTAATCCCAGCACTTTGGGAGGCCGAGACGGGCGGATCACGAGGTCAGGAGATCGAGACCATTCTGGCTAACACGGTGAAACGCCGTCTCTACTAAAAAATACAAAAAAGTAGCCGGGCATGGTGGCGGGCACCTGTAGTCCCAGCTACTTGGGAGGCTGAGGCAGGAGAATGGCATGAACCCAGGAGGCGGAGCTTGCAGTGAGCTGAGATCCGGCCACTGCACTCCAGCCTGGGTGACAGAGCGAGACTCCGTTTCAAAAAAAAAAAAGAATTTGAAACAAGGCTGAGTGCAGTGGCTCACCCCCATAATCCCAGCACTTTGGGATGCCAAGGTGGGAGGATTTCTTGAGCCCAGGAGTTTGAGACAAGCGTGGGCAACATAATGAGACCTTGTCTCTACTAAAAAGAAAAAGAATTCCTGGGCTGGTTGCAATGACTCATGCCTGTAATCCTAGCACTTTGGGAGGCTGAGGTGATCAGATTACTTGAGCGCAGGAGTTCAAGATCAGTCTGGGCAATATAGTGAGACTCTGTCTCTACAAAAATCAGCCAGGTGTGGTGACAGGTGCTTGTGGTCCCAGCTACTCAGAAGGCTGAGGCAGGAGGATTGCTTTGAGTCCAGGACGGAGGTTGCAGTAAGCCAAGATAGCACTGCTGCACTCCCTCCAGCCTGGGCACTAGAATGAGACTCTATCTCCAAATAAATAATGTTTTTTTGTTTGTTTTGTTTTTCAGACAGAGTCCTGCTTTTGTCACCCAGGCTGCAGTGCTGTGGTGTGATCTTGAACTGCCTTGTGGGTTTAAGCGATTCTTGTGCCTCAGACTCCTGAGTAGCTGGGACTATAGGTGTGCGCCACCACATTCAGCTAATTTTTTTGTATTTTTGGTAGAGTTGAGGTTTCACCTTGTTGGCCAGGCTGGTCTCAAACTCCTGGCCTCAAGCAATTTGTCTGCCTCAGCCTCCCAAAGTCCTGGGATTACAGGTGTGAGCCCCGTGCGCCCAGCAGGATTGTGTTTGAAATGAATCTTACATTGAATTGCCCACAAGTACCGGGACACAGGGCTAATTCTTAACATTTTTCTCATGATGGAAGGATGCATAATGGATTATAAAAATCACTCCTGTGGCTGGGTGCTGTGGCTCACACCTAAAATCCCAACACTTTGGGAGGCTGAGGCAGAGGGATTGTTTGAGGCCAGGTGTTCAAGACCGGCCTGGGCAACACAGCAAAACCCCATCTCTAGGAAAAATACAAAAATAGCTGGGTATGGTGACGTGTGCCTATAGTCCCTGCTACTCAGGAGTCTGAGGTAGGAGGTCACTTGAGCCTGGGAGGTCGAGGCTGCAGCCAGCTATGACCGCACCACTGCACTCCACCATGGGCGAGAGTAGACTTCATCTCAAAAAAAATAAAATCACTTCTAGGCCAGGCACGGTGGCTCAAGCCTGTAATCCCAGCACTTTGGGAGGCCGAGGTGGGCGGATCACAAGGTCAGGAGATCGAGACCACAGTGAAACCCCGTCTCTACTAAAAATACAAAAAATTAGCCGGGCGCGGTGGCGGGCGCCTGTAGTCCCAGCTACTCAGGAGGCTGAGGCAGGAGAATGGCGGGAACCTGGGAGGCGGAGCTTGCAGTGAGCCGAGATCGCGCCACTGCACTCCAGCCTGGGCAACAGCGTGAGACTCCGTCTCAAAAAAAAAAATAAAATAAATAAAAAATAGAATAAAATCACTTCTGTGTAAGGTTGTTGACTGGAGGCTCCTCCTGGGGCTGGTCTCTGAATTCTTTCTTATTCATTTATTTTTTTTAACTGAGTCTCACTTAGTTGCCCAGGCTGGAGTGCACTGGTGTGACCTCAGCTCACTGCACCCTACGTCTCCTGGTTCAAGCGATTCTCCTGCCCCAGCCTCCTGAGTGGCTGGGACTACAGGTACCTGCCACCACGCCTGGCTAATTTTTTTTTTTTTTTTTTTTAGATGGAGTCTCACTCTGTCGCTGAGGCTGGAGTGCAGTGGCACTGTGTTGGCTCACTGCAACCTCCGTCTCCTGGATTCAAGCAGTTCTCCCGCCTCAGACTCCCAAGTAGCTGGGATTATAGGCGCCCACGACGCCTGGCTAGTTTTTTTTTTTTTTTTTTTAGTAGAGATGGAGTTTCACCATCTTGGTCAGGCTGGTCTTGAACTCCTGACATCAGGTAATCCACTCGCCTCAGCCTCCCAAAGTGCTGGGATTACAGGCGTGAGCCACCGCGCCCGGCCAATTTTTGTATTTTTAGTAGAGACAGGGTCTCACCATGTTGACCAGGCTGGTCTCAAACTCCTGACCTCAGGTGATCTACCCACCTCGGCCTCCCAAAGTGTTCGAATTACAGGCGTGAGCCACTGCGCCCGGTCTTGGTCCCTGAATTCTGTTCTTCCCATCCAGGCCCAGCTGTCCTGCATGCTCTGAACCGAGCTTCCTCCTGGGAGCTGGAGGGAGGGCCACCTGTCACCTGCCACACTGTCTTGTAGGATCAGGAGCGTCTGGGCAAGCAGCTCAAGTTACGCGCAGAAAGGGAAGAAAAGGAGAAGCTGAAAGAGGAGGCCAAGCGGGCCAAGGAAGAGGCCAAGAAGAAGAAGGAGGAAGAGAAGGAGCTGAAGGAAAAGGAAAGGCGGGAGAAGCGGGAGAAGGATGAGAAGGAGAAGGCGGAGAAGCAGCGGCTCAAGGAGGAGCGGCGCAAGGAGAGGCAGGAAGCCCTGGAGTGAGTGCCCTCAGAGGCCGTGCTGGGCCTGCCTCCTTGCTGCTGGATTCCGCTCCTGGCCACTCTGATGGGGCCTTTCCACTTTGCAGGCAGATGGCGGCACCCTTCAGTTCCTTCCCATTTCTCCCGCGTGAGGTGCCCGTGCGGCCCCAGCGTGGGAGTGGTGGAAAGCAGCTCCCTGCTCTTTTGTGCTCCTCTACGTCCAACTCACCCCGGGCCCCTTGTCTCTGCTGACTGTCCTTCCAGTTCCCAACCAACTTAGACATTTGCATCGCAGGATTGTGGGTTTTGTCTGTGCTAATTATGCACCGGCTGGCTAAAGGTTTTTTTGTATATATTCTAGTCACAGGAAAAATTTTATTGACTCTCTTCCTTTTTTTTTTTTTTTTTTTTGAGACCGAGTCTCGCTCTGTCGCCCAGGCTGGAGTGCAGTGGCGCGATCTCAGCTCACTGCAAGCTCCACCGCCTCCCGGGTTCACGCCATTCTCCTGCCTCAGCCTCCTGAGAAGCTGGGACTACCGGCGCCACCACCATGCCTGGCTAATTTTTTTGTATTTTTAGTAGAGACGGGGTTTCACCGTATTCGCCAGGGTGGTCTCAATCTCCTGACTTTGTGATCCACCTGCCTCGGCCTCCCAAAGTGCTGGGATTACAGGCGTGAGCCACCGCGCCCGGCCAACTCTTTTCCATTTTTATTGTGAAGACCTATGTAAAAGCCTTATAGTAAACATGAAAATAACTTATATTCATTTAATGTAAAATGAAATACTAGTCATATACTAACAGTTGAGTGCTGCGGTCCCTTCCAGAGCCAAAGCAAAGAGTTGGCTGAAATGTCATTTGCTGTCTCACAGGGCTAAACTTGAGGAAAAAAGGAAAAAGGAAGAAGAGAAACGGTTAAGAGAAGAAGAGAAGGTAGAGCCTTTCCCACAGAGCTTCCCCATCCCAGCCTGTTGGAGAAGCAGATGCCCAAAGTGGGAATTCTTGCCACAGCCGACACCTAATATTCTCTTGGTTTGGGGAAACCAAATGGCGCCCACAGGGAGGGGCGGGTCTGTCTAGATGTGTTCTTGTTGCTTTTTCCCAGTGCTGGCCTGTCACATGCCTACTGGCCCCGCAGTCCTGGCGCTTCTGCCCACAAGGGCGACTCGGACATTTTGAGATTAGCTGCCTCGGTTTTGGGTCCGTGGGTTTTGAGAGCTAAAAATCACAGTAGTGCCTTCACGCTAAAACGCTTGAGCTTCGGTTCTGGGGCCTTTGCATGTTTTGCAACATGTACTATTTCTCTTCCTCTCTTCTTTCTCATCACCGTCTCTTAACATCACAGCGCATTAAAGCAGAGAAGGCCGAAATCACGAGGTTCTTCCAGAAACCAAAGACTCCACAGGCCCCCAAGGTGAGCAGCCGGCTGCCTTTGCTTTCGGGTTTCAGCTCTGTTCGACTTTTCCTTTCTGAAAATGAAAGGGTCTCTCCCCAGCCAGCTCCTCTCATGAGGATGGGAGCCTCCGGTGACCTCGGGCACTTCTATTTCTAGTAAAGTCTTGAGGCTCAATATTTTGTCCTTCGCCTTGTCCCAAAGAGGTAAAAAGTGGCGTGTCTGATTAAACAGCGCTGTTTTCAGAAGTTACTTCATGAATAATTTTGTGTTAGGCGTAGGAGAAATTCACCATGTTTTTACCCGTGGGAAACTTACGCTTGAGGGAGCAAGGTTAGCTGTAAAACAACAGTAGAATTCACAGAGGTTTACTTTCCCTGCCTGGCATCGGTCACCTGGCATCTCAGACCTCCTGAGCCACCATCTGTGCATGAAAACCGCAGCCTCCTTTCCTTTTACCCTCTTCCCTTTTACCCCATCTCCGATGTCAGGGGTTCTTCAGTGCCTTTCCCTGCTCCACTCACTGTGTTTATACACGTGTACTTAGCCACCTCAGATTTGTGCCACGTTGCCACATTTAGATGTATTTCATTCTTTTTAATATATCTGGCCTTTATTTTTTGAGGAAGGGTCTCGCACTGTCACCCAGGCTGGAGTGTAGTGGCACAATCATAGCTCACCACAGCCTTGACCTCTCAGGCTCAGGTGATCCTGTCACCTCTGCCTTCCGAGTAGCTGGGACTATAGGCATGTGCCACCACGCCTGGCTAATTCTTAAATTCTTTTTTGAGATGGAGTCTCACTCTGTCGCCCAGTCTGGAGTACAGTGGTGCGATCTCAGCTCACTGCAACATCTGCCTCCCGGGTTCCAGTGATTCCCCTGCCTCAGCCTCCCAGGTAACTGGGATTCCAGGCGCATGCTATCACACCTGGCTAATTTTTGTATTTTTAGTATAGACGGGGTTGTACCATGTTGGCTAGGCTGGTCTTGAACTCCTGACCTCAGGTGATCGACCGCCTCGGCTGCCGAAGTGCTGGGATTACAGGCGTGAGCCACCATGCCCGGCCTAATTTTTAAATTTTTTGTAGAGACTGGGTTTTGCTGTGTTGTCCAGGTTGGTCTCGACAACCTGGCCTCAAATGATCCTCTAAGCCTTGGCCTCTCAAAGTGCTTGGATTATAGGCGTGACTCCCAGCACCTGGCCTGTCCTTTGTATCTTGAAGCATTTGACAACAATTGCATATCTTGAAGGTGCACAGTGTGACATTGTTGTACCCACACATCCTGTCGTGACAGCCAGAGATCCACATCATGTATTTTCACTGCTGCATAATACTTCATAATGCAATGATACGGTTTACAGTTTCTCTCTTTTTTTACAAAAATTATTATTTATTTATTTAGAGACGGAGTCTTGCCCTGTCACCCAGGCTGGAGTGCAGTGGCGCCATCTCTCGGCTCACTGCAACTTTTGTCTCCTGGGTTCAAGCGATTCTTCTACCTTAGCCTCCCGAGTAGCTGGAATTACAGGTGCCCGCCACCACGCCCGGCTAATTTTTTGTGTTTTTAGTAGCGACGGGGTTTCACCATATTGACCAGGCTGGTCTTGAACTCCTGACCTTAGATGATCCACCCATCTCAGCCTCCCTGATTTTATTTTTAGTAGAGACTGGGTCTCACTGTGTTGCCAGGGCTGGTCTCGACCTCCTGGGCTCAAGCAGTTCTCTCGCTTTGGTCACCCAACGTGCTAGGATCATAGGCGTGAGCCACAGAGCCTGCCACTATCTCAGCCTCTATGCCCCTCAGTGGTGCAGTGGAGGTCCCTGCGCATGCTTCTCTGCACACATGCATTCCTCCGGGACAGCCAACTAAGCATGAGTTTGCCTCTAGGACAAAATAGCACATTGCTGAAGCGTCATGAGCCATGGCCAGAGTGCCCGCCAGACGGGAAACTTAGATGCACATTCCTGGCAATACGTGGAAATCTCCCATTTTCTGCTATCACTCCATGGGGATTAATTTTCTTTTAACTTTGCCAGTCTGATGGATTACAAAAAAAATTTATACTGTTTTACTTCCCATTTTTACTTGACTCTTGGTGCAGTTGAGCATCTTTTTCTTTTCGTTTGCCATTTTAGTTCTTCTATGACTTGCCAATTCCTTTTTTTTTTTTTAACCTATTTTTCTACAGTATTTTCTTTTTTTTTTTTTCTGCTCTGTAAGAGGTTTTTTTTTTTTTTTTTTTTAAACATAGTCTGGTATTTGATCCTCTGATATTTTGTCTCAGCCTGTTACCTCTTCGTTACAGTGTCTGTCTTTTTTTTTTTTTTTTGAGACGAAGTTTCACTCTTGTTGCCCAGGCTGGAGTGCAGTGGTGCGATCTCAGCTCACCACAACCTCCGCCTCCCAGGTTCAAACGATTCTCCTGCCTCACCCTGCCGAGTAGCTGGGATTACAGGCATGCGCCACCACACCCAACTAATTTTATATTTTTAGTAGAGACGGGGTTTCTCCATGTTGGTCAGGCTGGTCTTGAACTCCTGACCTCAGGTGATCCGCCTACCTTATCCTCCCGAAGTGCTGGGATTACCGGTGAGCCACCGCGCCCAGCTACAGTGTCTTTATTATACTGACATTTCTCCTTTTGGCCAGGTGCGGTGGCTTAGGCCTGTAATTTCAGCACTTGGGTAGGCCAAGGTGCGTAGATCACCTGAAATCAGGAGTTTGAGACCAGCCTGGCCAACATGGTGTCTCTACTAAAAATACAAAAATTAGCCTGGCATGGTGGTAGGCATCTGTAATGCCAGCTACTCATGAGGCAGGCAGGAGAATCGCTTGAACCCAGGAGGCAGAGGTTGCAGTGAGCCGAGATTGCACCACTGCACTCCAGGCTGTGCAGTGAAGCGAGACTCCATCTCAGAAAAAAGAAGAGGAGTTGTGATCTTTCATTAAAAAAAATTTTTTTTTTTTTTTTTTTTTTTTTGAGGAGTCTTGCTCTGTTTCCCAGGCTGGAGTACAGTGGTGCGATCTGGGCTCACTGCAACCTCTGCCTCCCGAATTCAAGTGATTCTCCTGCCTCAGCCTCCTGAGTAGCTGGGATTACAGGTGCCCACCACCATGCCCAGCTAATTTTTGTTTTGTTTTGTTTTGTTTTGTTTGAGACGGAGTCTCACTCTGTCCCCCAGGCTGGAGTGCAGTAGCACGATCTCGGCTCACTGCAACCTCCGTCTCCCGGGTTCAAGTGATTCTCCTGCCTCGGCCTCCCAAGTAGCTGGGACTACAGGTGCATGCCACCATGCCCGGCTAATTTTTTGTATTTTAGTAGAGACCAGGTTTCACTATGTTGCCCAGGCTGGTCTCGAACTGAGCTCAGACAATCCACCCACCTCGGCCTCCCAAAGTGCTAAGTTTACAGGCATGAGCCACCACACCTGGCCTAATTTTTGTATTTTTAGTAGAGACGGGGTTTTGCCATCTTGGCCAGGCTGGTCTCGAACTCCTGACCTCATGATCCACCCGCCTCATCCTCCCAAAGTGCTGGGTTTACAGGCATGAGCCACCACACCCAGCCTAATCTTTGTGTTTTTAGTAGAGATGGGGTTTCACCATGTTGGCCAGGCTGGTCTCGAATTCCTGACCTCAGGTGATCTGCCCTCCTCGGCCTCCCAAAGTGGTGGGATTACAGACATGAGCCCCTGCCCCCAGCCTTTTTTTTTTTTTAAAGCGAGGTTTGTTGAGATATAATTTACATCCAATAAAATACACCCTTTTCAGGACATTTGTGTTGACAAATTACAGGGCCAGCTAACCATAATGAAGATAATACACTATTTCCATCACTCAAAACAGCTCCCTTGTAGTCTGTCCCCCCACCGCCAGCCCTTGAGACTACCAGTCTGCCCTCTGCCCTGTATCTCTGGAAACTCGCCTCTGTGGACCCACACAGTGCCTGGGCTTTTGAGTCTGCGCCTTGACCTTAGCCTGGATGAATCCCACCAGCACCCCGCTGTGTGCGTCCATGGTGCCTCCTTTCTCCCATTGCTGGAAGACCCCATCGGGTCTCTTCTTGATTTCAGACCCTGGCCGGCTCCTGTGGGAAGTTTGCCCCCTTTGAAATTAAAGAGCACATGGTCCTGGCCCCTCGGCGTCGGACCGCCTTCCATCCAGACCTCTGCAGTCAGCTAGACCAGCTCCTCCAGCAGCAGAGCGGCGAGTTCTCCTTCTTGAAAGACCTCAAAGGCCGGCGGCCCCTGAGGTCCGGACCCACCCAGGTTTCCACCCGGAATGCAGATATTTTTAACAGGTCAGAGCCTGAGGAGGTTGGCCTTCACCCACTAGTGACGCTGGAGGGCAGCATCCTGAACCCTGGGGTCCCCGAGGTGGGAACTTGGGGTCCTTCTGCTGCTTGCCTCCTAGTGCCCTCGGGCCCTGGACTTCGGTGCTGACTAAGGCCTCTCTCCACCTGGCCTTCCTGTGAGCCCCTGAAGTCTTCCTCTCCCTGTCTTCCTTGCTCTTCCCGGAGGAATCTTACTTCCCTGCTGGTCTCCAGTGAAGGATACCCCTCCCTTCCCCCCATCTTGCAAATTTCCTGTTTCCACAGAACCTCCCTTGGTAAAAATGCTCTGCAGCTGCACCTGGGCAGCCTTCTTCCCTCTCCCCTGCAGGCTGCACCCTCCTCCGTCTGTCCTTCCAGTCCATGTTCCTGACCTTTCTTTGGGGATAGGCAATGCTGCTTTTTAACAAATGCCCATCTTTCTAGAATTGTTAGGCCATCTTCACTGGGAGGTTCCCGAGAGGTTTGTGAGCACGTCTGTAAGGCAGCGCAATCCTGAGCCTGGGGTTTTCCTTCTCAGTGACGTCGTGATAGTGGAGCGTGGGAAGGGCGATGGCGTTCCCGAGAGGAGGAAGTTTGGCAGGATGAAGCTCCTGCAGTTCTGTGAGAACCACCGGCCGGCCTACTGGGGTACCTGGAACAAGAAGACGGTGCTCATCCGCGCACGAGACCCCTGGGCCCAGGACACGGTGAGCCGGCCCCGGAGTGCCTCTGTCCCTGCATCTCCTCACTGTGCCCCTTTCCTCCAGCCCCGAAGGCAGCTGTGAGTCCCGTGTGTTTCTTTTCTCAGAAGCTCCTCGACTATGAGGTGGACAGTGATGAGGAGTGGGAAGAAGAGGAGCCCGGGGAGTCCCTGTCCCACAGTGAGGGGGTAAGGATGTGCCCTAGCTGTGTTCACTGACAGATGGCTTGTATTTGAGTCCCTGTCCCACAGTGAGGGGCTAAGGACGCAGCCCAGCTGTGTTCACTCACTGACAGCTGGTGTTTGACCTGCTGTGCGGCCTGAAACCCGAACGTACCTCCTCTCCCAAAATCTCATCTGGTGACACTCGCCCACATGGCTGCTGGGGGTGGGAGCCCATCCGCATCTGCACCATGGCCCCACAGCCCCCTCTCGCCTCCTGCCGGCCTGCCACGCACCATTTCCACCTGACTGCCCAGCTGCTGTGACCTAGTGGGCTTTCTGCCGACGCTCACAGTGTCTGTCAGGAGGCCATGCCGAGCAGATGTTCACAGCTTTACATTTTTTTGTTTCTTTAAGACAGAGTCTCACTCTATCGCCCAGGCTCGAGTACAGTGGCGTGATCTCAGCTCACTGCAACTTCTGCCTCCCAGGCTCAAGTGATTCTTCTGCCCCAGCCTCCAAGTAGCTGGGACTACAGGCGCCCGCCACTACGCCCAGCTAATTTCTTTTTTGTATTTTTAGTAGAGACGGGGTTTCACCATGTTAGGCAGGATGGTCTCCATCTCCTGACCTCGTGATCCACCCATCTCGACCTCCCAAAGTGCTGGGATTACGGGCGTGAGCCACCGTGCCCGGCCAAGATTTGTATTTTTAGTAGAGACGGGGTTTCACCATATTGGCAAGGCTGGTCTGGAACTCCTGACTTAAGATGATCCACCCACCTCAGCCTCCCAGAGTGCTGGGATTAGAGGTGTGAGCCACTGCGCCTGGCCTACTTTATGTTTTTAACAAGGCATATACTCTGCTTTTCTATCTGCTGAACTCTTTTTTTTTTTTCTCCTTTTGAGGATGATGACGACGACATGGGAGAGGATGAAGATGAGGACGATGGTTTCTTTGTGCCCCATGGGTACCTGTCTGAGGACGAAGGTGTGACAGAGGTGAGGGAGTGAAGAGGGAGTCACTGGCTCAGAAAAAGCTCATTTCCGGACTGGTGCTCAGTGGCCTGACCTGGCAGGGTGACGGGGGTCCCAGCCCAGCCATACGAGATTTGGACTGCCTTCTCAGCAAGCAAGCTCACTTGTGGGAATGGCTGGGCCTGAACTTGGTATTACCTGGAAGGGTGGCAGACAGAGGAGGAGCTTGCAAGTGAGGGGAGCCATAGGAGGAGACACCCTGGTGAGGGAGCGTGGCCGTGGTCTGGGTTAGAAGGCTGGAAACCACCCTAGCTGACATACAGTCAGCATGCAGCAAGACGTGTGCATCATAAGTTTGCATTTGATGACTTACAACAATCAAGTGAATGTGGGTAACCACCACCCAAAATAAAACATAGAACTTCCCTGTCTCTCCAGAAGACTCCCCACGTCTCTGCAGGTGAACCTGCCTGCCACCCCTTTCTGGATTCCGTAAGGTTGTGGAACTTTCTTTCTTTCTTTTTCTTTTTTTTGTTTTTGAGACGGACTCTCATTCTGTTACCCAGGCTAGAGTGCAATGGCCTGGTCTTGGCTCATTGCAACCTCCACCTCCCGGGTTCAAGCAATTCTACTGCCTCGGCCTCCCGAGTAACTGAGACTACAGGCATGCGCCACCACAACTGGCTAAGTTTTGTATTTTTAGTAGAGACAGGGTTTCACCATGTTGGCCAGGCTGGTCTTGAACTCCTGACCTCAGGTGAGCCACCGCACCCGGCAGGAACTTTCTTTCAAGCAAGTTGTTTTGGGGCTCTGAAGGCCTGTCATTTGGGAAATGGGATTTGGTGGGAGTATCTCAGGCCTGTTGTTTGGGAAGTGGGGATTTGGTGGGACTGTCTCATGGTTGTGTTGGAGGGCTATGCATTCCTTGTGCATATCTGACCACCAAGGCCTGAACTGTCTGTCAGAGAGTGGTCTCAGGCCCTACATGTGTCTGCCAGATGCCCGGGCCATGTGGGTAGGCACCCGACCCTGTTAAACAGCTCCACGATCACACATTCACCAGAAATTCAGAGGGGTGTTAAAAGAGGCCTCATGGGTGAGCTCAGAAATATCTTGTGACTCTCCCAAAGGAGACCAGGTGTGAATTACTCCATCTGGAAGAGGGGCAGCCAGCGCACGGTGTGCTCTGCCCTGGCCCTGACACTGTGAGTTTTGCGCCCCTGTCCTTTCCTCTGGCTCCCCAGCCAGCTGAGACTGGAACCTCAAAAGAGTGCCCGGGCATAGGGGAGCATGAACCCCAAATAAACTTCTGCTTTCTAACCCACAAGGAGTGTGCCGACCCTGAGAACCATAAGGTCCGCCAGAAACTGAAGGCCAAGGAGTGGGATGAGTTCCTGGCTAAGGGGAAGCGCTTTCGCGTCCTGCAGCCCGTCAAGATTGGCTGCGTGTGGGCAGCTGACAGAGACTGCGCAGGCGACGACCTGAAGGTACTGCAGCAGTTCGCAGCCTGCTTCCTGGAGACCGTGCCTGTCCAGGAGGAGCAGACGCCCAAGGCCTCCAAGGCCTCCAAGCGGGAGAACAGAGACCAGCAGAGTGAGTGTGGGTGGGGCTTCAGGCAGGGCCTCCCCTTCTCAGGGGCGTGGCCGGGCCACCCACCTGTTCCTGGGCCCAGCTAATTTCAGGGCTGAGGGCAAGAGTCTCACAGGCTAGTGGGTCCATGGTGCAAATGTTCTTTCCACAAATAACAGAGGCCAGCCCTCTTCCCGCACACATCCGTACATTCGATGATGTCCCCAGCGGCAGGACGAGGCAGGTCCAGGCTTGTTTTATCAACCAGGACTCAGGCGCAGAGTGTGCTGGAGTGGGGGCTACGCTTTCTCAAAAGCCAGGGAGGGGCCGGGCACAGTGGCTCAAGACTGTGATTCCAGCACTTTGGGAGGCCAAGGTGGGAGGATCGCTTGAGCCTAGTGCTTCGACACCAGCCTGGGCAACATGGCAAAACTTCATCTTTGCAGAAAATACAAAATTACCTGGGCATGGTCTCATGCACCTGTGATCCCAGCTGCTCATGAGGCTGAGGTGGGAGGATTGCTTGAGCCTAGGAGTTCCAGACTACAGTGAGCCATGATACTGCCACTGCACTCCAGCCTGGGTGACAGAGCGAGACCCCATCTAAAAAAAAAAAAAAAAACTCAAAAAACTGGGGAGGGACTATGGCACACAAGGAGAGCAGGGCTGCCATTTGGGTAGGAACAGCAGGCATTTGAAGTCAGCCCTGGCAACGCATGTGCCCGGCCAAGGCTCACTTCTGGGCAGGTGCGTGGGTGCTGCCCTGTCTTACGACCGCCCTCATGAGGCCACCTATCCCTGAAGCTGGCCATGCCCGGAGCCTCAGTGGCGAGGAGGAGCTGTGTGTGTTTTGGTTTTTGGCCTGTGGTGATAGGTGGCTCCCCAAACCTCATGCCCATCCATGTTCCCTCCCGCCAGTCCTGGCCCAGCTGCTGCCGCTCCTGCATGGCAACGTGAACGGGAGCAAGGTCATCATCCGGGAGTTCCAGGAGCACTGCCGCCGGGGACTGCTCAGCAAGCACACCGGCAGCCCCCCAAGCCCCTCCGCTACCTGCCTGCACACCACCAGCGAGGACGCTGCCATACCCTCTAAGTCCCGGCTCAAGCGGCTCATTTCCGAGAACTCAGTGTACGAGAAGCGGCCCGACTTCAGGATGTGCTGGTACGTGCACCCGCAGGTGCTACAGAGCTTCCAGCAGGAGCACCTGCCCGTGCCATGCCAGTG